>NC_088912.1:35856785-37072618 GCF_963576675.1 Euphorbia lathyris
TGTCTCTGTTACTACTTATCTTTGAATAGTTCTTTTTTCACCTGCATTGAGAGCAAGGGTGATTGTGACATGCTCTATTATATGGCCTCTTTACTCATTTTGAATTTTCTGAATTTTCAGCAATTTTCTTTGTCCAATTACATTTACAATATCTAATTAAATTCACATATATTTATGGTTCTCATCTGCATCGTGGAAGATATGTGTTTGGTGTTGGCATCATATAATGGACATGGCAGAGAAGGATGATACAGAAGGCCGTTGCCCTGCATGCCGTATCCCATACGACAAGGAAAAGATAGTAGGGATGGCTGCAAGCTGTGAGAGGTTGTTTTTGCATTTGACCAATTATAACTTTATCTAGTTGTTTCAGTGTCTGGAATGTTATGCTGATTTTCGTTTTATTATTTCCTGAAACTTCCCCTCAAAGAATGGTGGCTGAAATCCATATGGAGCGAAAGAAGTCACAGAAGACAAAATCAAAGCCATCTGACGGAAGGAAGCAGCTCAGCAGTGTGCGGGTGATTCAAAGGAACCTTGTGTACATAGTTGGGCTGCCCCTTAATCTGGCTGATGAAGATGTAATCTCACTTTTTTGTACTATCTACTTAATTAATGCTTTATTTTTTTGCCCTTTCATAGGCAAGTATTTTACATATGAAGTTTTTAATTTTCTGAGCAGCTTCTCCAGCGGAGAGAGTACTTTGGCCAGTATGGAAAAGTTCTAAAAGTGTCTATGTCTCGAACAGCAGCTGGTGTCATTCAACAGTTTCCAAACAATACTTGTAGTGTGTGAGTTTCAAATAAACATGTACTTATTCTTGTTGATAATTTCTGTGTGCTCTTCGGTTAATGCTTGTTAGCATGGTTTGCTTATTGAAATTCTGACTGCAGTAGGACTTCTTGACATGGTATTGCTGATGCTTGTGAATTTTGTATACAGTAGAAGTACTTGCCTAATTTTCTTAAATTTTCTGTTTATGTTATAGTTTATGTTATTTGACTAAGCATTTACTACTCTTCATTTCTTATTTATTTATAAATAAATCAACTAACCTGGTAAAGCCTTTGTTTTTGAAATTTTCTGACAGATATATAACTTATGGAAGGGAGGAAGAGGCAATTCGTTGTATTCAGTCTGTACATGGGTTTGTCTTGGATGGTAGATCATTAAAGTGCGTGCAGCTTTAAATATAAGGTCCCTTTTTATGGTTGATAAGCCACGTAAATTTTAATCATTTTATTGGGCATTTTCAGGGCGTGCTTTGGTACAACGAAGTATTGTCATGCATGGCTCAGAAATGTGGTATGTTTTTAGGGCTACAATAATGTTTTGGTATTTGGATTCATGGAATCCTTCCTTGTATACGAGATGAAACACAATGATGGAGATATTGGAGAATCTTTTCTCACTAGAATGACTTTTGTTCACTGCAGCCTTGCACCAATCCAGATTGTCTATATTTGCATGAGATTGGTTCTCAGGAGGACAGTTTTACAAAAGATGAGATAATATCAGCATACACAAGGTATAGTTCGGTGCAGTTCCTGATGGTGTGTTAGTCTTGTGAATTGTCATGCAGATCTAAAGAATGGTTGAATTCAATTTACATTGGGGAAAAGCATATAGGACTGTTCATTCTTTCCATTTGGTCTCTAGAAGATGCTGTCTACCCACTTCATTTGAAGTAGTCTTTTAAGCTCTGCAATATTGAAAATCAATTTAAGTTCCCAAGTTTGGTGGTCTTTATAGTCATTTGTGGTGCTCATGAGCAAGAGCACCTAGGGTATTTATCAAGTGTGCATGCAAAGGGGTTGTTTTTTTTTTTGTCTGGCCTCTATTATTTGCACACTAGACATTTGCTTTGGGATGCCTTTGGAGGTCCCTGCAACTTTACGATCTCTGCTGGTACCAAAATACTTAGTGTTGCTTTGGTACTAGGATTTAGTGACATGATATTTGTTGTTTTTGGTTTATCTCATCATTCTCAATTTAAGTTCCCTTTAAGTTGTAAAAAATTATAACAGTTCGGAATTGTTATTTCAGCAGAAGTGTACCTTTCATCGATGATTAATTCCTTATTTTTTTAAAGGAGTAGGGTTCAACAAATTACTGGTACAACAAGTAGTATGGTGCGTCGTGCAGGGAGCATGCTGCCTCCGCCTATGGATGATTATAGCTGTAACATTACTGCTGCTGCAGCAAAACCCATTGTAAAAAGTAGTTCTAATGTGAGTTCTTTTCTTGTTAAAATAAAAGTAGGCAGTAAATTTTGCATGATAATGTCAGCAATGATAAATTAGGCACTAATATCTGCTCCAAAGAAAACATAGATTTTTCTGTTGCTGATGGTTGGTTCTTGAATATGCCATATTTATCCAGCAGAATACAGTGAGTACATCTAAAGGTTCGCCTCCGAATGGAAGCTTGGGTAAATCAATCACACTTCCCGCAGCAGCCTCGTGGTATGCCAGTTGCTAAAACCTATTTTTTTTACTTGTTTTTTGTAAGCATTCTTGCTGATTAAACATTGTACTAGGGGAACACGAGCTGCTAATCAGCCACAAACAGCTAATTCAACACAATCAAATGGACCTTCTAAGCCAAAGCCAGATATGGTTAATAGCACATTAGCATTCTCTTCTGCAATTGCAACTTCATCTCAGACCTCTTCGTTACATAGTGATGTAGGAAAAAGGGCAGTATGGAATGAAGATGGTCAAAGTTTCATTGGTAAAGGAAAACAGGATTATTTGAAACCTGTAAAGCAGAATAGTGGTTTAGATTTACGAGCCAGTGTTCTGGAGAAACCATGCATGAATGAAACTAATGCTACTTTAACTTCAGGTGACCAGTCTTCTAGTTCTCCAACATCTAAGCAAAATAACTGGGGCTCTGATATGGTTTCAGACAGTCCAAACTCCTTTGCTCATACTGAGCCATTTTGCGAGTCTGAAAAAGGAGGGGCAGTTATAGCTGATATGGGATCAATCAAGGCTGACAGTAATATTAGATGTGATATTTCTGGTGTTACTAGAACTAGTAGTGCAGATCACAGTATGATAAAATCACCTGGGAGTCACGGTGTACATCAACAGTATGTGGACCAATATGGGGAACCTTTAGCTCTAGCAGGAAGTCAGATAAATTCTGGTTTTACAGATCAATCTGATTGGAGAACAGATCCTCATAATCCAGCAGCTACAAGTACTGAAGTAGAAGAGGACATAATATCATTTGATAATCAAAGACTGAAGGATCCTGAAGTTGTTAGCCATACATCTTACTTGCCAAATTCTGCTAATTCCGTCCATTATACAAATCATTCTAGGTCCCATTCTTTGCAACACAATGATCCTTTTGGTGCTCTAAATTCCGATCCTCTATTTGTAGATACTAGAGTTGATCGGTCACTTCTACATTCCTCTAGTAATAGTATGATAGCAAATGGATACCCTGAAAAATTGCTCAGCAGTTCTTCTGGTTTGGATAGAAACATAGAGCATGGCTTCCCTCTTACGAATGGAGGGGAAGGGAAGCCCATTGGAAAATCACATGGTGATGCTACTGCCTTGGATGTGGGTGAGAGCAGCATAATTTCAAACATATTATCATTAGATCTGGATTCTTGGGATGAGTCATTAACATCGCCTCAGAATCTGGCTAAATTTTTGGGTGAGACTGATAAACAACCTAGCCTCAAAATGGCAAGTTCGTGGAAAGGTCAACATAACAGTCAGTCTAGGTTCTCTTTTGCTAGGCATGAGGAATCTAGGAGTCAAATAGTTGATGCTGATCCACCATTTAGCATTTTTGGGCAGTTGCAAAAAACCCATCCCTATGGTCAGGATTTTTCTGAAAAAAGAAATTCATATGTGGATAGGCATATGATGGGGAATGGTTTCTCTCCAAGCAATTTTGATGAATCTGAAGCTTTTATGGGTGGTCCTTCAGTTTTCCCGTCTAATAAGACGTCTGGTGAGTGTTTGTCTGAAGTTGTGTTTTTAATTATGAAAATGTTGATGTAAACGAGAACTAGCCTTCTTTCTGTTTTTGGCATTGAAAGCTGAACCAAAAATTAGATTTAAAGACCTAATAACTAAATATCATTTTTCATTTTCATTTTGAACGTTAGAAATCATGTAGTATTCTTCTTATACATGGGTTGCCAAAAGTTCATATCACCTTCTACCTTAATATGGCAATTTATCAAAGCTAAAATTCTGAAGACTTACTCAGAGGTTGGTATCCAGAATTTTGTCATTTGTCCCCTGTTTTATCATTTGTTAACATTTGTCCCTTGAGTTATTTCCGTAGTTGGCATTTGACCCATTTTTGATGAAAAATTATCTGATTCGTTAAATTTTTCGCATGGCACAATTTTTAACAATGGGCATGTACACGTGCCAATTGTTTTAATTATTTTTTCCCCATATAGACTTTATATGTGGATAAATAAGACTTTCTTATTTATCCACATATAAAGTCTATGTGGGAAAAAAAAATTTAAAACAATTGACATGTGTACATGCCAATTGTTAAAAATTGTGTCATGTAAGAATAATTAATAGATCAGTTAAATTTTCATCCAAAATGGGTCAAATGTCACCTGTGGGAATACCTCAGGGGTAAATGTTACCAAATGATACCACAGGGGGAAATTACAAAATTTTGGATCACACAGGGGCCAAATAAGTCGTCATGCCAGTTTTTTTATATGTTCCATTAACTCTTTTGGTCATTGTTTGTCTAGACTGGGAAGTAGATCATACAATTTTGTGACTGAAATTCTGCTAAGCTTTAAGAAGGTAGTTTAGGTTGTGAGACTCCAATGATTAATTGTCTTTTTATTGCATTCCATTTTAGATTAAACCGCCCATTTGGATAAAAATCCAGAGCTTTATTTTTTTTTATTGTAGCAAGTGAATCTTGGAGTATAACCTTATGACAATATGCTTCTGGCATGGAACAATGTGGATGTTTAAGATTAGCAGTGGGATAAAATTAGTATGCTGGATTTATAGTTGGGGGTGTATGTAACTTGAACAGTTATTATTTGAAAGTTTTTGCTGATTTTATCACTTGTGCATGATAATGTTAACTGTTAATCAGAATTTTCCCTTTCTTTTCTATCTCCTATAAGGGTTTACCTTTAGCTGTGACTGGCCGTTCTCTATATTGGATTCGTGGGAAAGCCTACTCTTTTTAGGTTAATGAAGTTCTTTTATACTTGATTTATTAAACCTTTTTTTTCCCTAGCAGTTTCTAGGTCTCAAATTTCTGCCCCTCCTGGATTCTCTCTACCTAATAGAGCTCCACCCCCAGGCTTTTCTTCTCAGGAGAGGATGGAACAGATTTTTGATACGCTACCTGGTAAGTTTTTGGGTTTGATTATTGGCATAGGCTTTTTTTTTTGTCTGTTTTGTAATATTTTCACTTTTGCTCACTTTGGGAATCATTTGCTAGACTCTTGTAATCTTTTCTCTTTTTTTTTTCACTTAGGGAATCATTTGCTAGACCCTTCTTCCATGCTAAGAAATTCATATCAATCACCCTCACTTGGAAATATTAGTAGCAGTGGTGGGGATATTGAATTTATGGATCCTGCAATTTTAGCGGTCGGCAAAGGGAGACTTCAAGGTGGGCTGAACAATTCAGGCCTAGACATGAGATCTAATTTCCCCCAACAACAGTTAAATGCCTTTGAGAATGATGCAAGACTTCAGCTACTGATGCAAAGTTCTCTCTCGCCACACCAGAACCTCAGATATTCTGACATTGGCAATGGCTATTCTTCACTTAATGATTCTTATGGCATTTCTTCAAGGCTTGTCGACCAATCACAAATGAGCAATATATCTCCATTCATGCAAATGTCTCTTCAACATTCCAGGAATGGGCACATGTCAAATGGTCGCTGGGATGGATGGAATGAGGGTCAAGCTGGAAGTGTGGCCGAGCTTCTCCGAAATGAGAGACTGGGATTGAACAAGTTCTATAGTGCTGGGTATGATGATTCAAAGTTTCGGATGCCAAGTTCTGGAGACTTGTACAACAGAACATTTGAGATGTGAAGCTGTTGAAATGGCCATATTTTACATGGCTAATGACAATCATCAGATAAAAGCATAAATGGTCTGTATGCAGTGATGTGGCATTGTACTGAATGAAGGGACGGACTCATGACTGATCTATTTGGGGCAGCCTAATGAAGGATAAACTCCCGGAAATTGGGGTCTTGAAGGCAGCAGGTACTGATAAATTGTTTTGTTTCTGCTTTGAAGTTTCCAACTGTGATAAAAAAAATTAACTATTTTTTCTTCTTTCTAGAACCAACACTGAAATTTATCTCGGAGTTGAAGTTGCCATAATTTATGTTTCACATAGCTATTGTGTTAACTTTCTGAAGTAGAGTGATGTAGGAAACCTAGCTGACTATGCAACTCTTTAACATGAGAAAGATGTCTGATTCATTGTTTGGCTGCTCGTTTTGGCTGCAGGTGAGGAAAGCTGCAAGTCTACAGTTGATAAGACGATAATATTGTGATGTGGTGTATATTGATAACTGGCAGGTTGATCCTCCAGACGGATGAGTGTTTTGCTCGTGTTATAGGAAAGAGTCAATTTTGGTTGCTACTATCACAACTTAATAGTTAGAAACCTCATTGCCCCTTTTTCATCGTCTTCTTTTTCGTCTTAGGGTGAGTTTATACCTGCAACTGCCTTTGATGGAAAAGTTGACATGAATTTGTTAGTGTTTTAATATGTTCAGGAAGCTGATACACATCTTGCTCGGCAAATACTTATATGAATTCGTCATTGGTCTTTGCATTACAACGGGTTGCTCAAGTATATTATTTGAGGTTTTTCATATTCTAGTTCTCGGCTGAAGTTCTATAAAATGACTAGTAAGTAATGGGACATTAGTTTTTGGTGTCGGTTGATGCCTTAATCTGGCTTGCGAGTTATAGAGCTTGCATTAGTCATAATGTCATGATTTTGATGCTTGAAACTCTGCTTAATTCAAACATGGATAGTGTCTATGTTATTACTCAGCTTGTTCATTCCATCAACACTAGGGAGTGCCATAATCAAAGCATAACATATCAAAATAGATTCATCATGCTTGCTACCTTCTGACCAACGGAATTATGTATCCAATGAAAGATGAAAGGAATTAAAAACATAAGATTCTTACGTCATTTTTAGAGCTCTATGTAACTTAAACTTCTGAATTCTCCCAAACACTGAATGTTGTATTTTTAAATCCGACTCATGTTAATTCAGTTTATCACTTAAAAAAGTACATAAATTTATAAAAAATATAAAAAATAATCAAACATTATAGCATTAGGAAATGAAATCACAGTCTTGATTACATGCATCTTAATGAATGTAGAATTTACTCATTCACTATTAGATCTAGGCTTATTAGAATCCTAAGGTGGAGATTCAAAGCATCGTGAATGAGCAAATTGCTCATTAAAGTGTATGGGAATATTCTTGATGAAATCAATCATATGGAGTAGGAAAGAATAGTTCCTTTTGCTTTGTGAGAGTTGTTTCTTCTCTTGGGAATGGTTCTCCCTCCTTCCCTAGAAGTCTCTTCCAATTGATATTCCTAAAAAGAGCAGCCGAATGCTCTTTGAAATAAAAAAATGGATGTTTATCTCTCCTTTGCAAACTCCAGGGTAGGCAAGTTCAGTCTTCCGTCAATTTGCACAACTTGGGTCATTTACTTTGGTCTCTATTTAGCTTGGGATAAAGGGTATAAGAAGATGGTGGTGGAGATGGATTTGAGCTCGGTTTTTAATTTTATGATTAGTCAAGTTGGAACTCATCATTTGCTAGGTTCTTCTAGTTATTTGAGATTAACAGATTCTTATACTTCTAGTTATTTGAGATTAAATAAAAGGCAAATTTTAAAAAGATTAAATAACCAAATCACCACCAGTTTAAAATATGACTAGTTTAGTTTAACCCGATCGGTCCTGTTCGAGTTTGACAACCATTCTATCAACTTTTTAATCCTTAAAAGTCAAATTAGACTAAAATTTTAATATGAAAGTATCATTTACTCTAAACTTTTTATGAATAAAATATAAAAAATATTATTTTGTAAAAGTTTCAAGATTCATACAAATGTTTGATATTAGTTCTAAAATATTATATTAAATAATAAAAAATAGGCATAAAGCACAATTTAGCCCTTAAACTACACATCTAAAACAAAATAGGCATATTATTTTTACTTAATATGATTAAAGTTTTAAAGTCAATTAGGACCCTAAACTATCAAAATCATTAATGAGGTTTTTGAACTAAGCAATTGTCAATTGAGTCCCCATCTTATCCTAAAATCAGAAACTGTGATTATTTCATATAGGTTGTAATAATCTTTGTGTTGGTTCAAAATGAGTTTAGGGAAGAGAGTCTGAAATTGTTCAACTGAATGATTTTTGATGAGACCTCAATTAGAGATTTTTGTTTAGAATTGGGATTCAATTGATGATTTTTGTTTAGAATGGGAACTCAAGTGATGATTTTTTGTTAGTTCAGAAACATGATTGATGATTTTGATAGTTTAAGGTCCTAATTGACTTCGAAGTCTTAGTTTAGGGAGCCAAATGGATATTATGCCCAATTTTAAAAGCACCGCAGTAGTTAATACTTATTTAAGATAAAATCTCTAATCAGAAACAATACATAATTTTTTTGGTTACAAGATGTACATAATTTATTTTTATAGCATAATTGTTAAGGGTTTAATCATTATTATTAATAATCAAACTGAGTTTAACAATATTGAACTTTAAAAGTGCTATTGTATTAAGAGGTGTTTATTTTAGCTTTTCGGAGCAGTGTTTAACGTTTTACTCCAAACTGTGGAAAAAGTAGTGTAACATTTTTTTTATAAAACATCAACGTTTTAGAGCTTTTTACGAAAAGATGTTTGTATATATTAGATGTTAATATTATTCTTATTTCTATAACATTATTACTAAAAAAAACAAGGTGTTGTCCCATTTAATAAAATTTTAATTTTAATTTATATTATTTTTATTAATTTGGATTGAATTTTTTATTGGGGCTAATTCCAAATATAAGCATGTGGTTTCGCCGATTTATAAATAGGTGTTTGTGATAAGACCTCAAATTAGAAAACTCCAATAATTGAATTTGTTTAGTACCACATTTACTATGTTTTTTATTTTTCAAAATTATAATTTTTGAAATTTTTGCACTCTAAACGTGCACCTTCTCTCTCCTAATAAAAAAAATAAAAAAAATACTTAAATGATCTCAAAATTAGAAATTGAAGAATTAAAGTTGCTCAAAATATAAACGGCTGTATAAACATGACCAAACACTGTATTTTCCGCGATTTGGAATGAAATGTTAAATGATGCTCCGAAAAGGTTAAATAAGCAACCCCCCTAATCAGCTAATAATAAACTGTTAATTGCAATATCAAACAACTAACTATAACACCAGTAATGCTCACATGGACTCTGAATGACCAGATGAATTTGGTCGTTCACCGTTAAATCTAGACTCATTATAATCGTGCGGTGAATATCCAAAACATCCTAAGATGTAGATTTAGTGAGACTAGATCTAACGGTAAATGACCAAATTCATTTGGTCGTTCAGGATCCAGGTAAGCGCTACTGACTACAACAATTAAGAGCCAACAACATAACAACTATTAACTACAACTCAACCAAATAGACTTTAAAATCATTAACAAAAAACATTTCACATAAACTTGGCAATCAAGCATGACTAAAACTGTACAATGATTAGCTAATAGCTACATATAATTAATTATATAAACTCCTTCAATTAGCATACCAAAGCACAAAAACGACACTATAAGCGGAAAAAAGGAAAAAAGACTCACGTTTAATATTTGTGTTTTAAACTAGGGGCGCACACAATAATCCAAAAAACTGAAAAACCGAAAAACCAAACTGAAAACAAATAAAAAATAAGGTTAATCGAAACCGATTGATTAGTGTACGGTTTTTAATTTTAAAAATAATGGTTAATGGTCGGTTACGGTTTCTTCATTCCAAAAACTGCGGTTAACCGAAACCGACCGAATCTCAATTAAATATTAAAAAAATATAAAAATAAATTTATTTATATGGGTAAACAATTATTTAGTCTCTATAGTTTTTCATAACTCGTTGATCAATCCACTATTTAATTAGAAGGTCTCTAAATTTTTTCACTTTTAATGGTTTAGTCCTTCTATCAAATATTAATGTCAAATGAGATGAAAATATGTAAATAATGCTCAGTTAATTTGTTACTATCTCTCTAATTTCGGTTTATGCGGCTTTTTTTTTATGTCAAGTGAGTTATTTCGGCGAAAAGATGATTGAAAAACGTTTAAACTTTATTGGGACAAAAAGAAACTTAAATAATTTTATTGAAACAAATTATACTTTTATAACCTTTTAGGAATATTATCCAAATTTTTGTGACCTCCGACAGTAATTACGCATGTAATAAGTTAAAACATATAGACTAATAAAATACCGATAGTTAGATAGACTAGTTTAGGATTTCTGTCTTGACACTTTCAATATGGACGGTTGTAGGAAAATAGGGGTAAAATTGCAAGAATTGTTTAAATTTATGGTAATTTTCTAGAGGTCATTGAACTTTATTTTTACGTCCACTAAAACTATTAATTTTTCTTATTCAATAAAGTCATTATGATAATTTCATATAGGTCATTGGAACAATGATAGGACAATCATGTTAAAAATGATATACTTTTAAGGTTTAATATATCATTTGCACCCTGAACTTGTCCAAAATAGTTGATTGGTCCTCTGAACTTTCAAAATGTCTCGATAGCCCCTTGAACTTGCATAAAATGTAATCAATTAATCGCTCGGTGGTAAAACAGTAAGTTAAATGCGGAAGATATGTTGCAAGCATCTTAAAAAATTAAAACGACCAAGATAGGGGTATGCGATTATAATATTAGAGAAGAAAATGTTTTATAGTTGAATAAGTAAGAAATTCTTTTTTAACATGTTTTAATATATTTTGTGAAGTATGTAATAACATTCTAAGGCACGTGTAACATATCTTCCGCATTTGACTTACTTTTTTACAATCGAATGATTAATTGATTACATTCTACGCAAGTTCAGGGGGCTAACTGAACATTTTATGCAAGCTCAGGGGGTTATTGAGACACTTTGAAAGTTCAGGGGGCCAATCAACCATTTTGAATAAGTTTAGGAGGCAAATGATGTATTAATCCTACTTTTAATCATGTCATGTCTTACTCATTTAATATTATAGTCATTGAATTTCAATTCTTAACAGTATGGTCACTGAACTTTACACTTTTTAATACTGGTGGTCACTCAACGCCTCAAAACGACCGCTGAGGCCTAAAAATAAAAAATCCGAAGCGTTAGTGATATTCTAAGGAACTTTAATTCTTGAATTTTTTTTTGTTTTGGAGTCATTTAGGTGTTTTGTTAGGAGAGAGAGTAATTTTTTAGAGAGAGAAAGCTCCAAAAATGTGATTTTAGAAAATAAAAAATGTGGTTTCATGGTAAATGTCATTCTAAACAACATTAATTCTTGAATATTTTCATTTTGAGGTCGTTAAAATTGAGTGGTCACCAATATGTTAAAAAGTGTAAAGTTTAGTGATCATACCGTTAAGAATTGAAGTTCAACGGCCATAATGTTAAAATGGAAAAAGTTCGGTGGCCATGGATGTAATTTACTCCATGTCTGTCACTTGTCTCCCAAATGGCAAAAAAAAAAAAATTTGTTTTTCATTGTACCGGCGGTGATAGTTTTTAACTAGTTAGATTAAGTAAATAAAAAATTATCGGGAACCGATTGTTGCTTGCTTGATTGAATCAGATGGAAAGGCATAATTATTTTCATCATGAAAAATAGACGAAAAATCCTTACTCACAACCCCCTTGAAATAAACATCAGTTGCAAATTGATGCGGAGCATCTCCTTCAAGGGTCGAGTTCGGGCGAGGGAAGTCGGAGGAGGAACGAAGCACATACGATCAAGCGAGAAAAGGGCCAAAACATCCCCACACGACGTGCCAATCATTTCCCACGGCGTGTGGAGTAGGATCTGATTCGAGGGAGTGGCACGAGGAGCCGACACGAAGAAATCTCACTCATAGAGTCAGAAACTGACCCGCACAGTGTGCCACTTATGTGACATGTGTCACGGGGCCAGGTCTTAGCTATGCCAAAACCCAATGGGCGCCTCGACTTTCCCCCAAGTCTCGGCCAACCAATTCCTACCGAAGGGGTCCCTTGTAGCGTCCCGTCAATACGTCTGTCGGTATTCTATCCCGGAGGGTCTCCATATAGTTAAAGCTCGCCCTAGAATGGGCACGCACTATGGGCACTCGCTGGCCCCATAGTGTCCATAGAGTTCCCCTCTATGGAAACATCTGCCTCCCTTCACGAAGGACGAAGGCCCGAATCTCCTATCCCTAATGGACGAGGGTGGATCGTTTAAGCTAGTACCGACTACTGACCCAGGGGTGGGGAGATCCAATGCCAGGGTAGTCTATGTCCATTATAGTGTTGCTTATACCAACTCGGCCTCTACCATCAGCGTACGTTGATATGTTCCATTTGCCACTCGATGTCGAAGTGTTCTCGTAGCTTTGCCAATGCTTGGGGTTGAGTTTGCCTATGGTCAAACTCCCCCCTTACATCCTCCCCCACTTAGAGGATCAACGTCCTCATTGATCAAGTCCGCCACCTCTAAAGGGAACTTCACTTCCTCCTTGAACATCACTGAGGTTCCGCCAAGTTGTCTGCACTCTTCTTTCCCAATTGATCTCTGCTTGCATTCGCTTGTCTTTGAAAATGGACTTCACCCATCACTTTGTTGTTCTCAATCCGTTATTTTTACTCTCTGCCACCTGAACGTCTTCAATTCCCTTGTAATAGCCAAAGTAATCTTCTGAAGTTTTCGAACTTTTGAAAAATACTTTTCTATTATCAAGGGTCTTTATCCCAGTACTCTTCCTTTCTTCAGGACCTTTATCCGAGTCTTCTTCCTTCCTCCAGGGCCTTTCATCTCATTCTTCTTCTATCTTCCATCTTCATTTAACCCACCCTTCAATATATCTACCATAATATACCATAAATGGGGTCCATACGGGTCCAATTTTCCTCCATATACGCTCCCCCACTTGAGGATCAACGTCCCCGTTGATTGTTGCTCGGGAGAGAAAAGAGGTGGTAGGTCGACGAAGACCATTGATGTTGAATATCCAAACAAGGTCTTCTCAAACTTGCACCTCGCAAAAAGAACCAAAGGAAATACCACAGTATTCACAATTTAAAAAAAAATTGTGTGAATGTTGGTAGTCAGCGTACATTTTAATGCAACCGAAACCAAACATCAAGAAAATAACATAGCCATAATTAATCATGAGACAAAGGTAAGCCCACTTACACATTGATCAAGTATTTAAATACTTTTGATTTTTTGAAATTAGATAGAACTCGCTACACCTGTTGTTTGATGGACATCATGTCGTTGTCGTTTGTAATCTTTGTTTTCTGCTTGTTTCCTGCTTCTGTCAATTTCCAATTTCTGCATTGGGTTACTTCTTCTTCTCTCTCGAGATGAGTTTAAAGTCGAAGTTGAACCCCAAATCTAAAAACCCCAGGGTTTTTCCATCGATGGTCTCATAATCTGCCTCCGTCGACTTTGATCATAAGGGTTTTCACTCGATTGCTTTGAATCTTCCTCCTTCAACTTTGATCATGATTTTGTTTCACCGATCTTTGCCTTTATGGGTTCCGATAGGATCTTCTAGTTGTTGCATGTTTTAGCTCACTAGTAGAATGCCGCTTATTGGGATGGACACGTCCACATTTTGCCAAAACCTTTGCTTGTTGATTTGTTAACCGCCATTTCCATTTGCTTCGCCACCATTTCGATTTATCTTGGGTTTGCTTGGGCAGGCTTTAAGCTCCTTAGAGTTTGCCGCCGATTTAAATGCTTTTACATGCTTCATTCCTCTTAGTGAGATCCCCACGCTTTTGCTATCAAAACTCCTCACTTTTCTCAAGCTTGTTGGAGTACCTACACAGAAAATACGTCCTTCTTGTACATGAGTTGTTTTGGACGTCCCTTCCACAGAGCTCATTACAAGCAAGGATCAAGGCCTATGAATTATTTCAGGCGTCCCCTCAATACATCATAGTGATTAGAACTTTTCATCTCCACTCGAGGAGGTCTTCAAAGGTATATACGATCCTGGGTTACCGCAACCCAATTCTTTTTATTTTCACAATGGCCACATCCAATAATTTCACAAAATGGCATTCACCAATAATACTCCTTAGTGATCACGATCTTTTCTTTTTAAACGTATTGGTCATTCTCATAGACCGGACCCCGGGGTCACCCAAATCTTGACACACTCCATGTTGCCCACGACCTCGGAGTTTTCACTATCATCTCGTGACCAACTCTAGGTCAAATGAATCTTCCATAGTATTTATCGCACAACCTTCTTTGGTCAGATACAACTTCCATAATTTTCCCCCACAAGGCCCATTGTGGCCACCAAATTTCTCAATCGGATGTTTCCCACCCGACCGCAATTACTTCCGATGTCTACTTTTGCCAAGATAGACTAGGCCAACATGCCTAGAAGTTCCCACAATTTTCCAAACAATGGTCTGTTTCCATACTATGGACAATTTCCAATTAATCTGAAACTCTGTTACGAGTTTTCGATCATCCGAGAAGGAACAAACAACTTTCCATTGAATCCTAGTAGGTTGGTATTCGGACTACGCCTCAATAAGCCTACTTCGTCAAACCAGAATCCAACAGTCCATTCTTGCGACCCTTCATCTCAACCCGATATTCCGCCTTACTTTTCCCAACTTATGGAAGAGACCAAACAATGTCTAACTGCATTAGAAGGATTAAAGCACAAATTACGCCTCAATAATTTGGCTATGACAACCATCAATTTGATAGATCATCTCTCCGCTACTTCACATGAGCGTCGAATTTCGAATGATACCTATGAATTCTCTCTCCCTTCTCAAAGGGATCGAATCATGTAGAATTCCTTCGCCCACAACCATAGGGGAGTATACATTAGCAATCTCAGTTCCCTTTTGCTATTTCCGCACTCCCACGCACTGGGTAAAAATCACACAACTATGGCCCTGATAAACCACGAACATTCATCGAACCGAAAGGCATCACAAAATATTTTTGAAAAAGCATCATAAATTTCCATCAATCAATTCGTTGGGGAAATTTAGGATCTTTAGTATCGCAAGCCCACATCTCGAAGGACTCGCTTAGTTAAGCAATGTTCGCTCACACCATGACGAACTCGATTAGTTAAAGCAACGTTGGCTCACACCACGAAGAACTCGCTTAGTTAAAGCTGGCACACTCACATCATGAAGAACTCATTTAGTTAAAGCTTACTTGCCCACCTCACAAAGGTCTTGCTTAGTTAAGAGACTACCGCATACTTCACAAGGCCTTTGCTTGGGTTAAGCTCTGATACCAAATGTCACGGGGCCAGGTCTTAGCCAGGCCAAAACCCCGTGGGCGCCTCAACTTCCCCCCGAGTCTCGGCCAACCAATTAATACCAAAGGGTCTATCGCCTTGTAGCATCCTGTCAATACGTCTATCGATATTCCGTACTGGAGGGTCTTTATGTGGTTAAACCTTGCCCTAGAATGGGCATGCACTATGGACACTCGCCGGCCCCATAGTCTCCATAAAGTTCCCCTCTATGGTAACATCCGCCTCCCTTCATGAAGGACGAATGCCCGACTCTCCTGTCCCTAGTGGACGAGGGTGGATCGCTTAAGCCATTAATGACTACTGACCTAGGGGGTGGCAGAGATCCAACGCCAAGGTAGTTAATGTCCCCTATAGTGTTGCTTATACCAACTTGGCCTCTACTATCAGCGTACATTGATATGTTTCATATGCCACTAGACGTCGAAGCCATGTCGTAGCTTTGCCAATGTTTGGGGTTGAGTTTGCCTATGGTCAAACTCCCCCCGTTACAATTTTTTTTTGACAGGGATGGGGACCAATATGGTCCCGTAGTCAGGTACGGGGTGGGGCCAGGAAACAGTATCTCCACCCCACATGGATCCCCGTACCCGTAAATCCCCGACGGGTAATCCTCGATTAATCCTCGTTTATATAAGAATTAAATCAAAATTTTTTACTTGGATGGAGAATCGAACCTCCGATCAAATGAAACATCATCAATCACTTTAACCATTTGGATCAGAATTTTAAACCAACAGATAAAAAAAAGGAAAGGAAATAAAGATTAGATTTAGAGAGTCTGTTTCTAATTCTAAGGTTCGTATTCTAATTCTAGGGTTCGTATTTCTCTCCACTCTCCACTCCACTGTCGCCTCCACCTCCACCTCGACCTAACGATCTCGATCTAGATCTCGGACTGAAATCATCGACCTCCACCACTCCGCCTCCACCTCGACCTATCGATCTCGATCTCGGACTGAAATCTCGGACTTGATTTACAGCCTTTACATCATCAACAAGTGAAGCGATCTGATCTTTTACGAGGTACCACCACTCCTTCAACTTTCATGGCTTCGTTTCTCTAGAATTACTTGCAATCGTGTTTTACTGTATTGAAGAATTTGATTATTAAGATCAATGGTTGCGTTTCCTTTTGTAGAGATTGGTTAGCGGAATTATAAGAATTTTCTAAGGAAATCTTTGATTTAGTTTAAGCGAGAATTAGTAAAGCTCAAATTGGAAGCATATATTTGATCTGGAATTTATTTCTTCAGTTTAGCAATTTTATAATCCCGAGTGATGTAAATGATATTCCTTATGCTCTGTTTGATTTATGTGGAATTTGTTTGTAATGGTGTACAGGAAATTATATATAGTGATGGTGTATTTATATAATGCTTCAAAATCCTTATATAGTGCTGGTGTATTTATATAGTGCTTCAAAATTATATATAGTGTTGGTGTATTTATATATCAGGATGAGAAGCAATTGAAATTGTTATTAATGGGTAAATGGGGATTCCCCATACCCGCGATTTCCCCGTGGGGCAGGGACGGGGACAGTTTTGTCCCCGTTTAGCTGGCGGAGACGGGGAATCCCTGTTTAGGCAGGGACGGGGATGGGAAACCAAATCCCCGCCCCGCCCCGCCCCGTTTACATCCCTGCCTAAAACATGTGACTTCTGAGCTCTATGCGGAATGGCTCCATCTTTGGCGACACGATTCTTTTCAGCGACAGAATGCTTATTTTCAGCGACAGAATGTTGATCTTTAGCGACGAAGAATCAACTTTTCAAATCAAGAAGAAAAGACACACAAGGTTAGGGGACAATAGGACCATGGCGGCCACAATTACTTACATCCCTTAATTGCCATTATGTCATTTTAACCCTATTATTGCACTCTTCTTTTAATTGCCAAAATTCCATTTTGGCATTTCCTTCTCATTCTACCCCTTAGCACTCTTGATTATTAGTAACCCAAATTAGGCTTTTTAGTCTATTGCCTTTTTATTTTGTTGAGCTACATAAGCTCCTATTATTGTAAGAATATTCAACTTTTATCAAATCAATTTTATCATCTTCTTCATTGAAGCTTTTTAAGGTTTCAACCTTCAACAATGGGGAAATCTATGATTTTCCTACGGATTTAGGCCATAAACCCGAGATTCACTCCTTCTAGTTTAACTAAAGAAGAACATTTTTATTAGTTTACGATTAAAACTAATACATCCCGGTTTAATCTGTATCACAAATTTGATCATCTTAGAATTTCTTTTAAATAAACGTATTTATGAGAAGTTAGTGTCATACAACTGGAAGAGGTAGATTAAATTAGCTTTCAGCTAAAAATTGAAAGAGATGTACTTAAGTTAATTTTAAATGAACACATTTTCATAAAGATATATACTTTTTTGTTTTATCAATTAATTAAAAATCAAAGAGTAATAATAATATTGAGAGCGAGTTCATTTTTAAAGAATCAATTTTGTGACAAATACATGATTTATAAGCAAAACCAGGATATAACTATTGATTTTTAAATTAATGATTAGTTCTGCTGATAGAATAATGTATTTTTATCCAATAATTTAATACCCGGTGGGATTAGGGTTATTCAAATTTTAATACCAAACAACAGCGGATGGAGTATAATTGATCATTGATATTGAATTCAATAAATAATGAGCATAGACATTAGGACTTGTTGAACTAAAGATCAGACAAAAAGAAATATCATTTTTGGTCCTTAAACTTCATAAGGAATGATGTCAGAATGTCGAATCACCACATCTTGAGACCTGTAAAATAGAACGCTGTCAGATAGGGAGCCGATGACCGGCAAACCCTCTCCGAAGCTTAAGTCTAAGCTGGAAACTACTAGTTGTAGTGTATAAAATAATGTGTACCTTTCTTCCTGTGCTAAGCGGAATTTAGGTTTCGGACTAATATGATGCTGACATGTGTACATGAGTTGAAGTGTATAAAATAATGTGTACCTTTCTTCCTGTGCTAAGCCTCTATTTATAGTAATTCGAGCTTCAACTCATGTACACATGTCAGCATCATATTAGTCCGAAACCTAAATTCCCTCCTTAATTGAGCTTAGCGTGTTTATGAGGTCCGAAACCTTATTTCACAACTGGACCCTTTTGGGGATCCTAAATGAGCCGACACAAAGGGTAAGTTATGGGCTTTACAGAGGCCCATCTGATATTATTTACCATATCAGAAGTCCCCCCCAAACCTAACTTTAATGACCCATCATAAATGCAGCCGTTCTGCTTACATCACATGCGTTGAAAGAAGACAAACCTAACTTTTTATTATCATTACAGTCGCTACTTTACTCTTCCTATTAATACTGAAGAGACACATTGACAAGAACTCTTCGTTTATTGTTTTAAGCAGAAAAAGCTATCCTCTTCAACTTCTTCCATCCAAACTGTAAGTTCTCTTCTTCTTCCTTTATTTCCATGGCACCTAGAAATGGTACGAAAAAGGTTCGTGAACCTAAAGCCTTACTCCTTCCTCCGAATCCTCCCCATAGAAGAAGTAGATGAAGAAAGTCCTGAGATCCCTAAGAAAGCTAAGAAATTAAACCCTAGGGTTCCTGACCAATCATCTATTCTTACTAAAAAAGATTTAACGAATTTGAAGGAACAATACAAATGGTTAAATACCATGACTTTATCTCTCCCGTCTCCTAATGAAAGAGCCAATCTCCCCCATTCCCCTTTGAATTAGGAATTTTTTTCTCAATTTTTGGAATGGGAAATGACCTTTCCCATTGCCGACGGTGTGGTTTCTGTTCTTAATGAGTTTAACCTTAGCCCTTGTCAAATTACTCTGAATGCTTGGATGGAGCTGTTAAATTTCAACGAAGTTTGTCTTGATATGGGTCTGGACCTTACTGGTTCTCTATTTCGTTTTTACTGGAAACCTATAAAAAAGGGAAATCATGATATGATATACTGGAAATATCATACCAGACGCATAGGTTTTATTTAAGTAAAGTTTTGAGCCATAAGGATTTCAAACCGAAATGGTTTTAGATTGAACCCAATGGTTTAGACCTCAACCAAAACCCCTACGTTGTTCGTGGATACCCTTTCTCCACCAAATGGAATGCCAACCCAACTCCCTCCAATGGAAGCCCGAACGACCCTTGTCTACTGCTGAAAAAGCTTCTTGCTCTCTCATCGAGTTCTACAAATATGATTTGAACTATAAAGAGATGCTAAGAGTTCTTCAGACCCGGGGCCAAACTTGTTTTTACTCTCGCCGATTCGAGATTATCTACCTTAAATCTCAAATGTTTATTGACGCCGAAGGTGACTTTCTCAATTTAATTCTTAATTCTTCTTTTAATTTTTATTTTGCAAGTCATTCTAACCATGTCTACTCGTGCGACCATATTAGATCGTTTGAGGAAGGTGGAGAAACGAGAAGAAGCTGCAAAGAAAAATCTACCACCGACCACCGATGATCAACCTCTGAATTTGGACACAACCAATCCTACCACCAAAAGAACTCCCCCACAAGTTGCAAAGACCAAACCACCAAAGGCGGCCGAAGCTGCTCCTGCCAACAACCCGAAGAAACCTTCTCTTCCAAAGCATGCCCCTTCTTCCGCTCTGAAACCCATTACTCCCGAGAATACCATCCTAACATTAGATTTTTTAACACCACCTTCCAGAAGTAATATCCAAATGGGTACTCCTCCATCTTTCGGTCCATTTGGTGCTACGCCCATAATTTTGGAGATTGAAACAGGAATGGAAATGGAGGTTTCTGCTCAACTTCCCCAAAGCTCAAGCTTGATTGCTCCTTCACCGAAGGTCAATCTTCAACCATTGAAATACCAACCTCAACCTTCTAAGAAAGACTTTGCTTCCTCCTCCAGAGCTCCAAAGCCTGCTATTGATGAAGGTATTTTTCGGATACCGACTCTAACGTTTCTAATACCGAAAAATCCATTCGGTTAGAACGTTTTATAGAAAGAGAAATGGAACAAAGTGCTATTCTAGAAGGTATAATAATGAAGCCATCTAAGAGGGCAATCTCAATCTCTGTTGGCGAGCCTTCTGCCAAGAGAAGAAAATCCTTGAAAGGGGTGAATTACCGAACATTGAATCAGGTAACTGACATTGTTGATTTGAACGAACTATTCGAATTTCATCAGTATGCCCGACCTGAGGTACGCTAACCCCACTTTTAACTTCCTTTGCTTGTTTGATCCTTTTATGTATTTTTATAAAAATTAAATTTTTGCAGCTTTGAAAGAAACTCTTTGAGAACCAGGTATCACTTGACGTTCCGGGGATGGTAAAAGACATCTCCCATCTTTCTGTTATGCCCCAGGATACAGAACTTTTTGAACAAATCAATGTTCTTTCTGTCTGTGAAGAGGTTCTAAAGAGAAAAGCTTTGGTAATTCCCTTAGCTATTATTTTTTAATTTTTTAAAAATCTATACTTTAAGTACTTATCTTTTCTCCTCCTTCTAGGATCAAGCAGCCACCACCATCTTAGTGGATCAATATCGGACCACTACTAAGAAATACAGCGAATTCGTTGAATTAACAAAAAACAAGCTGCAGATATCTTCCTTCTAAAGAAAGAGCTGGCCGAAGCTAGGGCAAAAAAGGTTACTGCTGAAAGGAGGGAAAGGTTTGCTTTGCAGAAAGCAAAGGATGTAGATGATCTCAACTGGCTTGTTGGGGAAAGGGAGGAACTTGTCCGAAAACAACTCCATAATCTCCAAACCCTTCAAGCAGATTATAATGAAGCGTTGAAGCAAAGAAACACTGCTCAAGATAAGGTTACCGAACTCAATATTGAGTTGAATACCTTATCCGAGAAGTGTGAAAACTTGGAACTTCTATTATTTAAGGCACAAGAAGAAACGGACGCCGAAAAATGATGAACCGAGCTTCTGAAGAAGGGTATTATGTTGCCAGAAATTCTAATTCGGCACTTCATGCTAAAATTGAGTTGCTTAAATAAGACCAGCTACTTAATACTGCTCTTTTTGCCCGTTCCATTGCTAGCCTAAACCGGGATATGCTTAATGTTCTTACTCAAGCCCGAGACTTAGCAGTTAGTCACTCTATGAAGTTTAGAGTTCAGGTTTTGCATCAACTTTGTGAAATATACCCTGATGCTGATTTCGACTTCTGGGTAAATGTATTCCCTCCAGAAGATCATGAAGATGTTACCCTTAATTAGAATGTTTTTCGCTTAATGATTGTTGCTAGAACCCTTTTAGCATGCATAGGATTAACTTTTTAATTTAATCATTAAGTAACTCTAATTATGGATGTTTAAAATTGATAGAAAGAATATTGCTCATTGAATCGACTACTTGAAAAAGTAGGATTTGACAATGTTTATTGAACTTACAAAGATGAGCAAATTTAAACGGAGCATGAATCAAACTATCTTTTCGATAGGTTTACTGATAAAACTTTCTTAGCGTAACTGCATTCCAAGTTCTAGGAATAGATTTTCCATTCCGTTACCGAAGCTTGTAGGCATGAGTACCCACACATTCTTCAATCTGAAATGGTCCTTCCCAGTTTCTCCCCAGTTTACCTTTATCTTGCCTGGACTGCGAGGCTTCAACATTTCTCATTACCAAATCTCCCTGAAAGAATTGTCTAGGCCAAACCCGTTTGTCATGAGTTGCCTTAATTTTCTGCTTATAAGCTGTTGTTTTGATAGCTGCTTGCTCTCTTCTCTCCTCCAAATGATCAAGTTTCATCCTCATCCTTTCCTCATTGTCTTCTTCGGAATGATAGGTTGCCCTTGGGCTTAGACTCCCAATTTCTACCGGAATGAAGGCTTCAGCTCCATATGTAAAAAATAAAGGTGTTTCCCCTGTTGCTGCCCATGGAGTTGTTCTATATGCCCATAGGACATGTTGTAATTATTCCACCCATGAACCTTTTGCCTTGCCTAAACGCTTCTTCAACCCTTAAACAATGGTTCAGTTTGTTACCTTAGTCATCCCATTACTTTGCGGATGAGCTACTGAAGTGAACCGAAGTTTAATATACAAAGAATTGTAAAATTCCCGAAATGCCTTACAATCAAATTGTTTGCCATTGTTAGTTATAATAGTGTGAGGGACACCGAACCTGCAAAAAATCATTTTTCCCACAAAAGTTATAATTTGTGTTGAAGTAATGAAAGCTACTGCTTCAGCCTCTGGCCATTTTGTGAAGTGATCGACTGCTACTATTAAGAATTTCTTCTGATTCTTAGAATTTGGGAAAACTCTGATGATGTCAATGCCCCAAGTTGCAAACGACCATATTGGTTGAATTACCCTCATAGCTGCTGGTGGTGATTGAGCAATTGGTGCAAATTGTTGACATTGCACACATTCTTTAACCAAATTAGCTGCATTCGCAACCATCTAAGGCCAATAAAACCCATGTAGTTGTGCCTTTCTTGCTAGAGCATCTCTTCCTTCATGTGCCCCACATATTCCTTCATGAATTTCTTATAAGATGAGCTTTCGCTCATTAAATCCAATGCATTTCAACCATGGTCGATCAAATGACCTTCGGTATAAAATGCCTTCCACAACCGAATACCTTCGCGACTTTCTTTGGATCTTTACGCTTTCCAACTTATCACTAGGTAAAACACCTGTAAGCAAATAAGTAAGAATATGATAGTACCATTCAGAAGACTCATTAATAGCCATAACTTCAGCTTGATTAATGCTTGGTGCAAGGATTCGTTCGATTCTACAAGCACAATTCGTTGACCCATCTGGAGTGGAAGCAAGCTTTGCCAAATAATCAGCCTCCTCATTTTCTTCCATTGGAATCCTTTGAACCTCCAAGCTTCGGCCTTCGGCCTTACTTTCCACCAACAAATTCTTGACTAATGCCAAGTATTTTTTCATTGATTCAGTGCGAATTTCAAAATTTTCCATTAATTGGCAGACCACTAATTGCGAATCACTTTTCAAAACAGCCCTATCCGGCTTAATGATGTTCAAAATTTGTAATCCCTGCAACAAAGCTTCATACTCTGCCACATTATTAGAAGTTATGTAACCTAACGAAGCCGGCAGGATGTACATTTAGGCACAACCATTTATACAAGCAGCAAGGTTTCATTAATTTGAGCTTATTAGTACATTCAACATGGTCAACTAACACTTTTGGTCCTTATGAGAACACATAGAAGCATATGTGAATTTTTGGAAGTACATACAAAATGTGTGAGCAATTAGTGATTATGACAAAAGAATCATAGATAAAGATATTAAGATATGCACATATAAGTCACAATTTATTCAAAGAATCTACTTACAATGAACAACAAGACATACCATATGCTTGAGGTTATGTAAGGTGAGAACAATCTTCGAAGTTAACCCGTTAAGAACCGGTGATCCGGTAGAAAATCAGTGAAAGTTTTAAAAATCAGACCAAACCGACTAGTTCGACCATAAACCAGACATATTAGGTCAAAGAATTTAACCCGTTAAGAATAAGTGAACCTTCAAAGTTAACACATTCTTAAGTTAATCCATTAAGAACCAATGAACCTTTGAAGTTAACCCATTAGAATTTTAAAAAAATGTTAAAATATAAATTTACTTGGGGAGACCTCGATCTTAAATGCAATAAAGATCACAACTGGAGACCATAAATCTTATTGTCATAGACCCCAACTAAATAACTATGGAAACACTTGGCTATGTTGTTATTTATAACCATGCTCCTCTTCATACTTCTTATTTTAGGCCATGTGGGATTTGTTTCCAAAGACAACATATCCTATTCTTCTGTGAGAAAGTTCAAATTGAGGGGTTGTAGGCGACTCCCTTATTGTTGGGCTTCAATCTATAGAATTTGAGAGTTAGTTTTAACTTTCACAGTTTTTCCAACTAAAAACAACATTTGGTAAATACAAAACTACTTTCCTATAAAACTAGGAAAATTTCTCTCAAGAAAAGCTACAATTTGTAGTTGTTGGAGAAAAACTACAATTTGTAGCTGTCGTAAATTTTTTTAACTTAAGCAGCACAAAACAATGTCATTTTGTGTAGCTTAAGTTAAAAAAATAACAGATGGAAAGGGTGAAATTGTCCTTTCCACTTGTTAGGTTAACAGAAGCTTCCAACCATGGTAGCCCCTGACGAAGCCAGGGTTGAAAACCTTTTAGGAGATTTTCGGTGGGGCCGGAAGGTCGGCCGAACCTCCTCGCCCCCTGGCTCTGCCCCTACTTGCAAGTCAAAATCTGTAATCTATTCAATCAAAGTTATAATAAAATCCATAAATCAATTTTTTGACTTTTTTTAGACACATATTTAGCAAGCTAGAAATGTTTAGGCCAATTTTGGCATTTCAATTTAAACCCTTTTGTTTAACAAGATTTATACTATAATATAAAATATGTGAAATGATATAGTATAAACCGTCTTAAATACTATGTTAAAGATTATTCGTTACTATGTCAAACTCAGCAATTACCTTTGCTTTAGATAAAAACCTTTACACCCCGACTCTATCACACCCGCTTCAGAACCTTTTGATCATGCCATTTTAGTTATAGACTACTTTGTTTGGACCGAATTACAAGATCATATTCTGTTCAAATGCATGTATAGCTGTTGAGTGCTTAAACACATCATTAAGAACATCAAACATCGAGAGATGGTGAGCATACGAGAAACAACCTTTGAGAAATTCTGATTGTACCTTAATGGGGGAGAATTACATGTTTTTGATTTGTCATCTTGTCTTCGATTTTGCATGTTTTTGCCTTCGCTCAAGATTCATACTAACGATCACCTAGTTGGTTAATTGATTGCCATTATTGCTGTTTGTTTTTCACTTTCACTTTCACTTTCCATTGTTATTGCTTGAGGACAAGCAAATGGTCAAGTTGGGGGTAGTTTGATACGAGCAAGATGGATGAGATTGTGAGGCAGTACATTCACAGAAAAACACCCATAAAGATAAAGTTTTCATCCATCCGAGGAAGAAACAGCAAAAAATAACAGTTCGAGAAGGATTCCTCCTGAACAGCTTCGCAGAAGGCATAACAACTTATTCATAACAGAAACAGATCTTTTGATGGGTTTCCGGGTTTGCACACGGATCCAACGACAGAGAGAGAGAGAGAGAAAGAGAGAGTAAAGTGATGTGGATTACAGTTAATATCCTCTTGCAAGACCTGTAATCATTAGTAGTTCATCCTAGGTCCGAGATTTGATCTCATTTTGTAATGAACATTTGTTTAGCACTTTTACCCTTGGACCTAGGTTAATTTTTTGTGAGTATAAAAGGAATATTTTGTGATTGGAGGAGGCATTTGATCTCTATACCGCCATAGTTACTACAGAAGTAGGGAGTCGTTCTTAATTCCAAGTGGTTGTTCACTTACGACAATGAGTGAGTCGTTGTCTTTACAAGTCTAGCCAGCCTTGGTTGTTTTTTGTAAGTACTATTGTTATCAATTAATGAAGAATGTTTATTGTGAATGGTTGTTGATAGGGTTTTTAAATGCTTAGACTTGATCAATCTATGTTAAAGTAATAAGAGATGGCACGAGAGCACTCACAAGTTGCAGAAATACCTATTTGCATGTATCACTAGGGATGGATACACGAATATTCATGCATCAAGGTTTTCTTTTATGAAATGCTTTTTTGAACTTAATGTGTGGGTACAAATGATGCAAGGACACTTGGTTATTCTGTATTCATAGTATCTTTAGAGTATGGGAGACCGGACCTTACTGACTTAAGCAGAAAGAGACTCGAACCGTGAACTCTTAAAATTCTTGTATAATTGGAAGCAATTACATGTTCTTGTCTGTGTTAGACTTGTGCCCTCATCAATCTGTTTCAAACACCTTTTTTACCTTGTTACTTTATATGCTTTATTTCAACCCACACAAACTTTCACCTAATGTTTTCTAGTCGTTAATGTAATAATTCACACTGTTTGATTCTTAATCCCTGTGGAAACGATACTTGGTTTTACCATCACTATATTTAACCTAGTACACTTGTTAAAGTCTATTTTTATATCAATCTGAATTAATTTGGTTAAGTTTTATTGATTTGAAATAACATCTCGAATTGATTTATTTGGAACTACGTATATACACGTGATCACATTTTATTGATTAAAATCCAATTTTATTTCACATATTTTACATATACATTAAATAAATGTGAATTTGAATAAAGAATTTTTTTAAAAATATTTATTAAGTTCCATCAAATAATAATTTTCATATCAATGTGAATTAATTTGGTTAATTAGTTCGAGATAACATTTTAAATTGATTTACTTTGATTTTTAATCATGTATACGTAATCATATTTATCAAATTAAAATATAATTTAATTTTATATATATCACATATATGCCAAATAAAATGTGAATTTTAACAACAAGAGTTTTAAATGTTTTATGAATAATAAATCAATTTGGTAAGATAAATTAAATTGAGAATTTCTTAACGTATATGAAAAATATTATCCTAAATAAAAGTCAAACCTAAATTAGGAAGCATAATTTAATTGCGCTTTTTTTCAAATTATTTGACTATGGAAAGTTTACTTATTTTAAAGTATGAAATTAATATATATATTACCTAAATTGAATTATTATAAAGTATTATCTTTCAAATTAATTTCTTAACAAAATAGTTTCAAGACTTAAAAAACAAAATAAACAATGTTTTTTTAGTGTTTGTCCGATTTCTCGATTTTAGACTCGTCGGATACTCACTAGGTAGATCATCTCTGAGTTAAAGTTTTCTCCATATAGTAAAATTCTATAACTACATTACAAAATACATATCATAAAAAAATACAAATACAAATACAAATACAAAATTATAAATTATTTTTATAAGAAAAAAGAATAAATTAGTCAATTTATTTATTAAAAAATAAACCAATTATTGTAATTATAATCATTTAACAAATTATTTAAAAATATTTATTTACCAAGTTAACTTTACGTAAAAAAAAGTATCATCATCCATACTAATCTATTAAAATGATAACTAGATAAAGTTATAAATATTACTACAAGTTCTAATTAAGAGTATAAATGGTAAATGGTAAATCAGGTCAAACATCATTAATGAAATTTCGAAAGTTGATTCAAATCCCTCTAAGCATTAAAGGGGCGTTAGGTTTAAATTTCAGAATCGGAATTAGAATCTGACGGAATCAGAATCGGAATAACTATTTATTTATTATATTTGGTTCAATATGTAATCGGAATGAGATTCTCTTTGAATTGTTTGGTTCTTTAATGATGATAGAGGTTATGTTTACTTTGTTTTTAATAAGTATTACTTTGTGTGTTTTCAATAAAATTAATGGTTTTTTACTTATTTTTTTTACTATTGTAAATAAAAAAGTATTATAAATTCAAAGAAAATAAACATTGCTATATAAATATAAATACATCAATATATAAAATATAATCATCATTTGCAGGAAAAAAAAAAAACCCATAATCTTGTTTGAAAAATAACCATTAAAAACGTGGGTTTTGACCCAAAAAAAACAAAAAAAAACGTGGGTATATATGTAATGTTTGTATTTTTATTGTTATTTTGTTTTAAATAAACCAATATGAATGGAAATGAGATTTGATTAATGTGGAGAGACGAGAGATTCAACTATTCCCATAGTTAATGGGAATATGGTTCTCCAATTATATTTGTTTAACCAAACACTAACAAAGATAATCATTTATTCTCATTCTAATTCCTATTCCATTGCTTAAATTTAGCTAACCAAACACTCCTTAAATATTAAAAAATTTCATTTTTATTTCCTTTTTCTTTCAATTGACTAGGTTACAGAAGATAATTAAATTCATTTATGTTCCTTTGTATGAAATCAAATTTGACTATAAATTATTCCTTAAAAGAAAAAGGACAGAGAAAAGGATTTGAAAACGCGAATAATTTTTAAACAAATAAATATATTTGAAGTGTGAAATGCTCCTTTGACCAATGTAAAGATAGAATTACCCTTCTTACATTTTTCACATAATTACCTTTCTTACCATTTTCTTACATTTCTTATGGAATTACTTTTCTTACCTTTTTCTTTTACATTTCTTATCTATCCTTCACCTATAAATAGAGATGCATTTCATATCTTCCTCAATCTAATTCTACATTATCTTCATATTCTGTTAAACAAAAATTCATTCTTCAATCTATTCTCTTCATCGGCAATATGGAACGTGTTAGGGGTTCTTCTCGAGCAAAGTTCAGTGTATATCAGAATCCAGCTCTACTTGTTGCTCTCACGGCCAACGGTCCCTCTACACATGATTTTCTTGCAGTCCTTTTCTTTTTCTGTTCTTCAGCTTTCTCGCTTTGTGGCCTCTTCATTTGGTATGGACAATAAACAAATTATTTCTTTGCCTTTTGATTTTTTTAGTTATTTATGAGTCAGTCAAAGCAGAGACAGTCCAGTGGTACCGCCCTGGGTAATCCCACTAAGGGAGAAATATTTGTAGTTATAAATGCGTTTGTAAAATAATAATAATAAAAATTAAAGGATAATTAAACACAATTGATTAAATGAGGAGTTAGAAACCTCTCTGTATACAAGGAGGCCCTTATTTTGAAACCTTCACTTCTTTATTTTTATCCCTTTTAACGTTATTCCTCTTAAATAAAAAATTCATTATCTCAAACCCTTATTTTTTTCTTCAATTCTTTTTCCACTTGAAACAAAAAATCAGCAATTTTATTTTTTCCCCCTTAATCATAAATTCATTATCCAATTTTATTTTTCCCCTTTAGTTAAAAATTCATTATCCAATTTTATTTTTTTTCCATCAAAAAGTCAAAATTTTCCTTTAAATCAAAATGTTAATAATTTTTCTTTTAAATTAAAGTGTTAATGTTAGTATATAATTTTAGGGGTTATAATTTAGGGTTTTAATTTAGAAAATTAGCGTTGAACTTCTTTATTTTTGTTCCCTTTTACTTCTTTATTTTTGTTTGTTTTTACTTTTTTTCCTCTTGAATAAAAAATTCATAATCCAAACCCTTATTTTTTCTCCAAAAAAAAATTCCCCCCTGAATCAAAAAGTCACCATTTTATTTTTTTCCCTTAATCAAAAACTCATTATCCAATTTTATTTTTTTCTGTTAATCAAAAAGTCACCAATTTTATTTTTCCCCCTTAATCAAAATTCATCATCCAATTCTAATTTTTTTTTGCCCTGAATCAAAAATGAAAATTTTCCTTTAAATCAAACTGTTAATATTATTATTTAATTTTAGGGGTTATGATTTAGGTTTTAATTTAGAAAATTAGTGTTGTATTTTTGTTCCTTTTAACTTTTTCCTCTTGAATTAAAAATTAATTATCTAAACCCTTATTTTTTTTACCCTTGATTAAAAAAGTCACTAATTTTATTTTTCCCCCTTAGTCAAAAACTCATTATCCAATTTTATTTTTTCCCTCTTGAATAAAAAAGTCACCAATTTTATTATTCCCCCTTAGTCAAAAATTCATTATCCAATTTTATTTTTTCCCTCTTGAATAAAAAAGTCACCAATTTTATTTTTTCCCCCTTTAATCAAAAATTCATTATCCAATTTTCCGTTTTTTCCCCTTAATCAAAAAGTCAAAATTTTTCTTTAAATCAAAGTGTTAATATTATTATCTAATTTTAGAGGTTATGCTTTTTCTTGAAGCAAATTTTAGGGGTTATGATTTGGAGTTTTAATTTAAGAAATTAGCGTTGAACTTATAGAAAACTAAAATATCTATGGTTTTTACGTTGGACACTTTTAATTTTATAGTTAATCCACCAAAACTAAGAAGATGCTAAAAAAAATTTCCAGTTCTAACGGGTTAGACTTAAAATAAAAAAAAGTATCCCAACCATATTTAGCCCCAGATATGAATCCTGCTTCGCTATGGGTCAGTAGATTTCTTTCCCACCTAATTTTATATATTTGGATTGTGGCTCTGCATGTAGATTATGATTTTTGTGTAATTTGTTATACATTGATTTATGTGTTCGAAGACTATAATTTCACTTTCTAACTATTTTTGTAATAGAGCGGAGAAACTCAAATATTTCTCATTTGTTCAGTTTATCTATCAATCTAACTTCTGAATCTTGTCCTGTCTAAGATTATACTTTTATATATCATACTGAGAAGTTATTTTTCTTGTCTCGAGATATTTTTTAATATCCAATTTTCCTTATTTACGGAGTCCAATTTGACTGACACAATTATTTGGTTCAAATTAATGAAGGGGCCATCACCTATTTGGACGAACGATACCGTCAAACTTCTTCCTAGCACTAGCTTGTAAGTGGCCCAATTCATTTGATTTTCTTTAATCAACTCTCTTATCTTTGTATCAATTAATTAATCAACTTCATTATTGTGTATCAGGTATGTTTTTAAAGGCGCTACAGACTTCTATGATTATGGTCACTTTATTTTTTCTATGCTTCGTTAGTTGACATTTTCCAGTGTCTAAATGGAGAATGTGTTCAGCCTTGGCTTTTAGAGACAAAGCCAAAAATTGTGCCTGAAACAAGAAAGAAACCTCCCAAATCACAACTTGAGCAGTTCTTGCGAGCCCCGCTTTGAAATACTAGCAATGGTGCAATGCTGGATATTGATTTTTTTTTTTCCTTACATGCCTATGTTGGCTAATATGTAGTATGTATATATGTAAAAGAAGAAACATTTATTTAAAAAATTCGCAATACACTTTATTCTTTTCGACTTTTGAAATAATTGGCAGTGATTATGAAATAGTGACAACGGAACAAACTTTCATATATAGTGTAATCGAGCTGAACCAAATCAAACTTTGGCATGTTCATCCTTGTGCTCGAGCTTAATTTGAGCTTAACATCCTGTTCAAACTTGATTCATTAATAGCATTTTCTAAGCACGAACTGCTCGCGAGCAACTCATTTATTTGTTAACGAGCTTTGTTCACGAAATTAGAATTGGTGGAAGAAGAGGAGAATCAAATGGGCAAAAACCAACATATTGATATACATACATGAACCCATAGAGGGAACAAATTGAAGTACTTTGTCTTTGTGAAACATAGAAGCAATCCTAAAATGTTGAGAAACCAAAATGATACAATACAAAATACAGTAATTATACTAAAGATGGAAATGACTAGGTTGTGATTTAGTCATCCTAGCTTGACCATAAGGTTCATCGTTATCGATCCGGCGATTGTTCCTGAAGGCAGCACAGCCAATGACATAAACAATGACTAGAATTATGAGAATGACTATGTTGATGACAGAAACCTTTCTCCAGCTCTTTTTGACACTGCCTAAAACCCCAGCCTTGCATGAGTTGCAAGAATAGCATAGTTGTGATTGATCATTGCTCCATAAATTGCAGTCTGTGTTTGAAACAACTCCTCCAGATGATGTCCATACTGTTTCATTGTTGTATGTGAATCCACATTCTGTTGGTGCCTTACAGCAACCAGACTACGTACACAAACAAGAACAAAGTCATAAATTTTAGTATTTTACCTTCAAATTCATAGATAAAAATCCGTATTTTACGAACATAAAAAGTTTTTACGAAAGTAAAAGATCTCAAAAATGAATGTTAATGATATCAAAATGGAGTAGTCTAAAAACTAAAATTATTTAGAATCACATTTCCTTCCTTCGAAAACTATGTTTTTCTAAACTTACATATTCAGAGTTTTCTACTATGTTTTTCTAAACTTACATATTCAGAGTTTTCTTTTTCCTAACTAAAAGAATAAAAGTTTCTTTTGATATCATTTCAATCATCTCTATAGTGGTTTTTTTAAGCCAATAGTATTATAGTTTAAATATCATGGTTGTATTATATAATTCAGTTAATTATAAATAGATGTTATATGGTTTTGCCTATTTTAGAAATGGGTATCTGTAGTATGGTTTGCAAAATTTTGCATTTTTTTTACTTTACAAATTTGACCGATAACGACTGAAATTTTTTAAAAATTAAAGTTATTTAGTATCATATTTACTGTAGAACCATATTTTTAATTTTTTAAAATCATCATTTTTGGAGTTTCTGTCTCTAAAATTAACTTTCTCTCTCATTAAAAAACACATAAATGACCTCAAAACCAAAAAGTTGAAGAATTAAAGTTAGTTAAAATATCATTTAACTCTAGAAAATTCGCATTTTAAGGTCATTATTGGCTAAATTCTGACAACGTAAACCTAAATGCAAAAAAAAAAAAAAACTCATAAATATCCATTTATAAATTGATGAACCACAAGGCATCTACTTGTAATAAAACCTATATAATTCAAACTATATAATTCAAATATCACGGTGGTATTAAACAAATTTAATTAAAATTAAAGAGTCAAATTCATAGTAATTAGTATTAAGATATTTATTTGACACTTATGAAGATTGTGTTTATGTGGGTCCAAAGTAATAGGTGAATTAAACCCATGGCTACCAATAAAAAATAGCCATGCCCCTATCCTAATCTATTTGCTGTCAAGTCATTATTATAGTGACAATTTAAAGCAAAGTGTTTTTTTTTTAGTACTATATACAATAATGAAACCTAAGAATGGCAACCATACCACGCATTCATTTACCCATTGAAACAAGACAAGACTTGCCCCATAAATTCATACAAACGTAATAAATAATATATTTTCTTGAATATTTTTATCATATTTCTGTCCTAATCACTGAACTGCCAAGAAAAGAAAAATTAGAAATGTCCAAGGATGGAATATTATATGTGGATGAATTAAAAATTGGAGTATATATGTTTAGTAATGGATAAAGATGAAAAGTTAATGTAAAAGATGGGATTCGAGATCTCTTGTATCTCCTATCTTTGTGACTTTCAATTAATAAAAGTAATATTGTTATAAGAAAAGAGAAAAGGGATATTCATATTCTTTATTAATTATTCTATACTTTAAAGGAATTTTTTTAAAGATAAAAAAGGTAAATCAACCACTTCCCTACACCACATACAACATTCTCAATAAGAAAAATAAGAAAGTGACAATTCTATGTCTTTTTCCTCACCTCAATTAGTTTTTTTTTTTTTTTTTTGTTACAAATAGTTTTATTAAATTAAGACAGATAAAAAGAATTTGCTTAAATTATAAGATCAAGTTAGCTATTTTTCTATCCGGTATAGAAAATTCTAAAAATAATATGATATTCTAAACAATTTCAATTATTCAATTTTTCAGTTTTGAGGTTATTTAATTGTTGTTTGGTAGGATAGTAAAAATTAATGTTTAGATAAAAAAGATTTTGAAAAACTGAAAATGTGATCTCGTATTAAATGTGGTACTAAATAAATTTAATTCTTAAAATTTTCTATTTAAAACCAATCAATCTAAAAAATTTTAATTTTACTAACAACAAAAACCTTAACCATCTTCTTGCAACAACAAAAATCTACAAACACCCTCGTCTATCAACGAAACCACAAGAATTATTCCAAAAAAAAAAAAACTTGTAAAGCCCTCCAAAATGAGAATACGTATTATTGGGTTTATTAGCATGGGTCACATGAAGCAACCGACCAATTTGGGCAGATCTCGATTGCAGAAAAAACTAATTAAAATTTTAAATTGGAATTGTTTCTTTAGCGGGAATTGGGATTATAATTATTTATATATTACAACTAAGCAAACTAAAGTGTTATATATTATAGGGCCTACATTTACATAAATTTACGTTATCTAAATAAATTGTTTAAAAAAAAATTAAGAAATAAATATTCCAGTAACAATAATATTGCTATTTTGTTTAAGGAATAAAATACTAGTATTCAATTAATTTACAAGTAATGGTGGGTTATGGTCATCATCACAAAGATAAAGACGAAGAAACCCAGCCAGGACCAGTTTTCATGCTAAACACAACCGCAATATACGGGTTCGTCATTACCTACACATGGCCCATATAGTCAATGATCTAACGTAATTAATTCCTTCAATTTTTTTTTAGAATTCAATATTGTTATTATCATTTTTATTTTAACTCAATTTTTACCCTCTTTTACTAAATTTTACTACTTGATAACTTTTATTTGAAAAGATGTAGAAAACATTAAGAAACTTTTAGGGTAGTTTTTATTTTAGATGTTCATATTTATAAAATTCATCCAATTTTAGATGTTCACTGAAATAACCTTTGGTACATTAATTGACAATATTTTTTGAGTAAAGTAACTTTAATATAGTAAAAAGAAAAAAACAAGTACAAAAAGGACAGTCAATCGTGCATTTACTTTTACTTTTTTTTACATGTCTCGTAAATTGAAAGAGTAAAAAATTAAATTTCAGGCTTGACAACAATAATATATAATAATTTTTTATTCATCCAAATCAATTTTCATTAGTTTAAAATATTAATTAACTAAAGAATAAGAAGAGAAATATGATTAGTTAAAAAAATCATAAACTAAACTCAAAATTGAATTTTTTTTCCTCTAAAAATGAACAAATTGAAAGAAAATTTTCAAAAATAAATAGTGAAATTAAAAAAGAGAGAAATTACCTGAATCGGACTGAGGTTCCTCCGGTAAAACATATCAGCAGTTTCCGGCACACCATTAACAGTAACTCCCATCTTACCACAGACCTTAGAATCTCTTACACAAGAACTGATCTTATTCCAGTAACTATCACTCGCCACACGATCCTTGAGCCAGCCGGAATAGTCCTGCAGATAATAATCGGAATAAGATCTGTTGATGAGCCTCCGGCCGCCTCCTTTATCGGTGACCGCATAAGCAAAAATGATAAATCCAATCAGAGCGGCGATGATGAAGAACATAACGAATAGATATAACCACAACAAGAAAGTGTTTCTATAACAGGCGCCGGCGAATCCAGCTAAAGAGACGACCATAATGGAAACTCCGATGACTATTAACGGCCACTGTAAGAACTTCAAACAGTCGGTGTTGTTTGCTCTGCTGCTTAGCCATATTCCGCCGCCGAGGATTGGGATTGAAAGAAGGAAGGTTAAGAAGTTTAGTAGGCCTATCAAGTGATTGCTGCTTCTCATCTTCTTGTTAAGTTTTTACTTTTCTTTTTTTCTGAGGACAGAGAGGTACTATAAAATAAAGAGAGAGTGAGGGAGGGAGGGAGGGAGTAATAAATAAAGAGTTAAATGTGGTCCTGTGTCAAGTTTTGGAATTTGGCTCTAAACAGGGCTCTTTACCAGGATATTTCTTCTTAAGCACCTGATTAATCATTACTTTATGTCGACTTTGGACTTTCTACTTACAATTTTTTTTTTATATTAAAAATATGAGTTTTACTACAATTGATTTTTATAATTGAAAATAAGCTTCACTCTTTTTTCTATGCTTAAAAAAAAATATATATAATGAAATGTTTATTTACCTTTTTTTTTTTTTTATGTTTGTATTTTCACTTTAAAAATGAAAGTTTTATGTGATTGGTTAGACAACTTATGTTTACCTTCACCGATCATACTATCCAGACCCCTCTTCAATATGTGATACGACGTGTGAATAATAGGTACACGCTGTGTGAATTAACATTCAAGTTCCAAAAAGCTTCAAGAATACATATTTCACATTTAACTTACTTTTTTACGACCGAGTGATCAATTAATTACATTTTACGCAAGTTCAGGAGGCTAACTGAACATTTTATGCAAGTTTAGGGGGCTATCAGAACACTTTGAAAGTTCAGAAAGTCAATCAAGTTTTTTGAACAAGTTCAGAAGGCAAATGATGTATTAAGCCTTTTATTTATTTAAAAAAATTAGAAACCATCATTTTATCATTGGTTTCTTCCTCATGTCGATCGACAATTGACATAAGGAATCTCGTTTTGAAAAACCAGACATATAATGATTGATTTCTCCATCATGTTTTGGAATCGTTACTGCTTTCATCAAGAGAGAATTCATTTACGAACAAGCTATTGTTTTCCTATGCTTAAATTAAAAAAAAAAAGTTATAATGAGATGTGTATTTACCTACTTTTCTTATTATGTTTGCATTTCCACTTTAAAGGCGAAAGTTTTATGTGTTTGGTTAGATAACTCATATTTACCTTCGTCGATCATACCATCCAGGCCCCTCTTCAATATGTCACACGACGTGTGGATAATAGGCACATACTGTGTGAATTAACATTCAAGTTCCGAAAGCTTCTCCACAACCCATAGGTCGTGGGCCTCCCGTGACATGTTGTGTGGGTTGTTTTTCCACAATTCTTCAAGCAACTCTCTGCTCACACGTCGTGTGACACTCTTGCACTTCTTGCCTTAGTCTTTCATTGAAGATGCCCGCATCACCAACTTGAATTATTCCATGCAAAAATCAAGTTAAAGTTGAAGCTATTCTACATTCAAATTGCTCCTTTCAAAAGCTAAGCTTATGTTCTTACTAGCTTGCAGTCCTTAAGGGACATAGTGATGATGACTGCTGGAACACCCTGTCAGATGATTCCATGCAACTAGTGGTTATATTTTTAGTATAACTGGTGGTGCTGTTCCATGGAAGTCTAAGAAATAGACTATTCTAACTCAATCAACTATGGAATCATAACTTAGAGCACTAGCCACAGTTAGTAAAGAAGCAGGTCGGTTGAGAAGTCTATTAACTGAGTTTCCCTTATGGGAAGAACCAATTTCAGCCGTATTGATTCACTACGATAGTACCACGGTTATTGCTAAGATTCAGAATCATTATTATAATGGTAAGAATGACAGATACGTTGTAAGCACAATACTGTTAGAGTGGATTATATACGCTCTGAAGAGAATTTAGTTGATTCTTTGATGAAATAATTAGATAAAGAGAAACTCCAAAGTACCATAAAAAGCGTGGGACCAATGCCTCTACAGTGATGAGTTACAGATAATGGTAACCCAACCTATAGACTGGAGATTCCAAGAAGTACGTTCGATGGGTAACAATAAGTTGTGATGTAATACGAGTTAGATATTTATAATACTCCATTTGGAGTGAAGTACATAGCTACAGGAGTATTTCTGAAAGACTCACCTATATGAATGTAAAAGTGGGACCGCTTTGAGTTTAGGGAAAAACTCTAGAGCATTCATTATATCGGGATAAACTTGCGTGACAATAAATGCACATACTACTAGAACTGCACACTGAAAAGGTTTTGGTGTGGTACAATGTCAGAGTTAGAGTTCAAGAGCACGAGTAACTCTAACATAAACTAAATTATACTCACTACGGAAGTGTTCAAATAGAAAGATACATTTGTTTATATTTTACCTGATGGTACTACTGAGTTAAATGTTTTTAAAAATTCAGGTGGAGGATTGTTGGGCTAAGCCACTTGGCCCAAATTTGAATTTATGAAAATAGCCTTAAAACTTTGTCCTTAAAGAGATAAATGAAGTGTAAAGTTTTCGACATTGCCTAAAAATCACTTTGAAGTGCTATTCATAATAGAATGTCCTCACATACTTAGATGTGTCCCAATGGGTACTCCACTTTTGTAAAAATGTGAGGACTTACATAATACTTGACCACAACACACACATGCATGCCACCATCATCTATCCGATAGATCCGGGTTGAGTTGGTGTAGTGTAGTGTGGACACAATATTTTATTTTTGTTAAGTTGGTTTGGTCCACCAGAATCAGATTAACCTGTTCACCACTACTCTGTTTCCTCTCCAAGTTTTTGCTCCACTAGACCAGCAAACTCAACAACTCTTTTTTCATCTATATATAGCTTTATTATTTCGTTTTCTTAACACTACAAGTTTTATGCTTCTTTTACAATTCGAAACTGAGCAATTATTGAATGTATTTTCTGACTGAGTTCGTACTATGCAATACAAACTCGTATTTTCATTGAGTGAGCTGTTTTATTTTAGAGACGATTGGATTATACGACAACTTGCACTGTCTGAAAGCAGTTCTGCAAACGTCTTGAAGAGCGACATCATCTGCAATCCGTCACATTACTATATACATTAAAATTGCATATTTCTATTCCTGCTTTAACAATTTTAATAATATTGATGCATCTTATAAACAAGAGAGATAAACCTTATTTATATCAATAGACTTATAAAATGAATATCTTTAACTATAGTATATATGTAAATAATGTTGTTGATACATCTATTTAATGCATGATATCTATAATAATTTAATTGATTTCCATTTTGTGAGTAAGGCAGTTTGTATGTATTTGAGAGACATTAATTAGTTTGCAAATAATTTGAAGTTGAAAGTTAGAAAAGAATGAAGGAATGGGGAAGCAAGGCCCATGTGATCTGTTTTGATGAATTAATTGACTATAATAAACTATTGCAACTTCTTGGCATCTTGTGGATGATTAATTCCACTTTCTTCCCATTTCTTATATTAACATTTAGATGATTTAGATGATGTTGCTTTCTTCTTGTTTTTGCTTGTACTGCAGCTTCTTTGTTTTTAATGCAATGCTTCTCTAAATCTTTAATTCACAAACTTTCTCTATTTTTCTGATATTCTTCCTTGCAGCTTTTGACATTCTGTCCCTTGACCATTTTTGTGTTACTCCACTATTCCAAACTCATCACAGCATCCACTATGATTATGTGATTTTGGAGACATTACTAAAAAGTATAAATAGAGACCGAAATTGTAATTTTCTACGGATCAAAACTGTAATTTTTTTTTAAAAAAAAAGCAGATTTTGAATTGAAAGGAGGGCATCTAACACACCAGATCTGACGTTTCAAGTGCCCTCCGTGGGTTTAAAACGCTGAAACTTTTGGATTTACGGGATATGTTTTTGGTTATAACTAAAATTGGCACTCCAGTCTTGGTTGTTACTAATTAATAGAAAGTAACAACCAGGTAGAATGCGCATTAGAGTTGCTTTTATAAAATCAATTTTGTTCCTACAATTTTGAGTTATCGGTTGTCATCCGTACAGTTTCTCTTTCGTACTAAATTTTTTTTGAACAAAAAGAATTCTTTTTATTTCTTGACTTTTAAAACTTTTATCATGTACTTATTAACCAATTATCAGTTTTTTCCTATAGCACTTTTTCTCATAATAGATTTTGTTGGTTACACCAATATCAAACTGACCTTTTCCTTTGATTATGAATTTGTTGTTCTCTCCGTTCTTAATTATAAGCAATTTATATTTTTTACATATAATATGTATCTAGGTTTGATAGTCTTGTCTCAAATTTTACATATTAAGTGTTTTAGATTATTTTTTTTTTTGAATAAAGATTGGAACGAAGTCGAGTATCCAGGCATCCCAACTAGGTTGGCACCCCTGGAACTCGACAAACCCAATTATATTAAATAAATAAAAGAATACAAGGAGAGAGAGAGAGAGAGAGAGAGAGAGAGAGAGAGAGTTTAAATGGAACGTAAATGTGCAATGTTACAAAGGTCTTCAAAAATAAAATGTTTGCAAAAATCCGGCGCTGATGGCCACCAGATAATATCAGAAGCTGAGACCCAATAGCGGGCTAGACAGTCAGCGGATTGATTTCCTTTTCTGTTAACGTGTGTGATCGTGAGTTCCATGGCTGAGCAGCGAGTGAGACAGAGCAACCAATCCTGTCGAAGCTGCCAAGGTACGTTCGCTGAACGAGTACGGAGCAGCTAAACGACTGTAGCGGAATCTGATTCGACCTAGAGTCTGTGCTAGTTTTTCTCCCAAGCAATTTTAATTGCAAAAATGATAGCCCGTAGTTCTGCAAATTGCGCGTAAGAATTCGGATTTGGGAAAGCAAAACAACCTCTAGCAAAACCTCTTGCTGTTCTGAAGATTTCTCCCGCCCCAGCAGCACCTGGCGAACCAATAGCGGAGTCGTCCGTGTTTATCTTAATACAACCCGTCGGGGGGGGGGGGGGGGGGTCCAACGAACCTGTATGTAGTTTGGGGCAAGTGGTGGTTGAATGCGGTCCACCAAAACGACAGCGAGCTTCTCTAATATGATCCTAAAACCGTTAAGGTGCCGTTTGGTTCGCGGAATAGAATGGAATGGAATAAAATGATTATTCCAAAGGAATAGAATAGCAAAGAATGAAATAGAAATTCTTAGGAATTACTATTCCTATGTTTGGTTGGTGGAATAAGGTAGAATGGAATAGATAATTTTTTTATTAAAAAGACAATATTATCCTCAAATGTAATTTCTTATTTATTTTAAAATTTTAATTTTTTACTATAAATTGTTCAAATATTTAATATATATTATTTTAAAAAATATATAAAATATAGAAAAATGGGAAACACGAAAGACGAAAAAAATACGAAAAATACATTAAAAACGAAAAAACAATAAGAACATGAAAACGGAAAAATTGTAAAAACACGAAAAAAGAGAGGCAAAAAAACAAAATGTAAAAGCGCAAAAAAAAAATTAAAAACACAAAAACAAAAGAAAAAAATGAGATAAAAGTGGAAAATGGTGAAAACGCGAAAACATATAAATGTGTTAACACAAAAAAAAACACACACGCAAAATATGAAAAAACACAAAAAAATGTGCAAACCGTAAAAAAACACAAAAACATGAAAAAAGTGGAAAACACGAAAATGTGAAAAAATCGAAAAACACGAAAACATGAAAAAGTGTTAAAAACACGAAAAATGCATTTGTAACGTTTTTTTTAATGTTTTTCCGTGTTTCCCAAGTTTTCTTGTTTTTTCCGTTTGTTCACGTTTTCGTATTTTTCACGTTTTGTCATGTTATTGTGTTTTATTTTGCATTTTTTCAATTTTTCATGTTTTAGTTTTTCGGTTTTTCCCCTTTTTGTTTTTTTCGCGTTTTTGTATTTTTCGTATTTTGTTACTTTTTCGTGTTATTCACGTTTTTCCATGTTTTTCGTATTTTTTCATATTTTTTTTGTTTTTAACGTTTTCGTGTTTTGTTTGCGTTTTTCGCATTTTCATGTTTTTCACATATTGTCACGTTTTTGTGTTTTAGCATTTTTCGCATTTTCGTGTTTTTATTTTTCACGTTTTTTAATATTTCGTGTTTTGTCACTTTTTCGCGCTATTCCTATTTTGTGTTTTTCGTGTGTTTGCTTTTTTTTGCGTCTTCGTGTTTTTCGCATTTGTTCACGTTTTCATGTTTTTCGCGTATTTTATTTTTTGCATATTCTCGTGTTTGTAACATTTTCACATTTTTCGTATTTTTAAATTTTTTAACGTTTTCGTCATTTTTCCATTTTTCACGTTTTATATGATATAAATTATGGATTGACCAAAATTTATAAGATTTGGGAAAGTGATTAGAGAGGAGATTGAGGATTTAATGGAGGATAATTTTGTAAATTATAAAAATATAATATTAGGAATAGGCCATTCCTAACCTAAATTGAAGAATAACTATTCCATGAAATCAAGGAATAGGGATTCCATGGAATAGTTATTCCATAAAAAAAATCAACCAAAGGTGGGAATAGCTATTCTTTAGAAATAGGCTATTCTATTCCCCCTCTATTCCGCGAAACAAACGAGCCCTAAATGTTTTAGATGATCATAGTAATTAGGGGAAAAACAATTCTAGCAGAGTTTTAGGAGTAAAATATTCATAGTGAATCAGTTATTTAAATAAATAAATATTCTTCCTGTTTTTAATATACATAGTTAATAAATAACTTTTGATATATATATATATATATATATATATAACAAATTTTAGTATCTTCCAACCTTGGACTCTAGACCGGTGTACCTTGGACCTAGACTCAGGAATAGCCCTGGACTTAATTACAGCCCTATATGGATTAAGTTAGACTAGTCTACTCAGATTTTACATTTAACTATTTTATCAAGTTTTGTATGTCTGTATTATTTGGCATCAGGTTGGACCAAGCCAGAGATTTCTGAATTCAGGTCCAACCCGTACAGCATTTATATTTATACCAATAAAATTAAAATTGAATAATGATTATAAACAAAAAAAATAGGGTAGGGATAAGTTTTAAATTTGTGGCTTGTTGTTTTCTGGAAATATGCCTTTTGATCACGAAATAGTTCAGTTAACCCCTAATGTTTCCAGATGAGACTAATTTTTATTATATATATAGAAAATTTAAATAGATTAGTATTTATTATTTTTTTTTGGTAGGGATTAGTATTTATTATTTAACTTTCACATTATTAGAAATTTCAAATATTAATTATATTTAAAATATTAATTTTGATGTTAATACATTAAAAAAAACCTGCTAAAATTTAAGTATGTCAAATACAAATTAATTAAAAAAAAATTACATAAAACATTTACTATGTTGTAAAACAGTTATAAACAACTTGTTCAAATACACGAAACTGTTTCAGTTTATCGACGAACATGTTTGAAAGATCCGTTGTAGCAAACGAATAACTAGCAAGTTCAATTTTTTGTTAGGTAGTGATAGACCTGTTTATGGGTTGGGTCGGACCGGACCTAACTGGGTTTTGTATATATTTACATTGTTCAAACCCAGTGCAGTTCGTACTATATTTACATCGCCCAACTAATATTTTTATTTTTATAAATTAATTTATATTTATATTTATATCTTTAATTAATGAATTAAGTGTTTAAATTTATCTCAACATAAAATATACATGTTAAATTATTTCAAAAGAAACTATGCAGTTTTCCACTAATCTAATTTTCTGTTTATTTGATTTGATTTTCTTTAGTTTTTCCGTGAGTATCAATAAACAAAATGTTAAAGTGTGAGATAATAATTGTAAAAATAAGTAATGTCTCCATAATTAAATTAATGATTACAAAGACTTAAGAATTTTTTTTAAAATTTAGTTTCACTTTTCTGATTTGTAATTTCATAATTTTGGTATATCTGTGCAATTGTTAATTTATGGGTATTGAGATGTAAGCAAAAAGAATATCAAATATTATGATTCTAATTATTGAAATATTTTGTGTTATTTATAGTATAATAATATAGGGATGGGTCGGACTGGGTCAAGTCAATCTTTTAGATAAATCCCAAGTCTAATCTATTTTATGTGCTTGTTTATGTGGGCTTGGGTTGGGCTGGGTCTAATATCAAATTAATATGTCTAAGCCCAACCTATATAAAATGGGTTTGGATGGGCCAACGTGCTCGTGAATAGATCTAGGTAATAGTAAAATTGATATTACTTGGCAATATTTAGAATAAACTTTCACCATTTGGCATGTTAAAAATAAATCTACACTTCCATAAAATTCTACACTCTACATTTATATCTTATCTCATAAAAAATACAATAAACTAAATTTTATTTATTTAATTCAATAAAATTCAATCAACATAATTTAAATGAGAAAAAAATGGTAACAAAATAACAAAAAAAAAAAAAAAATCGAAATAAGAAAAGAATAAAATAAAATATAAGTTGGTAGTGTGATTCCATTAATGATAGAAGAGCATTGAACCCATAGAATCTTCCAGGTTTTTTGAATTGTTATATTAATTGTTAATTTTGGAATTTCAACTCATCAAAATGAAACACAAACCCCTTTAGACTTTGTTGTATATATGCATTTACACTTCTGAACGAGTTAAGATGATGTTCAAAGATTGATCCCATTTGATTGCGAGGGGATAAATCACAACATCCAGAGTTCAAATAAAATCCAGCCCGGAGTCTGGAGGCCTGAGCCACCCGCCATAGACCTGGCCATGGGTCGGGCCATGCGGGCTTTTCCATAAAAGTCCTCAGCCTGAGTTCTGTCCAGCCCACTAGTAATTTAGGTGGGCTCGGGCTTAAAAATTAAATACCAAACCCAACCCATATAAACCCATTTAAATATACATACATAATTTTTTAATTATAAAAAATAAATTTTAATACTTAAAAATAAATATTTAATATATAAATCTATAAAATTTATTAATTAATATTAATAGGCGGGTCAGGCCGGGCCGGGCCGTGCTATTTTTATTAATCCAAAACCCGCCCAAAAAATAGGCGGACTTTAGCAGGCTTGGGTCGGACTGGGCCTAACAGCAATTATCATTTTCCAAGCCCGGCCTAAGGGACACGTGCCTAGGTGGGCCGGACGGGTACCCGGGCCCGTGGACAGGTCTACCCGCCACTGACTCCACCCCTGGTCTGCAGGGTTAAAATTAGTTCCCCCACGTATGGACTCCTCACTTTGCCACTGTATAAAATGGCCGACAAGATATAAGGAACATCTCTAGAGAGATTGAGTGAGAGTTTGAGCATCCATTGATCACTAGAACAGTTTATTGAACTTGTATATGGATATGAGCGAAACTAATAAGGATCTGAAAGAGTCCATTAACCTTCTCACTCGTAGGAGGAAGACTCATAAGAGGGGTGATCTCACGAAATTTATCCATGTATTTGTCATGCCTTCCTCCCGTTTCTTCTATTTTTTTTTTAATTCTTACAAATGCAAAACAATATCGTTTTGCTTAGGAAAACAATGCTGTATTGCGTTTGTAAGTGTTAAAAAAAATATAAGTGGACAAATTAAGATTTTCTTCCCAATCTCTCCACATTTTACGCTATTATCTAAACCGTAACGAGAGTAGAAACTAAAAAAAGTCAAAGACTAAAAAGAGTATAAATGGAAAAGTAGAGGAAGAAAGACCAAACACGAATGCGTTGCTGACTAGAGGAGCATTAATAGCAGATCACGACCACACTCACATATAGATTTCTTACTAATACGAAGTTGTATTATATAATTTGGCTATGGAGGCAACACGTGTTCCCTTTTCTCGAATGCTAATTCATGTCTCTTAAGTGTCGTGTTATATTTGTCTATCACTAAGCAACTCCAAAAGCTATCATTATGGTCGTACACATCAGTATTTTATATGTCATTAAATGGTTTATTTTATTTTATTTTTATAAAAGAAAGGAATAAAATGTTGATAAAAAAAACTGGTAATATTGCTTGAAAATCTCAAGCACCATTTTATCCAATGTGATGGGACACTTTAATGATATCAAACAAAATGTTGCTTCACCAAGCACTTATCCAAGCAATGTGCATTGGTGATGCTCTAATGAGGTGTCAATATGTGAGTTATTTCCAACAAATTATTAATTGACATGCGTTAGAGAAAAAAAAAAAAAAGCTAAAAGAATAATTCCCTTCTCCCTCCTAAAAACGTGTTCTTCTTCGTAGGCGTGTCTTATTCTCCTTCCTCACTAAACTGGTCGATCAAGCAGAGAAAGAAAATTAGAACCCTAACACTGCAGTTTGCTTGCTGACTTTGCTACTTTACTTAATTGAATCAGAACTTCTCTAGACTACGTTAATTCCTTATTTTGACAAAAATGCCTACAGATCGTATTAAACATCCAAAATAAAATATATCTATTTAATAAAAAAGCTAAAAAAAATTAAAATAATGGTTCCCTATTAAACGAGGAACCATTTTGTTTCCTTTTTTTTTTTTTTTTTTTTTGTAGGGAAGAATCATGATCTTGGGGGGAATGATACAGGGAGGACTTCAACACTCCTATATCAGAATCTCCAATGCTCCTTATTCGAAGTGTTGCAGATGCTTTTAATAAATTGCTTATTATAACCAAAGATAAATAATCAAAAGTTTAATTTATCTAAATGAAAAATCAATAGGACAGTAATTGAGCCGAGCCGAACTTTAGTCTAATCATATTCAGTTCATCACAAAATTGACAAGTTCGAAGACAACATTCTATTTGTGAGCTTCTCGCGATAAGCTTGTTTATTTATTCAAGAGCTTTATTCGCGAGTAATTCATTAATTCTGCTCATATATTTTGCTCGCGAACAACTCATTAATTATGTTCATTTGAAACTTCTTTAACACAAATCTGTTTTATAACCTATAAAACTACGTTGTTTTTCATTTCTCCATTTGTAGAAATACTATTATTAAAAAAAAAATTGAATCAAACTTACTTATGACTGTGTTTATGAACGTTATAATCAAGCATGTTCATGAGTTTATAGCCGAGCCTGATCTCGAGCTTCCGAACCGACTTTTATAAATCGAGCAACTTTTATCTAGCCGAATGTTGAGCAACTCGATTCATTTATAGCCCTACTTTCTAAATCAAAAATTGAAAAAGTGCTTCAAAATGCTTTTAATTCAGATTTTAAAAGTTCTAAACTATTCATATTGTTATTTAATTGCATTCAAAACCATTTGTAATAAAATTTGGTGGATCTAGAAATGAGGAGATATGGTTCACCACATGTCAAATAGAAAGTGCCAAATAGACCTATAATTATGAACTTTTAAAAGTCCAAAAGATTGAAGTTTTTGGTTATTAAATGCAACTAGACAAAAATATGAGTTTAGTAAATACAATGAGATAAAAATAAAGATTATTGAATGCAATTAGATAAAAAATATGAGAGTAGTCTGAACCGTCCTGATGGAGGCGCTTGCATGTCATGAGCCTGTAGCTGATCATTGGTCTTAATTGAGACAGACTCGCAATTACTAGTTTGCACCATTCAGTCTGAACGGTCAGGGGCGTCGGGTCTTGATTTGGTAATTGGAGACCAATTATCTTTAATCAATGTTCTATTCGGTTTATAAGTAGGGATGGCAACGGGTAGGGTACCCGCGGGTAGTGCCAATCCCAAACCCTTACCCTTTTATTTTTTAATTACCCGTACTCTTCCCATTACCCTAACGGGTATATGTTTTGCATCTCATACCCTTCCCATTTAATTCACGGGTACCCGCGGGTACCCTTACCCGTTAAGAATCAATAAATAAAATAAAAAATATTACAAATTTAACAAAGTATAAATTTAATTAATCATTGATTTAAAAATTGAACAAATTGAACTTAATCAATAAAAATAAAATAGTTTAGTGGTATCACTTAATGGTCAAAGAACAAAATGTTATTATTCAAATCTCACGTTTTACATCTAAAACACAATAATATTTTTTAATGTATAAAAAATTTATGACAGGTAACGGGTACCGGGTACACTAGGGGTCTTCCCATACCCGTCTCATTACCCTAACGGGTAATGGTTTTGATCCCATACCCGTCCCATACCCTTTTATACAGGGTACGGATAGTCCCATTCAGTGGCGAATACAGGATTACTCGGTTGGGGGGGGGGGGGGGGGGCGATTTTACACGTACATTCGAGATTTTTTTTTTGCTAAATCGAACTTGCTTAATTTTTTTTATATATGCGTGTTATAATTTGAATGATCAATAACTAATTTTAAGTATTAATGTACAATTTCTCAAAATTAAGTTAGGTTTCGTTTAATAGTCCTAACATGTAAAAAAATTGAATTTAAGAAGAGCTGAACATGTAAAAAAATTAAGAAAATTGATTTCAGATGGCATACCGGCCAAAAAAAATTAATAATTTGGATTTAAGGATGCCTAAGTGGCAAAAAAAAATTAGAAATTTGGATATATAGAGGCCAAATAGGCCAATTTTTTTTTTTAAAAAAAATTGGATTTAGAGAGGCCTACCATGCCTAAAGAAAATTAGAAATTTGGATTTAGGGAGGGAGTACCTAATAGGTCCAAAATATTGAAATTTTGAATTTTGAACAAGCTTAATATGTAATGGGATATATTTAATTTTTTTATTAGTTCAATACTAGTTTCTAAAAAAATTAGGGATAAGGTACTAAAATAGGTCTATGGTTTTTGGGGGAAGTATCAATTTAGGATCCACGTACAAAATGGCACCAATATAGGCTTACGTTTAAAAAATAGTATCAATTTAGGCCTCGATAACGGATTGGAAAAGATATAATAAAAATGAGTTGAAAAGTGTTATGAAAATAAATTAATTTTAATAATGGTAACATAGCTTTATAATTATTGAAAAATAAAATTTAAATAAATAAACATTTTCTAAAATAAATTGAGGTTGGGGGGAATTGAATCTAGGACCTTCTAAAAAAACAAGTGTTTTAATCATCTAATCTACCTTAAAACAATGAAATATTACTACATAGAGTATATATAAACTAATATTTGGAGGGGCTGAAACTAGCCGAAACTACTCGTAACCATGGTGGTTCCGGCGGCCGGAGGGGCTCGGGCCCCTCCAGGCCCACCCCTGTCTCCGTCCCTGGTCCCATTAGAGTCGGGTAGTGTCGGGTATCCGCAGGTAGAGTACCCGTTGCCATCCCTATTTATAAGGTAGTCTGCAAACCAAGCTACTCACGTGCTTACACGGATAACATGTATCAAAATTCATTTAAATTTTTTGGAAATTCAGATAGGTTGAAGTGGTCCAAACACAAAGACATGAACTTTTATTTTCGGCCCGTGTGATGGTGCTATATCATGCGGACATAAGAACAAGTTAAAAAGTGAGATAATAATCTTCCAAATGATGAAACGACAAATTCGTAGTTGTACCTTTATACCGTTTTGTCATTTTGTTTTCACTCTTCACATCTCATCCTTTCCTACCATTCCAACTAAAAAAATCCTTTCCTACTATACTATATTACTATTCTCATCCAAATCTCGAAAACTGTGCAAGAAGCAGAAGCAAAAGAGTCACTTCTTCCTCTACAATTCTCCATCTTCCAATGTACCTCCATTAACCTCATTTTCTGCTTTCATTCATACTATCAAATTCAAAGGTCAGTACACCCTTCATTTTCTGCTTCCTTCTGGAGAAAATGCAACAATTTGAGTTCCAAGAAAGAATATTTATCCTTTCTGTGAAAAGTAGTATCATTTTCAAGTGTTCATCCATCTCACTTTACTTTATCCAACTTTCCCATATTTATATTCTACTCTGCAACTAAGTTGGAGTATCTCTAAATATTCTTTTCCCTTTTCCTTTTCCATGTTTGTTTTGTAGTAGTTGTGGAATTAGAATCCCAATTTTCTTTTCTGTAATGATGTTCCTTTTCAAGCTCTCTTTTGAGTAATCACACTTCATTTTCTTTTCTTTTTCCTGGAAAAGTACTTTCATTAGTATCTCATACTGTAGTAGCCTTCGATTTTCGAGCCTAGAAAGATTGAAGCTTTGAGCTGCAATTCATAGCTTTTACACTCTACTTTCATCATTTTAAAAGCCCCAAATTGAAGCTTTGAGCTGCAATTACTAGCTTATTTCTCTACTTTTTATAAGATTTCTTCCTGTATTTTGTATCAGTTCTACAATTATCTTATCTTTTTCCAGGAACACATACTCCTGGTTACCGTTATTTTCCCGGTTCTCTCCGGCCAAAAGAAGGTCCAGTTTTGAGTAGGTATGATGGTATTTAATATTATCTATTGTATAGTTCAAAAGTTTTCAAACTCATAAGTCTAACAAACCCCACAAATCATGATAAAAAAAAAAAAAAAGTTTCCAAATTTCACGGCAAAAATGGAGGAACCAATTTTTTACATTATTGACCTTGTGATTTCTGTGTCTATATAGTAGTTGAAAGGGTCCTGTTTGTAATTTTGATCCTTTTATGATGGTTATAGGTTGTAGGACCCTTTTCTGAGTATAATAATGTTTCATGAGAAGATTGGCCAATTCAGGAATTCCTGTTTGGTAAAACAAATTGATGGTTCCTAACTTTTTACTGTGAGTTTGATATGAAAATTGAATGAAAGCAAATATCTTTTGCTTTTATTGCTGCAGTGCAGTGCTGTTCAGGGTTGTTATGATAAGAAGGTGTGAAATTATTTATTTCTTCCCCTTGGATTCTATTCTCTTATCCCAACTTGTGAACTTTTTAATGGTATGTTACAGGTTTTGTGGGGTCAAAGGAGAGAGCGTTGGGGTAGTGAAAGCTCAAATAGACATACCTTCCATTCTTTCACATTTGTGCCCTTAAATTATGCAGACTCATAAAGGAAGGTAAACAAAAGAGTCTTCCTTTCTTATGCAAAAGGTTTTTAATTTTTTAAAATTTGAAAGTCTTCATTTTGTGCATTCTTATCTCTTTTTTCTTAATATGGTATGTTGGTTTGGCAATGCTAATTCTGTAAAGTTAGTTAATTTCTTAGCTGCTATTTTATGGGGTTGTGGCTGAAATTGGTTGTCATTGTTTGGTAAATTGTCAATTCTCTCTCTTTTATGTCAAAGCTTTGGCATTGTTTGTTGTGTTCTTCACACAACTTTCACCATCAAGCCAGAATTGGTGTCCACTTTTTAGCTGGTGAGATTGTCTGTAGTGTTTCATTAGTTTCAATTGTTCCTTTTAGCATATGCACAAAGATTTTGGAAGTTTTCGTTTCTCCTCCGTGAAGTTGAGAATCTTAGTGGACCTTAAGATATGTTTTTTGTTTTGTTTTGTGGAGGACCATTTCATTGAACAAATTCAACAGTACCTCATTTTTACAGGCTTGAATTCATTATCTGCGGCCATAATAAGGCTCTGTGATTGACATACTTCTGTGTAATTCTTGTACCTTTTTTTTAGGATGATGATGAAACTTGCTTTCCTTTTGATTCTAATTTGCATATATTTTCTCGAATCTGTTGTAATTTTCTATTTTGATGCAGAAACGGCTCCTCTGAAGCAGTGCAAAAAGTACGTCCTCAAGCTGTACGCCAACTTAAAGTAACTGGACTAGAGTCTGACTCGGCCTCGGCCTCGGCCTCTTCCTCGAAACAAATAAGAACACCAAAAGAGAGAAGTCCTAAAATTGTTGAACGTCGCTCACCTAGAAGTCCAGTAATTGAGGTACTAAACCATCTTAATTAACCTATACACTATGTTGCATGAACACTCCTCTCTATCAGTATTCGTTTCTGTTTCCGTTTCCCTTTGAAGGATACAACTGGAAAATGTGGTACTTAGTGATGGTTTCTAATATGAGGAATTCTTGAACCTGCTTGGTTGTTTGGAGTTTAGAGGAAAATTCTCTTCATAATTTGAGCAATTCTCTAATTTTATTGGAATCTGCTATTATTAGGAGGTTGGTTGCTATACAGGTAGAAAAGAATTCCTCCAGCCAAGCAGGTAGTTGTAACTGCTTGGGCAAATTACTAAAAATTGCATATGTTTATTCCCTGCCACACTTTCCTGGTTCTAAATGATTGCATTTGGATTTTGTTTGAACATTTTTTGATGGTGTTTATGGGGGTAGTATGCAATTTTGATCTGGGCCATATAATGAATTCAAGATGTATTTTGAATGTAAAACATATTAATAAGACCAAAAACATCCTCTGGTGAAAAGCTGCCTCTTAACTTTCATAATTGTTGTTTTCTACAGAAGAAGCGTCCAAGCAGAATATCTGAATTGGAATCTCAGGTATCTCAGCTTCAAGAAGAACTGAAGAAGGCAAAGGACCAGCTAAGTTTATCAGAGTCATGGAAGAAGGAAGCTCTAGAGGGTGCCGAGGAGTCCAAGAAACAACTTGTGACTATATCTTCAAAGCTCGATGAGTCACAGAAACAAATTCTGATACTGTCCAATTCTGAATCAGAACGTGTTCTTGAGCTTCAAACAATCTCACTTGAAAAGGACCAGGAATGGCAGTCAAAGCTTGAGGCTACCCAGCAGCAGCATTTAGTTGATGCAGCTTCATTGGCCTCTTCCTTGGATGAAATTCAACAGCTTAAGATTCAGCTTGAGACGGTAGCTGAATCTGAGGCGGAGAACAAGAATGCAGAATCAGAAAATGTGGAGCTTCAGACCTTGAAAGCAAATTTGAAGGATACTCTTGCTCAAGTGGAGAACATGAAAAGCCAGCTAATCGATAGCAAAAACTCAGAGGCCGAGGCCCAAGAACTAGCTCGTGAAACTTTACATCAATTGGAAACCGCAAAGAAATCTGTCGAGTCTCTCAGATCAGATGGCTCAAAATCTATTGAAGCCTATAACTCAATTGCTTCGGAGTTGGAACAGTCGAAAGCCCGTGTGAAGTTATTGGAAGAACTTGTCAGCAAACTTGAGACGGATCTTCATACTGCTAGCAATTCTGCTAATGATCTGTACCCTATTGCTAGAAATGGAATGTCAGAAGATGCAAACAAGCTTGAGGCAGAGGTTTATTCATTGAAGTCTGAAGTAGAGAGGTTGAGATCTGCTCTAGAAGCTGCTGAGGGAAAATGCCATGAAAATCAAAATCATGGTGAGGTGCAGATACAATGTGCTTATGAACTGGTGGAGCAGATGAAATCTGAATTTCTTGCGAAAGAGGCTAAATTAGAGGCGGAACTGAAGCAAGCAAAAGCTGATGTTGAAGAGTTAAAGGCAGACCTTATGGACAAGGAAACTGAGCTGCAGGGAATTTCTGAGGAGAATGATGATCTGAATATGAAGCTGAGAAAAAGCTTAACAAACCAAGGAGAATCTGAATTAGAGACTCAATTCAAAAGGATGAAAGAAAACTTTTCTGATTTGAAGGCAAGGTTAATAGATAAGGAGACAGAACTGCAAAATTTATTGGAGGAAAATGTGATATTGAAGACAGAACTAAGGAAAAAGGAAACAGATAAGAACAAAGTGAACAATACGACCACGGACGTAGAACTAGAGGCAGTAAGGGCTGCAGAGCGAGAAACTTCGGTGAAGCTTGGGTTGATGATGGAAGAGGCAGATAGAAGCAGTAAAAGGGTTGGGAGACTGGTAGAGCAGCTTGAGGCATCCCAAGTTGCTAATTCTGAGATGGAGGCAGATTTGAGAAGGATAAAGGTGCAGTCAGACCAGTGGAGAAAAGCAGCAGAAGCAGCAGCAGCAATGCTTACTTCAGGAAACAATGGTAATTTCATGGAGAGCAACTATAACCCAGTTAGTGGAAAGATGGGATTAGCTTATAATGAAGATATGGAGAATGATATGTTAAGGAAAAGAAATGGGAATATGTTGAAGAAGATTGGGGTGTTATGGAAGAAGACACAGATTTAGAATAGCTAAGGTTGCTTCCCCTAATGATACATGTTATGGTTGTGTTGTGTTGAGAGATACTAGCTCTGTTGATTTTCAAGTTGTATGGTTTAATCATTCCGAAAATCTTAGCTTAGTACTTAATGCTGTTTGATTTCTGTGAACAATTTATGGTTGTAAAGATTTTGGTGTTGATAAAGTTAAAACTGGCTTCACTTGGGGAATGTAGAGGGAGTTGAACTCCAGGAAATGGCTATGTTTGCTGGATCTGAATGAATGAATGAATTGGGGAGGTTTCTATTTCATGGATAAGTAGCTATTGAATGCTTTTGTTGAATCTTAGCTTACTTCGTCCTATTGCATTTGATTTTCCTTCCTTTGAAGTATTTGGTGATGTTTACATTTGTATTCTGCAAACTACTTGCTATCTTTTAAGTAATTAAAAATATAAAACATGAAAAAATCAATATATAATCAGTATTACTCTTTTCAGATATGCACAATTTTCGTGTTGTATTGTGGTGTTCGGAAAGAGGGCGATCTTGGCGTAACGGTAAGCGTTGTTGTCGTGTGAACGAGAGGTAGGAGCGGTCTCTTGCCAATTACATTCTTGTGGTGGGACCCCTCCCAACACATGTTAAATGGTACAATTTGATTTTCGGCTTAATAGGCACCCAACCCTCTAAACTTGTAACGTTTTTTTACCTGGCCCTCTCAACTTAGGGGACAACCTCTCAACCCCCTCAACTCTCCAAAAACATCACATACAACCTCTTACACCCCTATGTTCGGTCAAAATATTGACCCGTGTAGAAAACGCGCTTGACTGTTGACCACACTAATGCCACGTGTTATTTTTTTATTAAATTTTTCCATTGAGACCTGCTCGGCGAGCAAGCCCAATTGTGCGGGCTGTATGTGATGTTTTTGGAGAGTTGAGGGGGTTGAGAGGTTGTCCCCTAAGTTGAGGGGGCCAGGTAAAAAAAAAGTTACAAGTTTAGGGGGTTGGGTGCCTATTAAGCCTTGATTTTCAAACATCAATTTATTTTTCTCCTATGTGTTTCTTGGTGATATGTCATTGGTTTTCATCTTATCCACTTAAAAATTTGGGATCCACCAATGCTGCAATGACTAAAATACCCTTAAATGGGTTTTCCTTCCAAATAGAAAAGGTACAAATTTCCATACACGTCTCCTCGTTTCTCTATACTAGTTTCAACTGAATACCAAAAAGAGATTTGTTTAAAAATGGACCAAACCCTAAAAAAACGTTTATGAAAGAGAATTGCAAAAAAAAAAAAGGAACTGATAAGCAGAAAGTTCTTCATCGAAGTTGTGTAAGTTTACTACTTCAAAGAAAGTGGTCGCATTCAAAGAACAAGGTATCTATTAGAGAGAGGAAAAAAAGTTTTCAGAGAAGAAGATGAATAAGAAAGTTGAGTTCTTACTCTGAAATTCATACAAATAAAGTATTTTCTGCCTGAATCCAAATCACTCCAAGAAGTTTTGAGAGGAGCTTCGATTCCACAATGATAGATCTTCGGTTCCCAAATCGATGGAGATTATGTGTGGTTGAAGGCATCTCACTTGTGTATTTACTAAATCGTTAATGTTTCTGTAAATTAGAGTTTTTTACTTTTTTTTTTGTTGCAACACAACTATGGAAATGAAGAACGACAGGAAAAAAAATGGAGGAGAGAGCCGGTTTGTGAAATGATAGGAGAGTGAATGAGAATATGTACCTTTCCTATTTGCGAGGGAAACTCATTTAAGAGTATTTTAGTCATTGCAGCATTGGTGGTCCCACTTTTTTTAAAAGGGTAAGATGAAAACCGATGATGTAGCATGTTTACTTACGTTAACGAGTCATTTTTTCCGACTATACACCATAGTGTGCGGTCACCTATAAGGTTGTACATTTTAATGTGCAAAATTGAAGGTTGTACACCAAAGTGTGTAAAAATGTTGTATATCACATATGTGATGTACCATGCGTTTCTTCTTTTAATGTGATGTGCCACCATCTGTAAGCCTCTTTAACTATTCAATGCGTGTGCATTGCACTCACATGCTACAATCATTTTTTTACATACTAAGGGGTCTATTATATTGGAATAGGCAAGTTCAGTTGGTTATTAAGAAACCTTTAAAAGTTCAGAGAGCTGTCATTCTTTTTTAACAAGTTTAAGGGGAAGCTGCTGATGTATTAAGTTCACGTTTTAACTTGTCATAACCCTTTATTATTTTGTCGCTTGGAATAAGACGCTTTGATGAAGCATCCGGGCCTAGGGCCATTGGCCCCTACTCGATGTAAATGCAAGACCAGACCAGGTTAGATTCATACAACTTGATCAACAAAGCCTCATACGTTAAACAAGTGAGGCCCCACAACCACCAATGAGCATACTGTCTGACTCCATGAAGGGAAAAGGGGCATTATGGACATTTTACGTACATCCCACATTATAAATACACTATAACATCGTTAAAGTAAGGGATCTATCTTCTTCTCTCCGCATACTTTTTCTCTCTACATACTTTCTCACTGATTTAATCATTGGAGTTTTCTTAAAGCCAAATCTAACGAATTTACTACTGTTCAGTCTTCATACCTTATCACATCAAAAGGCTAATTAGACAGTCTTAAAACTTAGAAGACTAATAGATTTTTTTAATCATGTTCAAGTACCCTCTTATATTAAGTATTAATTTTCCAATAGCATAAATCTCATTTTCGCGAGTTTAGTAAAAATGAAATTGGAAAACCAAATTAAATTTAGATAAGTATGAGGGTACCAATTGTTATGCCTATTATTATATATACTTGAATTCAGTAATTGAAGCATATGATGATGATAATATCGGCGATCGAAATGAACGCAAGAGGAACGTGTGAGAAATTGGCGATCGAAATGAACGCAAGAGGAACGTGTGAGAAATTATGTAACAGGACTCACTAATTTTAAAAGGGATAAAATTCAAATTTGACCTCAACATTTTTTTAAGAAACGTAGATTTAATTTTAACATATGAAATAATATAAATTTAATTCCAACATGTACATACAAGATCAATCTTAGCCATACATTACCGAAATTTTAAAAAAAGTTGGTTTTCTAGTTATTTAATTGTTACATAAGACATTCCAAACAAGTTTATTGATATATAGGAGCAATTCCATATATTTTTTATTTTTTATTTGTAATTATATTAGTAACATGATATAACATTTTAGATACTTTGATAAAAAAAAAATATATGAGTAACTTATACGTGAGATATTTTATTGTGAGTATTTTAATAGATTTGTTTGCTACTTAATTAGTAACGCATTAAATATTCTAGACATAATTAAATGAGTTTTTTCAAATTCCAGTAACATTTGATCTCGTTTTAGACCATTTCATATGTTAAATCTGTACAAAAATTGGCCGTTATCCCAATTTTAAAGTCGGATGAGTCATATCCTTGAAAATAAGGGATTGGACCTCCAACTCATGATCAAGGGCCGAATGGAAGTTGCATTCCAGCGCTTGCAATTTCATTTGATTAGATTTGGGTATTGCTATATACCGTAATATATTTTTCCAACCACCGTACTATTTTGACAATTATGCCCTCTTCATAATTTAAACTCAAAAACCAAAACTTTTTTTTCCTCTCTTTCTCTCCCAAGCCTAAAAACTCTAATTGGACAAAAATGGACCCGAGCATTCCCGAAGACCATGATTTCGTACACGAGATAATCCTACGATATAAATTTAAATTAAAATTTCATTTTTGAATTTTTGAATTTTTTTTTATTGAATTGGCCTAAACGGGCGTCCGATGCTGTTCGTCCGCACGGTCGAACGGACGAACTGCCCGTTCGGCCGTGCGGACGAGCGGCATGCGCCGATCGTTCGGCCTACGGAACGAGTGGCATGCGCCGCTCGTTCCACCAGCCGAAGGAGCAGAGCGCGCTGCCCGTTCGGCCTGCGGAACGAGCAGCGCATGCCGCTCGTTCCGCCGTCGGCGCGCGCGGCGTGACCTGCCCGTTCCCACATACGGTGGAAAGGGCAGGCTGCCCATTTAGGCATAATTTGACCAATTTTTGGCATTTTAACCGGGCAGCCTGTCCGTTTAGCCTATACGAGGCCCGAACAAGCTCGGAATTGTAATTTTTAACCCGACTAAGCCCTAAATTTATATTTTTAATTTTTTACATGTATTGTTAATACCTATTATGCAACCGAATGTCATTTTTTAACATTTTTTTGCGTATTGTTAATACATATTATGCATTTTTTATATATTCAGGAACCGTTAGAAGATTGGCAACCGGATGGCATTGATTACAATTCTCGTTTTATAACGGACACCGTTTTCGCTTCGTGTGAAGATGCTGTTACTTGGGCAAAACAGGTAGCTATTCGAATTGGGTTTGAGATTACAATATCTTCGCATAAAAATGGTGGAAAGCAAAAGTAATTGAGATGTTCACGGGGTGAACGCTACAGAGGGAAAATAGATGACGCAGGGTTAATACGAAAAACGAAAACTAAAGCGTGCAGGTGTAAATTTGAGATTAAAGTCTATCAACGGTCAGACCTTACTGGTTGGGGGATAAAGGCTAAGGCTGGATTAACTGGTCAGCACAATCATTCATTACGTGTGTATCCAGAGGGAAGTCGGCAGATGAGCGGACTCAGTATCGCATCTAAATTAATCGTTCGTGATATGAGTTCGGCTCAAGCAAAGCCTTGTGCTATTTTAGCAGCCGTTAAAGAAAAGCATCCTGAAGACCACCTAACAATTAAACACGTCTACAACTATAGAGATAAGATGAGGAATGATGGGTTTGAAGGTAGAGACTTGGCTAGTCAGTTCTATCATATCGCTCTCGAGAACAAGTATGCTCTTTATACGCAAACCGAGGGTGATTCCAGCGTCATTACACATGTGTTTATGACACATCCAGAATCAGTAGATTTATTCAGGACTTATCACTGGTACATCGGCATTGATTCCACGTACAAAACCAACAAGTACAAAATGTCATTTGTTGAAATTGTTGGGATGACGCCTTGCAATAACAATTTCAAGATCGCATATGCCATCATTAAAGATGAGACTGAAGGAAGTTACCGTTGGGTCCTGCAGCGGCTGAGGGTTTTGATTGGGTTTGATCTCAACCCGACTGTTATCGTCAGTGATAGGGAGTTGGGGTTGTTGAAACCGATTCTGGATGTTTTCCCACATACAGCACATTTGCTATGCACCTGGCATATAAACAAGGATGTAGAAGATCGGGCGTACAGAATCATGGGAGACAAATCAATTGCCGGTAAATTCAAGAATGGAAAATGGAGAACATTAATTGAATCTTTATCCATTGCGGAGTACGAGGAAAATCTGGGCAAGATGCAGGATTCGATGAGCAGGTACCAAACTCTTATCTCGTACGTTGAGGAGACGTGGTTGGTGCATAAGGAGAAGTTTGTTATTGCATGGACGAAAATTTTTTTACATTTTGGCAACATAACCACTTGTCATGTGGAGAGCGAACATGCGAGTCTAAAGCAATGGCTCAATACATCCACAGGATCGCTGGATACGGTATGACAAAAGGTTCATAAGCAGATAGAAGCCCAGGCATCTCATATCAGGTATTTTCAATAAGTTCTATTGGAAGATGTTTGTATTCATATCATGTATTTGTAAATCTCAGTCAACTGATAGTATGTTTATGTTCTTATTAGGTACATGCTTGAGTAGTCCAGGCTTCGTAAAGGAGTCTCTTACTTCGGATTCCCCTTTAACCACCTGGTATGCAAAGTCTCACACTACTGCATGCAACTGATCAATGTTGAGTTAGCTCGCATGAGAAGTTTGAGCCATGAAGTGAATGCGCGTTGTGGATGTGTATTGAGAACCTCTCATCAGATACCATGTGCATGCGAGATCAAACAAGCTTATGAGTCCGGCGATATTATCAGTGTTGAGAGGGTTCATGTGTTCTGGAGAACACTTTTGATTAATTATGGTCAGACTCATGAAACTGAAGGGTGTCATGATCAGACAGAGGATCAGAGATATTTTAAATCCTTAGTCGACCAGGTATCTAAAGGTGACCCAGCCTTGCTGCGAAACATTTCAATACTTATACATGATCAACTACACCCTGATCAAGCACATTACACCGAACCTGATGTGAAAATTAACGTTCGAGGACGGCCGAAGTCGGGTAAATCTACAAAACGTATGCCTAGTGCCTGGGAGTACAATGAAACTCGGCGTGGACGTGCTCGTTCTAGTAGTTCGTCGAGGAGCCATAGTAGAAGTGGTAGGAAAAGCTCTTCATCATCTGTTCATAATTTTGCATCCTCAGGTAATACAGTTTTGCAATATCTAATTCATTTACACTTAACATAAGTTATGTGTGGTTTACAATATCTTATTTTGATTCAATGCAGATGGAAATACGTATGAAGTTAATGATTTCGTTCATTCTGACAAAGTACTTGGGATCATTAAGCCGTACGTGGAAACATATTGCGACGTAGTCGGTGATGGAAATTGTGGCTTCCGTGTTGTTTCTTCCTACATTTTTGGCACCGAAGAGAAGTGGCAATTAGTCAGGCATCATATGAGGAATGAAGTGTTGAAACACCTTTCCACAAGATTTTGATTTGACAAAATCATCCATGATTAAGAGGCAATTAAATTTAAATGCTTTGATTTAATTGTACTAATATGTTTGTTCAATATTGAGTGCAAAAATATATATATAAAGTAAGACATGACAAAAGTCAGCATGAAAGAATACAAGCTGAGTGGAACGGAACTCAGCATGAAAGAATAGAAGCTGAGTGGAGTAGAACTCAATATCAGAAGTCCCCTTCAAAGTTGCAAGAACGAAGCTGACTAAATTAGAAGACTCCTTAAAAATTGTATAAACAGAACGGAGCTGACTAAGAAGGAACTCAGCATGGAAGTTGAACATTCGAAGATAACGAATGAAGCTGAGTGACAGTCAGGATAGCATGAAGGATCCGTTCACTAAAGGACAAAGTCTGTAAATCTTCTACACCAATAATTGAAGCCTCGAAAATACACAGAAGACTAATTCCAAGAAACATGGGTCAATGGATTATTGGTAAAAGTAAACTACACTAAAAGACAAGTCTGACGCAAGAAGACAAAGACTGACGCCTGAAGAAAACTGAGGAAGGGAATGGCCTGTACAGTCTGAAGCTGACCAGAAGATGTTCCCTAAAAGAGCCATTTTGGTGTTAGCGGCTAAAACAATTCAAATGATCCATCTGAAGATTTCCATCTATAAAAGGACAATCAAGAACATTGGATCATTGCCGAAGTACAAAAAGAAAAATACAAGTGAGAAATCTTCAAAGCACTCAAATACAAAAAGATCTTACACCAAATCTTCTATTCTTTGTGTAAATGCTAGATTGATTGTTTGTAATCATCTAAAGTGTTCTTCATTTGAGAGAGAACAATTTTCATCAATTGTAATATTGAAAGTGTATGCTGAGTGCTTGGTTGTGAGCATTCAGTGGTAGAAAAATCTTAGTGCTGGGTTGTAGTACTTAGTAGGAGCTGAGTAGACGAATAGAGGACGTACTCTTGCATACTCACTGCCTTGTAAAGGGTTTGTGCTCTACCTTGAAAGAGCTCAGTATTGGATTGAAAATCCTAGGAGGAACTGGGGACTGGACGTAGGCACAGAGGCCGAACCAGGATAAGTCGTGCTGAGTAATTTCTAAACTCTTTCTCTCAATATATATATATATATGTGCATGTGTTACTTGTGATATTTACTCAGCATATAAATTGTTAAAACTGAAACTGAGTAAATCTGAGTGCTGAGTTGGAAGCTGACCTCTCAAGAGTCAATTCCCAACTCTCAAGTCAAGCAGTCTTAGTCAGCATAGAACTAAAACTGTCTGACTAATCAATCGGCCGTGCTGACCAACACGTTGAGTTAACAAACTCTTAAAATAACATTAAGTCAGCATAATTAAAAGCGAAAAAGTTACATTAGTTCCTATCCCCCCCCCCCCCTTGGAACTAATTATTAGGGACCAACTAGTGGTATCAGAGCTAAAAGCTCACTACTCAAAGATCTAACAATCTTGAGCTGATCCCGATAAATGGCTGAAAACAGCACTCGTTTCCTTCTAGGGAACCAAACAACACCGATACTCCCTGAGGGATTATCAATTAGTCGGCCTCCCCTATTCTTTGGATCTAATTATACATTCTGGAAGAATAGGATGAAGAACTTTATTCAAGCCACAAACATGAGTGCATGGCTTGCAATAGTTCAAGGTCCACATATACCTTACAAAACTTTTGATAATGAGAAAGTTATCAAGAGTGAAACTGAGTGGACAGAAGATGACCTCAAAAAATTGCAAAATAATGCTTCGGCTATCAATATGCTTCACTGTGCTCTAGATGCTGCAGAATACAATAAGATTTCAGGTTGTGAGTCAGCACAGGAGATCTGGAAAAAGCTGGAAGTGACTTATGAAGGCACAAGCAAGGTCAAGGAGTCCAAAGTAAACTAGCACATGCGATTGTATGAACTGTTTGAGATGACTAACAATGAGGACATCTCAGCAATGAATGCCAGGTTTACCAACATAATAAATGAGCTCAAAAGACTCGGGAAGAACTTCACTGAAGAAGAACAAGTGAAGAAAATCTTACGAAGTCTTCCCAAAAGCTGGCAAGCTAAGAAGACAGCTGTAGAGAAAGCTCAGGACCTGACCACATACAAAAATGATGAGCTGATCGGTTCCTTGCTGACCCATGAAATTTCCATGAAAAACTTTGAAGCTAAAGAAAAATCTGAGGATAAGAAACAGAAATCACTAGTGATGAAAGCTGACTCCATAGAAGCTGAGTCAACTGATGATGAGGAAATGGCCATGTTTACTAGAAAAATGAAAAAGTTGTTCAGAAGAAATGAAAGAAATAGTAAGCGGCCATACAAGAGAGGAGATAGATATAAAGCTGAGTCCGGTGACACCAGATACAAAAAGGACAGCTCCAAGCCTGTCACATGTTATGAGTGCCATCAAACTGGGCATATTAAGTCAAGCTGTCCTAATCTGAAGAAAGATAAGAATGGAAGCAAAAAGGCAATGGTGGCCACGTGGAGTGACAGTGATGAGTCAACATCATCTGAAGCTGAGCAAAATGAAACAGCCAACATATGTTTCATGGCAGATGATGGAGCTGACCAATCTCAATCTGAGCAAGCTGACCTCTCTAGAGATTCTGAGCAGGAGGAAACCAACAATGAGGTAACATCCTTACTTTTGCTTAGAAACGAAATGGTAAATGCCCTGAGTGACTTATATACACTAACTAAGAAGTGTAACAAAAAGATTAAGGCTCTCAGCAGGCGCTGCGATGAGATTGAGGAGGTCAAACTGAGTGATCTTCGATATCTCCTTCAAGACAACTCAACATTGCATAGCAACATAGAAGTTATGCACAAGTTTGTCTTGGAAGTCCAATCAGATTCAAGGAAACTGAAAAAGGACGTCACCACCTTACAGAACCAAATAAAAGGTTCAATTAAGAATAAACCCCATGCTGAGTACTCAGGTACTGGTCAACATAAACAGTTTACTCAATGTAGCTGCTGTGGAAAGAAAGGACACACAAAAGCTGTGTGCTGGCATAACAAACAGACTGTCTAATGTGACTTATGTGGTAAAAAAGGTCATACTACCAAGGTATGCTGGCATGCTCAACACAACAATGCTGACCACACTCAACATCACCCTCAAAGGGTAACTCGGTGTGGCTTTTGTGGTAAAAGTGGCCATACTACAAATGTATGCCGTCACAAACTAAAATATGACTCTGCATCTGTTTATACTAACAAGAAAGGACCCAAAAGAAATTGGGTACCTAAAGATGAATAGTTTAAAATGCAGGTCAGCTTGACATGCATGGAGAAGTCAAAACTTTGGTACATAGACAGCGCATGCTCAAGACACATGACAGGTGATGAAACTCAGTTCATCACACTAGAGCTTAAACGAGGAGGTAGTGTAAGCTTTGGAGACAACGAGAAGGGTAAGATAGTTGGCTCAGGAACTATCGGAGGTAACCCCAGAATTGAGTCAGTCTCCTTAGTTAAGGGTCTCAAATATAATCTTCTAAGTGTAGCTCAGCTCTGCATGAGTGGAAGAAAGGTTATATTTGATGATACTCAATGTCAAATACTCGAGGGAAAAATAAACGATTTGATTTTAACAGCCCCTCGTGTAGAAAATGTTTATATGTTGAGTTTAGAAAAACAATTTTCAAATAATATATGCTTAGTATCTAAAGAGGACAACTCCTGGCTATGGCATAGGAGACTTGGGCATGTCAGCATGAACCTCCTTGCCAAACTAGCTAGAAAGCAATTAGTTGAGGGATTACCCAAATTAAAGTATGAAAAAGATCAACTTTGTAATGCTTGTCAGCAAGGTAAACAAACCAAAAAGTCTTTTCATAGCAAAAATGTTGTCTCAACCAAAAGACCATTGGAATTACTACATTTGGATCTTTTCGGACCTATCTAGCCACTCAGCATGGGAGGTAAGAAATTTTCCTTAGTTATTGTAGATGATTTCTCTAGGTATACTTGGATCATCTTGCTGAGTAGCAAAGATGAAACATTTGAGATGTTTACTACATTAGTCAAAAAGCTTGAAAATGATAAAGACCTAAGAGTAGCTCACATTAGAAGTGATAATGGTGGAGAATTCAAAAACCAAATGTTTGATGAATTCTGTGAAACCAATGGTATTGACCATAATTTCTCTGCCCCTAGAACTCCTCAACAAAATGGAGTTGTTGAAAGGAAAAATAGGACAATAGTAGAAATTGACAGGACAATGCTGAGTGAAAATAGGCTTCAAAAGTATTTTTGGGGAGAAGCTGTCAACACATCATGTTATATATTAAATAGGGCTTTAGTTAGACCCATATTAAAGAAAACTCCCTATGAACTTTGGAAAGGACGAAAGCCCAACATTGGCTACTTTCGTGCCTTTGGGTGTAAATGTTTCATACTCAATACAAAAGACAATTTGGCAAAATTTGATGTCAAAGCTGACGAAGCAATCTTTTTAGGGTACTCAACAAACAGCAAAGCATATAGAATTTATAATAAAAGAACTCAAGTTGTAGAAGAGTCAGTCCATGTAGATTTCGATGAAACTGACCCTGCAGGTAAGACAGCTCAACCCATCGAGGATGAGCCGACCTCAGCTCAAACTAACCTAATTGGAGGTGCTGAGGCATCAGCACAAGAGCTGACCAAAGGTAAAATCGAAACTGAAATTACCTTTGCTGACCAATCTGTCCCTGCAGAGATTGTAGAAACACATGTTCCAAACAACTCAACATTACCCAAGGAGATAAAAATTCCAAGAGGACATTCAGAAAAGTCCATCCTTGATGATGCCAACAACAAAGTAATGACTAGAGACCAGCTTAGGAAATTCCTTTGCAACGTTGCTTTCGTATCAGTTCATGAACCAAAGAACTTTGCTGATGTTGAGCATGATGAGTATTGGATCAATGCTATGCAAGAAGAGCTTGACCAATTCATGAGAAATGAGGTATGGGATTTAGTACCTAAACCTAGGAATAAAAAATCCATAGGAACTAAGTGGGTTTTTAGAAAAAAACTAGATGAGCATGGAAATGTAGTTAGGAACAAAGCCCGACTTGTAGCCCAAGGCTATAGTCAGCAAGAGGGCATTGATTATGGTGAAACCTTTGCACCAGTTGCTAGGTTAGAAGCTATACGTATATTGTGTGCATATGCTAGTTTCATGAACTTTAAATTGTATCAAATAGATGTTAAAAGTGCATTTCTTAATGGCCTTATAAACGAAGAGGTATATGTTAATCAACCTCTGGGTTTTGAAGATCCAAAATTTCCAAACCACGTTTATAAACTCAAGAAGGCCTTATATGGCCTGAAGCAAGCTCCAAGAGCTTGGTATGAAAGGTTGACCAACTTCCTGCTGACCAGGAATTATGTCAGAGGAAAAGCTGACACAACCTTGTTCATTAAGAAAAAGGGTAAACATACCCTACTTGCACAAATCTATGTAGATGACATAATATTTGGTGCTACTGACGAATCTTTGTGTCAAGAGTTTAGCAAACAGATGCAGACTGAGTTCGAAATGTCTATGATGGGAGAACTCAGCTTCTTCCTTGGACTTCAGATCAAGTAAGGTAAGAACGGCATCTTCATTAGTCAATCCAAGTACACCAATGAGATGTTAAAGAAATTCGATATGGAAGATTGTAAGCACATATCAACCCCTATGGGTACTGATACTGTCCTATGCAAAGATGAGAAAAGTAAGTCAATAGATAGTAAACTTTATCAAAGTATGATAGGCTCCTTACTTTACCTCACTCCTAGTAGACCTGATATACAGTACTCAGTATGTTATTGTGCAAAATATCAAGCTGACCCAAGGGAATCTCAATTAATTGCTGTAAAAAGAATTTTTAGATATTTGCAGAGCTCAGTTGATGCAGGTTTGTGGTATCCAGCCTCAAATGACTTCACACGCATAGGATACACTGATGCTGACTATGGACGGGATAAGCTAGAACGTAAGAGTACTTCAGGAGGATGCCATTTCCTTGGAAGCTGTCTAGTATCCTGGTTCAGCAAGAAGCAGTCATCAGTTGCTCTGTCTACAACTAAAGCTGAGTACGTTGCTGCTGGAAGCTGTGTAGCTCAAGTCCTATGGATAAAGCAACAGCTTAAGGATTATGTAGTAAGAACTAAGGCAATAGAGATCAAATGTGACAACAAGAGTGCCATTGATCTATCCAAGAATCCTATCCAACACAGCAGGATGAAGCATGTCAGCATAAGGCATCACTTCATCAGAGATCACGTACTAAAGGGTAAGATCAGGCTAACCTATGTGCCAACAGATGAACAGCTTGCAGATATCTTCACCAAGCCTTTGGCTCGTGAGCAATTTAACATACTAAGGGAAGCTATCGGTATGTCTAATCCTCTTCAATAATTCTAAATATTTGAATGAATGTTGAGTGATTGTCATACTGACTGATATCAATCTAGTAACTACTGCACATTGAGCTTAATAGTCTATGCTGGGTAGATACAAATGTTGAGTAAATATTCTGTGCTGAGTAGATAAACATATTGAGTAATCACCTTATCCTGAGTAGATGTACATGCTGAGTGATTAACGTATGTTGAGTTACTAAGAGAGAGAAAATCCATCTACGTAGAATTAAATACTCAGTATCATAAACGATTCATATTCTGGCAAACTGAGTAAAAGCCCACTTGTACCAATGAACAATGACACGTGTAACAAATCATACCTAGAAAAACGTAAGTAATAATGAATACCCATGCACCGAACGTGTCATAAATGGCAGAATCTTTGTCGATTAAAGTCCCAAGAAGAAAACGGCTAGTTCACTAATTAGGAATGATTCAAGACTCTATAAGTAGTGGAAGGATCCTCACTCATTACTCTTTACGCTTAAAATCTTCTGAAATCGAATCCTTCTCTCTCCCTAAACCTTAAAACCTTCATCTGTAACAATGGCTTCCGGCAAAAACGAAATCCCTAACTTCACCACTCAGCCTGGCCAAACCTCTGGCAAACCCACTCAAGCTGACCCCGCCGGTTCATCAAAACCAGTAGAAAGGAACTTGATCAAGGTCCATAAGAAGGTCAACAACTTGGAGGTTCTAAAATGCAGATGGTTCTCTCCAAGATTCATCACCTCTGAGAAACCGTTCTGTGACTGGATCGAGAAGAACAAATGGACCGGTTTCTTCTCACTCACCGGAAAAACATACCCTAGGCTGGTCAGAGAGTTCTATTCCAACATGTTCGTTGATGAAGAAGATGCTGACTATTTGGAGACCACGGTCAAAGGACAGAAAATCACCATAACCCCTGCCTATCTAGCTACTCTGCTAAACTTACCAGACGAAGGAATGGAGTTTAGGACAACAAAAGAAAAGGTACCAAAGGAAAAGCTTGACCAGATCAAGGGGTTCTGCAAACCCAAGAATCATAAAGGTGAAATACCCAGCACCTGTATGGGGCAAGACCAAAAGATGGCACACTACATATTGACCAACTTCATCTTCCCCAAACTTAACTCAGCCTCATCTGCCTCTAACTTTGAGCAGTGCTTCATATGGCACATGCTGACCTACACCCCTTTCAACCTTCCGGTATTTCTGGTTGGTGCGCTCCAGCGAGGAGGTAAGAAACTTCGGTTAGGTTCTTTAATCACTAAGATCCTCGAGGATAAACAGATTGAGACCATAAATGAGACTGATACCTTAGGAAGTGAGATCACAGCAGCTCTGCTGGTTGGATTATTATACAATCAACCATTGAAAGGATATGAAGAAGTTGAAGATATTGAGGAAAATGATGAAGCTGAACAGGAAGTTGTGCCTGAGCATGAGCCTGAGAAAGAAGTGGAGGCTCCTGCTGAGTCCCCTAAGGACAAGAAGAAGAGAAAAGCGCTAGCAACATGTGCAAAAGATGTTGACGCAGTGCCCAGGAAGAAGAGGGCTATGAACAGAGCTAAGAATGTTGATACTGACCAGGCTAAGGAGAAAGCTGAGTCGGCAGGGAAAAGAAAGAGGCCAGAAGAGCCTGAGGATGAAGAAGAGGAAACTCCGGAATCCCCCTTGATGAAAAGAAAGAATGGTCATACCTCAAAGACAGTTGAAGCTAATCCCTTGGATTGGGTTGTACCTCCAAAAGATCATGGAATTGACCTAGACCAAACTCATGCTGAGCCGGTCAAGGATGCTGAGCAAGAAACTCATGTTGAGGAAGAAGTCAATACCGAGCAGGAACAACCTACTCATGTTGAGCAACATCAGGATGATGCTGAGCGGAGAATTAAGGAAGAAGAAAATGTTACTGTTGAGGATCACGTTGAGCAGCATGAGAATCCAACTGTGGAAGAAGAGACAGTTGATACTGATGAGGAGGATATTCATGCTGACCCATCTCCTCCTAAAGAAACAAGGTTCAAGCGACTCAAGAAGAAGGCACAAAAGCACATTGATCTTCTGGATGATTCCCCTCCTCAAGATATTGATGCTGAACTCTCCAAAATTCAGTTCAAATATTTCTCCCATGATGCTGAGCCTGAGTCTCCTCCAACGGATCTTGTGCAAAACTAAGCCTCTGTTACTCATATTGAGAAACAAGCCAAGACTCCGGAGAATCCAAATCCAACTGCTCAAGATGGAACAAATCCTGCTTCAACTTCACCCACTCAAGTTGAGCAGGTCAACATGACTAACCAAACTCCACCTCCAACACAGCATGTTGCTAAATCAGCTCCTGAAGCCAATCTGCATCAAAGTCATGTCACCAATCAAAATGATCAATCTGGCAAACAGCCAACTCCACCACCATCAAGCTCAATTCCAGTCTCTGAGACAAATGTTGCTCAATTCACATACTTGAATGCTAATGAGTCAGGACGACGAATCATTGCCTCTACTCAGTCCTTGCTTCAAGATTTGAACCCTCCTCAAGCTGATGCTATTAGATCTTCTCATGCTGAGTCCTCCCACCTGTCTGGTATCACTCAGCTTCTCAATGAACTAAGAGGACTCAAGGATCTTGTAAGTGTTATAACCACAGTTCAAACTCAGCAACCCAGGCAAGACCAAATAGCAAAGCTGACTGAATTGGTACTCACAATGGTGAACCATCTGAACTCGCTTGAAGGCAAAATCCAACAACCGTCGGAAGTTAATCCAGGGTATGCAACTTCCACTGAGCTTCAAGGCTATTTTGCTAAGTTAACTGCAGAACTGACCAAATCAAGCGCAACTGGCAATCCTGAGTCTGCTACCTCTGCTGAGCTATAAGACTGCTTTGCCAAGCTAATTGCTGAACTGACCAGTACGCGTGAATTAGTATCTTCTACCTCTCAGTGTATGATTGACCAACTAAGTGAAACAGTCAATCTACTCAATGTCAACCAAGCACAGATGGATGTTGACCCAGTCTCCAATGGTCAACTCTTGAGCTTTTCCCAAGCAATTATGAAGGCAATGCGCATCAACAATGCTCAGCGCATGTTTTATGACTCTGCCATGCTGAAGATGTACCACCAATCTTTTGCTTAGATCACCAGCTCACTCATCTGGCTTAGCAAATCACATGAATGCCTACTCAGCATGATTAGCAGCTCTCTCCGGGTTCCTCGCCATGTCCAAGATGACAGTGTACCTGTAATTGATGGCTTACGTGAAAGCACAAAGAGGCTCCAGCGTTACTCAAATGTCCTCTCCACGCATGCTCGCAATGATACCTTTCTTTATAAACCCGATGATGGCAAAACGGGGGAGAAAACCAAAAAGGAACTCAGTGCCAAGAAGGAACTCAGCTTGCAGGTAATGCCTCAGGAAGTAAAGATAAAGGCAAAGGAGTATATCGATTTGACCATCAAGCTTAGAGAAAAGAAGAAGAACTAGATATGCTTAGTCAATGTTTAGAACTTAGCATAGAATCTTTCCTCATATGTCTTTACTTAATCTATGACAAGTACCATTTTCTCAACCTGTCTGATAAAATTGAACAAACAAATTAAGAAGTAAAACATACTCAGTATACATTAACACTAAAACACTTATGTAATAAACTGAGTAACAACATACTTCTAATACTTTTGAAAAATGACTTAAATCCAATTAGCTATGATCTTGAAAAAAATCTAACATTAAACTAAGTCAGTATACACAAATGTCTTAAGGTTAATTCAATTAAATCTTGGAAGGTTTAGAATTAAGTTAAGACAATATGTGCAACCCTTACGGGGGAGTTATTTCAAAAATATATCAATCATGGGGTAACTTATAACTGAGTTCCATAATTATGTATTTTGCCAACATCAAAATGGGGGAGTTTGTTGAAACACCTTTCCACAAGATTTTGATTTGACAAAATCATCCATGATTAAGAGGCAATTAAATTTAAATGCTTTGATTTAATTGTACTAATGTGTTTGTTCAATATTGAGTGCAAAAATATATATATAAAGTAAGACATGACAAAAGTCAGCATGAAAGAATACAAGCTGAGTGGAACGGAACTCAGCATGAAAGAATAGAAGCTGAGTGGAGTAGAACTCAATATCAGAAGTCCCCTTCAAAGTTGCCAGAACGAAACTGACTAAATTAGAAGACTCCTTAAGAATTGTATAAACAGAACAGAGCTGACTAAGAAGGAACTCAGCATGGAAGTTGAACATTCGAAGATAACGAATGAAGCTGAGTGACAGTCAGGATAGCATGAAGGATCCGTTCACTAAAGGACAAAGTCTGCAAATCTTCTGCACCAATAATTGAAGCCTCGAAAATACACAGAAGACTAATTCTAAGAAACATGGGTCAATTGATTATTGGTAAAAGACAACTACAAAAAAAGACAAGTCTGATGCAAGAAGACAAAGACTGACGCCTGAAGAAAACAGAGGAAGGGAATGGCCTGTACAGTCTGAAGCTGACCAGAAGATGTTCCCTAAAAGAGCCGTTTTGGTGTTAACGGCTAAAACAATTCAAATGATCCATCTGCAGATTTCCATCTATAAAAGGACAATCAAGAACCTTGGATCATTACCGAAGTACAAAAAGAAAAATACAAGTGAGAAATCTTCAAAGCACTCAAATACAAAAAGATCTTACACCAAATCTTCTATTCTTTGTGTAAATGCTAGATTGATTGTTTGTAATCATCTAAAGTGTTCTTCATTTGAGAGAGAACAATTTTCATCAATTGTAATATTGAAAGTGTATGCTGAGTGCTTGGTTGTGAGCATTCAGTGGTAGAAAAATCTAAGTGCTGGGTTGTAGTACTTAGTAGGAGCTGAGTATACGAATAGAGGACGTACTCTTGCATACTCACTGCCTTGTAAATGGTTTGTGCTCTACCTTGAAAGAGCTCAGTATTGGATTGAAAATCCCAGGAGGAACTGGGGACTGGACGTAGGCACAGAGGCCGAACCAGGATAAGTCATGCTGAGTAATTTCTAAACTCTTTCTCTCAATATATATATATGTGCATGTGTTGCTTGTGATATTTACTCAGCATATAAATTGTTAAAACTGAAACTGAGTAAATCTGAGTGCTGAGTTGGAAGCTGACCTCTCAAAAGTCAATTCCCAACTCTCAAGTCAAGCAGTCTTAGTCAGCATAGAACTAAAACTGTTTGACTAATCAATCGGCCGTGCTGACCAACACGTTGAGTTAACAAACTCTTAAAATAACATTAAGTCGGCATAATTAAAAGCGAAAAAGTTACATTAGTTCCTATCCCCCCTTGGAACTAATTACTAGGGACCAACATGAAGCAATTGCTAACCGTTCTCGGTATGAATCTGTGTTAATTGACGGTCTTGATGCATCAATTAATAGAATCACTTGGGACGGTGGAGCTTGTTCGCAGGAGCATTGGATGCTCGCTTATGATGACATGTTTGTGATTGCTACATTGTACAATGCTGCTGTAATGTTTTTCGGATACCTGGATGGAAATAACTCTACTTTTTGTGGTACTATTTTACCAGTGTATGCCCCTTCCACTGCTATAAGACCAGAACGAGAGATCTGCATAGCTCATTTAGGTACGCACTGTCGCCACTATATTCGTTTAAATTTATCTCCTAATTTTCCAGTCCCTCATGTAATAGAATGGTGGAAGGGGCACCATGAACGTAGCGTTGAAGACTGGTTCAACTTAGATCTGGATAGCTTTATATGAGTTACAGGTTGATTCTGATAGATTCTGGATAACAAACAGTTGCTATTTTGATTCAGTTTTGTTCATTCGAGTTACATGTTGTGTCTGTATTGTGTCTGTAATGATTCTGTATTGATCTGTATTGATCTGGATAGCTTTATATGAGTTACAGGTTGATTCTGATAGATTCTGGATAACAAACAGTTGCTGTTTTGATTCAGTTTTGTTCATTCGAGTTACATGTTGTGTCTGTATTATGTCTATAATGATTCTGTATTGATCTGTATTGATCTGGATAGCTTTATATGAGTTACAGGTTGATTCTGATAGATTCTGTTTAACAAACAGTTGCTGTTTCAATTCAGTTTTGTTCATTCGAGTTACATGTTGTGTCTGTATTGTGTCTGTAATTATTCTGTATTGATCTGTATTGATCTGGATAGCTTTATATGAGTTACATGTTGATTCTGATAGATTCTGGATAACAAACAGTTGCTGTTTCGATTCAGTTTTGTTCATTCGAGTTACATGTTGTGTCTGTATTGTGTCTGTAATGATTCTGTATTGATCTGGATAGCTTTATATGAGTTACAGGTTGATTCTGATAGATTCTGTTTAACAAACAGTTGCTGTTTCGATTCAGTTTTGTTCATTCGAGTTACATGTTGTGTCTGTATTATGTCTGTAATGATTCTGTATTGATCTGTATTGATCTAGATAGCTTTATATGAGTTACAGGTTGATTCTGATAGATTCTGTTTAACAAACAGTTGCTGTTTCGATTCAGTTTTGTTCATTCGAGTTACATGTTGTGTTTGTATTGTGTCTGTAATGATTCTGTATTGATCTGGATAGCTTTATATGAGTTACAGGTTGATTTTGATAGATTTTGTTTAACAAACAGTTGCTGTTTCGATTCAGTTTTGTTCATTCGAGTTACATGTTGTGTCTGTATTGTGTCTGTAATGATTCTGTATTGATATGTATTGATCTGGATAGCTTTATATGAGTTACAGGTTGATTCTGATAGATTCTGTTTAACAAATAGTAATTAACAGCGTACTTATAAAATTAAAGTACTAAAATATCAAGTACATAATAAAAGATATTATCTGACTGCCAAAAAGTACTAAAATGCCAACATCCATATACTTATAATAAAAAGTACTAAAAACACAACCACAAATCACTTGGCCGAATTCCAAGCATCCAAAATCTGGTCGTACGAATGTCTCCACTCAGCCGCAACATCCTCATCAAGAAGGTTCATTGCGTCCAATGCACCTTCTCCCCAGTTAACCCAACGGCTAACCCACTAGCAAAAGAAATAACCCAAAATTAATAAATATCACTTCATTTAATTTCATTCTAATAATTGTAAATAAATTGATTAACAATTAAATTACGTACCACTTCGATGTTCGAGCGAGTATGAATAACCGGTCCGGGTGCAGGCATATCCGGTAGTAGCTGAGGGTGTGAATGCAGGCAGTACCACGGCATGTACTGCTCCTCATAGTCCGAAGGAGTCCGTGCAAGAGTGAACCGAGATAATATCAGCATGCAAGCCTCGGGAAACGAGGTCCAAAGATCCTCCGCCATATCGGCGGGCACTTCTACCCGATACTTCAAGCTGGACCAAGGACGTACGGACTTCAACGGCCTCAAGATCGGTCGGGGTATGGTCTGCACGTAACCTAGCTGGCGCAGGCATCTCCTCGGCATGTACGGCTCAATCACATCCCTGTAACGTATCCATCCGGCGTATATCGTCCTAGGGGTATGCGTAATGACATCAAGACCATACGGCATCCACATCACCTACAGACGTATACTACAACATTAACATGAAAATAATACAAGTAAATGAATTTGGATTTTATAATTAAATTGAAATTGCACCTCATCAGCAGTCAATATATCAAGCCGGACACGATATGATTTCAGTCGATCCCCACTCTTCTCCAACGGTATAGATGGCCATATGCAAGCCCTCGGCATCGCTGGATCCAATGTGACTCCCTCCCGCTGAGGCCTGAAGCACGGGAAGTACTCATAAATCCATGCCTGAAGCAGTGTCAGACAACCCGTGATCTGCCCGCAGTCTCCTCTACTAGCAATACCTAGATGACGGTATAGATATGCTAGTGCAGCTGAGCCCCATGAGAGTCCAATGGCTCCAGATACAGAGTCTTGTACCTCCAACAGACAAGAAGGTCGAATGCGGTCTCCACTCTTGTCCACGAACAATGTGCAACCGAGCATCAGAAACGTCCAAGCAGTAGCCTGTGCATCAGCAATCCGATCTCCTTGACAATAATCCAGGACGGAAGTCGCTCGTATACCGCCATTAAAGTAGTGACCCTTCTGCAACTCCTCCCGAGTCATACCAAACAACTCCATCACACAAGACTGAAGCTCCTCAACACTCGCATCAGCAGTCACCATAGCCCCATCGATGGGGATGCGCAAAATCTGCCACACATCATGCAACATAATGCTCATCTCACCAAACGACATGTGAAATGATGACGTGTCTGGCTGCCACCGCTCTACAAAAGCCGCAATCAGGGGCGCATCGATGTGGCCATACATGATATTGGGTAAATGGGACAATCCAGTTGACTCTATACGCTTCTAGATCTGCTGAGAAGCACCACCGTACCATACACACAGCTTCCTACAGTATAATGATCGTGTCTGACACCTGTCCGCTCCAGATAGCAGTGGCAATATGTCCCAGGAAGCTTGGGATCACAAGACCATCAGATGGACCCCCAGGAACCGGGCTCTTCACGATCCAGTCATCCTCCACATCACTCCTCGAGCGCTTGCTGCTACCTGAAATTACAGTAAACTCATTTATTATATTCGTATATTTTATAATAATCACGAATAAATAACATAATAATAAGTAAATTTAAATTTCTCACCCGAAGACGACCCTGCTGTAGAAGCAAAACGTCCGCCAGGACCCCTCGGTATGGTCTTAGTAGGTACTCGCACAGAGGATGAACTCTGAGGAGGCATAGAGTCATCTCCGTCCATCTCTACAGCATCCGCCATCTCCTCCGGCTGTTCCCTCTGGGCATCCCCCATCAATATCTGGTCTTCCCGTTCCCTCCGGGCAGAGGCAGTCACAACACGTGACCTTGTATGTCTCTTTCCAAAACGGTTCTCAGCAATATCAGCCTGTAAAAACCAAAAATATTTTACATTTATAAGCAAATAACGCATTTTTATTTAAATATACTCAATTTCTCGTTTTTCGATTTTTTTAATACTTGGGCATTGTCATAGGTCGGGTCGAACCAAGTTATTTAAAAAAAACAAAATTTCGGGCCTAATTTGGCCTAAACAGAGCGCTGCAACCGTCCGGCCGCTAGGCTGAACGGTTGCGGCGCTCGTGTCGGCTTTACGGCGGAACGGGCAGCGCGCACCGTTCCGCCTTACGGTGGAACGAGTGCGCCGCTCATTCCGCCGTAAGGCGGAACGAGCACGGCCATCATTCCACAGTACGGTGGAACGATTGCGCCTTTCGTTCCACCGTACTGTGGAACGACGGCGCCGTTCGTTCCACCTAAAGGTGGAACGAACGGTCGTGCCGTTTCCTCCTAGGGTGGAATGGACAGTTCGTCCGTTCCACCCCTGGCGGAAACGGCACAGGGAGTCCGTTTAGGGTAAATTCATACGGGTTTCGCCTCCGATTCGGAGGCGGAACCCGTGATTTCTGAATAATTTTAAAAATAAAACTTACCGGAGATTTCATGAAGCCTTTATCCGCTCCTGGCTTTGGCGGCATGTTGTTTTAGGTCGGGTTTTTTGAAAAACGAAAAAGGTAGAGAGGATTTGAGAGGATTTGAGATTTTTGATTTTTTGAGTTTAAATTATAAGGAGGGCATAATTGTCAAAATAGTGCGGTAGGTGGAAAAAATATTGCGGTAAATTGCAGCAAATATTTGAAGAAGAGAGGCAAAGCATCATTTATCGGATGACATAATGTGGAAAAGATCGATCTTTAGCTTCCTTCAACACAGACGTCTCTCCTCTTCCGCTGAAACTGCTGTATTGTACTCCTTCCTTCACCCCTCCATTTTCTCCCTTCAAAAAACTCCATCTCCAACCACCAATTCCTCCACAACTCCTCCTTCCTTAACCCTCGATCAAAAACAAACCCTCGAATCCACTATCCACAATTCCCTCCTATCTAACAACACTGATGATGCTTGGAAATCCTTCAAATCTTTTACCTCCTATTCTGCTTTTCCCTCTCCATCGCTCACTAATTCTCTCATCACTCACCTCTCCTCTCTCGCTGATCCCCTCAATCTTAAAAGAGCCTATGCTTCTGTTGTTTATGTTCTAGAGAAGACTCCCGGATTGCTTGATTTCGAAACCGCCCATTCTGTTCTTCGTTCTATGAGTTGCGCTAATACTGCTGCTCCTGCTTTTGCCTTGGTCAGGTGTATGTTTAAGAACAGGTATTTCTTGCCTTTTGTATTCTGGGGTCCTTTGCTTATTGAAATTAGTAGAAAGAATGGCAATTTTGCTCCTTTTTTGAGGCTTTTTGAAGAGAGTTGTAGGATAGCTACTGATGAGAAATTGGAATTTTTGAAACCTGATTTGGCTGCTTGTAATGCTGCTTTGGAGGGATCTTGTAGAGAACTTGAGTCTGTTATTGATGCTGAGAAGATTATTGAGACAATGTCCGTTTTGGGCATTAAGCCTGATGAATGGAGTTTAGGGTTTCTTGCTTATTTGTATGCATTGAAAGGGCTTAAAGATAAGATAATTGAGTTGAAGGGTTTAATGAGTGGGTTTGGTTTTTCAGATAAAAAGGTATTTTATAGCAATTTGATTAGTGGATATGTAAGATCAGGGAATTTAGAATCTGTTTCAGAAACTATTCTGTGTTGCTTGAGTGAAGAGTACGGGAAGAATCCGAATTTCAGTGAGGAAACTTATTGTGAACTGGTTAGAGGGTTTATTAAAGATGGAAGTGTTAAGAGTTTAGCGCATTTGATCATTGAAGCTCAAAAGATTGAAAACACAACCACTGGGATTGATAGATCAATTGGATTTGGTATAATTAATGCTTGTGTAAGTCTCGGATTATCTGATAAAGCACACAGTATTCTTGATGAAATGGATGCTCATGGTGGAATTGTTGGGCTTGGGGTTTATGTTCCTATTCTAAAGGCATATTCCAAAGAGAATAGGACTGCTGAAGCTACTCAACTAGTCATGGATATAAGTAACGCTGGGCTTCAGTTAGATGCTGGAAGCTATGATGCTTTGATAGAAGCATCCATGACAGGCCAAGATTTTCAGTCTGCTTTTACTTTGTTCAGGGAAATGAGAGAAGCGAAAAGTCCGGACTTAAAAGGAAGCTATTTGACCATAATGACAGGTTTGATGGAGAATCATCGACCTGAGTTGATGGCTGCATTCTTGGATGAAGTTGTAGAGGACCCTCGTGTTGAAGTCAAATCACATGATTGGAACTCAATTATTCATGCTTTTATTAAAGCTGGGCGGCTTGAAGATGCAAAGAGGACTTTTCGAAGAATGACATTCCTGCATTTCGAACCAAACGATCAAACCTATTTATCCTTAATTAATGGTTATGTAACTGCGGAGAAATATTTCAATGTTTTGATGCTTTGGAATGAGGTTAAGCGGAAGCTTGCCAATGATAAACAGAATGGAATGCAATTCAATCAAAATTTGGTTGATGCATTCCTGTATGCTCTGGTTAAGGGGGGTTTCTTTGATGCGGTGATGCAGGTTGTTGAGAAATCTCAAGAGATGAAGATTTTTGTAGATAAGTGGAAGTACAAGCAAGCATTCATGGAGACTCATAAGAAACTCAAAGTGTCAAAACTGAGAAAGAAGAGCTTCCGGAAAATGGAAGCACTTATTTCTTTTAAGAATTGGGCTGGTCTAGGTGGGTAAACATATAGTGAGTTCATTCATTGCCCTTAGCCTTTTGTCTGACACTTTTGAGACAACTCTGGCTATGCAGCCAAGAATGACAACGGAAATTATTGCATTCTAGCTTTGAGCTTGTGTAGATGCATGTTCATGAAGCATTTGTCACTCTGCTCCATTGATTGTAGCCTAGAGCTGAGTTTGTGCTCTAATCGACCAAGTTGCAGTGAAATCTGTACGAAGTGTTGAAGTGGAAGTGAAGGTGAAATTGGGGCATAAGAACATTTCCTGAATTCAGATATTGGATGAATGAAGAATTAGATTTCAATTTTAGAGATGGGATGTTTAGAAAGTTGCTCTACTTTGAACAGTCTTCTTAACAAAAAGCATAAGTTCACACCAGGAATGGATGAGTTCCTTGTGACTTTTTTCATTCTCTGTGCTGCTTCTCAATATACTGGTTCCAGTGAATATCTGCCTGGTGGGATGAGGTGAGTTTCGCTGGCTGTTCCAATTAAAAGAAATTAATTTGTAGCTAACATGATTGCCCATACCATAGAGCTAAATATACTCATAACAGAGGACTCAGTTGAAGTAGTCATATGTTGAAATAGAACTTTCATTTGTCAATTAATTGTTCAATTTTCACAGTTAAAGTTTTATCTGCTATAAGATCAACCTCCTTGCATAAAATTTGAACTTTTGTTGGTTTGTGAGGCTAAAAAAGTTGCAATTATAACTTGGAGAAGATTGTAGATGGTGCAGCATTATTTCATGAATTATTAGTGTGCTGCAATAATGTTGAAGCCATAAGATTTATAGGATGTGTAGCACTAGTACTAGTCTTTTAGAAATTAGGCATTGTAGTAGGATTGTAGCTTCTTAAAGGAGCATTGTAGGACTGTACCAACATTATCTGATGCTTAGCAGTTGTATTGTTCACTTGTACAGCTACAACTTTGTTTTTTTTGGTACTATTTTCTTCTGTTGTTGTACAGCAAATGCATAATTGTGTTTGTGTACCTAGAATTTACTTGAAGCAAAGATTCTTTTGAGAAAGAGAAAAGATGAAAGTAAAGCAAGCACCTCTTTTGATTCAAGCTGCTTAATCTTTACTCTGTAATGTACTTTGTTTTGTTTGAATTCATTAATTTCTTGATGTAGTAAAAAACAGGGAAACGTAGCATGTTCTTTCAGTGTAGCCAATATAATTGCTCAAGTCAATTTAGAATTCATGCTGCTTTGGACTACCACTTTTACCGTGGACAAGTAAAATATGGCGCACTTAGGCCCGTTTGTTTGCTGGAAAATGTTTTCATAATTTTCCGGTGTTTGTTTTCATAACTAAGAGACATGATTGAACTCTCTAACAAAGGGATGTTGTATATAAAACAAAGCACATGTTTGCTTCAATTGTTTATTCTATTGTTAGTTTGTTGTTGTTAATAGTTGATAGAACTTAATTCTTCTTTCAAGAAGTTGTTTCTCAATTTTAATAAATATTTTTATTCTATTATTTGGAATGAAAAAATAAAAAAGAATTACGAAAAGGATTTAAGATTGTGACCATATCACATGCACCTTAATGAGCATGTAGAATTTGCTCATTCACCGTTAGATCTAGGTTTATTAGAATCCTAAGATGGAGATTCAAAGCATCCTGAGGCTTAGATTTAATAAGCCTAGATCTAACGATAAATGAGCAAATTCACTTGCTAAGGTGCATGTGAAAATTCCTGGGTGACCATATTTCAACCTCTTTCAAATAGGATTTGAGATTCTATTTTAATATGTTGGAATCTCCTCCCGCATTTATACGTCTCTTTCTAATGAAGTACTACAAGCTTCAAATAAACATAATCTTTTATTGTTATAAATTTGATCTTTTACATTGAACTCTTGATTAAGAAGAGAATTAAACTTAAATCTATATTTAGAATAAACTATATTACGGTTTGAAATGATGTTTTTACAATTTATCTATAATCACCTCAAATGAATAAAAGAAATTCTTTGAAACGGTTCAAAATGCATGTAGATGAAATGAGTAATATATTTTACAACTAATTTTCCAAAGAAATAGAAATTTAATGTGCCAAATTAAATGTAACAATATGATCTTGAAAGGGTAATGTCTGGTTGGAATGAAGCAAATCTAAAGGATGTTGATATTGTAGAAATAAACTAAATCTCACGTAAAAAAAAGATGAAGTAACTGAGATATATTAATAAATTGTATCTCTAATATATAGATGAATTTTAAAATGGTAAGACTCGAGGAATAAAACTTATATCAAAACGGACAATATCTCCATAATATTCAACCAGACTATTACATTAAAATATCAAAGTCAATGGTAGGAGAGCAATATGTGGCATGGTTTATAGATACACTTTATATTAGTACTAAGTTACAACTAGTGGACTTTTTAACCAAATCTCTGCCTAGTAGTTGCATGAATCTTATGATGTGCAAACTTGAGGGATGAGAGTTAAAGTTTGTTCACAAAATCATTTCATATATTTCACTTGCTTTCAGATATATTAGTTCAATCTTAGAATAAATGAAATAGGAGCTAGTTATGGGGGGGGGGAAGCTTTATGGAGTGTTCATCTGAATCACGATTAAAACACAAGAAAAAAGAGGAGGAGAACGTGGACGATCATCATGATGTCATTGATAAATACACGTTGTTACACTTTTTGTCAATGGTATATTTGTGGGTTTTTTTTTGTCCAAACGAGGATTAGGGTTTTTGTTTTGCTAAAAACGAGAATGTTTTAGTTTGACACTATAAAAATAACAGTTAACTATCTCAAAATGAAAAAAATTCAAAAATTAAAGTTGTTTATTGCCACTTCACTGTGGAACCAAATTTTTTATTTTCCAAAATTATCATTTTCAGAGTTTTCTCTCTCCTCATCAGACAATAACTAAATGATATCAAAATTAAAATTAAAAAGTTGAGGAATTAAAATTGTTTAGAATATCATTAATTCTTGGAAATTTTCAATTTTGAAATCATCAACAGTCATTTAAATAGTGTAAAAACCCGTTGGTTTTAACAAATCGAAAAACCTGAGTCATCTCCTGATCGGAAAAAAATTCGCAGTCCCCATATGGACAAAAAAACCATAGAAATGAAAAATTGATAAAAAAAAAAGTGTAACCACAAGGGATTTTTTTTAAGAATTTACCCAACATAAAACTACATATTAAAAAAAAACTCAACTTTCACTGATGAAGTTTGAAATTGCATTGTTTTGTACATGATGTTAAATCTATTTTCCCACAATACTGCGAATTGCTGAAAAGTTCGATCTTCTATTGGTTCTTCTTTGTTGAATCGGGAATTAATTATATTTTATGTATTAAATTTAAATTTGTTGAAAAATGGAATATGATAGTGTCTAGAGCCTTTAAAATACTGGAGTTGCCCCTGCTTATACCCACGGCTAGAGAGGTGCAAAAGAATAATTAGTAGACTGTTATTATACCTTGGTTTACAAGATCTGACATCTTTTATCACACTACAACTTAACCAATACATGAAAGATCCAAAACAAGTTCTGACGTCAATATCTTTAGATGTTCTTAAATATTTTAAAGGAAACGCTCATTCGGCTTTATTCTATCCTAGAGAGAATAACTCCCCCTTTCCCCCGGTTGAGTGGTTATTGTAATTCAAACTAGAGGAATAACTCCCCCCTCCCCCCAGTTGAGTGATTATTGTAATTCAAGAAAATCAGTTTTTGTAGAAATCTAAAAAAAACAAACTATTATAAATCGTTCTATAGTAGAGGCGGAATATAGAGCGATGACTGCAACAGTTTGTGAGCTCAAACTATTGTAAACAAATGATTAAACTCATATTTAGTCCATGTGGTATCCCAATTTTTGTCATTTGCATCATGTGCTATCATTTGCCCCTTGCAGCATTCTCATAGGTGATATTTAACCTATTTTGGATGAAAAACTAACCGATTTGTTAAATTTTTTTTTTGTCACATGACACAATTTGTGACACGTGACATATATACACGATGTGGCAATTTATTTATAATCCAAATGGTTGCGCCTATTTGTTTCTCCATACTTGTCCACTAGCTGACTCTGAAGCCTGCAAAACAGTGTACTAGATTTTCCTATATATGAGATATCATATCACAAAGAAAAAATGGGTTAATTTGCACTGGATTTTCCTAATTTTGTACCTATCTTCTTCAACTGACCCTTTCCCCTTAACTATAATTATGTTCTTCTCGCGACCTTGCCCGACCCTATTGAAAGGTTTCTTATATAAATTGATTTGGCTCTGATTTGAACCCATAATTTCAATGGGATTTGGAGTATGGTGAAAAAGAAATGAATTGAACATGGGTTGAACATGCCCACCATTTTGTACAAATGGTTTGCGTTTATAATTATCATGGAAATTCACAGTTGTTGAACTAGTTTGATGAACCACATTAAGCATGAGATTTAAAGATGATGATCCATTTGAATTTGGATGAATTTTGGGATCAAAATAGTGAAAATCCAATTGATTTGATGATGAAAGTGATGATTCATAGAGAAATTCAGCTTCCATTGTTGGGAGATTATGAGATGAAAATATTGATTTTGAGTGTTTCTGGATTGAATTATTCTCTGTTGAGTTCAAGCTCTCCAAATTGATAGAGAGAGAGTAAAATGAGAGTGTTGGAATGTATCACATGCTAATTTAGTAATGGTTACAAATTGATCATAGCCATTAATTTTCATTCATTTAAGCGTTGATATTGCTCTACATAAGTGATTGTTAAATTTATTTACCTAGAAACTTTAGATTCTGTATTTTCTTAATGTTCTTTTCTCTTTAAATTAAATTTTATTATACATTTAACATTCAATTAATAAGTTTGATCAATATAACAGTAAATTTGACCAATTGTTTAATAACATAATATACATTTTAGAATTTAAAATTTATATTAAAGGGATGAAATTTATATTTTAAGATTATAAATAAATAATAAATTAAACGTCACTTAGAGAAAACAAATATTATAACCAAACAGGGGTTTAATTCGTAGAGAAAGTAATGTTAGACGGTTTTGTCATGTATTGCTGAATATAAATAATTTGTGCTTATGCTCAATTGAATTTCTCTTCTATCTTAGCTTGTTTTAATGGAGAAAAATAAAATAAATCATGTTGGCCACTATGTTTTTTTGATATTGGCCACCACTATGTTTGTTTTGTCCTTAAAGAAACATAAATCCAAGTCACGTGTGCAATCTAGTACCACAAAATGTTCCAATTCTATTACATGTCACGAGTGGCACTATCAAACAAAATTTAAAGCAGTCAAAATGAAAGAATGCCGGCAAAACATTTATTTAAATGCAATATCAGGTGACGCTATCTCTATTGCCAACTCAGCTTTTCTTGTCCTGTTTTTTTTAATGTTCAATCCTTCCACGTCTTTATGTGTCAACATTGCTTACTTATTCACACTGTCTCTCTTCTCTAGAGTGCACTAGAGACCCCTATCTATATATATATCTATGAAACCACACATCTTTTTATATCATATTAATTCTCAAAATCCTCCCTTTATTTGTCAATCATTTTACTTATAAATTTGGACTACAATTTACTCTTACAAATATCTTATTTTGCCGTTTCTGAGCAAATTTCAGATTTATTTTATTCTGTTGTTAGCTAATAACCGTTGTTGTTATTTAATAACGGTAAAATTACGATGAGTTGTTATTATTCGTGTGTAAATTCAGGTCTATTTTATTCGGCTATTAACTAATAACTGTTATTGTTATTTAACTGTTTGTTATTAGGTGGTTAATAATTAGCGTTCGGTAAAATTACGATGAGTTGTTATTGTTAGTGTGTAAAATTTCTAACGTTGACATATTTTAAATTAATTAATAAATAAATTATGAAAATAAAAAAAAAAATTCCAAAGATAATCAAAATGGTTTCATGGATTTGCAAATTAATGATATTCTAATCAGTTTTAATTCTTCAAATTTTTAATTTTGAGGTTATTTAGAAGTTTTTTTTATTAGGAGAGAGACAATGCATGTTTAGAGAGAGAAAGCTCCAAAAATTATAATTTGGAAAAATTGAAACGTAGTTCCATGGTAAATATGATATTAAACAAATTTAATTCTTGAAATTTTCTAATTGAGATTATTAACAATTAAAATTGGGAATATTAACCTAAAAATTCTTAGTTATAATGGCGAGTAATTTAGTACTCTTTTAGCAACAAAAAAAACCCACAAGGACATATTTGTAAAGCGGCAAAACAACAAGATTATATTTGGAATTTAAGCAATACAATCCAAATTAATAAAATAATCTAAATAACTAAATAATAATTAAAAATATGGTCAATTACATATAGACGTCCTTTGGTTTCGCCAATGGGCACATGTGGTATTTTGTTCTGCACGGTTTGTAAAATTTTACATTTGGATTCACTTTGTCAAAATTTAACCAATAACAACCTCAAAATGAAAATTTTCAAGAGTTAAATGATATTTTAAGCAACTTTAATTTTTCAACTTTTTAGGTTTGAGGTCATTTAGGTGTTGTTGTTTTTATGAGAGAGAAAGTAAATGTTTAGAGAGAGAAAACTCCAAAAATGATGATTTTAAAAAAATTAAAAATATGGGTCTATAGTAAATACGATACTACACAACTTTAATTCTTGAAAATTTTCATTTTGAGGTCGTTATCGGCTAAATTTGGTAAAGTAAAAAAATGTAAAATTTTACAAACCACTGTGTTTGTAAAGAAAAATACCACAGATTCCCATCTGTAAATCCGTGTAACCACATGACATCTACTTGTAATTAAACCTTACAAATAATAATTTTATTGAATGAGGTGAAACCTTGTTCTTTGGGTAATGATACAAATACGTGAGAACGGTGTTTAAGCTAATAATATTATAGAAATAAGAATAATATTAAAAAAGAAATATGTTAAAAATTTAGAAGGATAATTTTATTGAATGGATTATCCTAACAAATAATCATAATACAAATACGTGTTTAAGGCTTACCTTTTGTAGAGTAGAACCCTTTAAGAAGATAAACAACGGAAGAATAGAATCAACAACCATCTCATATGACTAATCATGTATCACCCACTTAGATATTTGTCACGAGGTGAGAACGGTGGATCCACGAACTAAAGTGGATGTTAGACACAGAGAGAGAGGGGGTGGTGCAAGCGGAGGGAGAGGCACAAGAGAATTATATATTCTATGGAATCAACTATTTGATTAGCCTTGTGGTTAAGGTTAGATGGCTATCTATTTATAACTAGGTTTAGCTTATAAAACCTTAACTATAATCCTCCATCTTTTTGGATGGATTGGCCCGATTCCATTTTTCGGCCAGGTTATTTATTCGGCCCATAACCCAAATAAATTTTAACATCTTCCACTCGTATGTAATGGAACATAGCAATACTCATCTCAATCTTATCCACACTTTAGCAAATAGTTTGTGCGACCGACATACTATCGAGAGTTCTAGTGTTATATGCTTGTTGGAGCATATAGTTGCTCGATGTGCATGTATCAAACTTAGGACTATATATTCGTTGGAGATATATAATCTTCATATTTGAACATGGATCGTCCCTAGTGTATGTTTTATCCTATATTCCACATCAAATCCGCTGTAATAACATTATAGTTCTTATATTTTTCACAAATATGCACATGTGCATAAGTGTCTTGATGATGAAATACATAAATTCTTAAGATGTGAACTTCATGGATATATTTTCCTCTTATTTTATCTTTTCCATCATAGTCCAACTCGCTCATCCAACCGACTTCTATTTGGTTGGAATTATCATATTAACCTAAAGATGACATTTCCAAGATAGTCATATTAGCATATACTTCTAGAATAAGTTAAGGGTCCTTGAGGATAAGGAATGCTGAGGAATCATGATTTCGCGATGTAAGTCTCACACTAGGAAAATGCAAGATTGTCTCTTTTCCATCTCGTGGTCAGCAAAACACACATGGTATAAAACATGTGTTATGATGCTCAATTCTTTCATGGAAAGAAGAACATATCTTATCTTAACACCATACAAAAACACAGATTTATATGTACCAAAACATCTAACTTTAATGTAGTACATATTATCAATATTAAAAAACTTTCAACAAGACCAACAAACCCCATCAACATTTGCCAATACTACTTTTTTTTATGGACATTTGCTAATACTTATACTAGTCTAATACATTTTTTTTTGTTTTTTTTACTACTAATTTTAATTTTTTAATTTTATTTGGGATTTGGGGATTCCCTGTCGTCAGTGGACACTAAAAAATCCCTAAAATTTTTCTAGAGATTCTCCGAAACCGCCCCGAAAATATTGGGGGCGGAATAGGGAATGCATCCCCACTCCCGTTGTCACCACCAATTCGGTTTTCAGTTCGGTTTGCCAAAAAATGTAAAAAAGTCGAACCGCACTGAATTACATATTCTACATTATTATTATTGTTATTATTATTATTTGATTTTACATTTTTATTATTATAATTGTTGAGATAATAAACCAATACAGATATATTTTGAAAGTATCTCAATTTTTTTCGAGATAAATTTAATAAGGAAATATAGTGAATTGTATTTGTTGTTTTTTATTTTTTTTAATTAAATTCGGTTTAAAATGGAACCAAACCAAAAGTTATATTTCGGTTTTACCTATTATTCGATTCGGTGTCGATGTCAATTTTTAGTAATTTGGGTATTCGGTTTTTTTGCTCCGGTTGTGAACGGATGCACACTCCTACTGATGAGCTCCCTTATATTAAACTCATAATAACCCATCAAGATATTTAATCGATTTATTTTTCATTCTTTCACTATATAAAGTAATAGTTCGCCAATAACACTTATTTGTCTTTATTAATATTGTATAATAAATTTTTTTTAATTAAACACTTTGTCCCGGAAGCATTTTTTAATAAGTAACCACTAGAATATAACCACTCAATACAAAATTATTTAGAATTAATATCTGAAATTAATTCTACTAATTAGAGTAATTAGGATTAATTCTATTAATTAAAGTAAGTAAGTTGAATTGTTTAGAAGATTCAAATAATAAAAAATTTAATTCATATATGTAGAATGTGGAAATATCTATAATTAGAGCATCTCCAATAACCTCCTAGTGCACTCTCTAGAAATAATATAAATAATTGACTCTTAGTGATTTAAGAGCTACTAAGATATACCATCTGATTCGGAATATCACTTAGGCCCTAGAGGCCCAACAATGCCCGACCAGCAAATGGGCCAGGACAACAGGAGGCCCACAGGCCCAAATCAATCCGCTATAAATATACCAATGAAGGAAGAAGAAAGGATCGGGTAACTAATTTCCTACCTCACTCACATTTGATTACCATACTCTCTTGAACCACTAATTGTCTTAATCTTCGGAGTGTCCGCAGGGAAAGTTCCCCGCGCAGAGCCGATCCCCGAAAAAGCCAGACCTTCCCGACGAAGATCCAGATCACTATTCCGCATTCCCAGATTATTTGGTGCGGTGAGCGTGGAATACAAGTGACCTCGGAGCTTCAAGCGAAATGCAGACCCCGACTGACTCTGTCTCGACGATAGTACCGGAAGTAGGAGCAACTAGCTCCATGACTAACATCGAGCGTTCCACTCCAAACATTCCAATTTCCCCCAGAAACCTGGGGCCACTGATGGAGGAGGTGAGCCCTGAAGAAGAAGAGACTTACAATACCACACAACTCCTTAGTGTAATACAAGGATTTCAAACAACCCAGGCTATTCATACGGCGGCTCAGATGAAGATCATAGACCAACAAAGGAGCCTGCAGGAGGAGAACGCCAAAATCTGGCAATACCTTAAAGAAGCAGCAGAAATACAAAGAGAGGGGGTGTTGCCAAGAGAGGCTGCGGGACCCGGGGTCCTCGCAGGAAGAGGGGCCAGGGCCGCCTCGGCCGGTGAGGGCGGTGCGCAGCGCGAGGAGGCAGCGGCCGCGAATAGCGAAGACTTGTTGGAACTAAAGATCCAACGTTTTCTTGACAAGAGGGCCCTTAGGGGCGTCATGGGAGGAAGCATCACCTCCAGCAAAATGCCACTATTACAAAGGATCATCGAGACGAGGTTCCCACGGGATTGGAAAGCTCCTCGACTATCCCAGTATTCAGGGACTGAGGACCCGAACGACCATGTGGCATCGTTCATGAGCACCATCAACTTATACTCAAAAGACGAGGACATCATGTGCAAGGTTTTTCCGACCACGCTTTCATCTAGTGCGCAAGAGTGGTATCGAGGACTTGCTCCAGAGTCGATCGACTCATTTGATCTCCTAAAGGATCTTTTCCTCTCCCGTTTTACCGCAGCAGCAAAAGTAAGGAAGATCAGCTCGGACCTCAACGGGCTCAAGCAGCGAGCAACTGAACCGCTGTGCAACTTTCTTTCTAGGTTTCACCATATGGCCTCACAGGTTAAAAGCCTTAACCTAGAGGTGGCTCATGACGCCCTGGCAAAAGGAACCTCATGCGAGCCTCTGAAGCAGAAATGTTTCCGAAAGATGCCAAGATCTTTCGAAGAGCTCATGACCATGGTACAAACCTTCGTTAGGTACGACGATTGCGACCGGACCGCAGGATACGAAGAGTCAAACAGGGACAAGGCCAGAGGAGACACGCACAAGCAGGAAAAAGGCAGACCGATCATAGAAGCACGTGAGGAGGGCCGAGCCCGCAAGGAGGCCCCAATGCCTTTTTCGGCTCGGGCCGAGCGAGCAAACCTGGAGCGTAGGGGAGATCGATCCTGCGGGAAGGAAGTGCATTACGCTGCTCAGAGCCAGCCTCACCGATTCACGCATCAGATCCCATCTGCCGATAAGAGCAAGACCCGTACCGAGAAAGAGTACTGCAACTATCACAAATCCTCCGGGCACTCCACGGAGAACTGCTATCAGCTGCAGAAGGAAATTAAGCGGATCACGGAGCAGGGCGCGCCACCAAAGGCAATCAGGCAGAGGGAGCAGAGCCCGAAGCAACGGGAAGCAGGCCGAGTAGATGAGCCAAAACAGCCAAGGTACCACGGGGAAATCCACGTCATAAGGGAGGGGGCACCAGCACTCTGCGCGCCTTTGGAGAGCTCCCGAAAAAGAAAGGCAATCGGTCAGACCCTGACGGTGCAACCACCGCTCTGGACAAGCCATTCGGAGGCTCTAGTTGTCACTATCAACATCGTCGGCTTTAAAACGCACCGAGTACTGGTAGACACAGGAAGTTCGGTGAACTTGCTCACCTGGACGGCACTCCGCGCAATGAAGAATACTCACACTGCCCTCCGAGCCGGGACTTTCCCCCTGGTTGGCCTGTCGGAAATTGAAGTCCTAGTAAAGGGAGTCATCGCACTGTCGACTATCTTCGCCGAAGGTGTCGAGGAGATCGAGGATACCGCAGAATGGGTGGTGGTCGATATCCCCGTGGCCTATAATGCCATCATCGGAAGGCCTCTGCTGGCTAGCTTGAAGGCCACGGTTGATATCTCCGGATTATGCTTGACCTTGCCGCTTCAACACGGAAGGATCACCATCCAAGGAGATTGCAGTGGGAGGCGACTCAGCCTCGGACAGCGCTTTACCTGGAGGATGGCCTGATGGATATGAGGGGTTACAATCCCATACCAATCGAGTCGGTCAGCGATTGTGTTCTCGGGGACACCAAGATAGTGAAAATTAGGACCAGGCTCACGTCCCCTTTGACCGACGAAATCAAGGCTGTCCTAGCAGAGCATTCAGATGTGTTCGCTTAGTGCACCGAAGCCATCATGGGGGTCTCACCTGATCAAGTAGTGCACAAATTGAGCATCGACCCCTCTATAGAGCCCTTGAAGCAGAAGATGCGAGTACAGGCGAAGGACAAGCAAGCCGTAGTGAAGACAGAGGTTGACAAGCTCCTAGCTATAAAATTTATTCGCGAGGTCCACTATCCGGACTGGCTTTCTAACGTTGTACTTGTAAAGAAAGTCAGTGGAAAGTACCGCATGTGTGTAGATTTTACAAATGTTAATAAAGCTTGCCCCAAGGATTCTTACCCGCTGCCTAATATAGATCAGCTCCTCGACCAAACTGCTGGTCGTAAAATCCTGTCTTAGTTTGATGCCATCGCTGGGTTTCAGCAAATCCCTCTGGACCCAGCCGACGCCGAGAAAACCTCCTTCATTACGCATGAAGGCACTTATTGCTATAATGTCATGCATTTCAGGTTAAAGAATGCGGGGGCCACATACCAGCGGTTAGTAGATAAGATGTTCGCCCATCTCATCGGCAAGACAGTACAGGTGTACATTGATGATATGGTGGTCCTAAGCGCTGAAGAGGGCGACCACCCGCGAGACTTGGCGGAGGTGTTTAAGATTTTCAGACCCTACAACCTTAAGCTGAATCCGGAGAAATGTTTCTTCGGAATTTGCAGCGGCAAATTCCTAGGATGCGTGGTGTCAGAGAAAGGCATCGAACCCAACCCTGCGAAGATCGAGGCAATCTTGGCAATAGAGCCACCACGCGACTTGCAGGGGGTTCAAAGGCTCAACGGAAGGATCATCGCCTTGGGACGTTTCATTTCTTGCTCGGCACATCGGTGTTTGCCTTTTTACAAAGCGATCAAGAAGGAGCATCCCTTTAAGTGGTCTACGGACTGCCAGGCCGCGTTCAACGCCATCAAAATCTTCCTCGCCACACCCCCACTACTGTCGATGCCAAAGCCAGGACGGGACATTCACTTGTACTTCACCATCGCCGATGAAACGGTAGGAGTCGTTTTAACTCAAGAAGAGGGGACGGAGCTTTACCCAATTTACTTTCTGAGCAAAGTTCTGAAAGGAGCCGAAATCCGATACTCCGAGGTTGAGAAGGCTATGTTCGCCATAACTCAAGCATCCGAGCGTCTAAGACCGTACTTCCAAGCGCATACGGTTGTGGTAAGGACCAATTACCCTCTGAAGAAGGTCGTCCAGAAACCAGAGGTCTCCGGTCGAATCACCAACTGGTCAGTTCGACTATCCCAGTTTGACGTACGATTTGAGCCCCGCACGACGATCAAGGCTCAGGTACTGTCCGACTTCACCGTAGAATTCACCGGATTGTCTACTGCCAACCGCACGACAACAAAAGCTCACAACAGCGACGTCTGGACCATGAGTATAGATGGGTCTTGCGCTCCAGGGAGGGCAGGCGCAGGCGTAGCCATTCAGGGACCTGATAATCTCCGCATACGGTACACCGTCCGGCTCGATTTCCCGACCACGAATAATCAGGCAGAGTATGAGTCCTTGATCGCAGCTCTTCGATTATCGAAAACAATAGTGAACGGACATCTGACGATATACTCGGACTCAAAGCTCATCGTTAGCCACGTCAGCGGTACCTACAAGGCAAAAGATCCGACGATGTGCCAATATCTGGCCCTCGCCACCTCCTTGCTCAATGACCTCAAAGCAAAAGGCATAACCCTTGACCTCATACTAGTACCGCGAGAGGAGAATGAGGAGGCGGATGCTATTGCCGCTCTCGCAGCAGGCGAGCAATCCAGCGATCCGCATACCCTCATCGAAACTGTTATGGCCCCGGCCATTCACGTAGAGTGCTCGCTACGGATCGACACGGTGGATGCTGCGGCTAGCGGGTGGAGAAGTCCGATAATCAGGTATCTTCAAGATGGAACACTGCCCGCAGATCGAACGCAGGCGTCCCTCGTGGTTCGGCATTCCTGGCGATACGCAATGCATGATGGCTTACTCTATCGGAAGTCCGCCACACACCCATGGTTGCGCTGTATATCAGAAGAGGAAGGGGATCACTGTCTAAAGGAGATACATCAGGGTGTCTGTAGCTCGTATCAAGGTGCCCAAACAATTGCAAAGAAAGCCCGGCTCCAGGGGCTTTACTGGCAGACCATGGATTCCGATGCGATGCGTCTAGTTCGCAGTTGTCAGGCATGTCAACTGCACGCCATTACTCATCATGCCCCGGCAGCTCCATTCAAAGGCATTATTACACCTTGGTCGTTTGTAGTATGGGGCGTTGACCTACTCGGCCCGTTTTCGATGGCTTTAGCGCAGAAGTGCTTTGTAGTAGTGGCAGTCGATCACTTCACCAAATGGATCGAGGTTGAGGCAATCGCCAAGATAACTGCCGACAACGTAATCGGTTTCCTTAAACGAACAATCATATACCGATTTGGGGTCCCTAACTCCTTCATCACCGATAACGGGAGGCAGCTCGACTGCAGTCAATTCCGCGAATTTTGCGCAGAATGGGGTATCAAAGGGCGATACACCTCGGTGGCACACCCTCAGAGCAACGGCCTCACTGAGGTGAGCAACCGAACAATCCTGTGAGGAATTAAAACGCGCTTATCCGACCAAGGCCGAGCATGGCCTAACCACATCGTGGTAATATTATGGTCATACCGCACAACCCCTCATTCGGGCATAGGGCGCACTCCTTTTTTCCTCACCTATGGGGCAGAAGCAATGGCACCATCTGAGGTCATCCTTCGTTCTCCTCGGCAGATCACCTTAGAAGAAATCGACAACAACGCAGAGCTTGCGGAAGCAAGTGAGCGCCTAGAGGAAGAACGCCTTAATGCTTTATTACACATCACGGCCCATAAGCAGAGTATAGCGCGTTATCATGATAGGTGGGTTCGTCCCCGCACTTTTCAAGTCGGAGATCTTGTGCTCAGAGACGCCGACGCTGCCCAGTCCCCGCTAGCTCATGGCAAGCTCGGTCAATCATGGGAGGGGCCATACAAGATCGACACTGTTCTCCACAACGGAGCCTACAAAATCGCCTCTTTAGACGGCTTGGTCTATGACAATAGCTGGAACATCCAGACACTGAAGAAGTATTATCAATAGCCCCCTGTAATGTGAATCATGAATAAAGAATTCTCATTTTTTCGAGCAATCACATATTGTTATCGATTGTTTACGAGTGGACACCACAATGCGTTCTCCGCTACAAAAGCATCAAAATGCTATCCAAAGGCTTATCGAGCATCTCGACTGCCTTCGTAATCGCCTAACAATCCCATATTGTTATCGATTGTTTACGAGCGGACACCACAATGTGTTCTCCGCTACAAAAGCATCAAAATGCTATCCAAAGGCTTATCGAGCATCTCGACTGCCTTCGTATAACAATCCCATATTGTTATCGATTGTTTACGAGCGGACACCACAATGCGTTCTCCGCTACAAAAGCATCAAAGTGCTATCCAAAGGCTTATCGAGCATCTCGACTGCCTTCATAATCGACTAACAATCACATATTGTTATCGATTGTTTACAAGCGGACACCACAATGCGTTCTCTGCTACAAAAGCATCAAAATGCTATCCAAAGGCTTATCGAGCATCTCGACTGCCTTCGTAATCGACTAACAATCACATATTGTTATCGATTGTTTACAAGCGGACACCACAATGCGTTCTCCGCTACAAAAGCATCAAAATGCTATCCAAAGGCTTATCGAGCATCTCGACTGCCTTCGTAATTGCCTAACAATCACATATTGTTATCGATTATTTACAAGCGGACACCACAATGCGTTCCCCGCTACAAAAGCATCAAAGTGCTACCAAAAGGCTCATCGAGCACCTCCAATGCCTTCATAGTCACCTAAAACAATCTCATTTTGTCACCAATTGTTTATGAGCGAATACCTCGATTTATTCTCCGCTAAGCAACACTACACGTGCACCTACAACACTCACTGAAGAAGGAATTTTCTACGCAATTAAGAGAAAAATGGCTAATAGCAACGCTGCATAAGCGCATAAATATCATAACGACAAATATACCAAAGTTCATTACAGAAAGAAATCCACAATTACGCCCATTAAAAAATACAGATAAAGCACATCACAATCACTCAAGTGAAGCACGGACACTGTCGGGGTTCGGGATAGCCTCCACATCCATGAGGGCCTGGTGCACTGCTCGCCAATCAATACATTCATCAGTGTTATGACCATTCTTCCTATGGTATAGTCATGCTTTCCCGACATGCGTCACTCGATGTGCCGGATCGGTCGGAATAGGCCCCAGAAACCCTTGTCTCGAAAATTCAAGAAAAACCACACTACGAGGTTTCTGCGGATCGACAAACGTCGCCCCATGGGGACAGCTCGGCGAAGCATGGTGACCAAAATGGCGATTTTCCAGCACAAGAGGGAGGTTCATAACTCTGTCTAGTTCGTCGGTAAGAAGTCTCCTTACCCAGGCAGGATGAGGATTTATCACGGGAACCACTGACTCGTCGGGATTAGGTACCCAATCCCATCCTGCGACCAAGCTTTCTTCTCAGTAGAAGAAAAGGCACTGATAACCATGTCACATGAGTCTGTCGCAGATCCAGTATAGGGCGCGAAACTCTCACTCTCCTTGTTTCGGCTTCTCCGTGAGAAACCCCGATTCATCCACACCGGGGAGGCATACCGCACTTTCCTATCCAACTCATGATCATCCATTGGGGGACAATACACGTAGGGATGAGGCATCACCGAGATGGCCTTTTGCACTTCAAGCACCTTGGCAGAGTCCACCACATCCCGAAGCGACATCGCAAAGATAGGTGCAAGCAAATAGCGAGGATACGAGTACTAAAAGCAAGAACGGAGTTTTGAACGAGAAGCATAAGCAAAAAACCGACTCCTATTTATAGTGAGAATGGAAAAGACTTGACAAACACATCATGAAGTCTCAAATCAAATCAAAAGTGCAAGATAATGATCAAAATAAAACTGCCAAAAGATCCTCCAAGATATAAACCGTACAACAACATTATTACATATTTGAAAAAAAAGGCATCATGTGGAGGAGGACGCCTCCATCTCCAACTACTTCTTTTTAAAGCTACCACAGAACTCTACGGCCTTCGCCTGGGCAGCCTTGTCATAGACATTTGGAGAGAAGATGACCTCCGGAGGAATTTTATGCCCAGCAGCATAGGCAGCAGTGATAAGCATCATCCGGTCTATCTTGATCAATTTCTCCTCGCGATCTCCCGCGAGGGCCCGTAACTCCCTGGCCTCCTTTTTAGCTGCCTCAAGATCCTGCCTAAGCTTTTCGTTCTCAGCAGATAACGCAGTTGTTTGCCTCGCCCTCTCGTGCACCTGCTCCTTCACTCGGCGAACCCATAGTGTGGCCGCCCTAAACAAAACTTTGTAGAAACGAAGTTCTTCGACTGCGCGTGCCAACTTTCTCGACTGCTCCAGTCGGCACCCCATCTCCGCTTTTAGCTTCTCGGTCAGCACAGCAATCTCGCCCTCTCGGCGCCCCAACAGCTCCCCAGCAGCGGCTACTTTTCCATTCACCGTCTCCAGATCCTTCACCGCGTTACTCAGACCTTGCTCCATATCGCGAAAGAGGTTTTCATCGTTCACACACATGTCGAACACCTTGTTAGCATTTTGAACGGCCTACATAAAATTTGGGCAATTCAGGGCACAGTTGTCAGAAATGAATCTAAGCAAGAGGATCAGAAGAACTTACCACACCAAGCGCCGACAGAGTCTCCACACCCAGGTTCATCTTGGACACACCGTCCATCCGCATCACTTCACCGAGCACCTTTACGATGCGAGCCATCGCCCTCGCAAGGTCGGACGTCACCATATTGGAATGCACCGACAAGCCCATCACATATTCCCGGAACTTAGCAATTTTGGCATCCATTCTTTTCATCATCTCTGGGTGATCGCCCAACCGATCCATCATCCCTGCCTCCAGTTCGTTTCCACCATCAGTACACGCTCGCTTAGAGCCTTCGTGCCCCCCAACGGCATCCTCTTCAACACGCACCTTTTCATTCTCAATCCCAACAACAGCCTTACCTTTATCTTTCTTCCGTTTTCGGGTAACGGGTCCTTGCAGTTGCTGCTTGCTTTATTCCTTCTCCGCAGCAGTCACCTCCGTATTTTCTTCGGCCTCACCCCCTACAACAGGCATCCCTTGCGGTATGTCGCCAGTAACATCAGTGTCAGCATCCACGGCCAGCACGCCCCCATACTCTGCACCACTTGGTTCGCATCTTCAAGCAAAGAGAACGAGGCCAAGGATCCGGATGGAATAGCGAAGGCTTCCTCCACAGTCTCGAGGCCAACACCAAACTCGTTCGGATCAAAATCCATGCTAACACGAGGATTACCTGGACCTGCATCGATAACATCATGGTAAATACATATTTCAAAGTAGAAAAGCACGTTAGAACTACGGAATGAAACTTACAACCCGGACCCCTCATCTACGATGGCAACGTTTACGGTTATCGCCTCCAACTCCGCTAGCTCTCCGAACGAAAAATGATACCCGCATTTCCATTTTTCGAAATCCGCTTGCGACCAGCCAGCTAGCTGGGCCATTCGCCATTGTTTCCAGATATAATATCCAGCAGCCAGAAAATGTCCCACAAGCTCATCGACATCGTTCTTACTTTCTTCGTCCGTCGGCAACCCCTTTAAGTACTTTATAAGATGCTCCTCCGATGGCAACATTTGTCACATTTTTAGCCACCTGCCCGAATCCATGGGATCCTCATTCCATGTCACGCGGAATGGGAAGTCACCATCCAATTTCCGCACTAGAAAGTACCGATGCCTAAACTCGAGGATCTTATCCTTCAAGCCACCGAGTACCTTGAACTTCTGGTGAGAGAAGGTCACGTGTTAAGAGCGGGGTCCTTTATTCGGCCGAAAGAACTCACAAAATACTAGCCCAGTAGCTCGGTATCCGACCGACCGATATAAAGAATAAAACGCCACCATCATCCTCCACCCGTTCGGATGAATTTGGCCAAGACATAAGTCATACTCTTTTAATACCTCAACAAAGAAGGGAAGCAAAGGTAGCCGCATCCCCGACTCCAACTGCTTCTCATAGACAACCAGCTCGTTTGCCCCGCCCACGTGATGAGCGCGATCATCTTCCTCCAGCACCACCAACTCATAAGGCTACCCTAGTCGATACACGGTGGAAATAGCGGCCAAGTCTGCGGACACAATAATACTATAGGCATCGTCCACCATAAATAATTCCGGCCTCTTCGGACGGTGCCTCCCCTCAAAGCGTTTACCGTCCACACTCGTCACACCTGGTGACCTTGTCCATACCTTTTCCCGCATTTGTTCGTAGATCGAAGCCAAAGGTCGCTCTTCGGTAATCACTCCCTCTGGTACAACCACAACTCCTTTAAGGACACCAGCGGTGGGCCCTCCGGGCGGGTGCTCAACGCTGGGCGACGCGCGTACCACGACGGTTTTCCTTTTCTTTCCAGCGACAGCACCGCCCTCCTCCGCCATCCCTACTCGCCTTTTTCGCTTTACAGATTGTTTTCGGGAAACGTCACGGAGTGTAAAGTCGCCCGGTTTCACTGGCGGCAGTCGCTTTAGGGCTCCCCGCGAAGAACCCTCTGACATACTCCCCCTCCCCAGAAAGAAAACAAACTAGACAAAAGAACTAAAAACATGAGAGATAAGCATTTCGACTGACCTCGAACAGGTTATGACAAGCGTCGTGGAGAATCTTCAGAAGAATGCCATCAAATCAATATACCCGGTGCCCAGTAAGCACGAGCAAACGACGGAGCACCGACGAAACGGTCGACAAAAAACAGCGGCTCCAAAGGAAAAGCGAAACGTCCAAATTGTAATGGGAGGAGAATTTGACGAAATAAGACAGAAATAGAGCCTCCCCCTGCATTTTATACCTAACCAAAAGTGGAGGCACCGGCAAGGCACGACATTCAAAGTCTTTTTTACGGCGCGTGCAAGAGCATTTAATGAAGGGGCAATAAATTGCGCACTAAAACCCACAAGCGCATGCATCAATCTGAAAGGTCTCTATGAGGAAATCGAGCACCTTTCATCCAACTGTCAACCACTCGTTAAGAAGAGAATAATCCTATTAAATCTGCGTCTCCTCGCATACAATACTCGGCTAACCTCGTCGGGGGGGACTACTTGATTCGGAATATCACTTAGGCCCTAGAGGCCAAACAATGCCCGACCAGCAACTGGGCCAGGACAACAGGAGGCCCACAGGCCCAAATCAATCCGCTATAAATATACCAATGAAGGAAGAAGAAAGGATCGGGTAACTAATTTCCTACCTCACTCACATTTGATTACCATACTCTCTTGAACCACTAATTGTCTTAATCTTCGGAGTGTCCGCAGGGACCGTTCCCCACGCAGAGCCGATCCCCGAAGAAGCCAGACCTTCCCGATGAAGATCCAGATCACTATTCCGCATTCCCAGATTACCATCTACAACAATACTCTTTATATTCACTCATTAATTATTATTTTATTAAGTCAAAAAATATTATTTTATTATTAAGATCATTATTTACTATTATATTTACCAACATTGTGAGGAGAGAGACTCATCAATAATAAATTATTAATAAAAAATGAAGTTAGGAGACACTAAGATGTGGAGAGAGGCTCTCTATTAATAGAGAGGATAAATAGGCTCTTAGTAATTTGAAGAGTCATTAAGAGATTGTTGAAGTGGATTTTTTACCCTCTCTCCTCAAATTTTAACTTAAGAGCCAATTTAAAAGAGATCCTCTTAAATTTCGAATGATCATAATAACTAATTGTATAAAAACCCCGACCTAATTGACTAAAGTGAATCGTCTATAACCCAATAATAACAATAATAACTTATAATATTATTAATCTGAAATTATAATAATGTTAACGTATGTTGAAATAATAAACTTATAATTAATAGAGTCTTTAATGTGGTTCAGTGTATTATCCAAGAGTCATTTCTGTATCTGTATTTATAGAGTGTCAAAGAGTCATTTCTGTATCTGTAACTGTATCTGCATTTATAGAGAGTTAATATAGTTTACCAAGAGTCATATCTGTAATCTATAAATACCTATCAATACAAAGTAGTAATGCAAGAGAATTAGAAGAGAATTTTCTTCCATCAATTATACTCTTCCTCTGTTACCTTTGAAAGTTTATTTATTTGATCCAACAAATTGGTATCAGAGCCAGCAAAAATTCTCTACAATGTTGAATGGAATGATCCCATACAAATATCCACAATTATCAAAGGAAAATTATGATAATTGGTGCATTAGAATGAAGGCTTTGTTGGGTTCCCAAGATGTATGGGAAATGGTAGAAACTGGATATGATCAGCCAGAGAATGAGGAGGAATTGACGAATGCTCAAAAAGTGAAAAGAAAGAAAGACCAACAAGCACTCTCTCTAATCCACATGTGTCTGGATGAAAATATGTTCGTGAAAATTTCGACTGCAACAACAGCGAAGGAGACATGGGAGATTCTCGAAAATTCCTTTAAGGGGAAAGATAAAGTCGTCAAGGTGCGTTTGCAAACCTTAAGAAGTGAGTACAAGAAACTCAAGATGAAAGAGTCAGAGAAAATTGATGAGTTCTTTAATAGAACTTTGATAATTGTCATTCAGTTGAAGAGATATGGAGAAAAAATGGAGGATGTTCTTGTGATAGAAAAAATCCTTCGTTCTTTGACTCAGAAATTTGATTATGTGGTGACTGCGATTGAAGAATCAAAGGATCTGGAGACTATGTCTGTAGATCAACTCTTGGGTTCGTTACAAGCCCATGGGGAGAGATTAAAAAACAGAGAAGAACCAGTGGCTCAGGTGTTGCAGGCGAAACTAGATTTGAATGATAAAGAAGAAAAGAAGCAATTTGAAGGTGGATATGGAAGAGGAAGAGGAAGAGGAAGATCACGAGGTAGAGGCCGTGGCTGGAATCGTGGATATAATGGAAGAGGTAGAGGTGGTAGAAATTTCCACAATAATAAAGCCACAAATAATCAGCAATGGAATGCAAGAGGACGTGGTAGAGGCAACAATTTCCAATGCCGTGGAAATAATTGGCATGGTCATGATAAATCTCGTGTGCAATGTTACAATTGTCAAGAATTTGGGCATTATGCTGCTGAGTGTAAATCTGAACCTTTTAAAGACGAACATGCCAATTTTGCCGAGGAGGACGATGAAGAATCAACTTTGTTACTAACATGTAGCGAAGATGAAGCAAGGAGCAAGGAGTCTTGGTATCTAAACTCGGGAGCAAGCAATCATATGACAGGAAATAAAGAACTTTTTTATAAGCTTGATGAATCTAAGAGAGGAAGTATTTCTTTCGGTGACAAAACAAAAGTTCCAGTTGTGGGAAGCGGTGACATTCTTATCAAACTGAAGAATGGAGAGCATCAATTTATTTCTCATGTTTATTATGTTCCAGCTTTGAAATCCAATATTTTGAGTATTGGACAACTTTTGGAGAAAGGTTATGAGGTGCAGATGAGCAGGAATGGGCTGGTTATGAAAGATGGAAAGAAAAAAATGATTGCAAAAGTTCCTATGTCTGCAAACAAGATGTTCAAATTAAAAATCAGCAGTGATCGTCCTATGTGTTTGAAAGCCTCATCAGATTCTGCATGGCTGTGGCATCTCAGAATGGGTCATTTGAATTTTGGTGGACTGGAGCAAATGTGCAAGCAACAAATGGTGCATGGATTACCTTCTATAAATCATCCCAATCAGATTTGTGAAGGATGTATGTACGGGAAGCAATCTAGAAGGAGTTTTCCAAAGGAGTCTTTGTCAAGCACATCAAAGCCACTTGAATTGGTGCATGCAGATATTTGTGGTCCCATTAATCCGAGTTCACATGGAGGAAGTCGGTATTTCTTATTATTTATTGATGATTATACTCGGAAAACATGGGTTTATTTTTTGAAGGCAAAATCTGAAGCATTTGAAGTGTTTAAAAAATTTAAAGCACTAGTTGAGAATGAAAGCGGCTTGAAGATTCAATCATTGCGAACTGATCGAGGAGGAGAATTCACATCTGAGAAATTCAATCAGTTCTGTGATTATAATGGTGTTCGTCGATTGCTTACTGTTCCAAGATCTCCTCAACAAAATGGTGTCGTGGAACGGAAAAATAGAACCATTCTTAACATGATAAGAAGCATGATGAAATGCAAAGGTATGCCAAAAGAATTTTGGGCAGAAGCAGTAACATGTGCAGTCTATTTAAATAATCGAAGTCCTTCAAAGAAGCTTTTGCGAAAGACTCCTAATGAAGCATGGTGTGAAAAGAAACCAAATATTTCTCATGTAAAGGTATTTGGTTGTCTTGGTTATGTTCATGTTGCTGACGAATTGAGAAGCAAATTGGATGATAAAAGTGAGAAGATGGTGTTTATTGGCTATGCAAAAAATTCCAAAGGTTATAAATTTTATAATCCTCGGAATGGAAAAGTTGTGATAAGCAGAGATGCAGAATTTCAAGAAGAAAGCTCTTGGAATTGGAAGATTCCAGAAGATGAAAATTATGATTTTCTTCCTGTATATGATGATGATTTTGCAGGTCAAAATGAAGATGTAATTATCACACCACCGAATTCACCTTCCACATCTCAGACAAATGTGACAGACTCATCCCCAGAAAGTTCATCAGAAAGGCAGCCTCGAATGAGAAGCTTGAGTGAGATTTATGCAGAAACTGAAAAAGTAGACAATGCTACTTTATTCTGTTTGTTTGCTGATACAGAACCTGTACAATTTGAAGAAGTTGTTCAGGAAAAGAAATGGAGACAAGCAATGGATGAAGAAATAAATTCCATAAAGAAGAATGACATTTGGGAATTGACAACATTGCCAAAGGAAAAAAAAGCTGTAGCAGTGAAGTGGATTTTCAAAATAAAGAAAAATGTCAAAGGAAAAGTGGAGAAGTATAAAGCTCGCCTTGTTGCAAAAGGTTTTTCTCAAAAGGCCGGAATTGATTATGAAGAAGTTTTTGCTCCGGTGGCTCGAATTGAGACAATTCGATTAGTTATTTCTTTGGCAGCTCAACAAGGATGGAAAATTCACCAAATGGATGTCAAATCAGCATTCTTAAATGGAACTCTTGAAGAAGAAGTTTATGTCAATCAACCATTGGGTTATACTATGAAAGGGCAAGAAGATAAGGTGTTGAAGTTAAAAAAGGCTTTGTATGGCCTTAAGCAAGCTCCAAGGGCTTGGTATTCTTGCATCGATGACTATTTCCAGAAGAATGGCTTCACAAGATGTCCATATGAGCATGCTTTGTATATCAAGGAGAATGAGGATGGAAAAATAATGTATGTATGCTTGTATGTTGATGATTTAATTTTCACAGGATCTGATCAAAAGATGATTGAAGAATTTAAGAAGTTGATGACAAATAATTATGAGATGACGGATTTGGGGCTGATGTCATATTATTTGGGCATTGAAGTTAAGCAAAGTGATGAAGGTGTCTTTTTGTCTCAGAAGTCATATGTAGAAGCTATTTTAAAAGAATTCAAGATGGATAAATGCAATTCAGCTTCTACGCCAGTGGATTGTCAAAATAAGTTGTCAAAGCATGATGATGAAGAAAAGGTGAATCCAACTTTGTTTAGAAGGTTGGTTGGAAGGCTGCGATTTTTGACATGTACAGGGCCAGATATCTTATATGGAGTTGGACTCATTAGTCGTTACATGGAGGTTCCAACTTTGACTCATATGGAGGCAGGAAAATGAATACTTCGATACATTAAAGGTACACTGGATTATGGTTTATTTTACTCTTCCCAGAACAATTTCAGATTGTATGGATTCAGTGATAGTGATTGGGGAGGAGATGTTGATGATAGAAAAAGCACAACTGGTTTTGTGTTTTTTATGGGAACTGCTGTTTTTGCTTGGAGTTCTAAGAAACAAGCAATTGTTACACTTTCAACATGTGAAGCAGAGTATGTTGCAGCAGCTTCTTGTGTTTGTCATGCAATATGGTTGAGACGAATGTTAAAAAGTTTGAAGTTTGCTCTAGATGGAGCAACTGATGTTTTTGTTGATAATAAGTCAGCTATTGCGTTGGCTAAAAATCCGATCTTTCATGATAGAAGCAAACACATTGACACCAAGTATCACTTTATTAGAAGTGAGGAATAGTTTAGGTACAATGCACATTAACTTCAGGTGAACTTTCTCTCCTTCTCGTGGGAGCGCTTTTCCTCTCCTTCTCGTGGGAGTCTTGATTGATTTCTTCTGCATCTGTGCTGCTGTATCGTGGTCTGCGACTAGTGTTGCTGATTGTCGTGACTCTGTGGAGGTTTGTTCTCTATTTTCTGGCGATCGGGGATGTATTTGTGGATAGGGCTTTGTGCTTAACTATATTGAATCTTGGAATTGTTTGGATTAGGGCTTTTCTGATATGTTTAATCAAAAGTAGAAGAATCCCTATGTGTCTGCGGCTAATAATCTCTAATTAGTTGGGATCGGATTATCTGTTTTCTAGTATTTGGGGTTTTATGTGGATTGCGTTACGTGTTCTCCAAGGTTGAAGCCTTTGTGTCTGTTTGTATTGGGGTTCATCTTCGCTTAGTGTCCCATGGATACCTCTTTTGACAATCTATCTTTGGCTGAAGAGGAGGATGAACCGATTGTTTTTCCATTAATAGGAAAGGAAATACGGAATGATGGGGAGAATCTGAAATTGGTGGGGAAGTTCTTATCTGAAAGAACGATCAATTTTGCAACTATGAAGTCACGTATTGCGGATATCTGGATGCCCAAGAAAGGGGTTTGGATCACTGCGTTAAATCCCAACCTTTTCTGTTTTGAGTTCTATCATAAAATTGATAAAAACAGAATGATGGAAGGGGGGCCGTGGTCCTTTGACAACAAGATGTTGCTGCTAAAAGAGGTTGAGAGGGGTCAGCCCCCTGAGGAAGTCGACTTATCATTGTTGAATATCTGGGTTCAGATTTATGGAATCCCTGTTGGTTTGTTTTCAGAATCGGTGGGGAAGCAGGTTGGTGATTTTATTGGATCTCTTTAGAGTATGATCCGTTAAATGAGATACTGAGTAGGAGACTTGAGTTCATGCGTATCCGTGTTTGTATCGATGTTCGGAAGCCGCTAAAACGCTGCAAATGTATTAAAAGACCGGAGGTGGAAAGCTCTTTCTTACAGTTTAAATACGAGAGATTGAGCAACTTCTGTTTTCTCTGTGGAGTTTTGGGGCATACTGAGCGTTTTTGTGATGGTTTGTTCGATACTGATACCCGCAATGTTAAGAGAGGCTGGGGTACATGGCTGGTTGCTCAAGGGAGGAGAGGTAGCGGTCCGCCTGTATCTAAATGGTTGCATGAACCTGGACTGAAGAACGAAGGGATGTGGATTGATTCTGTTACTGATAGTGGAAGGAATAACTGGGAAGCTGGAAATAATTCCAAAATGGAAACAGGTGGCCATGGCAAAGCGGATGAGGAAAGCGCAGGGGAAGAGGATGAAATGGAATTGTTAGAAGCTAAGAAACGCAGAAGAAGTGATAGAGAGAGTGTTGATCAGAATGTAACAATGATTCCTGAAAGGGTTACGAAGGGTGTGTTGGTGGATCATGAAGTTTCCAAAACTCAGTCGGATTCTTCTTTTCCTGGTTCTATGGATTCGGCGAGGTCTGGAGATCAGACCCGCTGAAGTAAATGACTTGTCTTAGCTGGAACTACCGGGGTCTCGGCAACCCCCGGACAGTTCGGGTTCTGGGTGAGTTACTGAAGACTCACAAGCCGCAGTTGGTTTTCCTGATGGAAACCTTGGTTGATGGAGTTCGGATGGAAAGTTTAAAACGACAGTTCGGGTTCAAAGGTTGTTTTACGGTTGGTTCTAGAGGTCACAATGGGGGCCTTGCAATATTGTGGAAGGAAGAGGCGGGGGTTGATGTCAAAAGCTTTTCTGACCATCATATTGAGATGTCTGTTATGGACAGGAGAGTCGGGGATTGGAGGTTAATTGGGTTTTATGGCTTTGCGGATAGAGGGAGGCAAGCGGATTCATGGAACTTACTTGGATCAATTGTTCAAACCTCAATATTGCCTTGTTTATTCATCGGTGATTTTAATTGTATTTTAAATATGGATGAGAAATGGGGAGGTCCGATATATCCGGCTTTTCTTATAAACAGATTTAATGTCGCGGTTCAAAACAATGATCTTCATGATCTAACTATGAGGGGCAGTAAGTTCACTTGGGAAAGAGGTCACGGGTCGGATCACTGGGTTTGTGAAAAATTGGATAGGGCTCTTGGGTCGGGGGGCTGGATGGCTCGGTTTAATAATTACCGACTAACGAACTTAACGGCATCATATTCTGATCATTCCCCTTTACTTCTTGTTTTCAATTTTTCTACCCCTAGAAGTAAACGTTACAGATTTCGTTTTGAAGCAGCTTTGTGCAAGGAAGTGGGGTTCGACGAAGCTGTTCAGTTATGTTGGCAAAATTCTCATGGAAGCACTGTTCCGAATCGAATTAATTCTTGCAGGGCTCTTGTAGAACGATGGGGGGCTGATTATAAAAGGCGTTTTCTCAACAAAATAAGCAGATTTAAAAGAGAAATGGAATTATATAGGGATCGAACTGATGCGGTTTCTATTATGAGGTATAAAGAAGGTAAGGAACAACTTAACATTGCATTGGATCAGGAAGCTGTTTATTGGAGGCAAAGAGCTAAGATTTTCTGGCTTAAGGAGGGTGATAGGAATACAAGGTTTTTCCATGCGTGTGTCAAGGCTCGGAAATAGACGAATCATATTCATTCTTTGGTTGATGACCAAGGTATATATCAGACTGAGGAATCTAATAAAGGTACAATTGCTCTTCATTACTTCACTGAGTTATTTTCTGGTTCCCCTGCCCAAAATTTTGATGAGATTGATTTTATTCCTACCCTCGTATCTAATGAGATGAATGCTATCCTGGTTGCACCTTTTACCTATGAGGAATTCTCAATTGCAATTTTTCAAATGAAACCCGATAAATCCCCTGGACCCGATGGTTTGAACCCGGGTTTTTACCAGCATTTTTGGGATACTATGGGTTTAGATATTTTTGAGGCATGTTCGGGTTGGTTAGGTTGTAATGAATTCCCGGAAAAGCTAAATGAGACCATTATTACCTTGATACCTAAATGTGATAATCCGGTGAAAATGACTGATCTCAGACCTATATCGTTATGCAATGTACTTTATAAACTGGTTGCAAAAGTTTTGGCTAATAGATTAAAAAGTGTGTTGCCGGATATCATCTCTGAAAGCCAATCGGCTTTTGTTCCGGGACGATCCTTGGTCGATAGTGTGCAAATTGCGTTCGAATCTCTACACTTTATGAAAAGAAAACGCAGAGGGGGGAGAGGGGAGGTAGCTTTGAAATTAGATATCAGTAAAGCATATGATAGGGTTAGTTGGGAGTTTCTTAGAGCTGTCATGGTGCGTATGGGTTTTGATGAAGTATGGGTAAAATGGATGATGTTGTGTATTTGCACTGTCTCTTATGAAATCTCTTTGAATTCTGAATTGGTTGGCCCGATTATTTCGAAGAGAGGGCTGAGACAAGGGGACCCTTTATCTCCTTATTTGTTCATAATTTGTGCAGAGGTCCTGTCTAGATTAATTTCTAAGGCTGAGATGGATGGGTTAATTACTGGATGTCGTATTTGCACTGGGGCTCCTAGCATCTCGCATTTATTTTTTGCAGACGATAGTATGCTTTTCTTTAGTGCAACTGAAGCTGAATGCAGAACGGTCAGTACTATTCTTCCATCTTATGAAATATTGTCAGGTCAGGCTGTAAATAGGCAGAAATCGGGAATTTTTTTCAGTACCAATGTCAGTATTGACAATCGGGAGAGGTATAAAGAATTACTTAAAATTTCTCTTCCACTTGATACTGGGAGATATCTTGGTTTGCCTTCTTTGATTGGGAGGTCTAAAAAAGCAATTTTCAGTTTCTTAAAGGATCGGTTGACTAGAAGGTTTCGTAGCTGGTCCTATAGATTTCTGTCTAATGCAGGGAAGGAGATTTTACTTAAGGCGGTTGCACAAGCATTACCTACTTTTTGTATGAGCACTTTTCTGCTCCCTAAGTCAACCTGTGAGGAGCTTCAAAGGATGATGAACTCGTTTTGGTGGGGTACGAAGGAAAACGGATCAAGGAAAATTCACTGGTATAGTCGGGAAAGGTTGAGTGTTAGAAAGGAAAATGGTGGGTTGGGTTTTAGGAAGTTGTATGAGTTCAATCTCGCCCTTTTGGGTAAACAAAGTTGGAAGCTAATTGAAAAGCCAAACCTGTTAGTGAGCCGTATGTTCAAAGCCAAATACTACCCCCACGGTTCACTTCTTTCAGCTAACTTGGGAAGCAATCCCAGTCTAGTTTGGCGGAGCGTTTGGAGTTCATTAGCCGTTATCAGGGAGGGCGTGAGATGGAGAATCGGAAGGGGCACTCAAATTTCAGTTTGGAGAGATCCTTGGCTGTTATCTGATGATAGGAGAATGGTGGAACCCCTAAGTACGGATGTGAATAAGGATGCGGTTGTTGCCGACCTTTTTGTACCGGGCACACGGATTTGGGATAGAGGGAAAGTTGAGGAGTGGTTTGCTATTGAGGATAGTAGGATAATACTTAATATGGTTGTGCCGTTATCATTTTTGGATGATTCTATCATTTGGCATTTTAATTCTAAAGGCATTTATACTGCTAAATCTGGATATCGCCGGCTCTACCCTAGTCCGCCTATATCTGAACTGAATGAAGGATGGAAACGGATTTGGAGCTTAGAAATTCCTCCAAAATTCCGTTCGTTTTTGTGGAGATTATGTGCAAGGATTCTGCCTTTGAGAAGTCGATTGTCGTATCAGCACATTGCGGTTCCTATTGAATGTGTAATCTGTGGTAGGGAAGTAGAGCATGGATGGCATCTCTTCGGGGGTTGCGACTTCGCGGTTTCTTGTTGGCAGTTGTCGGGGTTGAATGCTCCTGGTTGTGATGGGGATTGGATCGAAGATTGGGTTCTCAATATGTTGATTAATTCATCTTCCGAGATAGCTAGTAAGTACGATGCAGTTTTTTGGGCTATTTGGAACTATAGGAACCAGAAATTATGGTCGGGTCAAAGAGGCGATGTTAGTTCAGTGGTGGCACAAGCTGAAATATTGGTAATTGAATGGAGGGAGGCGAATCGTAGAATGGCTAGAAACAGTGCTGGTATGCGAGCTGGTTGTGAAAATAAGTGGAAAAAGCCAGTAGAGGGGACACTAAAATGTAATGTTGATGCTTCTATTTTTGCTGATACAATCCAATTCGGTGCAGGGGCTGTTGTGCGTAATCATTTAGGACGTTTTCTGGTTTGCTGCAGTATGTGGGAATCGGGAGTTATATCCATTCCGTTGGCTGAAGCATTAGCAATCAAATACGCTTTGGAATGGTGCATTTCACTGTCTTTTACCAATGTTTGTTTCGAATCGGATGCAAAGATCATCACTGACAGTATTCATTTGCCGCAAATTGATAGAACGGAAGTCGGGGGAGTTATTCGGGAGATCCGTAGGATACTTGTTGAACGTCAAGATTTTTCTGTGACTTATGTTCCGCGATTAGCGAACGGTGCTGCTCATGCTATGGCTAGGCATGCTCGTTCCAATGCTAATTGTTTTAGTGATTTTGTTGCGCCAAGTTTTTTGGCTCCTATTCTTTGTACTGATCTTGTTTCTTCTTAATAAAAGTTGGTTCGTTTCAAAAAAAAAAGTATCACTTTATTAGAGAATGCATTGGAAGGAAATAAATTCAACTCAAGCACGTACCATCCAAAGATCAAGTTGCTGATATTTTTACCAAAGCTTTGAAGTTGGAAGATTTCAGCAGATTGAGAGCTATTCTTGGTGTTACTAAGGGATAAAAAGATTATAAGTTTAAGGGGGTGTGTTGAAATAATAAACTTATAATTAATAGAGTCTTTAATGTGGTTCAGTGTATTATCCAAGAGTCATTTCTGTATCTGTATTTATAGAGTGTCAAAGAGTCATTTCTGTATTTGTATCTGTATCTGCATTTATAGAGAGTTAATATAGTTTATCAAGAGTCATATCTGTAATCTATAAATACCTATCAATACAAAGTAGTAATGCAAGAGAATTAGAAGAGAATTTTCTTCCATCAATTATACTCTTCCTCTGTTACCTTTGAAAGTTTATTTATTTGATCCAACAACGTATACCTATGATAGAAATTGAGAAATTTAAGTCTGACGAAATTAGTGTCTTTAAACAAATTTTATTGTGATCGACAATCATCTTCTAAAATATAACAAACTAGTATTATGTCCGCGCGTTGCGCGGGTGGATAAATTTTTTCTACAGAAATTTAATATTTTAATCTTTTTTAAATTTTATATCATTTACATATAGTGATATTAATATATAGTTTTAAAATAATTTAAATTTACAAATTGTAAATAAATTAATAAACATACTTTTATAATTGCTGGATAATATTTGAAAGTTGTTGAAGTTATAATCTATTGTCTATGTTGACATGTTTGCAATGGTCATTCCTTTCCGTTCTTGTATAATATTTTTTTTCTATGTAATCTTGCAATTTAAAATATTTATTACACTTTGTGGTGATGTTTTTCAATCAAATTCTAGCTCTCCTCAATATTCTTTTTCTCGTGCTTTTTAAAATCTTTAATAAATCTAAGAATTTGAAATAAGCATGTCTTTCTTTTTAAATTGGGTTAAGGTGCAAAAATACCCCTAATATTTTGGGTCAGGAGCAATTTTACCATTAACGTCTAAAATGGTACAATTTTATCCATAACGTTAGAAGCCAAGAGCAATTTTAACTCTAACGTTAATAAATTGGGTCAATTTGAGAAATAATTCATCAAACTGTCTTCTCGGTCATGAATCTTGTCATCTACACTTCACATATGCATCATTTTATCAGTACCAAATCACAAACATATGTTGGAATGTGAAAAAAATAAAAAAATTCACCGAATTTATAAATATGAATCTCCAATTCTATTATTAAATTACAAAAAACATGAAATCCCTTTTTTTTAGAACGAATTGTTATGCAATTGATGCAAAATAAGGAACATAAATAGTTGTGTTATAATAGTGTCTGAAACTGACCCAAATTATCAACGTTAGGGGTAAAATTATTCTTGGCTACAAAAGTTAGGGGTAAAATTGTACCATTTTAGACATTAGGGGTAAAATTGCTCCTCATTCAAAACGTTAAGTGTATTTTTGCACCTTAACCCTTTTAAATTTTATTTGTTTTATGTAGTAGTTTAGATGTTTAAATATTGTGTTACTTATTACAACGAAAATTTAAATGTCTTATAAAAAAGATTAAGTTATAAGGTTTCAAAAAAAAAGTTATATTGGTTTTAATGCTATTTATTAAATTTAAATGAATTGAATTTGAATGAACTCTTACATATTTTTTATCGTTATATAATTTATTTTTGTTGGGATATTTTGTAAGTTGTTTTATTCTATCTATTAAATACAAATATAATTTTTTTTCAGTTATATTGGTTTTAATGCTATTTATTAAAGTTAAATGAATGGAATTTGCATGGATCTTTACATATTTTTTTTTGTCAATGTGTTATCAATTTTTTTTTCAGTTATATTGGTTTTAATGATATTTATTAAATAAAGAGAATTTGAATAGATCCTTACATATTTTTTTGTCTGTTATATAATTTTTGTTCGTTTGGATATTTTGTAAGTTATTTTATTATATCTATTAAATATAAATATAAATTTTTTCAGTAATATTGGTTTTAATGCTATTTACTAAAGTTAAATGAATAAAATTTGAATGAATCCTTACATATTTTTTGTCGTTATATAATTTTTTTCGTAGGAATATTTATAAGTTATTTTATTATATCTATTAAATTTAAATTAGATTAGATATAATATTTTTAATTTTCCTTTGTTACTATTTTGACAACTTATCAAAACATCTAAAACTCTCTTCATTAATTTTTCTCTACTTCCACTATTAAATATAGATATATATAATCCATCACTAAAAATGAAAAATAAACTTAGAATGGTAATAATGACAAAATATGATTTATAATTGAAAAAAATTTCATTGTAAGTATAATGTTTCAATACCCCTTTAATTATTATTTTTCAATGTCTCTAAATTCAATAAACAACTATTGTGTAAAACTTTATATCTATTCCTACAAAAAATGCATAAAAATAAAAAAAAAATCAATCCGTATGAGTTAGATAAACCCAAATTTAAAAAATCAATGGACTTCACCAGGTTCTGAATTTGAAAAATTAATCTAAGTCCAATTAAATCTAACAACTGAGTTCATATAAAGCTGAAAATCCAAATTTTAGTTAGAGTTAAAAAAAATAAAAAATTTACAAAATCTTTATTTAGTCGTTTTGGAAAAAAAAAGCAAATAAAAAAGAAAACATAGATAAGGCAGAGAGAGGTGTGGAACAACACAATTCAGAAAAAAAATAACTACTACATATGAAAAAAATCGAATAATTATCTTCGTAAACATAACGATTTCCTGTAATTTTTGACACGTTTTCTTTTCCTGATTTCAGTTGTTTATGTCTCTTCTATTTCCATCTGATTTCTTCAATTGGAGATATCAAAATCTAAATTCTCCCAATTCCTGAAAAAAATACTATTAATACAGTTTATCAATGGAAACCGCTCCTAAATAAATCTGAATCTCTTACTGAAATAAGAACAAAATTATAAAACTATATTATTTGAAGTAAGAACAAAATTATAAGATTAAGAACAAAACTAATACATAATCAAAATTAAATGTCAAAGAGGTCTTTGATTTTTGGTGGCCAATGAATATAATGATGGAATACTATATATCATGCTTTATATATAAGTTTATTTGTGACTTTTGGATTTATTTTGCTTTGTGTTTTTTCATCTTCCTGTAACTCTTACTTTCTTTTATCACTTTAATTAATGGGCTAGTAATTGACAATAAATATTGTGAGATAATTAAAACCTCATTTATTCTTTTTGCCTACAGTGCCAACTAAGCTAAACAGCCTCTAAAATACTTCTTGCAAATTCTCTCTGCTTCCGCTATTATATATAGTACAGATATAGATGACTAAAATATAACAAATGAGTAATTTGAATTCTAATTATGTGAAGATAATTATTTTTGTAAGAATACGATACAAATAGAAAAATAGAAAACAAAAAAACAGGACAAAACAGAGAATCAATATAATATACTAATTCTGTAGTGATAGACGTTGACGTGTCATCTCTCAGAATTATCTATGGCTGATGTGTCAAATTCTTAAAAATCTTACAGTTGTTTCTTCTTTACAAGTTTTCTCGATAGCCCTGGTCACAAACCGTTCCAAAAAAAACTACCCACGTTTGCGTTTTGTATCCATTACACGTTTGCGTTGTCAATCTACCCATTTCTGTATCTATTCAGAATACCGCTTCATCTTCTTCAGACGGTTTTATCACTTCAATTTTCACAATTGTTGTCTATCTGTATTTTCTAAAGGTTCAAATTTTGTTCTTCGTCTTTGTCAGCACGGAGCAAGTCAGGCGACGGTTACCCTGCATGCATCGATCTGCTGAACAGGTAAACATATTTTGCTTGATTGTCCTGGTCTGTGTTTTCTAACGGTCTGTTCTCTGGAAATTTAATTTCAATTGTTCTCGATCTGTGTTTTATTTCTTACTTCTTCTGGGAATTTCATTTCATTTGTTCAAAACCGGATGAGCTTACACAGTGTAAGAGTTATGTAACGGAAAGCAGAAGCAGATGGAGGGGGAGGGATTGTCTCTTCAGTTGAAGGTTTTATCTCTGTCCTAATTTGCTCTTGATTTTATTATTTATTGAATTTAGATTAACTGGCATTGTCTAATTTAGTTCGTCTGGTTGTTTGTTTGAATATCTTATCTTTAGACATTCCAGAGTAGAGTTTGATCATCGGGATTTTCTTTTTCTTTTTCTTTTTATGTTAACTGATTAGTTCCATCTCAACTGTTTGAGAACGGTTTTAAACTGTGAGATGATGAAATTAGGAGTTCAGTTTGCACCACTGTGTAAAACAATTTGCAGAAAAATAAACTGTAAATGGAGAATTGAGATTATTTAAGTTTCATGATAAATTAATTTATCAATAGAAACTTAATTTGTTGCATCTTAATCTGAATCTATATGATTAAAAAACACTCCATTTCATAAGGCTATTCCGGGGCAGGAAACCTCGAACTTATATAATGTAGTATCTTATATGGTTGTGGTCTGCATAACTAATTTATATATCCTCTGTGGGAATCATTGTACCTGTTTATTCGACATTCAAGGCCATTGAGATGAAAGATCAAGCCGAACAACTAAGATGGCTTTTTTATTGGGCAGATTAGTGTTTATTTTTTTTATGAAGCATTTTAGTGTTTTAAATATCAGAATTTCTTCAATTCTAATTTAATGGGGCATTTTAGTATTTTAAATATCAGAATTCTTATTTGAAATTTTTAGGTTCTCTCACCCATTTCTTCTCTCCTATTTCTTCAATCTCAATCGCTTTAGATATCATGCTGATAAAGCAAGTCAAGTGCATGATATTGGAGATAATCAAGTAATTCAGATTATCTCCAATCATTTTTCATTTACTTGCTTTATATTCATATGCTAATTTCTGAAATGATATAATGTAAAATTAGGCTTTTGGTTTCGTTTGGCTACTGCCCTTTAGATTTATATCTTACCAAATGAATTTTTTTATTGCTTTCTGTCACTGTGGTGTGTTTCAGGCATTGCTTATCTAGCCTATTCCGCGATTGAGCACGTTGAAAACATCGGGTAATGCTTCTCTTAATTTGTGATAAGCAGTTTCATAACTCTTCATGAGCTGTTTTTGTAATATAAAAACTGGAAAAAAGATTTGAATTTTCTGGCACTGTTCCTTTTTCTATATTTATTTGCATTGGTTTTTTAGGACGTGGAGTTTGGTGTTGTCTATTATAGATTTGAAGCCTGATAATGACTCGAAAATCATTGAATGTGTAATTTTACAAAGTAATGGTATGATTACCTCTAAGTTTTTTGTTCTCTCAATTCTGAATTGCAGAAATAGTAAATGGTCTATATGGTGATTTTATAGCAGCTTCAAAAGTATTCAAGCATTTTCTCTGAAATTGTTATGTGAACAGTTAGATTGGGCTACTTTATGCCTTGGACTTATTCAAGCAGTTAGTTTGGTTCAAATTAACTTCAAGTTATTGGCATCAGTTAAGTTTCCTCTATTATTTTAACTTTATTATTTGGACCTATTAATAATGATTGGTCAGGATTGCATCATTCTTTCAACTTTATTATTTGGATTTCTTATTTTAACTTTATTATCCTAACAGAAAGAGATTCAGAAAAAACACTTGGCGGTAAATTGTAATCTAAAGTGTAGTCCATTAGAGCAGCAATGAACTTGATTACTTAATGTCTAGGTGTGTACAAATATCTGGTTTAGGTGCTCTGCCTCAATGCTTCATTTTTAATTTAGAGATCGATATGAGAATTTTTTGCTGCAGTTTTTAGAAAATTGAAAGATGACTATATAAGTTTTTGCTTGCTGATTTGATTTGCATCTTCAAAATTGATTAGTATATGAAGATGCAGAAGTCTAAAATAGGAAACCCCTTTCCATTCAGCTCAGCCTTCAAAGATTAACCTCTCAAGCACATATAAATTACCTCCATTGATTAGTATGGTAAATTTTCAGTTGATGATTGTAGCATGTGCAAATCCAATTTTTTCAAGATGAACTTTGAATTTTGTTCAACAGGTATAGCATGTTTTATATCACGTTGTGTTTTTTATATGCATTCTTTAGTCACCGATTTGGAGTATTTGAAATTAATTTCCTTCTCATGTATAAGAAATTAATTCAACTGCTAGGATTTGGAGTATTTGAAGCAATTGGTGGAGGGATTAACACATGGTTTAGGACAAGAAAGCTTTTCATTGGACCTCATTTGTTTGTTACTATACTTTTTATCCAAATATATATAGTCCACTTTCACTTGAAATTTCATCTTAATTCTCACCTGAGGTGTTTTCAGTTTTCTTTTGTTCTGGATTTTTTTCGAATTGTGCCATATGAGAATTTTTAGTTGAATTGAATATCAGTTTTAGTTTTCACTGTTCCAAAGTTATGCTATAATTTTTCACCATAGAGCTTGCGCTCTGTTCAAAAAAATGTTTGGCATGGTATATTGACCTTCCATTGTTTTGATTGAATTTTAACTAACTGATGTTTAAGTTTTGCAAATATTGATATTATTGTTTCAAATAAGGGATCATCAACGAGTTTCATACGGATCAGTCCATATTTCTATAAACAAGTTACTATTGATTCTATTTTGTCGTTGTCCATATTATTCATTATGATTTACTTGAATTCTAAGATCACAATGACTTGCAACAGTTTTAAGTCCAGCTAGCAGAAGTTTCTTTTGTTTAATTTTCAATCTAATAGGTTTTGTTAATTGATATTGACCATTTTACTTCAATTAACTCTTAATGTATATATAATACAGAATGGTTAATTAGTCATCATAGTATTTAATAGTATTTAATTTGTTTTGTGATGAAAATGAAGTTTCAATAAATACAATTGTAACCGATTTTGCTGGAAAAAAATGTCAAATTTTTTTAATACTTTAATTTGCTATAAATTAAAAAATCAGTACACTCAATTTTAATATTTATATATTTATAATCTAGACATTTACAAAATGGTGATGAAATCAAAATCATAAAGTGAGTACTCCAACCGTTAGATTATTTAATGGTTGTACCAATTACGTGCATGTCTGTATAAGAGATTACCTACATCGGCATGCATATATATGTATTCATAGTTCAATTAGAAAATCATTCATACTTGCTTCTATAAGTAGTTATGTAGTTGAAGTAGTTTGATTTGCCTAGGGGTATGACTATGGATTCTTTTAGCAGCCCAAACTTCCTTTGGCTATAGGTATGGCAACTCTTCAAGTTCTGTGTTTATTTCTGCTTTATCATGACAATTATCGTAATTTAGTAATTTGAAACTCTAAGGTAGGATATTTCTAATTCTCTTATATGGTTGAAAGGTGGGAAGGGGGTGCGGTTAGAGCAGGAGGCGCGTCTTGCACTACATATATAGCAACTGTGTCATGAGAGTTGTCAATTTTTCCCTTTTTTTTTTTGCATTTTCCTCCTGAAGTATGCAGAGTTGAGCAATTGAGATTTTGAGAGTGGGAATGAGCAGTTTGAAATGAATTATGCAGGAAGTGTTTATAGCAATTATAAAGGTTCTATTGAGTGACATGTAGGTAGGCAGCGTCAGATCTTAATATAAAATCTATGATTGAGTTTTAACTATCAACCTGAGTTTTTAGTTAAAACGGTTCCATGACATGGTATAAGAGCGAGTTTAACCAAGTGGTCAAGGGTTTGATTCCTAGCAGTCCCATTTGTTGATTAAATTGCATGACACGGTATCAGAGTCTTTTAGACCAAACGGTTGAGGACAACGGTTCCATGACAGACAGTATATCAAGGTTGCTTTTGGTGTAGGTGACACTGTGATGTTTGCCTCTCAACTTTGTGTACATAGTAAATAAATAGATTTTGAATTCTCATAATGTTGGCATTCAAATCAAAACAATTTTGTATATGTCCAATTCATATTAAACTTTGTGCCTATTTCATCATTTTTTCTGTTTTCACATTTTCTTATTTAAATTTCAGCCTTTATACCTCTGTTTTAAACTTTGTCATTGTTGTATTTTAGACTTCTAGCTTTTTTTAGTTTAAAATTGAGTTTTAATTTTAGGCTTTATTCCCAAGTAATTTATCTACCCAATCATGATAAGTCTCCATAATGTTTCGCAGGATATTCTTGATTAACTTGCTGGCAGCTTCCAAGGCTCCATTGGCTGCTGCTGATGAATTGAACAGAATGGGCCACTAAGTTACTGCCTATGAACATTTTAATTGAATCGGAGGACTTATGATGTATGGCGTCCCAAACATGTAGATAAAGAAAGTGGGACAAAGTGGATGTAGTTCAGTTTCTTATGGATATTCAAATTAATCATAAGAGATTATGGATATTCTAGAAATTATGAATTTGTGATAGAAGTATCAATTGTGATATTCTAGAAGGAGAAGTTAAGTGTGGTAGTTGGTTTCAATTTGGGTTAAGGTGCAAAAATATCCCTAACGTTTTGGATCAGGAGCAATTTTACCCCTAACGTCTAAAATGGTGCAATTTTACCCCTAACGTTTGTAACCAAGAGCTTTACCCCTAATGTTGATAGATTGGGTCAATTTGATAAATAATTTATTAAACTGTCTTCTCAGCCATGAATCGTGTCATCTGCCCTTCACACGTATACCATTTTATCAGTAACAAATCACAAACATATGTTGGGATATGAAAAAAATATAAAAAAATATACTGTATTTTGTACGAATTAGACAAAAAAAATTTAAAAAATTCACCGAATTTATAAATATTAATTTCTAATTCTATTATTAAATTAAAAAACTATGAAATCCTTTTTTTTAGAATAAATTGATATGCAATTGGCGCAAAATAAAGAAAAAAATGTATATGTCTTATAATAATGTCTGAAATTGATCTAAATTATCAACGTTAGGGGTAAAATTGCTCTTTGATACAAATGTTAGGGGTAAAATTGCATCATTTTAGACGTTAGGGGTAAAATTGCTCCTGGCCTAAAATGTTAGGGGATTTTTGCACCTTAACCCTTTCAATTTAAATGTTTTAAATATAGCAATAAGAAAAAATAATTGATCAAGAATTTGATCTTTAAAATAGGTAAAATTTTAGGGTTTAAATATGCTTTTTGTCTTTAAAGATGGGAAGTTTAATTTTCAAAAATAAATAATAAATAAATGAATAGAAGAAGATGTGATAACTAATGTACAATATTTTAATTTAAATTACTACCTCAAATTTTTTGGTATTATCTTCAATTTTTAAAAACATAGATTTATTTTATTAAAATTGAAGTGCACTTTATATTCTGCAACGAATAAGATATTATAATAAAATTAGAATTCACTTTGTATTACAATAAATAATAATAAAATCTTCCTACTCTCTTTTAGTTGTTCAATACAAAATTTCTATTTCCTTGCTCTCTCTTTATAGTCTCACATAAGTTTTCATATTTTTATTTCATTAATTAGTATTCATCCTAATTATTTTTTATCTCATAATTAATGCTTTACTATTTTATAGATTAAGTTTACTATGTATATTTATTTTCTCCGGATTTCTGTTTTTATTCTCTTGACTTTCATTAAGTTTTAAATATTAATTTTATTCTCCATCTTTACCTCATCTTTAACTCTTAATTTTATAAGTTTATTCTCCATATAAATTTTATTTTCCATCTTTACCTCTTAATCTTGCAAAATCTCTTGATATCAATTTCTTGATTGGTAAGTTTTTTAATTAATCACAAACCATCAAGTTAATTTATATTTTGTACATGATTTTATTAGAATTATTGTTTGACTTGATAAATATAATAGCAGAGGTAACGAACGTCGGATATATGATTAACTATATCAACAAGAATAGAAAAGATTATAGGAGATGGACAATTAAACTGAGTGACCAACAGTAAGTGGATTTATATTTAACGAAAATATGTAACTCTACACAAAATGTGGTTTTCAAAGAAGTATTTAATAATATATTGATTGAATTATTCATTATTCGGTACACTAAATTATAATAGTTATATAATCATTAAATTTTAATATATACAATATTTATATAATGTTGATGAAAATAAATAAGATACCCGTACAAAGCACGGGTGTAAAACTAGTTGTAATTCGAAAATTGAAGAGAATGCCAAAATCTACCTAACGGCAATTCATAAAAAAAAAAGAAAATCCTAGTATTTATTTCAGTTATTATTATATCTTTAATCTTTAATAGATATATACATTTTTCACTTTACTTTAACAAGAATCTTTATCAATAAAAAAAAAAAAAAAAAAACAAGAATCAGTTTTATAAAAACGTTACAAAGTTAAAAAATCTAAATTTATTTCTGTTAAATTACAGATAATATGATGAAATAAAATTGGGAAAAAGCCACTAAAAAGTAATATTTGTTCTTCCCCTTTCCATGATTGGTCAAACTACTCCAATTCGAAAACAATAACCGTAAAACCTTTCATATCCAGCCAGGGACCCCTTTCCCTAACATCTCGCCTCATCAATCGGACGTTTTCCTTCTCTTATTTCAATCCATCTTCCATCCGTTTCTCCGATCTGTCTCTCTCTCCCTCTCCCTCTCTCAATCCATCGTTAAATTCTATAATCCCATCCTATGTTTTGAATTTGATTCCTCAATCAAATTCTCATACCATGGGAAAAACCACTCCTACCACCACGACGAAGATGGAGGGAGGGAGAGGAGAGACTGAGTCAGAGACAGCGACAGCGACAGCGACAACGCCTTACCGCAAGAAAACTCACCGATTCGGCGAGGTTGCGGGAGGAACAGCGGCGGAGTGCGCGGCGGTATGTTGTTGCTGCCCGTGTACGGTGGTGCATCTATTGGTGTTGACGATATTCAAGATGCCGGTGTGTTTGTGTAGGAAGGCGCAGAAACGGCACCGTATAATGAAGAAGAAGAAGAAGCAGCGGGCATTGTTGGCGGCGGCGGCGAACGGTGTAAATGAAAGCGGTATAAAGAAGTTAGAGAGAGAGGTGAGAGCGGTGGTTGAGAAACAGAATGAGGTTGTTGTTGTTGATAAAGACGGTGAGGATGAGGGTGAAATCGACGGCATTGATCATCTTGAGAATGAAATGTGGGACCGATTCTATAGTACTGGTTTCTGGAGGAGTCCTTCTCAAAGAAGTGCTGCTCAGATTATTGAAACGGAAATCGAATGTAAATCAATGGTAACCTAAATCATAATTTTACTTCAATTTTCTTGAATATTGGAGTTTTTTTAATTGAATTTCAAGTTTAGTGTTTTTGCTTTTAGAAAAAACAAAGTTGAAGAAAATAGATACAACAATCAGAAATTATACAGTTGTAGAAATGTTATTTTGAAATTTGTAATTTTCTTTTATCTATCTTGATAAATTCTATTATTCTATACTAATTTCAAAGTAATATATCAATTAATTGATATTATTATCGTACATGTTTATTTTTCAATATTAAGCTTTTATTTTGTTAATTATATTATTTACGAAAGGATGATAGAAATTCTTGAAGAATTGGGATAAATAAAATAAGCATTTGGATTTTACTTGTGGTATGTTAAAAAAAATTTACTAAATCAAACTTTTTCCGTATATATAAAAACCGGATTTAGGAAGAGTTTAATATGCCTAAAAATTTAGAAATTTGGAGTTAAAAAAAGCCTAGAATTTTATATTTAGAGAGAGCAGTTAAAAAAAATTTAAGAATTTTAAATTTAGAATCCGAGTCAATTTTAGGGGTGCTATCAATTTTTTTTGGAAATAGGAAGCCGGAACCATCACAGCCTCAACTTTTGTGGAGACAAGAGATCGAAACCACTCGTGATCATGGTGGTTCTGGCGACCGGAGGAGCCCGGCCCCGTGTATCCGCCGCTGTTTGGATTGTTTTACATTTGGAATAGAATGACTTATGGTGATGCATCTATTTGGGAATATTATATAGATGCTAAATTGATAGTGTAGATTTGATCATTTCAGTTCTCTGCTTTGATTTTGAAGCAAAAATTGTTTTAAATTGCATAAATTCTGTTATAATATTAAGATTTTTATTTTGAAGAAATACAAGGAACTATTTAACTATACAGTATTATCAAAAATATGCTTTTCTTTGGTCTAGATTAAAAATATACTTTATTCTTTTAAGCAAAAAAAAAATATTATTTATTTTATATTCATTTTCTTTTATATAACTTATTTTATATCCGTTGGAATTTTTTTATATATTTTATACAACAAAAATATTTTCGTTCTATTTCTTTTAGGGGGTTAAGCTATGCTTACTTTGTTTTTCACAAAGTAAGTCTTACTTTGTTTTTTCCACCATTGAATGGTGATGAACTTTGACAAAGTAAGCTTATCCAATGGTAGAAAAAACAAAGTAAAGCTTACTTTGTCAAAAACAAAGTAAGCATAGAAGACACCATCTTTTAGGTATAAGGTATCAAAATAGATCAATTTAGACTTCATGTATAAAATAGCATCAATATAGGTTTAACGTTTAAAAAAGAGTATTAATTTAAATATCTATTATATCAATTATACGTGTAGAGACAAATTAGAACTTTGTGCTATTTTGTATTCGGAGCCTAAGTGAATAACTCCCCAAAATCTTAATCCTATTTTGATACTTATCCCTTTGTTTTATATATATACATATAAGTTCATTTTCACTTAAATTTGGCATAAATGTTTTTGTTGAAAGCTAATAATTATAAAATAAAAAATAAATGTTTACACATACACGTCTCTTCGCCGCTGTGTGTAGTTAGAGTGTCTCATCTTCTCTGATCTTGTGAGAATGCTAATCATTCTGTCTTTGTGTGTGAGATCCGTCGGCCCCTTCCGTTTTACTGTTTTTGTCATCTTCGTTGCGTTCCGCCTTTGAGTCTTGCCGATCAACTCCATCTTCTTTGGTTCGCTATTTGAGGTTCTTGATTCTTTTGATCTCCTGCTCCCTGCTATTTACTCGCTGCAATTAATCTTCATTTCTTGTATCATTTTCGTTGATTACTGTTGTATGTGTAAAGATGGATAACGCCCTCAACCAATTGACGATATTTGATGGGGAGGAGGAAGAACTTGACCTGCCTTCCTCCAATTCTATTGCCAAGAATGTTGGGCTTTCATTGGTTAGTCGGTTCTTAACGAACCGAAGTGTTAATAGTGGTGCAATGAAAGAATGGCCACTTTGTGGAGGCGGGCGAGAGGTGTGGCGATTTTTGAGTTAGCAGCTAACATGTATGTCTTTGAATTCTTCCACAAGATTGATAGAACTCGTGTGGTGGTTGGAGGCCCGTGGTCCTTTAGTCCTAGCTCCTTGGAAGGATGAACCTTCATCGATCTCCCTATAGGCTATGTCAGAAGGGGTGGGAAGGCAGATTGGGGATTTCAATGGTAGATATGTTGATTATGACATTAATAATAGTGTGGGGATGAGAAGATCGTTTATGAGATTGAGGGTTTCAATTGATGTGAGGAAACCACTGAAAAGGGTAAAGAAGATTAGAAAATGAAAGGAGAACCGGGCTTACATTTCCTTTAAATATGAGAGGTTGGAAAACTTCTGCTATATCTGTGGCTTACTTGGGCATACCGATAAGTACTGTGAAAAACTCTTCACTCTTAAATCTAAGGAAATTAAAAGGGAATGGGGTGATTGGGTGAAGGATACGGTGAGAAGATTAGAGGAGGGGATTAGCGTGAAGTGGTTGCGTGAGCCAAGGGGCAGTTTGGAGGTACGTTTGATGGAGGTAGGATTATTGGAGAGGGGTCTAATAACACGGCTGGGAGTGGTGTAGGCTAGGAGAACCTGTCAGTGGGATAGGGAGGGGGCTAAGAGCAATTACTCAAGGTATCAACTGGGGCAGGCCTAGACCCGTGGCTACTGAAAATATGGTTGTTGACAGTGATGAGGAAGGCCTAGACTTGGCTGAGGATCGTAAATGGAGGCATGTTGGGGCGGATTCACATTCGGTTCAAGCCATAGTTGACAAGCTACAAATTCCTATTCAAGAGATAGTGCAGATTATCCAGAAGTTGTTGGTTTCTACAGTATGTACTGATTCCCCAACTACCCTCGTTACAGAAACGGCGCGACCTGAAGACTAAGCCCGCCGATGATTATGAATTGCCAAAGCTAGAACTGTCGAGGGTTTGGCAATCCTCAGGCAATTCGCTCTTTCGGGGAGCTTCTTAAGACAAGCAAACCAGATTTGGTTTTTCTGATTGAGACGCTGGTTACACGTTCTTGTATTGAACGGTTGGGTCGCAAGTTTGGTTTTGAATGTACTTTTACAGTTGATTTTTATGGTAGGAGTGGAGGTCTAGCCTTATTATGGAGGAAGAGTGACATAGCTTCAGTCAGCACCTATTCTGACCACCACATTAAGGTACATGTACATGATTCTGACAGAGGGGACTAGCGTTTGGTAGGCTTTTACGAGTATGCCAACCGTAGTCATTATGAGAGCTCGTGGCAGCTACTTTCTCATATTTGCTCTTGCTTGATCCTTCTTTTGATAATAATTGGGGATTTTAATTGTATACTAACTGCTAGTGAGAAGTCGGGATGGTCAGAATACCCTAGAGCCCTTATGCGCAAGTTCCAGGATGCAATGGAGGAAAATTTGCTCAAGGACATTTAGCTCCAGATTGTTATGGTGTTTAGTCTTAGCCGAAGCTTGACAATGGTCAAAGCTTCGGGCATTTTAAAATGGCCGAAGGCCATCTTCGGAGGAGTGTTTAGGGACACGTGGATCAATCAACACGTTGGATTCCAAACACACGCTCCTCATTTTCAGAAATACATTGGCACGCAAGATAGGATCCAAAAACCTATCATGAGTTGCCACGTGTGAAAAATACATCTCAATGTGTCTATAAACAGTGGAGGCATTCCAATATCTCAGGTATCTTAACTTCAGTTATCAGAATTCTATTTCTCTAATTACGTTAGTTTGATATTCTCCATAACATCGCTGGCTTTAGCATCAAAGAGGGTTCGTCGGAACTCCGGTCCCTTTTCTGACGTCTATTGTGGTTTTCAAATAATCGGAACAGTAGCCAAGGACCAGTCATCCACAAATACGATAACAATTACTTAATTATAGTATTAGTTATATAATTGTAATTATAGTTTTAACTATAGTTATTAATTTAAATTAGGAAAAAGTACAAAAATAAACCTTGTGGTTACACCTATTTTCGATCGGCACCCTTGTGGTTTAAAAATTTACAAACTGGTACATTGAGGTTCATTCCGTTAACAAACATAGGCCAAATTGACTAACACTGTTAAAAAAAAAAGTCAAAGGACAAAGGAAAAAGAGTTAATTTTATTCTTATATTTATTTATTTTATAAATTATCCCCCTTATTATCTAATTATCACAAACAAACCCCAAAATAAAATAAAAAAAATCAAATACACCATCTTTTCCTTTTTTTTTTAATTTTTCTTCACCTTTCTCTCTCTTCTCTCTTCTCTTTCGCCAACCTCAAGCTTCACAGTTGATTTTCACGTTGGCACCCTAAATTCAAACAAATCCATGAAACTCAAATCAGACAAAAAAAATTCACATCAAAAGTCACAGAGATTTTTTTCCCGCATTTACCAAATCTGAAAATGCAGAAGCAGAGATTCAAACCGAATTTCAACTTCTTATGAAAAAGAAAGTAAAGGAAAAAGCACAAAATGAATCCAATCTTACATAATCTAAACAATCCTTAAACTGGAATACAGATAGCAAAAGATTGATAAACAATTAGAAGAATATTAAAAGGGAAAAAAGCTGAAAAAGCTTGATCAAAGAAAGAGAAGAAAAGCGAACCTGAAGAGACGATAGTGAAACAGCCCGCATTTACTGGCGGTGGGGGGAGAAAAAGAGCAAAAACTGATCGATTTTTGAGCTGATTGTAGTGGTGGAGAGAGCTTGAAAGAAGGGAGTTACAGTGATGATAGTGATAGGAGAAGAAGAAAAGGCCAAGAGAGATCGTAGTTTCCCATTATTTGTTGGTCGTCGTCTTCTTGTTTTGGGTTATTTGGATGGGACTAGTAGAGAGATGGAGAGAGTGAGAGAAGATAGTCTATTTGAATTTTATTTTTTATTTTGGGATTTATTTGTGATAATTAGATAATAAGGGCTGTAATTTATAAAATAAATAAATATAAGGACAAAATTAACTCTCTTCCCTTTGACTTTTGACTTCTTTTAACACCGTTAGTCAATTTGGCATGTGTTTGCTAACGGTATAAACCTCAAGATACCAGTTTGTAAATTTTTAAACCGCAAGGGTGCTGATCGAAAATAGGTATAACTACAAGGCTTATTTTTGTACTTTTCCCTTTAAATTATAAGTATAGCTTTTAGGTTTATTAATTTATCAGATTCCTTTTATCTATTGAATTCCAATAGTTTAGGTTAATTGTCAAAGCCTTTATTTTTAGGATTAGAGTTATATTTATCATCTTAACTCAGTTATTAATCTTAATAGGTTAGAATATACTCTAAAAATGCTTTAGATGTAATATTTAATTAATCACAAGATTAAGTGTAGTTTAGGAATAAAATTAACCCATTAGAGATAGGTAGATATAGATCACGATTCTAATATCATGTTGATATGCTAGTGCCTTATGATATATTTGAGTCATATTTTATCGAGTCCGACATCGTAGTGTAATTCCAAAGATGGGTCATAATGTCCCGCGACTAACATTTATTTGTTTTTGCTGGTTGAATGTATAGGAGTTGGATATTAAATTGGAATGTAATTTATAATTCCGAATTGTGTGGTGAATGTTTACAAACTGAAGACGACTTAGAGATATTTGGTATTTTAACGAAAAACAAGTCTACGATTTTATTAATCAAACACTTTAAAATGTTTAATTCACGAACCTAACTCTGAAGAGATGACATAGTGTGAGCCCATATGTCATCTAATTTTTATGTTCCCAGATATTAATCCCGGGTGGTGACTCTGACATATTAAATTAACCTTAAAGCATGATAAAGAGGATAATAAAATAAAATAATATGTGCATCGGAAGGGACCCACCAAGCGGCGTCCTTAAAAACATTAAGTGATAGTGTATCGCAAAAGCAGACATTTCCACGATAAAGGGTCGGACGCTCACAAATCCCAAAATCGATTTGTTGAGTGAAATCAGTAACCTGCAAATCATGATGGCTTCAAGTGTTGAGTCGTCTCTGAACAATAGAGTAGAAGCTCAGAATTGGAGGACTTGTCGATGTGGTTTTATTTCTCCCGCTCGCATAGCTTCAACAAATGCAAATATTGGGCAAAGATTTTATGGTTGTGGCAAATACAAAGACCAAGTAAAATGTAATTATTTCGTATGGTTGGATCTCCAATACGTAGCAGAGGGATGGAGGTTATTCATGAGATGAAATAAAAAATCAAAGAATATGAGGAATAAATGGAAGAAGCACATGCAAGGGTGGTCGAGGTGGAACTGAATAGATCAAAGGTTGGTTCTGTAAAAATGGGAAAAGAGTTGCATAGGAAGATTGAAGAAACATAAGCACTAAAGTTAAAGTTTAATAGGAAAAGAAACTTTGGTGTATTGTGAAATTAGTGAACTATATTGGATATGTTGTTGTCTCTATTCTTATAGTAGCAATTGTGTTAGGTGTGCCTATTCAAATGGTGGAGGTGATGAAGAAATTTCCACAAGGGTAAATATTAGGTTCCAATGGATCAATATCAATTGTAATATAAGTAGTTCTATTTCCTATGTGTTTGTTATCTATAAACTCATTCATTTTGTGGTAATGTTCGGTTGTTATGTTCATTTTGTGGTAAGTTTCCATTATGAATGTTCTATTGTTAAGTTCCATTTTGTGTGTAATAAATTGTGTAATTAATATAAAAAGAGAAATAGTATCTTAACACTGTCAATATATGCATTCCAAATTGACCAAAACACAAGACTTCCATTCTATGCATTCCAAATTGACCAATATATCATTACAAAATGCGCAAAACCATAAACATGTCCATTTTTATTACAAAATGACCAAATACAGAAACTATGCCATTATCATTACAAAATGACCAAAAACACAAATTGTCAATATCCTTCCAAAACATCACACATATCAAATACTACTCCAAATTGACCAAAATACAACCATTGTTTACATACCAAAAGGGACATATCAAATGCCATTCTAATTTGTTCATTGATTACATAAATTTTTTTTGTCCAAAATATCTACAAAACCAACCATAACCATTCATCTTTCTTAGAGTTCCTTTTATTCTTTCCACTTGTATTGACAATTCCTAGTAATTTCGATGCCCCAGTAAAGTTCCTTAAAAACAGGTTGTTGTGCAGGAACATTTGTTATTGGCTATGAAATCGCAGGATTTGGTTGTGATGATGACACTCCCAAATTACTTATGTTTCTGGTTTGTTCATGTATTAGTGTAGCAACATGAGTTGGTTGTGATGAATGTCTAGTGACAGGTGGTGGTTATGACGATTGTCCTGTGGCAAGAGGTGGCTGTGAGGATGGTGTAGTGGCAGGCGGTGGTTGTGAAGATTGTGCAGCAACAGAATTCTGGGTTTTCTTAGGTCTCCCTCTGTTTCTTGGTGGAGAAACCTTGTAAAATACAATTAAACCACATGTCAACAATTAAACCACATGCTAACAATATAAATACAATTATATAATGGAAGTTTTTGTACACATACCTCTCCAGTAATACCCAAACGCTTATTTTTTTCCTTTCGCATTCTTCTCTGCCAAGCTGTCTCACCAGTAATGGATGCCTTACATCTTCTAGAGTTATGCCCTTCCTCTTTGCATCTACCACAAATAACTGTACCCCCAACCCTTGTAACTTTGAATGGGTTTTGTGGCTCATCAGCTTGCCCAACCAATCTATTGACATTGTCCCTAAGACATTCATGCTTTGGTTTGAAAGTTTTTATTTGAAATGTCTTCGTCCTCCTCATTATGGATGCATGTACTTTAAACCCACATTTTGTCTTACATACGGCAGTCACCTGCTTTGTTGTGTTCTTCACCAACATATAATCAAGTCCTTGTCTAATTGACCACTCCTTCAAAGCCTTTCTAAAGACATACACATTAGAAAACATCATACCTAAGCACAGTTGAGGATTGCCCATGCCTGTAACCTCATTGAATTCTTCAAACTTAGGATGTAAGTCTTCTTCATTTAGTTCAGGATGGGATACTGCATCATCTTCTTTATCTTGTTGGGGTAATCCTTCATCATCTTCATTTCCCCTCATAGTTCTGAAGATATCATCATCACTTCCTTCATAATCTTCAAACTCCTCACTCAGCTCCAAGTCAACATCAGTACTTTCACTATTGTCAATAGCATCAGCCCTATAATCATAATCTTCATCGTCTGAATCATCACCCTCACCACTTAAATTTGTTTGATGTGTTTCTGTGTTTGGTTGTGTATGTGGAGGTGGCTGAGGAGATGGTTGTGTTTGTGGAGATGGTTGTGTATGAAGAGATGGCTGAGGAGATGGTTGTGTATGAGAAGGTGGCTGAGGAGATTGTTGTGTACGAGGAACTGGTTGAGGAGATTGTTGTGTATGAGGAGGTGGCTGTGGAGTTTGCTGTGTTTGTGGCACTGGCTGAGGAGATGCATATGTGCATTCTACTGCATTAATAGCAAGAGGAACTACCTCAACAAAATACAAATCAAATGACTTATGTGGCTTATTATAGGTCATCATGTTGAACACATCCTTGTCTGTAACTATCTCCTCATACCCTATACTCCCACGCAATCCCCAAATCTTGTACCAAATCTGACATGTATTAACATACCCTAATTCAAAACCGATGTCTTGTAATGAAAAGAGAGAAATATAATCAACATCTGTCTCCTCAATTATTTTGGTTTGGCCACCAACATATACCATGTCTTCTTTTGTAATTTCCCAATGCCCTCCGTGATGAATGACTAATTTCACGAATTCAGTCATTTAGACAATCTGTACGCACAAATCATACAATTATATCAAAGTACAACACATAAGAGCAAATAAATAGATAGAAGTCACTCATATTTCAATTAATAATACTTCAAACAATAATATTTCATACAAGAGTAATGCTTTAAACGACATTTCCCTTCAAACAGACATGTTTCAACCATTAAAACTTCAAACAATAGTAAACAAAATATTAACTTGTAACTATTAACAAAATTCCCCTAAGTTTTACAATACCCAATTGTTTGTCACTGTGCATACAACCTTATTTTATACATGCAAAACTACGAAACTCAACATCTCTGGTTGAGGAATAAAAGTAAGTGAAAAAAAAGAAATAAGAAGAAAATCTAGAAGGAGTCTGATTTCATACCTTGGAAGGCACGAAAGATGCACTTTTTCTTCCGCCTTTGCTGAACTCAAACTAGTTGTTATTCTAATTTGCTCTTCGTAAAAAATGGACTACTTTTTTTTACAAACTTGTGGAGAGGATGAACTTCTACTTTTGATTGCCTTTTACCGTCTTATTTTGTTTGATTTGAGATGGAAAAGAAGGATGTGAAGAGAAAATGGGTTAGGACTGTGACATTTTAGTTGCAAAATGAGAGAGAATATGACTTTTCAATTACCCACCTTCATTTTTTATGGACACAAATTCCCTTCCAGGTCATATGAGAATTTTTACCATGTCATCAAATTATAACTTCGTTTCGTCATTTGATTATTGTTGCTAACAGTTTGAAGCACAAGGTACTTGTTCACAAATTTTTGAACCACATAGAATATGTTTAAAAATTGGTGTAACCACATGATTTATTTTTATATTTTTTCCTTTTTTTTATAGTGAGGTGACATGGTTGGAGGGTTGAAATCCATCCAACCAAAAACTTATTAGGAATACTCAATGTTCCTAATAAAATCCATCATTTGAGATGCTTTAATGCTTATTAATATCTTTAATGACATATTGAAACGTTCATATCTATAATAGTTGAACCATGAGTTTTTGTTTTTTAAGAAATAGTATTTAAAGGAGTTTACATAAATAAAAATGTTTAATGTGTAAAATACTAAAAAAACAATGAAAAACTAAAAAAAATGTTAAAAAGAGATTTTAATGCTTATTAAAATCTTTAATGGCATGCTGAATTAAACGTCTATATGAGAATTCATGACTATTTTTAAAATTAATGCTTATTATTATCTTTGATCACATACTGAAACATCCATTAAAAAAACTAAAAAAAAAGACTTTATTAAAAGACTTTATGAGTGTTTTAGAATTTAATGCTTATTAATGCCTTTAATGATATACTAAAACGTCCATAACATAATTCATGACTATTTTTGCTTCTTCGCTCCCAAATCTTTCATTTTAACTATTCATTCTCTTTAGTACGTTTTTTTTCTTTTAATTAATATATTAAGTCATTAGTTATAATTGAGAAATCAAATTTTATTCCTCTCTCTATATATATATATATAGCCATCTCGACCTCTTTCCTCGATACTTCATCGGAACTAATGTCTTTGATATTAGTATTTATATGCAATTCAACAATATTTCAATAAGTCATTCAATGAACGCGTACAAAATTCATAGTTTCATACCATTTTTTTTACCATATATATATATATAATATTTTTCTTATTATTATAGAAATTTAATAGGAATACTATGTTACAGTTAGATGTGTGTTGAAACGTCTATATGAAAATTTATGACTGTTTTAGAATTTAATCTATCTCAATCTATGATAACTGAACCACAAACTATTTAAAGGAGTTGAAATGTACTTTAATGTTATCAATGTCTTTAATGACATGCTGAAACGTTCATAGAAGAATTCAGGGCTATTTTTTTTTTTTTGGTAAGAAAGGAAAGGAAAAAAACAAAACCAACAAAAAACCTACACCGGGATCAGTCTAGGAAGGCTGACTCCAATCCTATCCTCTAGGAGAGAAGGCAAAAGAAAAGAAGGAGGAACAGATAGGGTAGAAACACCTAACATTCTCCCATGCCCAGCAGCTGCTAAGCGATCCGCCACGCGGTTTTGCTCCCTAAAAATATGGGAGAAATTAAGATACTCAAAGGCAGGACGAAGCCTCAAAATAGCTTTGATGAGATTCTGGCTCTTCAGACAAACAGCCTGGCTATCTGAAATCCTGTTAATAGCCTCCAGATTATCAGATTCCACCGAGAGCTTTTTAACACCCATGCGAATGGCGAGTTTAATACCTGACAAGATACCCCAGAGCTCCGCAGAAAAGGAGGAGCCCGTCCCCAAGTTATGGGTAAACCCCGCCATCCAATTGCCACCAGCATCCCGAAGAACTCCTCCAGCAGCAATTCTGCCATTGCTAAGGCAGGAGCCATCAGTATTCAACTTAGCAAACCCTTCTCTAGGCTTACTCCAGCCAACTAGCAGGATCTCTTTATCCGGGGAGGGGCGAACAAGGGAATCTCTTTCAAAGCTTTTAGTAATAACAAAGAGCTTCTTCGAGAAGAAAAACAGTAAATCAGGAATAAGGACAGCCTTACCCGCAAATAATTCTTCATTCCTGCACTTCCAGATTTGGTGACAAGTAATAGCAAAGAGGATGGCACCGTGCTCCATGTTGGCCAGCAAGTTCCCCTTGGCTCCTTGAGAGAACCAGTCCCCTTCAGAAAAGGCCATGAAGGAAGGGAGGATGTGATGAGGGAGGATCCCTTCCCAGATCTTCTTACTATTTGGGCAATCCCTCAAGGCATGGCACAAGGTTTCCACATTGCCTCTGCATCTACTACAGGCACTAGACTCAGTCAAGTGCCTTCTGTGCCTATCCGCATTCGTAAGGAGCCTGTCTTTGATACCCAGCCAAAGGAAGCTCCTGATACGGTAAGGGATCTTGAGGGACCATATGGACTTCCAAATCTCCAAGGGAGGATCAGCCCTATTAGGGGTAAAAGCTTCATAGGCCGATTTACAAGAATAAGTACCATTATTCGTCAAGACCCAACAATGTCTATCCTTATCCTCCTCTTGATTGCTAATCTTCACTCCTCTGGGCTATTTTAAAATTTAATGCTTATTTTTTTCCCTTAATGACATGCCGAAAAATTCATAAAAGCCAAAAAGAGCTATAAAAAGAGACTTTAATACTTATTAATATCTCTAATGACATGTTGAAATGTTCATAGGAGAATTCATGGCTATTTTGGAATGTAATATTTATTACTGTCTTTAATAACACGTTGAAGCGTTTATAAGAGAATTTATGACTATTTTTTGTTTCCTCACTCCTACATGCATTGCATTGGATATATGATTTTGATCACATGGACTTTAATGGCCATATAGAATTTGGTCATTCACCGTTAGATTTAGCCTTATTAAAATCTTAGGATCCTAAGATTTAGATTTAATAAGCCTAGATGTAACGGTGAATTACCAAATTCATTTGGTAATTAAAATTTGTGTGAATAATATTGGCGGTATATATAATTGTGTTTAATCATTTTTTAAGGTTGGTGGTTTAAAATATTATATTATTTTTATAATAATTATTACTCCATCTGTTCCACAATACATGTTTTTAAGGTTATGACACAAGAATTAAGAAATGTAATTAATTTTAACTAAAACACTTTGTTACTCTTATATTAATTATGTCCACTAATTAATTTTTATATTTTTCCAAAATAAAAAGACAACTTAAACAAAAAAAAATATTTGGTAAAATAAAACTCAATTAATATGCATGAATTGAATCAAAATAATATTTATTATGGAAAAAAAAATCTCTAAAAAACATGTATTGTGATCGGATAGATGACTGATGATGTAAATTGGATCTTTAATTAGCTTTGTGATCCGGTGGCTATCAAGAAAATGCCAACATGATTGCTAGAACAAAAAACGAATCAACTGAAATTACAATTTTATTCCTCTACTCAAAGGTTTCCAGAATTAGTGAAAATGAGACTGCTTACTTTACCTACACTTTCTTTTGATATGTTAAAGTATAAAATGATGCGTTTTAGTTTTAGTAATATGTAGTTACTATTTTAGCCTTGTTTTTTTTATTATTATTTCCAAATGAAAAAATAACTAATAAGGCCTATAAGAGGTTTATATAACAAGCCTTGTTAGAATATCGAGAAATAGAGATTTTCCCTTTCTCACCATTTCATTCTCTGTTTTCTCTAGGTTGTGCATTCCAAACCGATTGAATTCAGTTGTTCGGTTCATTTTTTTTACACTTCGATTTGCATTGGTTTTATTTTTAGATAAATTTTGATATTCGATTCGGTTCGATTCGATAAAAAATGTGAAAAAACACGTATATATATTAACCAATTTTTTTCGAGGTAAGTTTAATGAGAAATATAGTGATTTTTATTTTTTTCAACTAAATTCAGTTTGTTGGTTTAAAATCGAACTGAACTAAATATTTTGGTTTTACATGTTATTCGCTTCGGTATCGATGTCAATTATTTTAATAATTTAAGTATTTGGTTTTTTGTTTGTTGTTATTATTTTATGGGAAAAGTACGAAAAAAATGTTCGTGGTTTGCCCAATTCGCAAACAGAGGTATGTGGTTTAAAAGTTTACAAATAAAGGTATGGGGTATGTTTTATTTACAAAACAAAGTATTACAATTACATAATTAAGTTCTGATTACAACCAAAAACATTTTTATCTTTAAAAAAAATTATTCTTACATATCAGCAAAACATAACCCTCGAAAAAAACTTCCTAAATCAAAACAATAAATAATACGGTGTAATTTTACGTTTTTTACTAATCTGACAGTTTATGAACTAAATTGATATTTAAGTTCATTTTACACAGTTAAAATTTAATTTTTGGATTTGTGTTTTGTAAATAAATAAATGTGATTGAAAAAAAATTAAAAAAATCTCTTATTGTCATCAATTACTTAAAAATTTAATTTTAAATACTTTGCTTTGTAAAAAAAAACATACCACATACCTCTTGCAAAATTTTAAACCACGGACCTCTATTTGCAAATGAGGCAAACCACGAGCATTTTTTTCGTACTTTGCCCTTATTTTATTATTATCCCCATTCTAAAGGAAATTAGATACAAAACAAAATTATAAATAAATATTACAGTTAAATCTTTGTGTCTTTTATCAATACAAAATGTCAAAAACTCATACATTTATTTTAGATTTGTCAAATTACACGGTTAATATTTAACTTAATAATATAATTATTAATTTTTTTTTAAAAAAAATTTGCGTACAATGCGCTTACATTAAAAGTATTTTTTATTTGTTTTCATACTCATCCTAAATTTCTCTAATTCTACTGAATTTTAATATTTATGTATATATTTTTTTTTTTGAAGACAAACGAAACGTATTTTATTTAAGAATTAGAACTAACATCGTTTAGTAACAAATGAGTAATGAATTGAGGTGCGTGCTGCCAATTTGCAGACGAACCAGATGATAAAGCAAATCTAGCTAATTCGTGGGCAACTCTATTTGCATTTCTATGGACATGTATAAGTGAGATATTGTGGCAGCGCTTGAGTAGGCATATACTGTTGGTCCCTTATAACGTTACAAGTATAGTTCCAAGGGGGGGTTAGGAACTATTTAAAAAATTTTAAGCTTAGGGCAGACTTCTTTTTCGTTAGAAAAAGGTTTGGACAGCGGCGCTGAGTGAATAGCAAGATACTGGCTTAGTCAACTAGTGACTAGGTCAGTTTCTTTACTTGAGTCAGGAGATAGCACTTAGAGTCTATTACTGAGCTCGGATATTCAACGCGCACAACTCAGCTTGACCTCTTTACTTGGTCAGTTTTTTTGTTTAAGCAAGCAATAAATATATAAAGGAGTTAAAGGTTAGAAATATGTTACTCAGCAGATTTATCCAGGTTCGGCCTCCAAGCCTACGTCCTGTCCCCGGAACACGTTCCGAGATTTCGAATTCTCTACTGAGCTCTTTAACGGTAGAGCATCAAACCTTTTACAATCTTAGCAACTGAGTATAACAAGAGTACATTCCTCTATACCTCTACTCAATCCTAATCTCTCGCTGAGTACTATAACCGAGTACTCAGCCTCTCCTTTCTAATCTCTAGAAATGATGAGTGTTTGTCCTAAACAATGATTGCTAAGACACCTTAGATGATTGAATAATCACTCTAGACTTTTACACAAAAGATATGAAATTTAGTGTAAGATTGCTTTGCTTTTTGCTTGCAGAACTTGCGTAGAAATTTGGTCAGCGTAATGGTTTGATCAAGTTCTATATCGAATGAAGCTTCTGATGGCACTATTTATAGAGACGTCTTGAGGCATCGGTCATTTCGAATTTCGAAATAACCGTTGGAGGGAAACGGCTTCCTGTCGTTGTCATCCTGACTTGCTCAGAGCTCTCGGCCAATCAGATTTGAGTATCTTCTGTCCTCGGTCAGCTTTTGGTCAGCTCGGCAGAGTGTCTCTCCATTTATGGTAATGTCAACTAGACAGCATACTGTGTCGTCTGAACTTTACCCAAAGTGGAAACACTTTGTCTGGAAGTTTTCCTTAGCCAGCTGCTGTCTTGTACGCTTTGTCGAATCAACTCAGCAGCTTCGTTCCGAAGTTGTTCCCTGAAGGTCTTCTAGATCCTTCTTCCGCTGAGTTGCGTTTTGTCCATAACGACAACGTTTTGACATTCACGGGCCGAGTTGTCTTGAATAGTTTGACTTGGGCTTTGACTCTTGTATTGGGCTTGGGCCTTTTAATCCTTATGTCTTATAAGCAATTTTTTAACTCAATATTGAATAAACACATTAGTAGAATAAATCAAAGCATTTAAACTTAGTGTGTTTAGAATATGTTTTTAATTATACTTAAACAATTTTGTCAAATCAAAATTATGTGGAAAGGTGTTTCAACATATACACTGTTTGATCACGCAACCATAGTCCGAGAGGTCCTCATGTGATGAGTTAATGTCTGCAACCACACCAGCAGCATCCATTTCAATTATCAAGGGGGCCCAACCTTTATTCTCAGTGAGGCTTAGTGCGTGAAGGAGGCCCAGAGCTTGAGCGAGCTTTGGCTGGAAATTCCCTGTTCTCTTGATCGAGTATGCTTCAATAAACTGGCCAGAATCCCCACGGACCACTCCCCCCAAGCCATAGGCAATTCCGTGCGGGTTACATCCCGCGTCAATGTTCAGCTTCTTTATTCCGCAAGGGGGCGCAACCCAGGGTGCAACAGCTATCCTCCCCGGTTCTGCCAGTCTAGTCACTGATAAGGAGAGGAAATGGTCGAGAAACGCAGTGCAGGAAGAAGCAGCAATATGGCAAGGGAGTGGCTGGTCATTCCATAAGCGGGCATTCCTTTGGCGCCATAGCTCCCATAGGCCGACACATAGTAACGAGGAGTCTCACAAAGAGAGTGAGCTAAGGAGGTCCTCCAGCCATTCAGTAACATGATCAGCGTTGGAGTCTAAGGGGGCAATCGACATTCTGGCCCAAAAATTCCTGGCGAAATCACAATCAATAAAGACATGCGTTGCGTGCTCGATTTCCCCAGGGCAAAGGCTACATGAGGAGTCAACGGTGAGTCATTTGGCTTGTAGGGTGTCTCTGAGTGGCAAGAAATTGCAGCAGAGTCGCCAAATAAACACTTTTACTTTTGGCGGAAGAGACAAATTCCATACTTTTATCCAGCTCTGTGGAACCGATGCTGCAGATCTCTCAAAGATAGAGTCCCAAGCAGTACGGTATGCCGACTTTACGGTAAACAGGCCTCGTTTGTCAAATTTCCACACAAGTTGATCATCACAGTTAGGGTTGCCCGGATAGGTTGCAAGGATATCTATTATATCAGTATATGCAAATAAAGATGAGATGAGGGGTAAGTTCCACTCACCAGAGTCATCAAGCTTTAAATCAGCGACCTTGAGAAATTCGGAACCAGGATCAGGGGGGAGCGTATTTTGAAGTTTGGCGCAGCTCGAAGCCATGGATCAGACCAGACCTGAACATCTCGACCATTACCAATTTGCCAGATTAAACCACGGGCCAGGATCTCCCTCGTATTCCAGATGCTACGCCAGATCATACTGGGATTATAGCCAATCCTTGATGATAAAAAATCCCCGTCCGGGTAGTATTTAGCTTTGATAATTCGGCAAAACAACGCATCTGGATTTTTGACGAGAGCCCAAGCTTGCTTTGTTAACATGGCAAGATTGAATGATTGAAGGTGTCGGAATCCCATTCCGCCTTGATCTTTCCTATTACAGAGTTTGTCCCATGAGGCCCAATGTAGTCTTTTCCTACCGCCAGGGTGCGAACCCCACCAGAATGAGTTCATCATGCGCTGAAGCTCATCGCAGAGAGAGACAGGAAGCATAAAGGTACTCATGCAGTAGGCCGGAATAGCTTGAGCAATAGATTTTAGTAGTACCTCTTTTCCGGCTTGGGATAGGAGTTTTCCATGCCAACCAAAGAGACGATGCCAGAGTCTATTTTTCAGGTACCCGAATAGCGAGCGTTTATTTCGGCTAACAAGGGCATGCAAGCCAAGGTAGCGGCTCATATCAAGGGGTTCAGTGATGCCCAAACAGTTCTGAAGAGATAGTTTTACCTCATCGGAAATCTTACTACTGAAGAGTATGCTTGATTTTTGGTAGTTAATAGCCTGCCCCGAGAGAAATTCATAGTGGTTCAAGACTGTTTTTAACGCTTCAGCCTCCCCCCTTGTGGATCCACAGAATAAAAGACAGTCGTCGGCGAAGAGGAGATGGGTGAGAAGTGGTGCTGTTCGAGATACCTGACAACCCGTGATCAAGTGAGACCTCTGAGCCTGTTTTATCAAGTGGGCGAGCCTTCCAGGAGCGAGTTGTTGAAACATCTTTCCACATAATTTTGATTTGACAAAATTGTTTAAGTATAATTAAAATACATATTCTAAAACACACTAAGTTTAAATGCTTTGATTTATTCTACTAATGTGTTTGTTCAATGTTGAGTTAAAACTGTTTATAAGACACAAGAATTAAAAGGCCCAAGCCCAATACGGAAGTCAAAGCCCAAGTCAAACAACTCAGTACAACTCGGCCCGCGTTTGTTAAAACACTGTCGCTTTGGACAAAATGCAACTCAGCAAGAGAAGGATCTAGAAGACCTTCGGGAACAACTTCAAGATGAAGCTGCTGAGTAGTCTCGACAAAGCGTACAAGACAGCAGTTGGCAAATGAAAACTTCCAGACAAAGTATTTCTACTTTGGGTAAAGTTCAGACGACACAGTATGCTGTCCAGTTGACTTTACCATAAAAGGAGAGACAGTCTGCTGAGCTGACCGAGGACAGAAGATACACAATTCTGATTGGCCGAGAGCTCTGAGCAAGTCAGGATGACAACGACATGAAGCCGTTTCCCTCCAACGGTTATTTCGAAATTCGAAATGACCGATGCCTAGACGTCTCTATAAATAGTGCCATCACATGCTTCACTCAACACAGAACTTGATCAAGCCATTACGCTGACCAAATTTCTACACAAGTTCTGCAAGCAAAGAAGCAAAGCAAATCTTACACTACAATTCATACATCTGTGTAAAAGTCTAGAGTGATTGTTTCAATCGTCTAAAGTGTCTTAGCAAATCTTTGTATAGGACAAAACACTTATCATTTCTAGAGATAGAAAGGAGAGGCTGAGTACTCGGTTATAGTACTCAGCGAGAGATTAGGACTGAGTAGAGGTATAGAGGAAGGTACTCTTGTTATACTCAGTTGCTAAGATTGTAAAAGGTTTGAGGCTCTACCTTTAAAGAGCTCAGTAGAGGATTCGAAATCTCGGAACGTGTTCCGGGGACAGGACGTAGGCTTAGAAGAAGCCGAACCTGGATAAATCTGCTGAGTAAAGTATTTCTTACCTTTAACTCCTTATTTATATTGCTTGCTTAAAATAACCAAAAACTGACCAAGTAAAGAGTTCAAGTTTGAGTTGTGCGCGTTAAACATCTGAGCTCAGGAATAGACTCTAAGTGCTATCTCCTGACTCAAGCTAAGAAACTGACCTAGTCACCAGTTGACTAAGCCAGTATCTTGTTGTTTACTCAGCGCCGCTGTTAAAACCTTTTTCCTTAGAAAAAGAAATCTGCCCTAATTGCAAAAAAAAAGTTTAAATAGTTCCTAACCCCCCCCCCCCCCTTGGAACTATACTTGCAACCTTACAAGGGACCAACAAGTGGTATCAGATCTTAAAAGCTCACTGTAAAAGGTCTAACAACCTTGAGCTGATCCCTACCATGGGCGAAAACAGCACTCGGTTTCTCCCTGGAAACCAAACAACTCAGATACTGCCTGAGGGGCTGTCCATTACTGGGCCTCCCCTATTCTTTGGGTCAAACTATACCTTCTGGAAGAATAGGATGAAAAATTTCATTCAGGCTACAAACATGAGTGCCTGGCTATCTATAGTCCAAGGCCCGTTTGTACCTATCGAAGTTGTGGCTGGCCAAACAGTTGTAAAAGTTGAGGCCAAATGGACAGAGGATGATCTTAAGAAGCTCCAAAACCATGCTTCGGCTATCAATATGCTTCACTGTGCGCTCGATGCTGCAGAATATAATAAAATCTCAGGTTGTGAGTCGGCACAAGAGATCTGGAGAAAGCTGGAAGTCACCTACGAGGGAACAAATAAAGTAAATGAGTCCAAGGTGAATCAGCAGATGAGACTGTACGAGCTGTTCGAGATGAACAATGATGAGGGCATTTCAGACATGAATGCAAGGTTTACCAACATCATTAATGAGCTCAAGAGACTTGGGAAAATCTTCACTGAGGAAGAACAAGTCAAAAAGATACTCATGAGTCTTCCTAAAGATTGGCAAGCAAAGAAGACAGCAGTTGAGGAAGCTCAGGATTTAACCACCTACAAATATGACGAACTCATCGGTTTATTGCTGACCCATGAGATATCTATGAAGAACTTCGAGGTGAAGGAAAAATCTGAAGACAAGAAGCAGAAATCTCTTGTCATGAAAGCTGACTCCACTGACGGGAGCTCAACTGATGATGAGGAGATGGCTATATTCACAAGGAAGATGAAAAGGCTATTCAGGAAAAATGACAAATACTCTAAGAAGCCTTACAGAAAGTTTGATAAGTATAAAGCTGACTCAAGCGACAGCAAATACAAAAAGGACAGCTCAAAGCCCATTACATGCTTTGAGTGCCATCAAACTGGCCATATTAAGTCAAACTGCCCCACACTGAGGAAAGACAAGAAGAGTGGGAAGAAGGCAATGGTGGCTACTTGGAGCGACAGTGATGAATCTTCATCTACAGAAACTGAGGCCACCGAGTCAGCGAAGATATGCTTCATGGCTGACGAACTTGCTGAGCCATGCGTCTCTGAGCATGCTGACCTATCAGATGACGAGGTGCAACCAAATGAGGTAATTTCTCTTCCCCAGCTCAGAACCGATATGGTTAATGCCCTGAGTGATCTCTATACACTTGTCAAGAAGTGTAATAAGAAAGTTAGAGCACTCAGCAGGCGCTGTGACGAAGTGGAAGAGGTCAAACTGAGTGACCTCAGATTCCTTCTTCAGGACAATACAACTCTGCATGATAACATGAAGATCATACATGAGTCTGTCTCTGAAGTCCAGTCGGTTTCAAAGAAACTGAGTAAGGACGTCACAACTATCCAGAACCAACTAAAGGTTCCAAATAAAAGAAACAGTCCTCTGAGAACTCAGTACCAAGGTACTCAGCAGAGATGGAATCCCCAGCGAAAAGTCCAGTGTGACTTTTGTGGGAAGTTAGGACACACCACTAAGGTGTGCTGGCACGCTCAGCACTGGGGTGCTGACAAGTCAGTGAAACATCCTAAACAGAAGGTCAGCTGTGACTTCTGTGGAAAGAATGGCCATACTGTCCATGTATGTTGCCATAAAATAAAATATGATACTTTACCTATTGCACCTAACAATCAAGGACCCAAAAAGAATTGGGTACCTAAAAGTAACTAGTTAGAATGCAGGTAAGCCTGAGATGTGCCGAGAAGTCAAAGATGTGGTATATTGACAGCGCATGCTCAAGGCATATGACGGGTGATGAAACTCAGTTCATCATGTTTGAGTGTAAACGAGGAGGGAGCGTAAGTTTTGGAGACAACAAGAAGGGTAAGATAGTAGGGTCAGGAACCATCGGAGGTAATCCTACTATTGAATCTGTCTCCCTAGTCAGCGGACTCAAATATAACTTACTCAGCGTAGCTCAGCTATGTGACAATGGGAGAAAAGTTATATTTGATGCTACTGGATGTAAAATATACGAGGGTAATACAAATGAGTTAATTTTAACCGCCCCTCGCATAGATAATGTCTTTATGCTAGACTTAGAGAAAAAGTTTTCAAAAACTGTGTGCTTAGTATCAAAGGAAGAGAATTCCTGGCTATGGCACAGGAGACTTGGTCATGTAAGCATGGACCTCTTGGCCAAATTAGCAAGAAAACAATTGGTTGAGGGACTGCCCGAACTTAAATTTGAAAAAGATCAATTATGCCATGCTTGCCAAGCTGGAAAACAAACCAAACAATCTTTTCACAGCAAAAATATTGTCTCAACTAAACGTCCGTTAGAGTTACTACACTTGGATCTCTTTGGTCCAGTCCAGCCGCTGAGTCTGGGTGGAAGAAGATTTTCCTTGGTCATTGTAGATGACTTCTCTCGGTATACGTGGGTCATCTTGCTGACCAGCAAGGATGAAACCTTTGAGACATTTTCAAATTTGGTTAGAAAAATTGAAAATGAAAAAGACCTAAAATTAGCTCACATCCGTAGTGATAATGGTGGAGAATTCAAAAACCAAAAGTTTGTTGAATTCTGTGAAGCCAGCGGCATTGATCATAATTTTTCTGCTCCTAGAACACCTCACCAAAATGGGGTTGTAGAAAGGAAGAACAGAACTCTGGTTGAAATAGCCAGGACAATGCTGGATGAGCATAGGCTTCCAAAGTATTTTTGGGGAGAGGCTGTTAACACAGCGTGCTATATTCTTAATAGGGCTCTAGTTAGACCTATACTCAAGAAAACCCCCTATGAACTTTGGAAAGGACGAAAGCCCAATATTGGATACTTTCGTGCCTTTGGCTGTAGATGTTTTATTTTAAATACCAAAGATAGCTTAGCAAAGTTTGATTCAAAAGCTGATGAGGCTATCTTTTTGGGCTACTCAACAAACAGCAAAGCATACAGAGTTTTTAATAAGCGAACTCAAGTTTTAGAAGAGTCAGTGCATGTAGAGTTCGATGAAACTAACCCTGCAGGTAGATACCAGCCGCTGATCGAAGATGATCCACACTCAGTAACCACTGCTGACCAAGAACCAGCTACTCAGTTATTCACGAAAAGGCTGACCAAGAGTAAGAGTGAACCTAAGATTACTTTTACTGACCCATCTACTTCTGCAGAGATTGTTGAAACACAGACAGCACAAGACATAAATCTACCTAAAGAGATAAGGATTCCAAGAGGGCACTCGGAAAGTGCAATCCTTGATTCTGCTGGGAATACCTTGATGACAAGGAATCAACTCAGGAAGTACCTCAGCAATGTTGCTTTCGTCTCAGTTCAAGAACCGAAGAACTTCGCTGAAGCTGAGTACGATGAATTCTGAGCTCGATCAATTCAGAAGAAACGATGTATGGGAGCTAGTGCCTCATCCAAAGAGTCAAAAGACCATCGGAACAAGATGGGTCTTCAGGAACAAGATGGATGAACAAGGGAATGTAATCAGGAACAAAGCAAGGCTTGTAGCTCAGGGCTACAGTCAGCAAGAAGGTATTGACTACGGTGAGACCTTTGCCCCAGTGGCAAGGCTAGAGGCAATTAGAATTCTATGTGCATATGCATCTTACATGAACTTTAAATTATTCCAAATGGATGTCAAAAGTGCATTTCTTAATGGAGTTATAAACGAGGAGGTTTATGTTAATCAACCTCCAGGTTTTGAGGACCCTAAGTTCCCAAACCATGTTTACAAACTCAAAAAGGCTCTGTACGGCCTCAAGCAAGCACCACGTGCTTGGTATGAGAGGCTGACCAGTTTCCTGCTGACTAGAAATTATGTCAGGGGCAAAGCTGATACAACCTTATTCATTAAGAGAAAGGGTAAAGATACCCTGCTGGCCCAAATTTATGTTAATGATATAATATTTGGTTGCAACTAATGAATCAATGTGCAAGGAGTTTAGCAAACAAATGCAGACTGAGTTTGAAATGTCCATGATGGGAGAACTCAACTTCTTCCTCGGTCTTCAAATTAAACAAGGAAAAAATGGCATCTTCATCATTCAAGCCAAATATGCCAAGGAGATATTAAAGAAATATGACTTGGAGAATTGCAAGCCAATATCCACTCCTATGGGCACTGACACTGTCCTCTGCGCTGACGAGAATGGTAAGTCAGTAGACAGCAAATTATATCGAGGTATGATAGGCTCTCTACTTTACTTAACAGCCAGTAGACCGGACATTCAGTTTTCAGTATGCTACTGTGCTAGATATCAATCTAACCCTAAGGAATCTCATTACATTGCTGTAAAAAGAATCCTTAGATATTTGCAAAGCTCAGTAAACGCATGTTTATGGTATCCAAATACTCATGATTTTACACTCATCGGATACACTGACGCTGACTATGGACGGGATAAGCTGGAACGTAAAAGCACCTCTAGAGGATGTCACTTCTTAGGAAGCTGTCTTGTATCCTGGTTCAGCAAAAAGCAGGCGTCAGTAGCCTTGTCTACCACTGAAGCTGAGTACATTACTGCTGGTCACTGCGTTGCTTAAGTCCTATGGATTAAGCAACAGCTTGAAGACTATGGTGTTCAAACGAAGACAATTGAAGTCAAATGTGACAACAAAAGTGCAATTGATCTTTCGAAGAACCCAATTCAACACAGCAGAATGAAGCATGTCAGCATCAGACATCACTTCATTAGAGACCATGTACTCAAGGGTGAGATCAAGCCGACCTTTGTCCCAACGGACGAACAGCTTGCGGATATCTTCACGAAGCCACTGGCCCGTGAGCAGTTCAGCATACTGAGATAAGCAATTGGTATGTTTAATCCTCTTTAGTAAATTCCTGTGCTAAATGAATATGAATGCTGAGTGAATTACTATGCTGAATGATTGTCTTTGCTGTGTACTCATTGAAACTAATTAAACAGCAAATACTGAGTAAACTTGCACACTGAGTAAATTAGTTTAAACTTAAACTTAGAAATCATCTCTTTATGCAATACTGACCACTCAGAATATCAAACGATTAGTATTCTAAACGCTGAGTGTTAGATCCGTTAGAATAAATGCAATAACACGCGTATAGCCCTAGGATGACGTATACGCCGTATGTGTCATAAATGCCAGGATCTTTGTCGGTTCAAAATCCCAAGGCAAAACTGACACATGGATTCGATTAGATCCACACCACACATCACCTCTATAAATAATGGGTATTTTCCCATTTTTTATTCTTTACGCTTATCGAACTCTCAAGCAAAGAAATGCCTTCTCTCTAAAAATCCATCGAAGCTTTCCCATCCTAAAACTATGACTAAGGTTTCCTACAACACCTCCGGTGCCGGCCACCAAAAGTCCAGCTCCGATGAACCTACAGGGAATCCTCCCACACCCAGCAAAGGACAAGCTGGCCAAACCTCTGGTCAGGGAAAACCCGTAAAGGTCAGGACCTACTCCAAGGTCTTTGAGAATGTCCGCGAATGGAAAGTTGAGCCCTTAAGATGGGTCTCTGAAAACTTCGTGCAAAATGAACAACCGTTCTGCGAGTGGATTTCACAGAATGGATGGACTGGGCTATTTTCAGTTAGGGATTATACTTACCCTGACCTTGTGAGGGAATTCTACCACAACCTCAAAGTTGCAAATGACAACACTGACTACCTGTGTACTGTGGTTAAAGAGAAAACCATCTTCATCAACCCTCTCTACATAGGAAATCTTCTCAAGCTAAAAACTGAGGGAGCAAGGCTGAGAAGATCGGGAGATCAGGATGGCACTGGGTATGAACAAAATTTCTGCAAACCTGAGGGCCAGTCAGGAGAAGTCTCAGCTTCATCAATGGGTCAGCACCAGAAGATGGCTCATTACTTGCTGACCTACTTCATCTACCCGAAGATCAACTGCACTACATCAGCAACAAACTTCGAGCAATGCTTTATATGGCATATGCTGATGTACACACCGATCAATATGCTAGTCTTTCTTGTTGCTGGTTTCCTTCGAAGTACTGGTACGCTGAGGCTAGGATCAATCATCACAAGAATCCTCATTGACCATAAAACTGATCTCGAAGGTGAGGAGAAGACTCGAGGAACTGAGATAACAGCTGCCTCGCTGAGAGCATTAAAGTTTGGACAGCCTTTGAAGAAAGGAAAATCTGCTGCTGCTGCTGGACAAGCTGAGGGAACTGCTGAGCCAAAGAAAGGGCGAAGGACTAAGGCCCCAGCTTCCCGCAAAAGGAAAACTGCTGAGACTCCTTCCAAAAATGTTGAGTCTCCAGCAAAAAGACAGAAGTCAGCTGGTAAGTCAGCTGAAAAACGAAGCAGGCAAGGTGAGCCTGGAACTGAGGAAACTGCTGAGCAACCTCAGAAGAAGCAGAAACCTTCTACACTGACTCCCCTCAACGCTATACCTACTGATTTCGTTGTACCGGGTGACTCTCACTTCACTCAGTGTCAAGGTACAATAGCTGAGTCCGAAGAACATGAGGTACAACTAGATGATCACTTCATCTCTCAAGTTGAGGAAGAACTTGATGGTGACAGTACCGAAGAAGAAGAAGAAGAGGCCAGCGGTCAGGATGACGCTGAGGACTTTGAGGAGACAGCTAGTGAGCATGAAACTGAGCAGGCCAATGCTGGGTTTACTGCTGAAGATGAGCAAGTACTTGATCAACACAACGTTGATCCAGTCCAAGAACAAGCTGACCAGCCTCATGATGAGCAACATGAATCTTCTCCTTCTCACTCAGGAGATGCTACTCAAACTGTCACTCCACCTCGTAGAAGACGAAAGTTGGTTAAGGCCAGTGAGAAGCATGTCAGTGAATATTTTGTGCCACCACCAACTCTTCCTGACTTTGTCATCTCAAAGACAACTAAGGACCCCTCTACAGTCAAGTTAACATTTTTCAAACGCCAACCAACTTCCACTACATCGGCGCCATTAGAAAAGCAAGCCTCTGTTTCTTCTCAACAGGAACATGCCGACCAAAATGCTTCTGCCACCTCAACCAGTCAGGTTGAGCCGATTACTGTTCATGCCATTTATTCAAGCATGGTGCTGACTCCACACACTTCTGCCGTCAGCACAGACAGTATTCGAATTACCACTTCTCCAACTCAACTCTCTGCCGCTCAATCAACTATCCCTAGAACTCAAGTGCAGATTGAGAATACTATTCCAGTCACTGACCAGGTCACTCCTTTCACTCCTCTTCCTTCCGGTCACACTGATGTCCCTGAAGGCTCTCAAAGCTATGTGAATGCTACTGAGTCCGACAAAAAGCTCATTGACTCAGTTCAAGCGTTGATCAGAGACCTTCAACATTCCACTCCTTCTGCTGCTAGGTCTTCATCTATTGAGACTACTCAGCTCTCCCAGGTCACTCAGCTTCTCAACGAAGTTAAGGGACTCAAGGACTTGCTGAACGTCATCATATCTTTTCAAGCACAACAAGCTAAGCAGGATTCAATAGCCAAGCTGGCTGAGATTCAGCTGACAACCGTGCAACACTTGAACTCTTTACAAGAACAAGTTCAGAAATTATCAGCTGTGCACACCGACTATGCCACCTCATCTGAAGTAAAGATGCTTTTTGCTCAGCTTCACATCGAGCAACTTAAGACAAATGAGCAAATGGTCTCTTACAATCAGTGCTCAATCGAGCAAATAGGTGAGGCTATTCGCTTGCTTAATTTGAATAAGCAAAAGATGGATACTGACGCGCTGAAACAGCATGAGATGCAGACGATCATCCAACAAACTTTCAACCACATTCGTCATAACAATATTCAACGTCAGTATTACGACACATCTCTTTTGAAGACCTTTCACCAAATCTTTGCTGGTCTTACTGAAGCTCTCATCTGGCAAGGCAAAGCTCAAGCATTTAGAGTCAATATGCTCAGTGCTGCTGACCTCAACATACCCGCAGAGGTATCAACTGATGGAGTTGCAATCTTTGACGGCGTCAATGAAAGCGCTGACAAACTTAAGGAGCTGTCTAAAGAACTGACTCGAGCTGTCTTAACTGATGCTTTCAAACTTCCTCCTCCTGATGCTGACAAAACGGGGGAGAAAGATAAAGCAGCTAGAGCTCAGCATGAGCGAAGTCAGTCTCAACTCAAGAAAAAGAAATAGATAGGCTAGCTCAGTATAGACTAAGTCAGATGTAATCTATATGCCTTATCTATCAGTTTTGTTGTGTAAACACTGACTACTATCTATATATCATATCTGCATCTTTTATTCCTATTCTTGAGTTATGATATATGTTACTAAGTACTGAGTCATTACGTATCTTCAATTAAATCAGCTATGTTTTATACTTATAAATCTTATTGACTGAATCAAATGATGATAACATGTTTGACATTGACCTATGTGTTTATAAAACACTAACTGTTAAGAACTCATTGAACAACAAATTACTCAACGCACTTTATATGATTATACCTTCCGCTTAATACTGAGTAAATAGAATATGTTTAATAAGCTGACCTATATCTGAAAAACTGACCTTAGACTTACTCGAATTAAACCTTTAAATGTTTAGAGTAAAACTAAGTCAGTAGCTCAACCCTTACGGGGGAGTTTGCCAAGTTATAAAAGGTCAACTATCATGGGGGAGCTCATACTGAGTTCCTCGCTGAATAGTTTTGCCAACATCAAAATGGGGGAGTTTGTTGAAACACCTTTCCACATAATTTTGATTTGACAAAATTGTTTAAGTATAATTGAAATACATATTCTAAAACACACTAAGTTTAAATGCTTTGATTTATTCTACTAATGTGTTTGTTCAATGTTGAGTTAAAACTGTTTATAAGACACAAGAATTAAAAGGCCTAAGCCCAATACGGAAGTCAAAGCCCAAGTCAAACAACTCAGTACAACTCGGCCCGCGTTTGTTAAAACGCTGTCGCTTTGGACAAAACGCAACTCAGCAAGAGAAGGATCTAGAAGACCTTCGGGAACAACTTCAAGATGAAGCTGCTGAGTAGTCTCGACAAAGCGTACAAGACAACAGCTGGCAAATGAAAACTTCCAGACAAAGTATTTCTACTTTGGGTAAAGTTCAGACGACACAGTATGCTGTCCAGTTGACTTTACCATAAAAGGAGAGACAGTCTGCTGAGCTGACCGAGGACAGAAGATACACAATTCTGATTGGCCGAGAGCTCTGAGCAAGTCAGGATGACAACGACAGGAAGCCGTTTCCCTCCAACGGTTATTTCGAAATTCGAAATGGCCGATGCCCAGACGTCTCTATAAATAGTGCCATCACAAGCTTCACTCAACACAGAACTTGATCAAGCCATTACGCTGACCAAATTTCTACACAAGTTCTGCAAGCAAAGAAGCAAAGCAAATCTTACACTACAATTTATACATCTGTGTAAAAGTCTAGAGTGATTGTTTCAATCGTCTAAAGTGTCTTAGCAAATCTTTGTATAGGACAAAACACTTATCATTTCTAGAGATAGAAAGGAGAGGCTGAGTACTCGGTTATAGTACTCAGCGAGAGATTAGGACTGAGTAGAGGTATAGAGGAAGGTACTCTTGTTATACTCAGTTGCTAAGATTGTAAAAGGTTTGAGGCTCTACCTTTAAAGAGCTCAGTAGAGGATTCGAAATCTTGGAACGTGTTCCGGGGACAGGACGTAGGCTTAAAAGAAGCCGAACCTGGATAAATCTGCTGAGTAAAGTATTTCTTACCTTTAACTCCTTATTTATATTGCTTGCTTAAAATAACCAAAAACTGACCAAGTAAAGAGGTCAAGTTTGAGTTGTGCGCGTTAAACGTCTGAGCTCAGGAATAGACTCTAAGTGCTATCTCCTGACTCAAGCTAAGAAACTGACCTAGTCACCAGTTGACTAAGCCAGTATCTTGTTGTTTACTCAGCGCCGCTGTTAAAACCTTTTTCCTTAGAAAAAGAAGTCTGCCCTAATTGCAAAAAAAAAGTTTAAATAGTTCTTATCCCCACATTGGAACTATACTTGCAACCTTACAAGGGACCAACACGAGTAACAATGTCAGCAAAGCCAGGGTCCTGAAGCCAACAGTTTTCAAATCTAAAAGTGTAGTTCCGAGGGGGCCTATCTAAAGCAGGAGTGATTCTCAGTAGGAGAGGAAGGTGGTCCGATGATGAGTAAGAGATGTTTGAGAGACTGGCATTTGGGAATTGCAACTGCCATGACGACGAAACTAAGCCCCTGTCCAGCCTTTCTTCCACGAATAGAGGAGACCCCCTGCTGCGCTCCCAAGTAAAACCGTAGCCTTCAAGGAAAAGATCAGTCAGGCTGCAATCTTCGAGTGTTTTCTGAAATTTCTCGATTAAATGAGCCGGATAGACGTCCCCCCCACGTTTTTCCGATGGGCTCAAGATACATTTCATATCCCCGAGAATGCACAACGGCAGAGTAGAGCGGCTGTGAAGGTCACGGATGAGGTTCCAGGAAAGATCATGCTTTTGTCGATCAGGTTGGCCGTAGAAACCAGTGCATCTCCAATCACCACGGGGGTCAGTAATGAGCACATCAATATGGAACGAGGAGTAACTAAGAATAGAGGCGTTTGTAGAGTTGCTCCAGATAAATGCAAGGCCTCCGCTGCGCCCTTCCCTATCAACACAGAAAACATTCTCGAAGCCAATAGACCTTTTTAACTGATCAAACTTATTTGCGTGCACCAAAGTTTCAATAAGGAACATGAAAGAGGGCTTAAAACTCTTAAAGATGTGTTTAAGAGTGTTTACTGATCGTGGGTTGCCAAGACCACGACAGTTCCAGCTGACGCCTATCATTGTGGGCGGCGGGAATCCAAATTATAATTTAATATAGTTAAAATTATAAAAGGATGAAACACTCGTAAAAAATTTAAGTCATTCTTGACGTACGCTAATCTCAAGTCTCAAGTGCAAATCGCTCAAAGCAAATGGAGAATTTGAAATGGGAAGCCAAGCCACGGCAATCGGGCTAAAAATGTCTGATTAAACGATTAATAGCTTAGAGACGGATAGTTGTCGTTTGTTTGTCTTTGTCGTTTTGGATATTGGAAGCAAGTCAAGCAACGGAGTACCTGTCGTTTGATATTGTTGTTCAAAACGCTGCGTTTTCTGAGTCGGACATATTACTTACACACCTGCTTTGCTTGGACGTTTTTAGGGTTTGTAATTGGCGGGAAGATCAAGCAAACAGATAGAGAGAGAGATAGAGAAGCAGAATGGCTAACAAGCTGATAAGTGAAATGGGACTGCCCAAACCAGTAGCAAACCTATTTGCAGCTCGTAACCTTAAAACTTCTAAGGTACATTCATCCTCTCCAATTTCTTCTTCAATTTCCTTTCTATTGAATTGTTCGTTTACAGGATGCATTGTCGTTAACCGAATTCGAGTTGATGGAGCTTCTAGATATGGGCTTAGCTGATGTAGTTTCTGCGGTCTCTCACATTAGCGCAATTGTTTCACCTCCTTATCAAACTGTGAGAGTTTTGATGAATTATGACTTTTTTTTTTCATTTTAAATTGCAATTATGAGTCTGCTCGTCTGGTTATTTTAGGCTCTGTATTTGATGGAGCAACGGCTTCAAAAAGAGCAATTTGGTGGCCATCTCCCCACTCGTCTTAGAGGATTGGACAATGCTTTGTTCGGTGGAATACCATTTGGTGTTCTGACCGAAATAGTTGGTCCACCTGGAATCGGTAAAACTCAAGTATGGTTCTTCACTGATTCACTCTTTTTTAGTTTAATTTCCTTGTAATTTGCAGGTAAAAATGGTTATAGTTTCATTGTGTATGTCTAGGTGGTGCTTGATGGTCAGCTTTAATGTTATTACCATTGTGATAAATATTGTAGCTTCTTTCCAGTCTAGTTCAATATACAATATCTTATAATATGAAATGTGGAACTTTGAAAGTGTTTTTTGTTCTTTTGTCATAATTGTACATGTCGTGAAGAGAAAAGGCAGGCTTTGACACCCCCTCCCAACAATATAAAAAATAATACAAAAAACAGATGCTGCTTTGCTTATTCATCTATCAGATTCATCAGTTTTAAGATATTCTGATTGAATTCCATGTAACTTTGCAAATTAGAACATGTTCTATTCATTATTAATCGCAATTTCTGTTACAACTCGCATTCTGTTTGCCATGAGTATATCTGTAATGGTCATTAGTCAGGAAGTTTAAAGTATTTGAAACCCTTTTTATTTGACATTTGATGGTAAGTTGAATCAATTTTAGTTTCACTGCTTTTATTGACTTTGTCTAATTCCTGCAATAACAAGTTTGCAGAGGACTGGTATTGAGTTATAGACTTGCAGCTGTATTTACAGGAAATTAAAGAATGAAAACATTGTAATGTTTCGACATTTTTGGGAAACAATATTACATAATTAGAGATGATGATAATGGTCCTGATCAACAGATTGTAGTTCTTTTTCTATTCTGATTGTTTCAACTTTTCTTGCTTCAGTGTAGTGTTACTGTGTTCGGAATATTTGCTTCACTTGTATTTATTTTCTATCAATATTTGTCCCAACATTAAAAAGAAAAGAGAAAGAGGGGGAAGTCGTTGCTGCTTAATTGGACATTCTTTGTGTATTCAATTTCCTTTAGGTTACCTCAAATGTTTTAGGACGAATTTACATTGATATTTTGTTTCAATTGTAGTTTTGTCTGAAGATGTCCTTGTTGGCTTCACTCCCTGCAAGTTATGGAGGTTTGGATAGCCATGTAATATATATTGATGTAGAATCCAAATTTAGTTCAAGAAGGTACTTGAAGCTTACTGTACCTATATTGCAATACCTGTGGTTCGTGATATTATTTTTCTTATATACTTCCCAAGCATTGAAGACTGTTTGAATTGTGAAATTTGCGCCGGTAGGATAATAGAAATTGGTGCAAGTAGTTTCCCAGAAATATTTCACATGAAAGGATTGGCACAGGAGGTGAGAAATCCTTCGAAAATCACTCCCTTTCTATTTGTAGAGTCAAATTTGAGTTTAAAAGGGCTGTGTTATATTTATGTTGCAGATGGCTGGTAGAATCCTTGTTTTGCAGCCTGCATCACTTTCTGAATTCACTGAGAGGTGCGAATTAAAGAAATCTTTTACTTCACTTGCAAAAAAGGGAAAATGTACTCTGCTAACTAATGATTATAATGTAGGACTCGACTAATTAGATGAAAAGTTCATAATAGTGGTCCAGCAGTTCTAAATATATTACAGAATGTTGAGATTTATAAATGCTGGCCAATAGTCAAATAAACACAAATACATGCAAACCTTACTTGTGTTGCCAATGATTTGCTGAAACATGTTGGACTCTAAGATTGGCTCGACAATATCACTGTTGTTATTGTAAGCTAAGTAATGGATATTGATGATCTCAGAGTCTTATAAAGCCAATCAATAAATGCCAGGGGGTTGGCTGGAAAGTTTGGATATATTGAATAATCCAGTAACATATAATTGTTCTGATTATCCTCTTAACAAATCATAAATAATCATTGATGGGATTATGTGCTATGCTATCCATTTAATGAACATGAACATTAGAAGGAAAGCAATACCTGATCATTAAGTGCTCAAGAACATTATGTCTTGTACATGCTACAAATTTGTACTGATGTGTCTAATTGGCAACTGTGTATAGAGAGTTGTCTGTATTTATATTTATCATGCATTTCATGATTTGTTACTCTTTTTATTATTATTATTATTATATAAAAGTATGTAGCTCTTGGTAATGATATCTTCCGTTAAAAATTTAAAAATATTGCCATCAATCATGTCTGCACAACTCTTTTCATCATTGATCTTACATGTACTTGAATATATATTTTCTCTTCAATCTGTCAATCGCTTTTTCTGTTAAGTTAATAATAAATCCCTTCAATTCATCTTTTGTCTTCATTTCCAACAGGCAATCTTGTGGAATTCTTAATGAATGCCATTAATGGTGGGTCTATTGTGAACCTCCCTATTATGTTAAAACTTAATTGAGCCCGAACGACATCGTTCTGGTTGCTTAGAATTGATTCAGTAGTAGTGTAGCAGCAAACCTTTCAAATTGACTTGGTCTTCTCATTTGCTAAGCGAGTCTTGATGCTAAAACTCACATGACTTTGCAATTTTAACTATTTATCACATATGGAGACAAACTCTAGAATCTAGAGGCTTTAAGTTGAGTCGAAGTAAGACAGAATATTTGGAGTGTAAGTTTAGCGGCCGTAGGAGTAGGGAGGCAGGGACAATCACCCTAGATGGGAGAGTTGTTCAGCCCTCGGATTGCTTCCGGTATTTAGGATCTATTATCCAAACGGATGGAGAAGTAGATGGAGATGTTGCTCATAGGATTAAAGCTGGTTGGTCGAAGTGGAAGAGTGCTACGGGTTTCCTTTGTGATCCCGGCATGCCTAATAGATTGAAGGGAAAATTCTACCGGACGGCAATTAGACCAGCATTGTTATATGGTACGGAGTGTTGGGCAGTGAAACACTGCCACATCCATAAGATGTCGGTGGCGGAGATGCGTATGTTGAGATGGATGTGTGGTCATACGAGAAAGGACCGGGTGCGTAATGAAATAATTAGGACAAAAGTAGGGGTCACATCTATTGAGAATAAAATGAGAGAAAACCGACTAAGGTGGTTTGGCCATGTGAGACGTAGAGCGCTTGATGCGCCGGTTAGGAGAACCGAAGAGTGGCAAAGGGATGTAGTGGTGAGGGGTAGGGGAAGACCTAAGCAAACTTGGAGGAGGGTGATCGAGAGTGATATGAGTTTACTGGGAATTGAGGAAAATATGGTAGTGGATAGGACGGAGTGGAGGGAGCGAATCTGTGTCGCTGACACGATTTGATTTTCACGGTTTTATATGATGGTTCATGTTAGCCGACCCCGAATCATTTCGGGACTAAGGCTTTGTTGTTGTTGTTTCCATTTTTCCGTTTTTCCTACTCCTACAGGTTGAGATTGTATTAAACAGTTGTACAGTGCAAAGTTGAATGTTTGTCACATTTTGTATTATATGTATTGTTTTGACTACTTTATGTACCTATAGGAACGGTCATTGACCCTTGCCGTTAGTCTATATTGCTTGTATTTCATTTTACTATTGGTATATTTGTTGACTTTCAGCTTTTCCCAGTGAATTATAAGAATCGTTCTGTTACCAGTTTGCAACAAATCAAAGTTTTGCTCCTCCAACAACAAGTGAAGTTGCTAGTTATTGATAGCATGGCTGCTCTAGTTTCTGGGTAAGTATAGACTTAGTCTTTCAAGATGCCAACCTCTCTTCTCAAATGTACTCAAACAAAGTTGTAATCTCTTCTAGACAAGTACTGTCTATGAGTGGCATGTATACACTAGCAAGTACAATGTTAAACAGGATTTGGTGATTTAAGAGCTATGATCCTAGTTCTGGAAGCTATCATACAACAATAACGACCAAGCCTTAAAGTCCAACTTCTGAAAGATCCAATCCATGGGCATACACTGTATCCAATTGAAGAACTGTGAATACTCCCTTGAATAAGATCCTACCTATAACTGAATTATGGAAGTTGACAAAAAAAAAAAAGTCTGGCAATAGTCATAGTTTTTCATGGTCATAACTTTGCCATTCTGAAATTTAGTTAAACACATGACCAAATCCCTTTATTTCACGAGCATCGTGATATCCTTTTGGCTTTAACACAAAATGGAAAATGAGAATGAATTCTCTCTGTTCACATGCATTTTCCCTGAAATAATGATCAGAAAGACTTGGAAGGAGAATACTATGTTAAGCTATAGATACACTCTCTTTCATGTGTGTGCAGTGATGCATCCAAGAAGCTAACTGTGCTAATAAGATTCCTGCCGAATTTAGACATTTTGTTCAGAAGGAGGGATGTCAGATATTTTCTACCTTCCAACTAAAGTTTTACCAAAAAAGACCTTTTGTTTTTCTGGATGCATATGTAGTGCTCAATTGACCTATAACTTGTTCTATTTCACTCATCATGTCACAACTAAACAAGGGCTACCACATCTTGTTCAGGGAACAGGATCAGCAGGATACCAAACTGCATTCATTGGGATGGCATATTTCTTTTATCAAGTGAGAAGTTTATCCACTTAATAGGGTTTACATAGATTACTCAATGCTCTAGGTGTCATATGGTTTTCTTTGAAACAAGTCTAGGTCACTTGCTGAATTTTCACGAATTCCTGTTGTGGTGACAAACCAAGTGAGATCTCAATGCCATGAACCTCGCCAATATTCTTTCCAAGGTATTTGGACATGTGGTATTTGTGAAAGCTTCCACCTAATATTGTAGCATCTTATAGTTATTCTTGAGTGCAGCGCACAAAAATATTGAGACTTATGACGGAAGCGAAAAATATGACACTCATCTTGTTGCCGCTTTGGGAATTAACTGGGCACATGCTGTGACCATCCGTCTTGTGCTAGAAGCTAAATCAGGTATGTTTTTATAACACTTGTGACAGATTTTTCTATTCTTAAATTTCTATGGAGGAGAAACGAATGGAAGCTAGGGTAACTAAATAGTCTTATAAGGAGAATGGCTAAGGTTACCTAGCTTTAATACCATGTTGGAGGTAATCAAGATATTGAAAAAGAATTACTTTTACATATCTCAAATAATATGTACAACATATTTAGACTATTCTATGGAGGGACTGTACAAAAGAATCCTATTTATGGATAAACGTAAATACAACTATTACTCCTAAAATTTCTCCTAAACAGCTGCAAAAAATATAAAAGTTTCCATTTCAGAGGTTATGATATTTTTTGAAGAAAATAATTGTTAGTGTTTAGACCGCAAACTGAACTCTAATACGAAAGGAATTGGACAAAAGGAGGGGATGTTTTGCTTTCAATTCATTTACTTATTATGGAGGGCACGTTTGGGGAGAGGGGTGGGTTGAGGATTGCACAATTCTTTTTTAATACTGATTAATTGGTAAAACTCTGAATATGGCTACCAATGAAATATGAGGTTAGTTACCCATTTATTATTGCATATGAAGATCTAACGAATGTCTGATTTCAGGACAAAGGTATATTAAGGTGGCAAAATCTCCAATGTCAGCACCTATGGCTTTTGCTTTTATTATAACATCATCAGGTATTATGCTGCTGGATGATGATGGAATGGAACTTGGAGGGCAAGATATAAGCACAATTCATTATCAAGGTTTGTCATTGGGACTTGAATATGTGAAACTACCTTAAGTAGATAATAAGAAAAAACAATGTTGTAAATCACTTAGCTGAATGGAAAGAAGAATTCACATCACCAATTGCTAGATAATAATCTGTTAATTTGACAAGGTGATGATGGTCTAGCAGTATGCAATCATGTGATTATATTTCATTGTAAAATTGATCCTGATTTCTGATAACCCATGATTGGGAAGGGATAAATATTGGGCCAATTGCCACATGGGCCCAAAATCTGGAAAGTATAGTCCAGGAAGGGAACTGCTGACAATTAGTTATTCTGACAATTTTTTCCGGACAGTGCAGGTGTCAGGTTATGGAGTAGCTGTATCAGGGTAGAGGGCATGCTTTTCATTTCATGATGCGTCTATATTAGCTTGGGCTAGGAGATTGTCTTGTCCTGGATTGGGAAACCTATATCTTTCTCTTTTTGTATTGACTGTTTTAGGTGGAGTTCTCCTAGCTAGGGCTGTGTTCCCTTGTTTATTTTATCTATCTAATATATTACTTTTGAGTTTTGTTTCACATTTGAGTCTGTCATTGGTCTGTCTAGTTGTCCTTCATTTGCTCATAATCTTCAACAATCTAGCCTGTTGCAGTATTTGCTTTCTTTCTTTGTTTTTCTTATAAATGTAGACAGATGTAAGCATTTAACATTTGGAGGACTAAAATGCAGGTTGTAGTGACATTATTAATTTTGATGGGGGAAAGGATGCAGCATTCGAACAGAATGGAGGTGATTAGTTTTCTAGAAGTTCCTTTCTTGTTTAAACGAATTGTTGAAGAGAGATTAATAATTTGAATTTACAGCATGCTTTACCTGATTACCGTTATGAAGGACTGATGAGCAAAATAATAATGTACTAGACCGGAGTTTCTGGTTGGAAGTTTGACTATTTTGTCTTCTATGCTAGCATCTATTTTATCTGAGCAGGAATGGATCATATGGAATTTCTAGATTGATGGTTTTAGTTCTGAAGTTTGATTCATTGGGTTTTTTTGGGCAATAGCAACTCTGAATAAGACATACTTAAGTACTTGAATCACACTCCGGATTTCTATGCGTGAGTCTGCTGAACAAAATGAAAATGAATTAGTTCTTAGTATGCCATCTGCAGCAGTTGAAGCCTTGACGAGGATTGGAGCAAACCTTCTAGTCAGTCTGGCCTTGAAAACCTGTGTTTGCTGTTACTTAAATAAAAACAGTAAATATCATATGAAGTGTCATAGCCCACAAATTTCTGATACTAGTTATCCATAATAGCAAGGAAAAGAATAGAAAAGCCAATGTTCAATTCAATTCCTAAGATTCAAGTTTTAAGAATAGATATTTATTGCAAAATTTTAAAGGTTAGGAAACTTATTCCATATCCCTTGTTCCGACTTCTGCTTAGGCACTGGGTTCCAGTGGGTGATGGCCTTTATTTTAACAATTTTGCTAATTATGAGCTAATTTAAACTATGTATGGATGCGGTATTGATGTTTTGAATTTCGATTTAAATCATCTTATGGAATAAGCTTATTTGCAATATTTTTCCCTTTTATTTAATCACTTGTCCTTTTTCTTTCCATGACAGAACATTAGGTCGTGAGAAGTCTGAAATTCGTTTGAAGTTGGAAAAACGGGCATAGAGAAGAAGCAAGATATGGTCAGCACTTGTGTAATTCAGTGTGCTGTTTCTGAAAGTGAGGTCAGAATATCTGGATTATGCATGATCAAGAAGGTTTTAGATCCCAAATTAGGCATTTCTTTTCTCTGTGAAATTATGGCATATTATGCCGCTGTATATCTTATAAGAAATTGTATATAAAGTCCCATTGAAAATGCAGAATTGAATGGCCTTGCATAGTGTTTCAAGAGAAACGTGAAATTAGAATGTGGACCGGATTTTGTATCATGTCATTGTTCTAAACTCTATTAATGCTGCTAGTAAAGAAATTGTTTTGCGCACTTGATTTGGTGAAGCCTATTCTTATGTTCAGTGCAATTACTTTAATCATAAACGTACAATGTTCAGGCACTTTTATCGAGTCACATTTAGCTTATCTGGTTGTATCAGATTATATAAAGAAAAATGGACCCTAAGTATTTTTCTCATTCTTCTACTTGAATGGAAGAGGAACAATGTATTGATTGCAATGGTGTTATTTTACACTAATCATAGCATGAAATGTAAACAAGAAGTGTCGGCACATCTTTTGGTGTTGAGTACATATTGGAGGACATGCTTATCACGTTTGTTGCAAAAGCAGCTAGTTTGAGCGATTGGAATAGAAAAGGTCTTGTGATGGGGCATCATGCAAAGTGAGAAGCAATTGGATGCTGCTACTTTTGATTAGATAAGTGCTGAAACTATGTATATCCCTTTCTTTTTTATTGTATGTCAATGATGATTATAACAAGGGGAATAATTGCTTATGAAACTAAGACTTCTTTTTATTCTATGCTGGCAGGTAAAAGCAAGATCAGCCACTCCTCATTCACTTACAAAAGGCAAAAGATATCAGAACAACTTTTTGTTCCCTTGACAGGTAGTAGAAGCTAGGATTCTTCTTGGTCCAGGCCTAAGAAAAAAAAAAAGCATTAACACATCATGAACTTGGATCAAAAACCCAATTGTCCCCTTACACCTGGAAGATGTTTCACTAGATCACTGAATTAAAGTGACTTAGACTTAGTGATCCCTTGAACTTCTTAAGTGACTTAGACTTATTGACCCTTTAAACTTGCTCCAAGTGACCTATTGGCTCTATGAACTTATTTTAAATGATATGCACTTCAATTTGCCTAAATCTTCTCTTACTCTGTCATGTAGCACTTAGTGAGATATCCTCAAAGTTCAAGGAGTCAATCGATTTTTTGGACGAAGTTCAAGGGCTCTAATGTATTAAACCAAAAAAAAAAAAAAGGAATTTCTTGTCTCATTTATTTTTCCTCTAAAAGGTTCAATTAGTGTCTATAACGGTAAGCTCAACTAGTAAGAAAGTAACTCTCGTGATACCTCTTAAATTTGAATCTCAATGCTGTTATTAGAGTCCTCTGTAAGTGGGAGATTTGTAAACTTTATTATAAGCCCTTCTATGGCTCTAGGCTGAAAATACCGCTCCTATTGTTATACTTTTTCCAATTAAGAAATAGGAGTTACAATTAGTCTAAAGCAACCATAAGAATTTGGTTGGTCAATGGATGGTGGTCACAAAAGCACCAGGAAGTTAGGTTTTGAAATAAGATATTGTAGTGTGTTATGGGTGGGTGGAATGAAATTTTGTTCCTTGATTAAATATTCGTTGTGCTTTTTAGTTATTTTATCAGTAGTAGTTGATATTGATATATCCTTGTATGCATGCTAGAAAAAGTAGATATCTTTATACGTTGGTTCGTTGCCACTCCCTTTTTCAATTAAACCCAGTTATAAAATAAGTACTGTTTGTTCCTTTTACTAGGTAGAGATGGGGACATGGTACAACATATGAGATTTCCTTCCTAGATTTGAAGGTAAGAATTCTCCTATTCCTTTCGACATTTAACATGATGTGCTTGGGTCATTATAAAAACCAATACCTTGTTTTTGGGCTTTTCTAAAATTTAGCCCCACAAAACCATCATAAGATTTCAATGTCAGATCCGTTGTCTCTTGATATTTAGTGCTTTTAATTGGGTAAAACAGTCAAGTGTCTAAATTTTTCAATAAGTCCATGTAATTCATTTTGACCTTAGTATAGCTGGACTAACAAACAGATTGGGCATATAGCTTATGTTTCGTTAATTGGCTCGATATGAACTAACGGGCGTTTGGTATTTGATGAGGATAAAGATAGAGGGAAGAATAAAAAATTGGAATAAAGATAAAAATAAGATAGTTGGAAATTATTATTCTATGTTTAGTATGTCGGATAGGGGTAAGGACATAACAATACATTTTACTATATTACTCATATTATAATAACATTAATTTAAGGGATAAGATGAATTTTTCCATAATATTAAAATTACAACTTATCTCGCCCCTCCTTGGTATAAGATTTAAGGGATAAAACTTTTATCATCTCTTATCTTTCTACCCAATCTTTAAAACAAACCTGAAATAAAAGAGTCCTACATTTTTTTTTATCATTGTCATGATCTATTTATATGGATTTTTATTCCTATATAGTTTATATGAATTTTTAGATGTTTATTTTTTATATTTAAATAATTTTTTAATTTTATAAATGAGAGTTAGGATTTTCCATCTAGATCGGCGAAGTGTTCAAGTCAAGGTATCCTAGGATGCGATCAAAGAAAAAAAGACTTTAAAGAAAAGCCTTCTATCCCACAGCTAGTTTAAGAGGGTGGGTTCTTTCCTGCGGCTAGGATCGTAGTATCCTGCGCATGCTTAAGCTTAAGAAAGCCAAAAATCAGCATAGAGAAAGCCTTCCATACTTATAGGGTTATAGATTAAGACGGGAAATAATCTCATTCCTACCGTCTCATTTGCGACCGTAAATCGAATTCTGATGCATTCATTTTCCTTGAGCATTTGCATTATTGTCATTTATCTAGTTTGTTTTGGTGGTCGACAAGAATACGTAGACTGTACTCCATCAAGATTCAAACAAGTTGCTATTAGTTTAATCTTTGTAGGAATCGATGAAAGGAGCTGCTATTAAATTATAATAACATCATTTAGCTCTACAACCTTCTAAAAAGATAAAGAAAAGAAAGTCTAGGAAGAATCTCCCAAAGATATGCTTGTTTTTAAGGTTTCTTTCCTTTTATTTCTTCAAGTTTTGAATTTTGTGTAATTTGTCTATTAAAAACAATAAAAATCGGCCCTTTTTTTTATTTATAATATGTTGTTTGATATGTGAATCATCCAGCCTGACTTTAGGAATACTATAAAAAACACATTAAAAAAAAAAAGAATGTGTCAGTGAATTTGTATAGTTTCCAAGTCCAGATGCATCTAGCATGTTAGATTAAATTAATAGTATATGGATTGTGTTGTGATCCTAATCCAGTGAATTGTCGTTGCCGTTTTGTTTATTAGAATTAATCTATTTTAAGCATCTTAATCTCCTCGAAATTTCTATGATTAAATAGAATACTAAATACTAATGATACGAGATATTTACCCCATTTGTGATTATAATATTAATTAGTGGGTTGGAATCTTGTGGCCACCATTAGCATATATAAATATAGTGTTTGTTTGTTGGTCGATTAATCATATGATCGACGTGTATTAATTGAACCTTGTCGTGATAGTTATTGGAGATCATAAAATCAACTTCCATTAGGCATTTTCAACCCATATTTGTTCCTCTTACAAACTCATTTATATTATATTAATTTAATTAGTGGTATATATATAGGGAGTGTCGACATTAAATTTAGGGTAATTAATTTATTAGTCTCTATATTTTGACAAAACACACTGTTTAGTCCCTGTATTTTCAAAAACACATGATAAAGTCCCTAACCTTTTTCTCGATGAACTGTTTAGTCCCTAATGTTTTTCTCAGTGAACTGTTTCGTCCCTGCCGTTAGACTCTCATGAAAATTTTATTAGTCAATTTGGATTTGTGTTATTCTTTTCCTTTATTTTTCTTTCCTTTAAACTCTAATGCATCTGAAATCAACTTTGAGTGTTCTTCTTCTTGATTTTCTTCTTAATCGTTCAAAATCGTAAGCATTGGGTCTGTTCTTTTTCTTGTTCTCCATACAAACGACTTCTTTTTCTAAATTGGATTTCCTCTTCTAAAGTTTGAGGGTAAATAGTAAAGGATAATTTAGTCATTTCCGAAGTCATAAACGTTAAAAAATCTAACAAACAGATAGAAGGACTAAACAGTTCACTGAGAAAAAAGTTAGGGACCTTACCATGTGTTTTTGAAAATACAGGGACTAAACAGTGTGTTTTGTCAAAATATAGGGACTAATAAATTAATTACCCTTAAATTTAATTAGTTTGGTTACCAGAATTAGAAAAGATTGTGCCATATCTCAAAGGAAAAGAAAGATGGAATTGTTGAAGGATGCATTAAAATCATATATTAATTGAAATTAAAAACTTGTCCATTCAATTTTTTTTTTTTTACAACCAAAGAAGCATGTATTAAGAATCAAGAAGAAGCATATTACAAATAAAATCAGGGGTACAAAAAACCACTCATCCCGATGAAAAGGTAAAATACTACTTCTAGCTAACAAATGAGCAACCGAGTTTGCAGAACGGCAGACAAAACGAATAGAGCAATTAAAAGACTCGTTCAATGAAAAATGACAATCATTGGCTAAGGCGTTAAAAGGAGATGAAACCTCTAACGAACGGGCCATAGACTGAACCACGATCAAAGAATCTGATTCAATGATTACATCCTTCCATCCGCGGTCTTTGATCCAACTAAGAGCTTCACGGACTGATAGCACTTCAATGAACGATGCATCTTCATAATTCTGCAAGGTTCCATTTTTAGCTGCAACAAAACGGCCCAACTCATCCCGAACAATACACCCAAACCCAGCCACATTCTCATCCGCAAATGACGCCCCATCCACATTCAATTTTAGGAAGCCTGTTGGAGGACGCTGCCACACCGTCGGGCTTGGCACAACCGGACTGCCATAAGGAGAAACCGACGCCTGCGCTTTCTTCCAGGCCTGTAGAAAGGAACCGGCTGAATGGTACAGGATCGAGGCTTGTGAATCCTTCCGATTCCACACAACATCATTTCTATAACACCAAATAATCCACCATAAAACCGCTACAAGCTCAACAAGCTCCACCGATTTAGAAAAGATCCAACCCCAATAATAAAAAATGTTATGAAATTGGGTTCCCACATCCCCAATAGGCGAAATAGTCCAAATAGCTCGAGCCATAGTACATCTGAGAAAAATATGATAAGAATCTTCTACCGCCCCATGACAGAGCTCGCATAAATCTGAGATAGGAACTCTTCGGGCTTTCAGTGCGACTTTAGATGGGAAACAGTTAGCAAGAACCCGCCAAAGAAGGTTCTTAACTTTAGGGGGCACTTTAAGATTCCAAACTTTATTCCAAAGTGGAGACTCAATGAACCAATTTGTTCCAAATCCAGACATAAGCTTTCGGTACCCACTTTTAACTGTATAGTTGCCCCGTTAGTCATCCTTCCAAAACCACACATCATGATCAATCCGATTAGATAAGGGGATACGGAGAATAAGATTTGCATCCCGAGGAGCAAAAATGTCCGAAATTAACCCAACATCCCAAGACCGCCGACCTTCCTCCATAAGATCAGCCGCCACTTCCACCCCTAACCCATCCAATTTTTCACTTTTAATATATGGAAAATGATTGTCAGGGAGCCACGGGTCATCCCAAATTCGGACCTCACCTCCCGCCCCTACAAATCTACGAATACCTGACTTTAACAATTCTTGAGCACCCATAATACTACGCCAGATGAAGCTAGGCCCATCAGATAAAGAAGCATCAAGAAAAGAGCAATTCGGATAATAAAGAGCCTTAAAAACTCGAGCCACAAGAGATTCAGGATTTGAGCTGAGACGCCAACCTTGTTTAGCCAATAAAGCTAAGTTGAAATTATGCAATTTTCTGAACCCCATTCCACCAGCTTTTTTAGGGCAACACAACTTATCCCACGATTTCCAATGTGAACTACCTTTACCCGAACCATCTGATCCCCACCAAAAAGAGTTCATCAACTTCTCAAGGTCATCACAGATATTCATAGGAAAGAGGAAGAGACTCATAGCATAAGTAGGAAGCGCCTGCACTACTGATTTGATCATAATCTCTTTTCCTGCTCTTGATAGAAATCTGGCTTTCCAACTCTTCAGTCTAGCCCGGACCATATCCTCAGCAAAGCCAAAAACTTGTGACCTATTCCTTCCCACCACCGAAGGTAGACCCAGGTACTTATCCGGGAGGGCTACAGTGGAAACCCCCAAGATATTACTAGTTTCAGCACACCCACCATCTGGGCAGTTTCGACTGAAGGATATAGAGGATTTTGATAAATTTATTTTCTGTCCAGAAGCACACTCTTAGTCATTTAGAGCTTGTTTAATTGCTGAAGCTTCTGATCGATTGGCTCCGAAAAAGAAGTAACTATCATCAGCGAAGAACAGATGAGAGATTGGTGGCGCTTGGTCCGCAACAACACAACCTCGGATCCGACCCTCTGACTCCAGCCGAGATAAATAGAGAGAAAGACCCTCCGCACAGATAATAAAGAGATATGGTGACAGCGGATCCCCTTGACGGAGCCCCCTCTGTGGAACAATAGAGCCCACAACATGCTTCCCATGGACAACCCTATATTTAACCTTTGTAACGCACTGCATTAAAAGGTTAACAAAGCTCGATGGGAAACCAAGTTTCACTAACATCTCCTGAAGAAAACTCCATTCCATCCTGTCATATGCTTTAGACATATCAAGCTTAAGAGCAGCTATACCACTTGAAACCCTTCTAGTCCTCGGATGGAGATAGTGATTCACCTCAAATGCCAGCATAACATTATCAGTGATTAGTCTGTCAGGGATAAAGGCACTCTGGGACGGAGATATAAGAACATGAAGGACTTTCTTTAACCGATTAGCTAAGACTTTAGACACAATTTTGTAAATCACATTACAAAGAGCTATCGGTCTCAAGTCAGAAACCATCTCAGGCTTCGATTTCTTAGGGATTAATACAATATTAGTTTCATGAATCTCATCAGGCAACATTCCAGAATTTAACCATAACAAACAAGCTTCAGTAACATGACCTCCTACTACATCCCAAAATTTCTGATAAAAACCGGGGTTAAAACCATCAGGTCCAGGGCTTTTGTCAGGGTGCATTGAAAACAAGGCTTCTTTAATTTCCACAGCATTAAAATCTCCACAAAGCATATCATAATTTTCCACAGACAACTTCGGCACCACATTTTCAATAATAGGCCCCAAAACACAACCATTTGAGGTAAAAAGCTGAGTAAAGTAAGAGAGAATAACAGAATCCAAACCTGCACCCCAGCTGCGCCATTCGCCAATTTCATCACGAAGCCTCACAAAGCTATTCTTTTTCCTTCTATTATTAGCAGTTGCATGAAAAAATTTTGAATTCATATCATCGCCAGCTAGCTGCAATTTTTTTGCTCTTTGCTTCCAATACAATTCCTGTTGATACAGGATATTTTCCAATTTTTCCCGAGCTTCTAAAAGTAACGCCTGACCAGCCTCGTCGACTCGATTCTGCAACCTTTTAATCTCAGCTCGACAATCCACAAGTTTGGTTACTTTTATTTGATTATGATTATGATTTGATTTGATTTTTTATTTTTGATTTTATTTTTTTTTGTATGTTAACGTGTTTGGTGTAATTTAGGTGTAATAATTCTATAAAATTGATGGATGATGATTGATTAAAATAAAACAAAAATAACATAACATAGAAAATGAAGGAAAAACAAAATAAAATAGTAAGGATATGTGATATGCAGAGTTGTTTGGTTGAATTGGGAATGAGGTTGGATAATCTTATCTTTGAAAAAAATAGAAGTAGGGTGGGAAAAATAATAATATTAAATTCCTTAAACAAAACAAAATGCCAGTTTTGCAATGCATAATTAATAGATTGACGTTGACCTGAGCTTAACAAAAAAGGAAAGGAAAAATGAGGGGGGGGGGGGGGGGGGGGGGGGGGGGGCATTTATGTAACTGAACAAGAAACTATATATATAATAAATTAAATTAAATGGAGGAAGCACTTTGTATCATTTCAAACAAATCAATAATTGTTGCTGTTGGAAAGAGAGAGAAATGATTAATAATTAAAAAAAGAAAAAGAAAATAGGAGTAAAGGACAAGAATAAAATATTAGGGAGAAGACTTTCTATGAATGGACATGAAGCAACCACGTCTCCGTAGGTTGTAAACCTCGTACACTCTTGCCGACAGGATACCCACTATAAAAAGGAGACCCTTATTTGTACTTCCCCTTTCTCTCTATTTCTTTTTTATTTTATTTCTATTTCTATTTCTTTTGGTAATTAATTACATGTTACTTAAACTCTCTCTCTTCTTCCTATCCTCATCCAAGGCCGCCGGTCTTGGCTTTAACCAAATAAGGGATAAGGGTTATTTACAAATAATAATAATAAGATCCCAATTCATAAATTTCAGCCCTTATATTCGACATATAATATTATATAGTATTTAGAAAAATCAACTGTATGTCCTTATATTTTTGAATTGTTTAATTTAACTTATGATTTAAAGTTTAAAGGGGTTACTGGTCAATTTAAGAAACTTTTGCATTTAATACATAACTTTAAATAATTATAATGAAAATAGAATCTTTCCAAATTATAAGAGAAGAGTTGATTTTTTGAACAAATACATGTGATAGGATGTATTAAGCAATTATTTTAATTGTATTTTAAGTTTTTGATCTTTTATTATTATTATTATTGTTGATTGAGTGCTTATTCAATTTGACATATTAAGTTTTTTTATCAATTATAAATGCATATCTTGTCAAATTAATTAGATGTGGACAACAAATTTAACTAAAAGTAGTATTATGCATTTTATTTATGTTGAAAGTTGTATTTTTAGAATTTAAAGTTAAGTTTTTTTTAAGTTACATTAGACATAAAATTAGTTTCGAACCATATAAAAGAAAAATACAGTTGGAAGATTTTAATAATTATAAAGAGAATTAGTTATGATGACCAACATATGCTACAGAAAGTATACCACTTTTCTCATTAATGATTAATTCATTCTAACGATAAGATAATACCTCATATATATATATAAATACATTATTATTTTTTTAATAATAAATTATATTTTTTTTGAACCTATAAATTATATTTTTTTAATTCCTTACGGGGTGTTTGTTAGAAGAGATATAAGAGGTGAGATAGGGATAAAAAAAACACGAGATAAGTTATCTCGTGTTTGTTTGGGAGATAGAAGAGGAGACGAACGAGGGATAAGCTTCTTATCCCTCAAATCCTATACCCAGGGGGGGAGTGGTATAAGGAGGTGGGATAAGCTCATGCGATTTTAATAGGATGAAAAAGTCTATCTTATCCCTCAAATTAATGTTATGTAGTTTAAATAGGGTTGAAATAGTAAAATGTATTATTTTATCCCTATCCCTATCCCACATACCAAACATTGAATAATAATTCTCGACTATCATATTTTTATTCTTATCCCAACCATTTATCCTTATCCCTATCTCAACCTTTATCTCTATCCCTATCTCAATAGAATACCAAACGCCCCGTTAAATTATAGCACTATTAATATTATTCTTCTTAAACTTAATTATTTAATATTAAATTTTGATGAAAATAATTAACAAATAATAAGGTAAAATAGGTATTAATCCATCATTTATGGTGATATAGATAAAAATTGAGTTCATGATTAGTTAAATTTATCCAAATTATCATTTAATTTGTAAACTTTTTGTATTGATTTGATTTTTTTTGTAAAGTTCAAAATATTTAAGAAAACCATCCACTACTGTCGGCGGTGGATACACTTACAAACCATAACCATGAATATGTATATATTTGATTTTTTGAAAATAATGTAAATTCTTATTATATCACATTCACAATTTTCAAATACAATATAATATTTCAAAAGTAGATTATTTTCTTAATTTTTTTTTATAGTTACTAAGTATTCAAAAGAATAATTAAACTTTGAATCTCACCTATAGGCAAAAAAAAATTGAGATTGAGACCTGATTTTTTTTATTAAGCTATTAATTTTTCTTCGAATCATTTATTTATGATTGCATTAACCTCATGTTAATAAAAAAAATCAGTTTTGAATATAAAACTCGATTAACAAAGTTTTATTCATTTCACATGTGTTCAAAATTTGTATTTTACAATTTAAAAACGATATTAATGTGACTATAGAAAAATTATAAAACTTTATTTGAAACTGTAAAATATATATATTTTTTTATGAAAATGCTTATAACTTCATTAGATGAGAAAAGAACAAGTACAACAAGAAAATAGTAAGGAAAAAATTCTCAAAAAATCCACAAAGGGACGAAAATGACTATAAAGAGCAAAAAAAAAACATAAAAAAAACAAAAAAACATATACTTCATGGAAATCCAAATCTGCAGAAAAGCAGCAACAATCGAATCTTCATCATTTAAGCCCTTCATGAGTAATTTCTTTTATTGCAACCATGTAGATCTATTGATCCACGAACAAAATAAACTGTTTCCGCTCTTGCTAAATCCGAAAAATGTATGAATAGCAGAATAATAGAGAATATGTACAATTCAAACGGATAAATAGATCTGATAAAAAATACGAACACTAACTAAGAAGAAAATACAATAAAGAAACTGCAGTAAATCTAACCCTGTTGGAGAAGAAAGAATGAACTTCTTTCTGTCTCCTCAAAGTAGATCCATAAAAGATGAAGGTTTAAAGATTTTTACAAGACTTTGATAGAAAATGGGGAGAGAATAGAAGAGAAGAAATGGAAGAAGCACGGGCAGTGATTCTTCGAGAGAGAGAGCAGTTTGTGGAAAGGGAGAGCAGTTCTTAAATGGGAGATCTTAAATGGTTTTTTTAAAAAGTTGTACGCAATACATTTAGATCTTGTTTGATAATCAACTTAACCACTTAAATTAAAATGTTAAGTACTTATTTAATTTAAGTGCGTTTGATAATGATTGTTTCTCCACCACTTAAATTGGTTAATTAAGTGAAAAATCACTTATTTTGATAAGTCAAAATATTTAACTTAACATTTTAAGTTAAACATTATCAACTAATGTGTTGGGTTATTAGATGATTTCAATTCACAGATTTCTCAATATGCGAAGTCCAAACGTGTTTTTGCGAAGTGGTATATAACAACAAAAAGATATACCAACAAGGGATTCCAACATTAAAATCATAGCATTATCAAAAGTTACAACAAGATTGCCACAATAACAACATTAAAACCATAACATTATCAAAATTTACAACAAGATTGCCACAACAAACTCCTAACAAATCATTTTAAAGTGAACGTGACAAATCTGGATGGAAATTTCTCCCTGTATTGGAAGTCCATACCTTTTGGGATGAGAATTGGAAGTCCAAACCTTTTGGGATGGACGTCTCCCATGGTACACAACAAGATTGGCACATTAACTCCTAACTAATCATTTTAAAGTGAATGTGACCAATCTTGATGGGAATTTCTCCCTGTACAGGAAGGAAAGTCATCTCCCCTGCACCCCAAGTATGCCGCCTTCCAGAAAGGGGTGTTATGTATTCAACCACCTTCAGAAAAATTTAATCGTGTTAGGTAGAAAAATGACGATTTGGCTTCGTGAAATGAGGATTTGCGAAGCATGCGAATATAAATGTGCAGGGAAGAGGATGATTTTACTTCGCGAATCGATGATTTCGCGAAGTCTGCGAGGTCTGAAACGTGACGATCTACTTCGCAAAAACGGATTACGCGAAGTCTGCGAGTGAAAAATCATGAACTTTTCTACTCGCAGACTTCGCGAAATCATCGATTCGCGAAGTAGATCGTCACGTCTGAGGCTCTTTCTCATCGCAGTCGAGAAACCAGATTACGCGAAGTGATTTTCTGGAAAAACGCAGAGAAAACAGTAGATATTTACATTTTTCACACCTTTCACCATTAAAATCGTCAATAACAATATGATAAACTAGGAAAAACGATGAAAATAACGTAAAATAACCATTTCTTCGATGGTCACAAGAAGAAAGAAACCAAGAAACGAGCAGGAACAGGAAGATGAAGAACCATGACTTCGTTTTTCTAGGATTAGGAAGATGAAGAATCAAGAGATGAAGAGAGGAAGAAGCGAAATGCATGGTGATGTGGAGAAATGGTGCAGATTTCACGAAATTTAAAGGAAGAGAGGATGATCAAAGGTATGGGAGAGCAACTGTTCGCGTAAGGAAGAGAAGGGGGAAGATGAAAGGGTATGGGTATTTTGGGAAAGTCACACAAACATAGTCTAGATATGTAGTATGTTGATTAAGTGGGTTAAAAATATAAATGGTCTTCCATTCCACCCAAGTTTATAATTTTCCCATAAGTACAGGCGATAAATTTTTTTATTGAATTAATTAATATCTTAAAATAAATAATGCAAAAACTTAACAAATCAAAGAAAAAAAAAAAAACGAGTCGACACAGAATGCTTGTTGTCATAATAAAGAAATAAACTTAAGTTACCACACATTGCAACTAGATGATAGTAACAATTCAACAACTCAATAAAAATAACTTTTGAGATTCTTTTTCAAATAAAAAAAAGGTGATGCATAATGAAGAGAACAAAAGCAAGAGAAAAATAAAGGAAAGAACAATAGGAATTCTTTCTATATAGATTATGATGAATATCATAGAGAATTATTATTATCATACACTTTATTTTCTTCTACTTTATTTATTCATATATCATATTAATATATTTTAATAATTAATTATAAATTACGGAACCGTAGACTTACGAGACTAGAATCCTGGATCTGGAGGATGAAATATGTAATAGTTAGTATATTTTTCTCTAGGGTTGAGTTTCATTCCGTTTCTGACTCAACGGAATGAATTTAGATAATATGTCTATAACCGTTTATGGTAATTGTTTTGCGTCTGTTGTATACTTTAATAAATCAAGACTAGGACAGATTATGAGACTTTGATAAATCCCTCATTAACAAAAGTTTAGTCAATAAATAAGTTATAAATCGGTAGCCCCTCTAATATTATAATTCATCACGGTTTATTTGGAGGCCTTTGGGTTGCTGTGTCACTCAAATTCAGGGTTCAATGGATAACACCTGAATTTTTGAAAAACGTTTTCACGAATATAAGGTTAACGACTTAAACTGGCATAAAATTATTGGATGAGTCGCTCATGTTATTTTGAAACCAAGTGGGCTATTGGGATTGATATTAAAACATATTAGTTACTAATGTGGTTAGTAACCCAACAACCTATGAGTTATATAGTTGATATGATTGATTACACGAATCTACCTATTGAAGGAAGCTAACTTGTTGAGTCGCTCAAGGTGAAACTTCACTAGATAAACACCTGAATTTTCGAAAAACATTTTCACAAATATAAGGTTAATGATTTAAACTGGCATAAAATAATTGGATGAGTCGCTGATATTATTTTGAAACCAAGTGGGCTATTGGGATTGATATTAAAATATATTAGTTACTAATGTGGTTAGTAACCAACAACCTAGGAGTTATATAGTTGATATAATTGATTATATGAATCTAGGGCTGTAATCGAACCGAGCCGAGCCGAGCTTTGGCATGTTCAAGCTCAGCTCGCTATAAAATTAACGAGTTCGAGCCCGAGCCGAGCTTGCTATAAAATTAACGAGCCGAGCCCGAGCCGAGCTTTGGCTTGCTCAACGAGCTTGAGCCAAGCTTCGAGTTTGTTTCGAGCCCAAAATCCTCTTTTGGACTTGGTTCATTAAGAAAATTATCTAACCATGAACTGTTCGTGAATAAATTGTTAATTATATTTGTGAAGTTTGCTCGCAAATAACTCTTTAATTGTGCACATAAACAAGCAAAGTTCGTGAATAAATAAACAAGATGCTTACAAATAGTTCGTCTATTACTCATTTATTATGTTTGTGAACGACATCTAATAGCAAATGAAATAATATTAAGTTTAGATATTTGTGAACTAACACAAAACTATATAGTTTTCTACAAAACTAAAATTTGTTCATAAATGTTCTAATCGAGCCTGCTCGCGAGCTTTCGAGTCGAGCTTTGGCCTGCTCAAGCTTGGCTCGTTTATGAACCGAGCCAGTAAATCATGTTCACGAGCGGCTCGTTTATAAATCGAGCCGAGTCGAGCCGAGCTTTTATCGAGCCGATCACCGAGCCACTCATAAGCGGCTCTGTTCATTTACAGCCCTACATGAATCTACCTATTGAAGGAAGCTAACTTGTTGAGTCGCTCAAGGTGAAACTTCACTAGATAGGATCCTAGCTTACTAGAGAGTTTGTGAAATTCTTAGAATTAATATAGAGGGTTATTAATTTGGTAAAACAGTGGAAGAAATTTACACATGCAAATTCCTATGTGTAAATTGAATACTTAAAACAAATGAATAACATTCGTCACTCTATCTCACTCTCAGGTTATAAAAACAAATACTCGAAATCATTTCTAAAAAGGATCTATGTAACATTCTTACCGATAACAATTGTCTGGTCCAAATTTCACAACCTCAAAATCGTTTTGAAGTTTGAAAAAATTAGATATGTATTAGATACACAGATACCCACTATTATGGCTGATGATGCTCCTATTAAGGAGATTGATGTTTATCAGAAGCATCGATCAGATGACGAACATGCAGGATGCATCATACTTGTAGCTATGACACCAGAGCTATAAAGGCAACATGAGAACATGGATGCGTATTCCATGGTTATGCACTTGAAGGAGTTGTTTGAGAAACAGACTCGATGCAAATGCTATGAGATAGCGAAGTTGTTTCACTCCAAGATGCAAGAAGGTTCTTCTGTTGTGGCACATTGTGTCAAGATGATTGGTTACATCACCAAGCTTTCTAGTATTGGATTTATGATGGATCATGAATTAAGTGTCGACTTAGTTCTACAGTCCCTCCTAGAGAGTTATTCACAGTTCATCATGAACTATTAGATGAATGACTTACAAACCTCTCTTTAAGAGCTCTTGAATATGCTCAAGTCAGTTGAACCCAATCTAACGAAAGACAAGATTGTGCATGCACTTGTTATTGAGGAATCTCACAAGAGAAAAGGGAAGTTTCCCAATTCTAAAGATTCCAATAAGAACAAGGGTTTCAAACAAAATCAAGCTAAAGGTATGCAAGTCAGTAAGAAGCCCAAAGGATAATGCCACCATTGTGGTAAAGAAGGTTATTGGAAGGGGAACGAACTGTAAGGATTACCTAGACTCTCTCAAGAAGGGAAAATGAGGTGCTTCAACTTCTCATATGTTTTATATTGAAATAAATTCAATTTCATAGTCTGAATCTTGGGTGTTAGATATGGGACGTGGATCTCATATTTGTACAAATATGTAGGAACTAAAATGAACAAGAGATCTGAAGAAATGAGACATAAACTTGTGTGTTGAAACTAAGCAAGAGTTGTTGCACACATAATTGGAGATTATCTCTTAGAATTACCATATGGATTTGTAATAGAATTGAGAAATTGTTTATATGTTTCTGAAATATCTCATAACATTATTTATATTAGCTGTCTTCTTGATGATGGTTTTACAGTTTCAATTAAGAACTCGAATTGTATTTTTTTTATAGAAATGTGATTTACTATTTTTCGTGAATTCATTAAATGACATTTATGTATTGGATGATAAAGTTTCCAAAAATAATCAGATGACACAAAAACAAATGTTTGTCATGTATCTTGTGTCATGTGAAATGGAAACTGACATAGTTATAATGGCATTTTCTCTGTGCAAAATTGTTATTCTTCTCAGCGGCTTTAGCATGTCCTTGTCACCTAGTATAATTTTGTTTGGCCGACCTTTATTCCTCTATCTCGGTCCTTTCTAATGTGGCGTCTTTTGCATTGCAATCGCCCCACTCAAGAAAAATTAATATCTTGTGGTATTCAACTGTTCTCCCGATGTAGTCTTTGTTTTGACGCTTTGGAAACAATGATGTGTTTGTTGTGTTTTTGCTTCGACTGTTTGGCGCGCGATTGAAAGTATTTTTGGACAAAATATTTGCACTAATGGGAAATTTTCAACTCTTTTTAATAGTGTTTTATATTGTAGATTTAGCCCTCGAACTAGGGTTCTTTGGAATTCTGCTTTATTCACAGAGTTGGGATTCTTTGGAGGACTTGAAACGAATCATTTTTTTCAAAGAGTTGCACCAAACATTCACATTGCTCTTCGGTTTCTATGGAAATCTCTCAGAGATTCGAATAGCATGAGCATTGGCCATGCTTTTAACACGTTGACTGATATCCATATCGCCAGGGAGCTTCACATCGACAGCAGGCCGCCTTCAGCTCTGAGCATCTCGAAAATCCATTGGAAACATCATCCAGCACCTTAGATAAAAATAAACACAAATGGCTCATATTTTGGCGCACCTAGCCTGGCTGGTGTAGGCGGAATTTACTGTGACGGCAAAGGCCTTCTAGTGGGTTCTTCTTCATATTCCATTCCGTCTTCTTTTACTATGAGGCAAAGTTTGTGGGTGTTTTGTTTGCCACTAAGATTATCTAGGATCGTGGGTGGCTTCAACTATGACTTGAAGTCGACTCTATATATATATATATATATATTGTTAACTTATTCCACTATAGGAACATTTCGTTTCCTTGGCATTTAAGGTCTGGATGGAAAAAATACCAATCCCTTTACTCGAGGTTCCAATTAGTAGTAACTCATATTTTATGTGAAAGTAATAAGGTCGCTGATTACCTTGGCCCGTAACTACTACTAGTTTTTTTTTTTTGTGGGAAATTTCTAAGAGCATCTCCAACAGCCTCTTAAGTTGGTTCTTAAGTTAAAATTTGAGGAGGGAGAATGAAAATTCATCTCCAACAGTCTCTTAGTGGCTCCTCAAATCACTAAGAGCCTCTCCATCTTCTTTATTAATAGAGAGTCTCTCTCCACCTCTTAGAGCATCTCCAATAGAGGGTGCCCAAAAGAGTGCCAGCTGATGTGGCATCAGGTTTGGCAACTTTTAAAGGGTGCCCACTATTGGAGTGATTGTGGGTGCCAAGGAAAGTTGCCAAATTTTGGCAACCTTGTTTAATTATTTTTTAATATACTCTCCTAGAAATAATAAAATCTGGAACATTTTATTTATAATAAAATAATAATTTGTATGATTATAGTGGCAACTTTTTAAGCAACCTCTATTGGAGCATTTTTTAAGTAAAAGTTGCCAAAAATGATGTGGATGAAAGAGACAATAAAAATACTATATTTTAGTAAGTTTTGGCACTCTTTTAGGCACCTCTATTGGAGATGCTCTTAGTGCCTCCTAACTTCATTTTTTATTAATAATTTATTATTGATGTGTCTCTCTCTTCACACTACTGGTAATGTAACGATAAAACATAATCTTAATAATAAAATAATAAATAAAAAGTGAATATAAGGAGAATTGTTGGAGATGATATATCTTAATTACTTTTAAATCACTAAAAGTCAATTATTTATATTATTTTTAGAGAGCTCACTAAGAGTCTTTTGGAGATGCTCTAAGTTCGTGATGGAAAAAATGCCAATCTCTTTGCTCGGGATTCCAATTACCATCATGACTGATGGATTCAGCCCACATAAGTATGAAATTTCTAATAATACGTAATAATGTCATTAATTTTTAAGCTCCGTTAACTTCTATTTTACCTATTTCGACTCGGTCTCCGACTCTGTAAAGAAAGCATTATCAATGTGAATTAAGAAGCATGTGGCGCGTGAAGAGATCACAAGGAGTCAGCGAATGAAATCCATTTCTTGTGGTATGTGAAACGCACGCGCAGAAATTGAGAATAAGAATAAAGTTTGTTGTCTGAAAAATGATATTTGCAGGTACGATAATCATTTTTTTTTATTTTTTATTATTACTATTATTATTTGACTTTTCATTTTTACTTTATCTTTTTAAGATTGGAGGTTGAGAATAAAAAAGGAAAGGAGTAACCAAAACCTCAAAAGCTTCACGAAAAGCTTCTTATCCCAAACAAATGTGTTCAATCAATTATTTTCCTCCATTCATACTTCCAACTATATCCCCACACTATTTTATTATTTTACTAAAAAATATCTTACTACTTTAACATTTTTGTTCATAATAATGCTTGCTGGAAAAGGAGCATTTTCCTTGCAAACCATCCACATAAAAATTATCCTTTGAATAATGTTTGTTTATCCATTCAAATAAATTTTATCAGACTTTTATAATGTAAAAGAGTCGGATAAAGTTTGTCTGGCTTCTTTATATATCATATAACCTAAGCATCAAGCTCAGATTATACTTTTCAATATAAATATAAAAGTCGGATGAACTTCATCCGACTAGGCTGATAAGAATATCAACAAATAAGCAGCACACCTCAATTGAGATATGCTGCTTTATGTGGTGTGCTACTTTATAGGAATCTCTCGTTTTCAAGAGAGATTCTCATAAATTATCCATACAACAATCAAAAGACAGAGTTTGCGCACAACAAACCCTCTAGCGAGTTGTACAAATCCATAAATAGTACCACAATAAGTATTTCAAAAAATACAGTGTTTTAAGAGAGTTCAGGTGGCGTTTATACAGAAATCAGTCCCAAAAAATTATTTCGACAAATAGAAAAATATAAAAAAAATGTTTTTAAACAATTACCATGCATCCAAAAATTTATTTTGCTCAATCAAACAATCATAATTAACAAAACACATAACTATAAGTTCTGATATCAATGAAGGGATACACATAAACATAATTTATATATATGAATGAGTCAAGTTACCTCTTGTACAACACAATTCGTTGATATTTTATTGCATCAACAGAATGATCTTAATTGTGTATCATCGATCACAACCTAACTACACCAAAATACACTATGAGAAAATACGATGATTCACAGATTAAAAAATAAATAAATAAGACAAGGAGAAGAGAAGGGTATAGAAGAAGAGAAAAAGTGTTTTTTTTTTTTCTCTCAGTCAGGTTAATATTGATTTGTCTCTTTAGGATTTTGACTTAAGTATGCTTTTAAGTTTATGAGTTAATCTAATTCATCCAAATTGCGTGCTCCATATCCATTACGGTGGATTATTTAGCTCATGCCAAATTTCCTATATGTATTCTCAAAAACTTTGTTATTATTTGGTAAATAGGAGCTCGTATAAATTATTAGTTAGAAAAGTATTCATCAATAGAGGTTATTTTTAACCTAGTTAAAAATAATTATTAAAATAATCCAATTATATATATATATATATAATTTATTATATTAAATAAATTAATACTTTTTAATTATAATAATTCATTTAAAAAAATTTATACGAATGTTTATAATTAATTCTGACATTTTTTTATTATAAACACTCATTAATTTTTTTTATTGTAATACCTAATTTCAGAGAGTTTTTCCTATCAAATAAACAAATCTGAAAGAGTTTTTTTTTTCTTTTATCATTATGGAATACAAAATTTAAAAAAAAAACAAAGAAATATTATAGATATTGTGAAAAATAAAAAGGATAAAGTGTAAAAATACATTCATGGATAATTTTATTTCTTATTTCTAAAATAGTGTAATTTTATTCTAACATTAGTAGTTAAGAACAATTTTACTTTTAATATTGGCCTAATGCTCCTCCATCCCTCTTAATTTGTTCAAATTAGTCATTTTATCCCTCCAACTCATCGAATGTCCTATTTACCCCCTTAACTTCATAGAAATGGTATTTTCCACCCCCTTAACTTGTCCAAAATAGTCATTTTACCATTTCTCAACTCATCGAATGTCCTATTTACCACCTTAACTCCATAAAAGTGGTATTTCTCACCCCTTATGATCATATTTACCCCCTTATCTCCATAAAAGTGGTATTTCTTACTCCTTTATACTGCAAAATTAATAACACTTATTCAAATGAGTTCGAAAATATATATTTTTAATATCAACTTTTTATTTTGTTTTAATTTGATAATTATATCGATCTTTCATGTCTTTATTATAATAATATTGTATTACAATAATTGGATAATCAAAATTTAACTAGCAAAAAAAAAGTTGAAAAGAGAAAGAATGAATAAAAGATACAAATAACAAGAACTTTTTTTTTTTTTGATAAAAAAACAAGAACATTAATATAAACAAGTTAAAAACATTATATGTAGGGAAAATATACCAAAATAGGTCTATGATTTTGGAAAAGTATCAATTTAGGTTCCACCTACAAAATAGCACCAATATAGGTTTAACGTTTAAAAAATGTATCAATTTAGGTCTCGATGACGGATTATAAGGGGTGAGAAATACCACTTTTATGGAGTTAAGGGGGTAAATAGTGCATTCTATGAGTTGAGGAGGGGGTAAATGGACAAGTTGAGGGGGTGAGAAATGCCACTTTTATGAAGTTAAGGGGGTAAATAGGATATTCTATGAGTTGGGGGGGATAAATGGACAAGTTGAGGGGGGTGAGAAATACCACTTTTATGGAGTTACGGGGGGGGGGGGGGGAGGGGGTGGTAAATAGGACATTCGATAAGTTGAGGGGGTAAAATGACCAATTTGGATAAGTTAAGGGGGCTGAAAGTGTATTAGGCCTTTAATATTTATAAGTTGGGTGAATTTCAGAATAATTCATCAAATTTTTTTTTTTGTCATGAATCGTATTATCTACACTTTATATTTATGTCATTTTAGCATTCATTAGTAACACATTACAACTATAAAGATAGTGAATTTTTTTAAAAAATATATTAAAGGCTTAATACATTATTTGCCCGCTGAATTTGTCCAAAATGGTTGATTGGCCTCCCGAACTTTCAAAGTGTCTCGATAGCCCCCTGAACTTGCATAAAATGTTCATCAGCCTCTTGAACTTGCATAAAATGTTTAGTTAACCATTTGAATTTGCATAAAATGTAATCACTTAATCACTCGGTTGTAAAAAAAGTAAATTAAATACGGAAAATATGTTGCACGCATCTTAAAAAGTAAAACAATCAAGGTCGGAGTATGCGATTATAATATTAGAGAAGAAAATGTTTTATAGTTGAATAATTAAGAAATTCTTTTTTTAACATGTTTTAATCTATTTTATGAAGTATTTAATAACTATCTAAGACACATGTAATATATCTTCCGGATTTGACTTACTTTTTTACAACCGAATGAATAATTAATTACATTTTATACAAGTTCAGGGGGCTAACTAAACGTTTTATGCAAGTTTAAGGGGCTATCGAGACACTTTGAAAGTTCAAGGGCTTATCAACCATTTTGGACAAGTTCAAGAAGCAAATGATGTATTGAGCCTATATTAAATCATTTTTTAAATCCAACTAATAGACAACTTGTTGTGTCAAATACATATATTTTATAGATATATGTGAAATTGATCAAATATACCAAATATTATTATGTGTAAAATTGTTCTCACTATCAAAATATAAAACCAGCCTTACAATGGAATTTTTTGTAGGATGATTAAAAATGAAATGATATTGGGTGTATAGTATGGATAACATATTGCACATGGCAAATAAGAAAAGATGAAACGTGGCATAAAGTAATTGGAAGTGACATAAAAGGTGTGGGAGATATTTATTGGAGTGTTTGATTGGGGGTACCGGCTATAGACGGTTGAGTAATGAGTAGTCACAATCAAAAAGAGGTCTGGATTATTTCTTCTTAGTTTTGCCATTTTTGGAAATCTAAATTAAGGTACCCTTTGATTACCCTAACTGGATACTAATCTAATCTCTCTCTTAAATTTTTATCTTTGACTGCCACGTGTATGTTTAAGGAATCAATACATTATAATCAAGGGGCCCCATTCCTAATTAAATTCACACTTTTAACGTCTTTAAAATCATCAATTTTTAATCATGCGGTTATGATGCTAACACTGCATACCAAAACGGACCATCCCAAAGCTTTCCATGAAGTGAGTTTTTTTTTTTTTTTTTTGTAGGATGATTAAAAATGAAATGATATTGGGTGTATAGTATTGGACAATTTTACCTCTGATGTTTAAAATGGTGCAATTTTACCCTTGACGTTGGCAGGTAAGAGCAATTTTATCCCTAACATTGACAAATTTGGTCAATTGGAGAAATTATTCATCAAATTGTCTTCCCGCTCATGAATTTTGTAACTAAAAAAATATAATTAAAAATAACAAAGGAGAATGAGGTTAATAATGATTAAAAATGATACTTAATATTGATATTTTTTAAAGGAGAATGAGGTTTAAGGGCAAAAATTAAAATGAGATAAAAAGTAAAGAGAAGGAGATTCGAACATAAAACCAATTGGATATAGAGATTCCTTTAATTATCACTATAACCAATTATGCAAACTTAGTTTTATGTCATATAATCACATTCTACATTATAAGTACTAATTTTAACTATTTTGGGGGCTGATCGGGACTAAATCACTGTCCGTCAAGGTTATTCCGGAGGGTCGGACGGTCGGGAGACTGTCCCCTACCCCCTGGCTCCGCCCCTGGTTATGGCAAATAAAAATTCTTAAAAATTATTCATTTTATCTACATTCAAATTTGATATTTTTAACAATTTCAAAAACAATTATTTTTACAGAAAACAGTTTCAAAAACAATTATTTTTACATGTGTTCTGGTAAATAAAAATTTGTTAATTTGAACCATAAAAAAATATAATCACTAATTTATTAGTCTATATGTTTATACATATTACACTACCGGTTTTGATCACATGGACCTTAATGACCATGCAGTATTTGGTCATTCACCATTAGATCTAGGCTTATTAGAATCTTAAGGTGGAGATTCAGAGCATCCTGCGACTTAGATTTAATAAGTCTAGATCTAATGGTGAATGACCAAATTCACTTGGTCATTAAGGTCCATGTGAATATTCCTGATTACACTATAGTCTCTTTCTTTTAAAAACTATTAGTTTATATATTTATACATACACTATAGTCGCTCTCTGTTTTAAAAGAACATATTATATAGTGCTTAAATCTTGTTAAAATTAAGGGTTAATTTCAAATAAAACCTCTATGGTTTCACATTTTTGCAAATAAGTATTTATGAGTTTTTTTGGTAACAAAACAAATCATGTGATTTGCACCGCTAGCAGAATAAAAAATGCGTCTTCTTCTTCTTCTTTTGCAAGAATTCTAGAAATTTTATGGAATTTCAAATTTCTAAAATTTCAGAATTTTAGAATTCCAGAATTCTGGAATTTCCATAATTTCTGGAAATTCTAAAACGTTGGAATTCCCAATGTTTTGAAAATTCCAAAATTCTGGAAATTCCAAAACTGGAATTCCAGAGATGGAATTTAATTCCATTTCTAGAATTCCATCCCGTTTCTGGAATTCCAAAAAAAAAAGCAAGAAAAGTCAATTTTTTTCTTCCAAAAATACTTTATTACTGATTAAGTCAATTCCATTTGCCTTGATAATGATAACGATGCAAAGAATACACTAAAGATGTCGAAAGACTGCCTCTCTCTCCATACTGTTTGTCGCCCATCTCTCTCTCTCTCTCTCATGTAACCGCTTGTGGATAAGCCATTTCCTCTCCTAATTTACCTCAACATAGTTGAAGCGTGATCGGTGATACGAAGGTCATGATGATCCGTTCTTCCAGTGCAAATCACATTGGAGATTATCTGCTCTACAAGAGGTAATATAATAACCTTTATGGAATATATGATATATATCCTTCATTGGTATCAGAATCACATATCTCATATTCTGTATATTTTAATAAATGAATATGAAGAAAAATGTAGTTTTTCCATGCTAAGGTTAATATATATATATATATATATATATATATAAGATTTATGTTTATTGGGAATGAATACGTGTTTTTTGGCTTTTTATGTGTTAAAATGAGATCGGGATCACATAAAAACATGTATTTTTATGATTTTAGGGTTTTTAATTCAGAATAGTGCGAGTTCCAGTCTCAACTGAGAGCGTGTGCCCTTAACACTAGTCTTTATTCGCCGTATCGATAAAGACTTCACCAATATGAACAAGGACCCCGAAAACCCTAGACCAAAAAATGTTCCAGGGAACGGACGACGGGGAGGCAGCGCATGGGCCACACACATCTTGGAGTAGGTGTCTTTCATGTGTCGCATATGTGGTGCACACACCAACCATGCTATGACACACATCATTCTTCCGCCAATTCATGTGTGTTGCATGGCGTATGTGGGTTGTTGAGCGATTTTCGTAAGTGCACGGTATACGCTTGTAGTAATAAAAGATATCGAACCCACAGGGAACGCTTTTTACGAAAACTTATTTTAATTCAGTTTAATTCACGTCTTTAGGTTTATAATATAGAAAATCGTTTAATTAGTTTGTATTGGTCTGGATTAGATGAGAATAATACGTTGAACTTAGAGTACAATTCTGTCTTGAGATTTGATTACAAGAAAGAAACTTTTGTGTTTAGAATAAGAAGTGTACAAAACTTGCTCGCATTAAGCAAAGAAAGCAACTATAAATTTGGTAAGATTATAAACATGTAACAATTCATTAATTTACGCAATTAATGGGCTTTGAACTGGAGACGATCTTCCTACGATCGGGCAAGATCGCTACCTTAATCAAATCGGTGTTTTATGTCTGATAAGTCGAGCCATCGATCATATCATCCATAAATCCTAATTCTTTTAAGTGTTCAACAAAGTTTCCTTATAATTATATGAAATATCTACGTTTTAATGAAAACACCAGAACCTTACTTCGAAAATCATTTTGTCAGAATAACATCAAAGTAACAACAGAATAATATATTGAATGAAATAAATGTATTATTATTGAATTGTGAATCTTCACAAGTTAACAGAGAAGAATAAACATGGATAGCATTTTAACTAATTTGAGTTCCGGATTGTCAATCCTTTCCTCAAACTTCGTAGGTTTGTCAGACCCTGGGGCGCTTCAGCCGTTAGTTCTTCTCGCTGAATCTTCGGAATAGAGATCGCCAGATCCACTACCAGAATGTGAACTTGTCTTTGAACAATTTTTAAATCTAAACTAATCGCTACTGTGTTTGTAATTAATCTAAGAACAACTTGTGTACAGCAAGTTTGATTTTACAGAAATGTAATCTAATATCTCGTTCTCTTCTGAATCAGAATTTCAATATAATATCTACTCTCTAAAACTATATCAACCAACATCCTGAATTCTAAAATGAACTCTTTATTTATAGATGCTGGAGGGTTGTGTTTGAAGGGTCGTGTCCGCTGTGAATAGTCATTTCTATCCAATCGAACAGACGCGTTACTTGGAATTTTGTCATGTGAAAACACTACTATAATGGCTGCTGCTCGTACCGAGATTATGGAATCTCAGTCGCGACCTGGGGAGTATAAAGTTGCTCCAAACGAAACAATATTTGGTGCCTGAAATTAGCGTGTCGCAACCGAGATGTGGGAATCTCGGTCGCGACACGGGCTTTGATTCCCAGTATTCGACGTTTCCCGTCTCCTCGTAACGGTCTTATGAATTACTTGTACTTTTAGCTTGTAACTCTGATTTTTCTCTCGTTTTTGGTCCGTTTTAGCCCCTATTTGGATTTAACCAAATAATTAAGTACCTTGCATCAAAGAAACATATATAGACGTAAAAGTACTCTAATTGAATATAATTAGTATGATTTCACGACAAAACTGACGTAATTACTAATGATATTTTAGGTATATTTTGGGCTTATCATGGGTCCCACACGCCAAATGCGTTAGCAACGTGTGTCGGTGCATGGGATGCCCTCCTCTGGTCGTTTGGCCTCCAATTTTTTCAGATTATGTCTTTGAACTTTTCTGATTTTTTATGCATTTTGTGCAATTTTTGGACAAACAAAATATTTATTTTTTATTTTTAAAATATTCTAAAATCACTTTAAATTCATGGAAAATATTTTTAAATGTCCAGAAATTATAAAATATTTTATAAAAACACAACAATATCTGAAATATTTTGTGAAGTTTTTATATGGATAAAAATGTGTTTTTGATTATATATGTTAGTTATTTGTGTTTGTACAATTAAAAATGCTTGTGATTTTACATAGGCATGTATTATAAATTACCTAAATTAGCTCGATTTCCACATCAATTGGTTAAGTTTGAAGAACTTATTAAGGAAAGTTGACCTTACAAATTAAATAGAAGGGTCAAGTGAGATAACATAAAAGCAATCGTGCTCCACAATGTGAAGATGTATAATTTAATGCAAAAGTGTATTTGGGATGATGTTGGTTTAACTTCTAGGCGGGACAAGCACCTTCTTTTCAATAATTTGATAAAGTCTATATTGTCCCAAAGGGTGAAAGACATGTTGAATGAATCTTGGATGAAGAGGCCACAATTATAAGAAGGCCGTTGAATTTTTTCTCGAGTAGTTGAGTAGTTTGAAAGTTAAATGCGCAAGTCACAAGTTGAAATATGGGATGAAGTTCACTCTAGGAAAATTAGTCTCCCTTGAGGTTCACTCTAAGAAAATATGTTTCCCTTGAGGTTCACTCTATGAAAATAGGTCTCCCTTGAGATTCAATCTAAGAAGTAAGTTTCTCTTGAGGTTCACTCTAGGAAGTAGGTTTTCCCTGAGGTTCACTATAGGAAAATAGGTCTCCCTTGAGGTTCATTCTAGGAAGTAAGTTTCCCCCCAGGTTCAATCTAGGAAGTAAGTCTCCCATGAGGTTCATTATAGGAAGTAAGTTTCCTCTAAGGTTCATTGTATGAAGTAAGTTTCCCATAAAGTTTAGTCTAACAAGTAAGTTTCCCTTAGTTTCCTTCAAGATATTTCCACTGGTTTTCTTTAAGATGTTTCATCTAGAGGAAACCGAGGTTCACTCTAGGAAATTCTAAGTAAACAATGCACTAGAGAAGATGAACCATTCGAAGTGAAGTGCATCAAAAACAAAAGACGACGCACTAGAAAAACATAAAAAATTATCTAAAAAATTATTTTAAGAAAAAGTTTCCTAAAATAAAAAGTTTCATAAACAGTTATTTAAAAAAAAGCTTTCTAAAAAGTTTTTTAAAAGGAAAAGTTTCTCCCATGAAAAATATACATCATGGTATGCATAAAAGACGATTTTTTATCTTCAAAATTGATGAAGACGGGGAATTGGACAGGGATCCGATTATCGGCTTTGCGGAGAATTCGAAAATCATTGATAAAGTTTTAGATATATTTCTAATATTAGTAATAATTTTAATATTTAATAAATATAATTATAAGACTAAATAAAAATTTATATATGTTATTTGTAATTAATTAAAAATAAAATTACTGGGGGAAAAAGGCAAAAGGGCAAGAAAGACATTTGGTAGATTTGTTTTTTCAGATGAAATCTTTATGAACTTTTGATACATACATTTTAATGAGAAAAAGAAGAAAGAAATGTATGTTAGTTATGCTTCCTAAGAACAAAAGTGAACATGTTCAGTTCATATGATAGATTCTATGAGACAAAAAGAAATCCCCAACACAACCCCAAATGGTCAAAAATTGCAACTACACATTTCATATATATTAATATAAAATAATGAAAAAGAGAACGTGGAAACTCCTCATCCTAGGAAACCAATTCATGTCTCAATATAATATTAATTTGGTTCCTTTCCTGCTTAATCAGGTTACCAACAAATCCAATCATTTTTACTGTTTTGCTTCTTTCTTAATATTTGTAATTTTAGTAGGGTCTTCATACAAATTATACAGCATTTAGAACAAGCCCGTTCATACCATGTAACAACTTTCAACAAGAGCCTAAATGATGTTTTATCCTGCTGAAATATATCCGCTCTCTATTACTTTTTCATTATTTTCTTTTCAGATTTTGTAAAATCTGAATAAGTAATTTTGCCAATGTATAGGTTTTATTCTATCTCTTCTTACTATTTTCTTACTATACTTATTCTTGTACATTTTTCATCTAATTAGATGAGATAACATTTTAATTGATTTATATATATATATATATATATATATATATATATATATATATATATAATATTAACATTATCAATACCTTCTCTAGGTACTTTATTCATTATTTTGGATTTTTTTTATCATTAGATGCTAATAATAAAAAATAAAATAAAGTAATGATTTTTTTGTAAAAAATAAAGTAACTATCGTCTCTACTTTATCACTTATTCAGTAAATAATATATATTAGTAAAATTATATATCTAATTAATTAATTTTTTTTATTCCAATTATAACATTATATTTATTTTTATATTAATTAAATAATAAATTTAAATCTCTATTATAATTAATATATTTAATTCAATTAAACAAATAAACACATAATTTTCAGCCCACATAGTCCTAAGTGGAAATAATTTCTAATTTATCATTATGCCATTCGTCCTTGTTTTTTTGGTACGTGACTCATTAGATTCTTATCGCAACTAATCGTGTATATCTATTGTAATTCTACAGCCAATTAGAATTGGATAAAATTAAATTTTAGTTTTATCTATTAATTTTACAATTAATCCAATAAATATATAACGAAAAAAGAGAATAGGATTTTACCAAAAACGTAACAGTTTTCCTCCTAGAGCCAAAAGAATGTCAAATGTTGATTATGACCATTTACCTTTCGGTGTGTCGTTGTTAGGGGTGCAAAAAAAATCCAAAAATCGAACCGAAAATAAGATTAGCCGAAACCGATGGACTAATGTGCGGTTTTTAATTATGAAAATAGTGATTAATGGTTACAGTTATAATTTTGGTATTCCAAAAATCGTGGTTAACCGAAACCAAGCGAATATCAATAAAATATAAACGTACATTTATTTATATTTATATATAATTATATATTATCCAACTATACTAATTATGATACGAGGCATCTCCTTCTGGGATCGGGTCCGTATGAAGGAAGTCAGAGGAAGAGCGAAGCACGAGACCCGGGGAGAGCCAACCGTGAAAGACGAGGGCAAAGGCAACCAGCAGAGCACGCGGGGCGTGCCTCCTCGTGCGCGGAGCGTGGAGGGTCCTATTTCCGGAGGACAGTTCAGGAGCTCATGCACGCGGGGCGTGCCTCCTCATACGCGGGACGCAGATCAGGCATCCGGAACGAGTTCTACCCAGGAGATCAACTACGCGGGGCGTAATACTAGAGACGCCATGCGTGAACCTCATCAACGAGACGCACCAAGTTCAGGAGGTCAATTACGCGGGGCATAATACCAGAGGCGCCACGCGTGAAGCCTGTCGTTGTGAGCCACCAAGTTTAGGAACTTCACCACGCGGGGCGTAGCAAGACCCGCGCGGGGCGTGTCCTGTCTGGAGGATACTTCTTCACCAAGTTCTTGTGTTGGGGACCATTTCTGATCTTCCTTAATTACAATCCTGCCACTCCTTATTTACAATACTGCCACTCCCTATTTACAATCTATGCCACTCCCTATTTACAACCATACCACCCCTTTTCCTTTACCCTAAATTACTCTTATCTTTATCCATTTAATTAGTTAAGTGATTTATCCTTTATCGTAATTTGTTTGTTAGATTTTGAGATGATATAAATTCATCTCTTCCTTTGTAAACCCTAACTTTTTATCAATCAAGTATTAATCTTCTTCAAGAAGCTTGTTAAGGTTTTCACCTTCGACAATGGGAATTTCATATTCTTATGGATTTAGTCCATAAAACCGGGATTAACTCCTTCTAGTTTAGCTAGAGAAGAAATATCTTTGTTAGTTTATGATTAAAACTAACTCGTCCCGAAACCGATTTGTATCAGTTGGTATTAGAGCCGATCGTTTTCCTTAACGAAGACTTCTTTCGACTATGGTTCAACCAAGTTCATCTCATAGATCTGAAGAAACCGCCAACAAGGGGTTGGAAAATCTCAAAGCCATCGTGAGGAGGTATAGAGAGAGTACTAGGGAGGATTTTCGGGTGATAAACAAGCTAAGGAGGAAGCTTGTGGCACCCGTGGAGAGCCATAAGCAAGGATACCGAAATGATCCCCAACCCGCCATAGAAGTTCCTCTTGAAGATCCGTCACCAATCTTTTCTCCTTTACACATTGAAGAGGTAAATTCTAAACTTCCAATTTCTCATATTGAAGTTGTGGATAGTCCTATTGCTAGGAAGAGATTGGATGTTTGTGATGTTGTTTATGATGTTGAAGTGGATTTAGATTCTCATTGTGGATTTGTTGATAATGATGTTATGAATGAGAATGTGAGTTCATGCATGGATGAGGAGGAAAGAGTGTTGGTAGGTGAGAATGTTGGGAAAGCCCATGTAGCAAGTGATGCTCCCCAAGTGTTTGATAAAATGCCTCTTAAGCATAATCTTATTTGTAAGTTTGAGGAAAGTGAAGGCATTATTCTTGAGGAAGGGGAGAGTGACTTTGGGCTTATTAATCTCTTTGAGGAGCATGATGAAACTAGTTTATGTATGGAGATTGATGGCTATGGAGATGGGAGAGATGTTGGTGGTTCAACTATAGTTGGTTGTAACATGTCGTTTGGGTCGGGTAGCTATTCAAATGGTTTGGCCAGCTTGAACTATAGGGAGAAGTGGAAGGAAACGAGAGGTCGTGGGAAAAGATGGATCATGGACGAAGATGGAAATGAATTTGAATACAACCATGAAGAAGAGGAGTTAGAAGAGGAGATTGATGAAAAGGAGAACCAATCCGAGAATGAGCTAGAAAGGAATGTGGAACATGATTATTGTGAAGACGAATTTGAGGATGAGGTTGAAGAGAGAGAGAGAGAGCGCTTCCAAAGATGAAATATGTGAGGATAGTGAACTTTGTCATAGTGCATATGAGTTTGATTATGATGAAGATTGTAGAGTTTACCATGGGGAGGATGAATGTCGAAGCATTGAGTGGAACCAATATGGGGCCGCTTATGAGGAAGACGAAGATGGGGTCTACTATGATGACAGTGAGCGTCGGTGTGTTGAGTGGGATCGACATGGGACTCCTTATGAAGATAATGAAGGTAGATTCTATTGTGATGATGAATTGGAGGATGTTGAACGGAACTACAATGAAGATATCTATGAGTATGATGGAGGAAGGTTCCGTCATAAAGATGAGTTGGGAAATGTAGAGTGGAGCCGAAACGAAGAAGCTTATGATGATGAAGAAGATCGGTTCCAAGATGAATATGAGTCAGGAAATATTGGGTGGAACCGAAATGAAGATGCTTATGATGGTGAAGAAAATCGGTTCCAAGATGAGGATGAGTCGGGAAGTGTTGAGTGGAGTCAAGTTGAAGACACCTATGACGTTGATGATGATGGCAATGAGCACAATGTGTATTTGGTAACAAGGGTGCCAATGCCTAGTGAAGAGGAGCATAGCTAACGTCATCGATTATTTAGAACTCGATGCTTAGTTCTTGGGAAGAAGTGTGAGATGGTGATCGACGGAGGAAGCCAAGTAAATATCATTAGTCGGTCCGCCATGAGTAAGTTTGGGTTGGTTCCCGAGCCACATCCTAGACCTTACCGCCTTGGTTAGGTCAACGAGGTGGAAAAACTTCAAGTTACTCATTGGTGTAAAGTTCCTTTCACTATTGGAGCTTATGGGGATGAAGCTATGTGTGATGTTGTAGAGATGGGTGCTTGTGATGTGCTACATGGTAGGCCATGGCAATTTGATTGTGATGCCTCAATGCGGGAAGAAGCAACACCTACACCATATGCAAAGGTGGAATCCGATATGTCCTTACACCTTTGAAGAGTTCTCCTAGTAAAAAAACGGAGACCGTCTTGGAAGATTGTCCAACTCGGGAGTTGAGTGTGACTGGGTGGATTGGTGGAATGGGTGAGACATTGAATCGTCTTGACTTGGGTTCCATGGATGAGTTAGCTAGCCACTCTCCTAGTGAAGTCAAATCCAAAGAGGAGAATGAGGTTGAGAAGGGGGGTAGCAAAGTTGGAAGTGAGGAAGTAGAGCCGATGTTCAAGGGTGACAAGCACATGTCCTTCAATGAGCCACCTAAACGGCTTCTTAAAGGGCTTCCACCTTTGAGAAAGCTACCACGAGACATAGCATGGGATCCGGGAGATAGTGCACCTAGCTCTACATATGGTGAATTGAGCTCTAGAGAGGAGGATGTAGGTTGCTCTATGAAGCCTATTGATAGCACCAGGACACCTAACACATGCCACATGCAAAAGGATCAAGTCACTCGCTTGGTAAAATCTGAACTTATTCTTTTGTGCTTTGTTGAAATATATGTGTTGGAATCTTGGATGTATATGTTGAGGGAGAACCTTTCCTATGATGAGCCCACGAGGGGTGAATTTGTTGTGAAGGATGTGAGCTTGATTGAATATTTGTTGATGGGGAATGGCTTCCCGGGGAATATAGAAAAGATGGAAGGAAGTCAAGACTTGGTAAATTCGAAATTCACTATTGTGTGCCTTATTGACATGTATGTGTGTGGGTATATGTTGTGCTTGTTGAGGAAGATCCACCCTATAAGGAGTCAATGAGAAGCGATCTTGTGATGAAGAGAGTGGGGTTTATGAAGTCTTTGATGAATGGGGATAGCCGCCCGAGAGATGTTGAGAAGATAGACAAAATTCAAGACTTGGGGAATAATGGCCAAGTTAGTAAAGTGGAAAGTCTTGAAGTTCCGGGATTGTTAACCTAAGGTGAGGGAGGAGCTAATCTAAGTATGCTTGAGTTCACTATGAAGTGGGTTGACAAATGTCGCCAGGATATTCTGTTTGATGTGGGCCATGGGCAAGGAGAGATTGAGCAAGGTAGTCGAGTTAGTGGCATGAATGAAAGCGAAGGCCGGACATATTCAAGTCAAAATCATGTTTGGGTTATGAAGAGTACTCAAGGGACCGCTCCAATTTGGGTTGATATATGGCACCGGGACATGGCATTTGAGGTTGGCTATGAACAAACGGAGGTTGAGCCTAGCATCCGGGTTGATGGCGTGAGGTATATTAAGGTCCGGGCATATTCGACTCAAGGCCATGTTGGGGTTTTGAAGAGTGCTTATGGGATTGATCCTAGTTGGGTTGATACAGGTCGTCGGGACATTCCATTCGAGGTAGGCCATGAGCAAAAGAAGATTGTGTTGATTGCTCAAGTTCGTGATTGGGAGATCAAGAGGAACCATGGGTGGCCCGTTCAACGAAATGAGGGGCGTTGGAAGACCATCCAAGCATTTATTGGGAAGTGGTTTGACAAGCTTCGCCAAGACATACCATTCGATGTTGGTAGAGCATTCGATATGGGTGGAGATTGGGAGATGAGTACTACGGAAGATGACGTCCGGGGTGAGGCACTCGTTGAGAAGTGGGGAAAAGCTCGTGAGGAGAAGGTGAGTCCGACAATATGTGGAGTGGACTTCTTGAATTCATCTCGAACAACACCTTGGTTCGATTTGAGGGCTTAGGTCCGTTCACAATGAACACGTCTCATCAACATGTGGCAAGCAACTTGGGATCAAGTTCTTTTTAAGAGAGAGTGTATCATACGGGGCATCTCCTTTTGGGATAAGGGTTCGTACAAAGGAAGTCGAAGGAAGAGCGAAGCACGAGACCCGGGGAGAGCCAACCGTGAAAGACAAGGGCAAAGGCAACCAGCAGAGCACGTGGGGCGTGCCTCCTCGTGCGCGGAGCGTGGAGGGTCCTATTTCCGGAGGACAGTTCAAGAGCTCATGCACGCGGGGCGTGCCTCCTCATACGCGGGACGCAGATCAGGCATCCGGAACGAGTTCTACCTAGGAGGTCAACTACGCGGGACGTAATACCAGAGACGCCACACGTGAACCTCATCAAAGAGACGCACCAAGTTCAGGAGGTCAATTACGCGGGGCGTAATACCAGAGGCGCCACGCGTGAAGCCTGTCGTTGTGAGCCACCAAGTTCAGGAACTTCACCACGCGGGGCGTAGCAAGACTCAAGCGGGCGTGTCCCGTCTGGAGGATACTTCTTCACCAAGTTCTTGTGTTGGGGACCATTTCCGATCTTCCTTAATTACAATCCTGCCACTCCTTATTTATAATACTGTCACTCCCTATTTACAACCATACCACCCCTTTTCCTTTACCCTAAATTACTCTTATATTTATCCATTTAATTAGTTAAGTGATTTGTCCTTTATTGTAATTTGTTTGTTAGATTTTGAGATGATATAAATTCATCTCTTTCCTTTGTAAACCCTAACTTTTTATCAATCAAATATTAATCTTCTTCAAGAAGCTTGTTAAGGTTTTCACCTTCAACAATGGAGATTTCATATTCCTATGGATTTAGTCCATAAAACCGGGATTAACTCCTTCTAGTTTAGCTAGAGAAGAAATATTTTTGTTAGTTTACGATTAAAACTAACTCGTCCCGAAACCGATCGGTATCAAAATAGTAATTAGTTATCTACCTAGTTACACTTATCTAAATATATACTGATTGTTTTACTACGAAAAAGAAAGAATTTTGCTTTCGTTCTCACTCTGATTCTGAAAAGACAGAATGTTCGTTGACCAAATAGAAACAAGTTTTAGTTTGTGCTAAAATTTGTTTATACGAATTAAAATACAAGTTAAATATCCAATATTGTCCTCATAAATAAAAATAAATACTTTTTTATTTATACAAGCCATTCACGAATTATTTTTTATTTCTTTGTTTTGAATCCTATTTTTACTTAGTTCATGCTTCGAGTTTATGTCGCCCCATTCTTCATCACATTCACTCGATAGTCTATAGTCCATACAGACACCATGCACGTTCCATTAATCTCTTCAAGTCGTCATTGACTCACCGTCCACTCACAATAATTTTATTTTTATTTACTAATGGTTGGAAACCGAAATAAAAGGTTATCTGATCGAAATAATTGGTTAACTGATTAGTGGTTAACTGAATTTAGTGGAATAGTGTATGATTAGTGCTTTAAAAAAACCGATCAAATGGTTAACCTACCGAATTAACTTTAATGGACTGATTAACCAACCACGTGTACCTCTAGTAGTTGCAGTATAATTCAATCTTTCATCAACTATATCCAAATGACCCATGACTATGAAATATGTCAAATCACATATAAAAGACATTTGTTCTCTTGTCCAAGTCAAGTTGTTCAAACTAGATAGATTCATGAAATTTTAAATCCAAAGACACGCTTTCCAAGTTCACACGTATTTCGAAACAGAAATATAGGGTTCGAAAACCAATTAAACACCGCCACGTATCCAGATGCACAATATTTTGTCTATTAGCTTTAGACTCAGCTGTCATATAAACGTCACTTCTTAACTCAATTCTTCACTTCATTGCTCAAAGTTAGTCCAGAATTTCCTTAAATATTTACTGATTTTAGCATCAGAGAGGGTTCGCCGGATCTCTACACCCCTTTTCTGACGATTGTTCATTGATTCAGGTCATCGGAAACAATCAGAAGACATATTACAGAAAGAAAAATATCAATTACTGATAAACACGACTTCACTTATATTTTATTTCTATTCGTTTCAATTTCCGATTGATATTGTTGGTAACAAATTATTGATGTGTCATAATCAGATATTGAACATAAAAACTGAAATTCTAAAATTTAAAATAAAATTAAAAATAAAATTTTAATTTTTTATATTTTAAAAAGTATTTATTATTCTTGAAGATTTTTATGGAACCCCAATAATAATAATAATAATAATAATAATAATAATAATAATAATAATACAAAAGTTGTGTTTGGTATTAAATTATTGATACAATTGAAAAATAGACTAGTAGTTCATCATCAGCAAAATATACTTATATACTGCTACAATTAACTTCTCATGGAGTATTTTTTATAGAAAATTGATCGAGATTAGATTAATCACTTTTAAGTAGGTTAATTATAGAAAGTGTCGTAAAATTTTAGCTCTTAAAATTTTCGAAAGTTCAGATCAGATTTTATAATTCTTACAAAAAAAAAAAATTAGATTTTATAAAAATATTATTAAAAAATATAAAATCAGAAGTTAAAGTATCCTAATATCTAACAAAAATAACACAAATCATAAATTTCAAAAAATATCAAAACGCTATTATATAACAAAACCAATTATATGTGTCCCATAATATTCAAATCATTGGGTCTTGTAATAAAATAATAATATTAACTTCTATAATTAACAATATAGTTTTCATCCCATTTTAGAAACAATAATATTTAAAAACAACAATCATACAATATATACTTTAGACCTTTTCGAAGACATATTTTCTTTTGTTATTATTATTTTCTTCTAATAATATACATTATATAGGATAATACATTACAAAGTAATTGTGCATGCTTTTTAAAAGGGGAAAAAAAGAAAGCATAAATTTCTTTGGTTGAATTAAAATTTCAAATTAAATGAAGAAAATGTCAATGAAAATTAATGCAATACATATGGAATATGAAAAGTGTTATTTATTTACATATTTATTTATTTTGTTGATTTAAATTGGTGCCACCAACTGAGTCTTAAAATTCCGCATTTTATCATCTTTATTCACCTCTAATTTTAATGCACTTATTCTATAAAAAAAAAATTAACGCACTTATTTATTTATTAAATTACGGACATATATCTTATCATTTCTTCTTTTTATGGGTTTTTCTAAGAGAATAGATTCGAATCTACAATGTGGTGTTCTTGGGCATGCTGAGAGGTATTGTGAGAGACAGTTTGAAGAGAACAGTCAGGATGCCAGAGTGGTGCAAGGTGGCTAAGGGAACCGGGGGACCAGAATGACGACCCAAACGTATAAGGAGGGAGAAGAGTACTGTTTGGAACACAAGGAGGGGGTTGGTTGGGGGAGAGGGGTATGTTGGTTAGAGGGAGGAGCTCCTTTATAAACGGTACAACGAGTACATGAGGGGGTACGAGTAGGCAGGGTGAGGGTAAGGAGAAGGAGGGGATTCAAAATATTGGGGGTATTGGGGAGGAAGGGGAGGATATCCTAATGGAAAGTGCAGAGGAAGAAGCTCTGAGGGTATTGGAGGATAGGAAAAGGCGAAGAGGGGAAAGTGAGGGAGCAAGCAAAGAGAAAGTGGGGACAGAGGGAATAGGGGTGATCAAAACAAAACAAGTAGAGGGCACAAAACAACAGGAGGAATCTATTTCTAATGTGGATAAGGGTTTCTCTAACATTGAAGGAGCGGCGAGACCTGGGACCAGGTCCGCCGGGAGGAATGATATGCGTTAGTTGGAACTGCCGAGGGCTGGGGAACACTCGGGCAGTTCGAGCGTTGGGAGATATAGTGAGATCGTATCGACCAAACATCTTGTTCCTTATGGAGACTTTGGTTGACCAGAGTCGGTTACTTAAAATTAGCAAGTCACTGAAGTTTGAAGGGTGCTTAGGAGTGGATAGTAGAGGACACAGTGGAGGACTGGCGATTATATGGTCTGCGGGGATCAAATTGAACTTGAATAGATATTCGGACAGGCATATTGATGTCACAATAAAGGATGATGAGAGAGGAGACTGGAGATGTGTAGGGTTCTATGGCTATGCGGATAGAAGCTTACAGGACGAATCATGGAAATTGTTAGAAATAATTGCAGGGGAATCTGAGCTCCCTTGGACAGTGATGGGTGATTTTAACTATATCAGGGAACAGGGGGAGAAGTTAGGAGGGGCGACTTATCCAGAGAACTTGATACGAAAATTTAATAATGTCATTCAGGGGTGTGGATTGACAGAGCTCAGGCAGGAGGGCAGCCCGTATACTTAGGAAAGAGGTCGGGGCTCGCAGATGTGGATAAGAGAGAAGCTCGATAGAGGGTTTGGAAGCACAGATTGGATTCGAAGATTCCCGAGGTATCATTTTTGCAATATGGTAGCAGCCTATTCGGACCACTACCCATTAGTGCTAAAACTGGAGGAGGATAATTCTCGTAAGAGGAGCGGGAGGTTTCTCTTTGAGCGGGCGTCGCTCCAGGAATCAGATTTTTTGGAAATGGTGGGGTGCACTTGGGCTGAAAATAATCACAGAAATGTACCGGAGCGTTTGTTGATATGCTCAGCAGTAATGGATAAATATGGAAAAGAGTATAAACGCAAGTTTAGAGGGCGTATTGAATTTCTAAAGACGCAACTGAGTCAAATACGGGACAGAACTGATACGGGGTCTGAAAACAGAGTAAAAGAGATCCAAAAACAGCTAAACATAGCTCTAGAACATGAGGAAACTTTCTGGAGGCAAAGAGCTAAGCAGTTCTGGCTGGTAGGGGGTGATCTGAACACAAGATTCTTTCATTCATGTGTAAAAACCAGGAAAAAACAAAATCTGATTGTGGTATTGGAGAATGATGAAGGTGGGCTTATTGAAAAGCAAAGAGAGATAAGCAAGCATGTGTTGGAGTATTTTCAGACAGCCTATGCGCAAGAAGAAGAGAGTGAATGGGATGCATCTGGGGTTTTTATACCAGGGGTGTCGGATAGAGATAATGAAAAGTTAATCAAGCCTTTCACATTGGAAGAGTTCAGGAAGGCCATATTCCAAATGGATCTGGAGAAGTCTTCGGGTCCTGACGGTCTTAGCCCGGGCTTTTATCAACACTTTTGGCCTATGATAGGGATGAGAATCTTTGAGGCATGCAAAGGTTGGTTGGAAAGACAGGAATTTTTGGCAAATTTGAATGATACTGTAATAGTGCTGATTCCAAAGATGGAGGCGCCTAAGAAAATGTCTGATTTTAGGCCAATTTCGTTGTGTAATGTACTTTATAAGGTCATCGCAAAGGTACTGGCAAATAGACTAAAATCAATTCTTCCTAATCTTATTAGTGAGAGCCAATATGCTTTTGTGCCTGGAAGATCGATTATTGACAACGTTCAAGTGGCATTTGAATCCATACACTATATGAAAAGGAAGAATCGGGGTGATAAGGGTAATGTGGCTCTCAAGATTGATATTAGCAAAGCTTATGATAGAGTCAACTGGAATTTTCTAAAAACAGTAATGAAGGGAATGGGATTTGGGGAGGTATGGATTAACTGGATAATGTTGTGTGTGACTACTGTGCAGTATTCGGTAGCAGTTAACAAGGATATTATGGGGCCAGTGACGCCAAGAAGAGGCCTAAGACAAGGAGACCCACTGTTACCATATCTATTCATATTATGTGCTGAAGTCCTATCACAAATGATATATAAGGCAGAAAGAGAGGGGAGAGTTCATGGGTGTAGGGTGTGTAGAGGGGCGCCGGTGGTCTCTCATTTGTTCTTTGCAGATGATAGCTTCCTTTTTTTCGGGGCATCGGCCGAGGAAGCGGAAGTGGTGATGAAAATCCTAAACGACTACGAGAAAGCTTCTGGACAGGCGATAAACGTCAATAAATCAGGTATATTCTTCAGCTCCAATGTAACCCAGGGTTTGAGGGATGATATATGTGATATGTTAGGAGTGTGGGCTCCTTTAAACACAAGGAGATTTTTGGGGCTGCCTTCATTAATTGGGAGATCAAAGAGAGGAGTTTTTACCTTTTTAATTGATAGACTGAAAAATAGATTCTATAGTTGGAGCTTTAAATTTCTGTCGAATGCTGGGAAGGATGTGCTACTTCGAACGGTTGCGCAAGCCTTGCCAACTTTTTGTATGAGTACATTCTTATTACCCAAATCAATTAGTGAGGAGCTTCAAAAAATGATGAACTCGTTCTGGTGGGGTAAAAAGGAAGACAGGAAAAAGAAGATGCACTGGTTTGGGTGGGAGAGTCTGTGCAAAACCAAAAGGAGAGGCGGGTTGGGTTTTAGGGATTTGTATATGTATAATCTTTCACTATTAGGGAAACAAGGGTGGAAGTTGGTAGCTAAGCCAAATACCTTAGTCAGTAGGCTGTTCAAAGCTAAATATTTTCTAGCTGACAACTTTTTAGATGCGAAGTTAGTAACCAATCCTAGCTTTATCTGGAGGGGTATTTGGAGTTCGAGAGAAGTCTTAAAATTGGGTTCGAAATGGGAGGTTGGGAATGGTGAAGTAATAAGGGTTTGGAAGGACCCGTGGGTAGAACGAGGTGATCAATTTAAATTAGTACCTAGAGGAATGGGAGAAGTTGGAGAGATGAGGGTTAAAGAGCTATTTAAGGGCGGCAATCGGAAGTGGGATAGGGGAAAGCTTGAGCTGTTATTTGAGAGGGAGGAGGTGGAGGACATTATAAAAATTATTATACCCTTAAGAGAAAGAGCGGACCGATTGGTGTGGCAGGGTACGAAGAATGGTCTGTATTCGACAAAAACGGGGTATAAGGCGTTGGAGAGACAGAGGTGGGATGAAGAGAAGGAGGTTGAATGGGGTAAGGTATGGGGGCTAGATATCCTGCCTAGAATAAAACAATTTGTATGGAAATTATGCTCAAAATGTTTACCGATGAGGTCGGCTTTACGATCCAGGCATCTGTTAGTACCTAGCAATTGTTTGATTTGTGAAACGGATATCGAATACAGTTGGCACCTGTTTTGTATGTGCCTTTTTGCAGTTATGTGTTGGCAGGAAGTGGGGCTAGCAGCTCCTGAGGGGGATTTTGATGATGTGGTGAGCTGGTTCTCGGTCACTTATGAAAATGAAGATAATGATGTGATTATTAAAGCGATTTGTGCGATGTATGCTATCTGGCAGCACCGGAATGATATCCTATGGAAGAACCCGCAAAAGTGTGCAAGGATGAGAGTGGAAGGAATTAAACAGTTTATCTGGAGTTGGAGGGAAGCGAAGGAAAGAAATGGGAAGGAAAAACAAGTGCAACAGCAAGTGGTCGGGAGGTATGTGCGAGGAGGAAACGGGAAGGGGGAAAGAGGAAACGAGAGAGCAGGAAGAGGAGTCGTGCAGGGGCGGCTAATTTTGAGTAATAATAAAAGTATACCTGATCGGGTTTTGGGGAGGCAGGAGCGAAGATGGGATGGTGGCGAAGAGATGAGGCAGAGAGATCGGGAGGGAGCTGCTTATTGCAGCATGTCGGGGCATGATGAGTGGTGGGGAGGGAATGCTGGAGTTGTTAATCAACAGCGAGAGGGGGGAAGCGAGTTACAGCAGTATGATGGGTTAATTTTACAGCAGCAAGAAAGGGAGGAGGCGGTATGGCAGAGGCCGAAGAGGGGTGGGCTTAAATGCAATATAGATGGAGCTATTTTTGAAGAGGAAGGAAGATGTCGATGGGGGGCTATAATTCGGGATGAGGAGGGGGAAATGATGGCAGGGGCGAGTGGAATATTTGAGGGAGTCTACACTCCGCTGATGGTTGAAAGTTTGGCATTGAGAGAAGCATTACAATGGATTATTACATTGGATATTGAGTTGATACAAATTGAGATGGATGCTAAACTTATAGTGGAAGGGATTGGAGCAGAGGAGAACAATATCTCAGCAGTTGGGGACGTGTTGGAAGATTGTAAGGTTTTGCTTAGAGATAAGACGTATTCTGTGTCTTACGTACCGAGACTAGCGAATAGAGTGGCGCATCGGATTGCGAGGCGGGCTCTTTCCAATGCTGGTTTTTATTCTTTTGTTGATAAGCCGATTTGGCTAGTTGATGTTTTAGAAGATGATTTGATTCATTCATTAATATAATTATTTGGTTCTTTCTCAAAAAAAAAAAAAAAAAATAGATTCGAATCTACAACATCTCATTTCTAATTTCATATATATACCAACTATGTTTTTTTATATAATTTTTCTTTGTTTTAAGTAAGATGTATTTATGTTAATATGTAGTACTATTTTGCAATAACTAATCCATAGTAGATGAATTGGTAGGGTTCCTAATCCAAATCACTTTAGAGAAAGATAAATGAACATTTAATAGAGTTGAAACTCAATGCAAAGAATTAAAGTTACAATTTTTCTATTCTAGCTAAATAAAATTAAAAATTAAGGTATTGTTTGATAAAATTAAAAATTAACGTTAAATATTATAAAAAAATTTGGTTACATTAAATATTATAAATTTTAAAACTATTAAATAATATAACTGTTTGATAAATATTAAAAATAAATTATTATAAAAGGGACTAAAACAATGGCAATGCAAACTAAGAAGAAGTTGTTATTAGGGTTGCTTACGCTACATGGGTTATCTGTGACCGATGAATATTCATTCCAATAGGGATGGAGAATCCCTATTTATTTTTCCCATAGGGTGGATGAGAGAAAAAATTCCTATTATAGGGATAGGTCGGGGACAGGGACCTCTATCCCACCCCATGGAGATTCCATACCTATCTTCACCATATCTCCACGGGGAGTTTCATGGATATTTTTAAAATAATATTTATATAAATTTTAGATGTTTATTTTTATATTTGGATATTTTTCTTAAATATTTGATAGATTGATATATTACTTATGAATTATTATTGATATGTTTTTTTTTTGTATCAACTATATAGATATTGTTTAGATTATATTTTACTAATTATATTATATATTAAAAAACATTAAATTTCACTAAAAAAATATTACAATTGGAGTAATGGGGAATAGGGGATCCCCACAGGATGGGGATGGGTGACAAAAAAAAATTCCTATTTTATAGAAGGGGATGAGGATGGGGAAAGCAATCACCGTCCCTACCCTCCATGTTTTGCAACACTAGTTGTTATTAACTCTTTTAGAGAGAAGTGCTTTAAGAGCTAGTTATTTACTGAAGCTAGTTTTAGCTAACTACCGAATGTGCAAAAATAAAGAGAAAAGAGAATATGGGACAACTATACAACTAATACAATAATATAATACATTAATATGTAAAATGGAAAAGTCCTTAATACCCCTCTATAGTCAGCAGACTCCAGTAGCAAGTTGGAGAACTCTATAAAGATGACATGCCTAATTTGTGGGATATATTTCATCAATGGTGCACAACCTTTGCTCCATTTCATATTTTGGTGTACAACCTTACAAGTGACCTCCCACTTTGATGTATAACAAGTAAAAATAACCGGTCAACGTGCCACCTCAGTATTTTTCATCTACACATTTAAAAAAGTGGGATCACTTCTTATACAATCACTAAAACATCCTTCTTCCTTATGCAATTACTAGAATACTCTTATCCTCTTCCTTGCAACCCTCTCTCTCAGTCTTATCTCTAAAAAACTTTCAATCTCTCTCCTTTCAAAAACAATAATGAATTTGTAACTTCTAAGTCCATGTTAGACCTTTCATTTTCTCATCATCCCATACCCGTAACTTTCATGGACCCGTAAATCCACTATTCCCACCAAACGAAGAATCCATCTTTCTATGTACTGCTACAGCTCTTCAAAATTACATAAACACAGACACTCATTCTCACGACCAAAAGGTCCATTCCTATATTTTAAAAAGTGGTTTTAGACCCAATTCTAATATCTGTATTAAAGTTCTCATTCTTGATATGAAATGGAGATGTTTAAAGTATACATACCAGTTGTTTGATGAATGTCCTCGCCTAACTCTCTCAGCTTATAATTATATGATTGGTGGGTATATGAAATATGTATTGGTTAAAGAGTCGATTAATTTGGCACATATGTTGGTTCTTTAGGGTCATAAGCCTGATGTTCAAGCAGATGATGTTCTTTGTACAGCCCTCGTTGACACATATATGAAGTGTGGAAGGATTGATTATGCAAGGAAAGTTTTTGACTTGATGATTGAAAAAGTGTGACTTGTTCTACATCCATGATTTCTGGATACATGAACCAAGGTTCTGTAGATGATGCTAAAGAGATTTTTATGAAGACTATTAAGAAAGATGTGGTGGTTTTCAATGCAATGGTTGAAGGTTATAGCAAATCAATTGAAATAGCCAAGAAATCTCTTGAGGCTTACGTCAATATGCATCGATTTGGTTTCAGCCCCAATATATCGAGTTTTGCAAGTGTAATTGGGGCTTGTTCCACATTGGAATGATTTGAAAGTTAGAGAGAGAGAGATTAAATGTTTTTAAGAGAGAGGACTTAGAGAGAGAAAGGGAAAGATAGAGAGAGGGTTTGCAAGGGGATAAGAATATTTTAGTAATTGCATAAGAAGTAGATCCCATTTTTTTAAATGGGTAGATGAAAAATGCTGAGGTGGTGCATTTACCAGACGTTGACCGGTCATTTTTACCTACTATATACTAAATTGAGAGGTTACTTATAAGGTCATACATATTAGTGAGACAAATTGAAGGTTGTACACCAAAGTGTGAAATGGAGAAAAAGTTGTACACCATTAATGAAATTTACCCCTAATTTGTGCAATGTTGACTTCATTTGAGCTCATGTGAGAATTTTAGTAAGAAAATCAGCTAATAGGTTTTCTAAGGTGATGTATTTAGTAGTTGAAGCTGTTAGTTACATGTTCTTTGATCATATAAATTTTATATCAATATATCTAATTCAAACCTCAAGCTCGAAAAGTAATTTCCTAAGAATAATTCCCCTCACAAAAAGATAAAACCATCCAAAAGAGGTCATAAAAATAACTCAAACGAATGACCCTTTTGTTAAGAATAAATAGAACAATAGTCTAATCACCGCAACACATGTCTTAAAAAAGAAATAAAATTCCCCATCAATAAATGAAGCCAAGAAGGCTCGTCCCCACAATGACCAATAAATGAGAGAAAACAATCACTTGGAAAATCCAAAAGGACTGGTGATAATGGAGGCACCCTTGCGTGAAGCCAACACAAACCTTTTATACCCTTGCTGGCTTTTCGTGTGCGTCGGTCACCTAAATGCACTATAAAAGAAACTTAGTTTTTCCATAATTCTTGATTATACCCCTGACATAAGTCATAAAAAACAAATGACTCTGGTAATTCGATGTGTGAATATGTCAAATAACCAAAATAAAATTGAGGGCTTCTTTTTGGAGTTTTTAAAAGTGGATGATACATATGGATTATGACTCTTTAATGAACTACAATATGTTTTGAAATATATTGACCTGAATGTTGATAATATGAGGCGTTAAGATTGTGATAATGGTTTCACATGAAAGGAAAAACACCAAGGTGTTGATAAACGGTTTCTTAAAATAAATCCAAAAGCCTTGTATATGTCTTGTTCTTGTCATAATGTTAATCTTACTCTTGGTTATATGGCAGATCATGTGTGTAAGCTATTTCTTTTTTCAAGTTCTTCAACGCATATATTCATTGTTTTCAAGGTCTATAAAGAGATGGAATAATGTTCCTAGGTTAACTGTCAAATACTTGTCTCATACACGTTGGGAGAGTCTAATTAAAAGTGTTTAAAGCTATTAGATTTCAGTGTCCCCAAATAATACTAGCTTTGTGGGATTATCTAATCCTTATTAAAATAATGCAAATCCAAAGAGTGAAGCTGAAAGTTAGGCTGATGCAATCTCAAGTTATGAGTTTTTGCTTAGTATGATAATTTGGTATGAAATTCCATTTTTTGTTAATATGGTGATAAAGAAATTGCAATCTAAATCTATATGCATAAACACTATCATAAATCAATTGGAAGGAGAAATGTACTTTCAAAAGTATAGAAGTGAAGGTTTTATAATTACTGTAGATATTGCTAAAAGTCTTGCACTTGAAATGGATGTAGATCCTAACTTTCCCACAAACCGTCGTGTGATTAAGAAAAAATAATTTAATGAGAATAATGATGATGAAGAAGTTCAGTCACCTGAAGAGTCATTTAGAACCCAATATTTTTTTTATTATGGTGGATATGACAATTAAGTCTTTACATGATAGATTTGAGAAATTGAACACATTTGAAAATATTTTTGGAATTTTATATGATTCAAATAAGTTAAAGTCATTGGATGACAGTGAGTTGAGAGAATGTTGTAAGCTAATTTTCACTCTATCTTCTCCGATGGAAATTTATCGAATGTTGATTTAGATGGTTTTTTCTTTGAAATGAAAATATTGCAAAATTATTTTGCAAGACAAAATTGTTATTCATCACTGAAATTTTTATGTTTGTCAAATCTGCAGGTTATTATGTAAATGTTTCAATTGCTTAGAGATAATTTTATTAAATGTGCATGTGATAGTAGGATCAGCAGAAAAGTTTTTCAAATCTTAAATTAATCAATAGAAAAGTTTTTCAAAGCTTAAATTAATAAAAACATATTTGAGATCATCAATATCACAGGCAAGATTGAATGATTTAGCAACTTTAGCTATTGAGAAACAAATGTTAGGAAATATTGATGTTGATGTTACACTTAATAATTTTGCATCTCAAAATGCTAGAAGAAACCACTTCTTACGAAATTTGTGTATCTTGTTTTGTAGGTGGAACTGTTAGAGGTGACGATTTTGTAAGCGATTATAGATGATAGATAATAACATTGATTTCAATATAAATCATGATTTTTTTTCCTGATTTTGGGTAAAAAAATGTATTTCGTGAACGTAATAATACGTACTGTACAATTATTAATCAAATACTTTTTTTGTTTATTATCTATGGGAACATATTGGTACGGAGCATCTCCCTCAAGGATCGACTCCGGGCGAGGGAAGTCGGAGGAGGAACGAAGCACAGACGATCAAGCGAGAAAATGGACAAAACAGCACAACACGGCATGCCGGTTAAATGACACGGCGTGTGGGGCTGCTCCTGCCAAAATGGGTGGTTATGAGCTCTGCAAAGTGGTTCCATCTTTGGCAACGAAAATCCACTTTCAGCAACGAAATGTTGACCTTTAATGATGATGAACCAGCTTTTCAGACCAAGAAGAAAAGACACACAAGGTTAGGGGACAAGCGAACCAAGGCTGCCACAATTACTTACATCCCTTAATTACCATTGTGTCATTTTATGATGTAGATTAAAATCGACTGGAGGTTTTAATCGTAAACCAACAAAGATTACAAACTTCTCAAGCTTAACTTGAAGGTTGAATAAACCCAAAAGGAATGAATCATTGCTCCAATGGAGGCTTCAAAATATAATATTCATCAAAGTTAACCAACATTACAAAAGATGGAGAATATATACTCCCCTTAATTAAAAGATAAAGACTAAAAGACCACCCCTAGGGTTACCAACAACTAAGGAGCCCTAGGGGTAAAATAAGAAATACATAAGGATAGATATTATGGTAAATAAGTTCAATGGCAATATGGTAAATAGTTCAATGGCAAAACAGTAAATAAGAGGTGGCAGATATTGTCCTTGACAATAAGAACTTGGGGAGGAAGTATTCCCCAACCCAGGTACGCCCCGCGTGGCCTCCTTCACGCCCCGCGTGGATGCGTCCCTGGACTTGGTGGTTCTTGTTGGGCACTCTTACGCCCCGCGTCTTGAGACATACGCCCCACGTACTTGACCTCCTGATCTGAACTCTCATCGGAGGCTGGTTCCACGCCCCGCGCCTCGCCATACACGCCCCGCGTGTATGACCTCGTGGGTTGTTCCCCCGACTTCGAGTCCTTCACGCCTCGCGTCCCAATGGACACGCCCCGCGTGCTCTGTTCTTCGCTCTTTTCTTCCTCCCTCTCGGTTAGCTTTCTACGGGTCCCATCCTTCAACTCCGGTTCAACCTTTAGGGACCGGATGTCCTCATCATTTTAACCCTTTGTACTCTTCTTTTATTTGCCTAAATGCCATTTTGGCATTCTCTTCCCATTCTACCCCTTAGCACTCTTGATTATTAGTAACCCTAATTAGGATTTTTAGTCTTTTGCCTTTTATTTTGTTGAGCTATATCAGCTCATTTATTTGTAAGGATATTCAACTTTTATCAAATCAATTTTTTCATTTTCTTCATTGAAGCTTGTTAAAGTTTCTAACTTTCAACAATGGAGAATCTATGATTTTCCTACGGATTTAGATCGTAAACTCGGATTCACTCCTTCTAATTTAGCTAGAGAATAACATCTTTATTAGTTTACGATTAAAAATAACACGTTCGAAAACCCATTTGTATCATATATTTAAATTTTTTACGTACAATTGTTTTTTTTTTATCAAAAGAGCTTTTATCTATTATTTCGCTTGGAGCCCATAAATTACCAGAAATGGTTCAAATCTTGTGGGTTGAGTTATAAATCATGTAATGCTATGTTAATGAATCCTTTGCTAGATTTATTGATTTTGGTAATCATAAAAATATTTTGTCTTTTCGACCATATTATTGCACTGCGGTGAGCATGAACGTAAATAAAAATTGTTTGAATCTTTAATAAATTCATAATGATATTTTGAACTATAAATATTGCTTTATATATATATATATATATATATATATATATAGTTAAAATTATATAATATTATTTAGTTTGGAGTTTAATTTAAAGAGGTTTACATTCATTTATTCTGTGTAAAAAGTGTCAAATAGTATAAATAAATTAAACAGTTGAAATAGTACTGTGAGAGAACCCTGGGCGTTGGATAAGAAATGAAGGAAGTTTATTTAATTAATACGGATTCGATTAGGATAAGAGATTGAGACCTCACTACTGTCTTATCAACACCACTTATTTTCATGCCTTTTTCATTCATTAAACATGTCTTTTCTTCTTTTTACTTAAATTACTACCATACCCTCTCTATTTTTATTTTATTTATTTCCTGTCCTTAATTTTAAAATCGGTTATAAAAATTTATCAACTTTATGTTTTACTAATATACAATTTTCTTAACATTTTACCGATCCATTACAAACCTAATGGAAACTTAGAAATAGTATTCAAAACCAATGTTATCAGAACCAGACCGGACATCAAACCGGATTGATGACTGGGTCACGGGTCACTTGGTCAGACCGGATGGCTCGGATTGGTCGAACCGGATGACGTAATAAATAAATAAATAAATAAATAATATTTATATACATTAAATATATATAATTATTTTAAAATTATTTTTATACATTATATATATCCAAAATAAATTATAAACAATTTTGGTTTGTTATTTTTTGTTAATTTGAATCTTAAATATCTAACGAATAAATTAAATTCAGAATAAATTGAAATATATCAACATATTCTATGCCATAAGATCTTTTTAAAAATATATTATGAACTCAAAACGGACAAATGATAAATGAGAAATTGATGCTCAAAGTGAACCATTTGAAATGGTTTGGAAGAAGATAAAATGAAATTAAACATTTACATCCCACATAGGAAAGAAAGGAGAAACTTAACTAGTTTATAAGTAAATGGGATTTACAAGCCTTTAACCAATTACTATGGAAAATGCTCTCTCACGCGCAGGGGGGGAGGCAATCGATTAACCATCGGGTTCGGGGCGCACGACGTGGGCGACGCGAATGCCGCACCAAGATTAGGTTAATTCTGCCTTTTTCATTCATTAAACATGTCTTTTCTTCTTTTTACTTAAATTACTATCATACCCTTGTTATTAATTTCATTGTGTTTTTTTTTTTTTTGGTAAGAAGGGAAGAAAAAAAAACAAACAAACAAAAACCTAACCCGGGATCAGTCTAGGAAGACTGACCCCAATCCTATCCTCAAGAAGAGAAGGTAACAGAAAAGAAGGAGGAACGGAAAGGGTAGAAACACCTAACATCCCCCCATGCCCAGCAGCTGCCAAGCGATCCGCCACGCGGTTTTGCTCCCTATAAATATGGGAGAAGGTAAGAGAATCGAAGGCAGGACGAAGCCTCAAGATGGCTTTAATGAGATTCTGACTCTTAAGACAAACAGCCTGTCTATCCGAAATCCTGTTGATAGCCTCCAAATTGTCAGACTCCACCGAAAGTCTTTTAACACCCATGCGAATGGCGAGTTTAATGCCAGACAAGATCCCCCAGAGCTCTGCAGTAAAGGAGGAGCCCGTACCTAAGTTATGGGTAAACCCAGCCAGCCAGGCGCCACCAGCATCCCGAAGAACTCCACCAGCAGCAATTCTGCCATTACTAAGGCAGGAGCCATCCGTATTCAACTTGACAACCCCTTCCCTGGGCTTCCTCCAACCAACTAACTGGACCTCTTTAACCGGGGAGGGGTGAACCAGGGGCTCTCCTTCAAAACTCTTTGTAATAACAGAGAGTTTTTTCGAGAAGTAAAACCGGAGGTCAGGAATAAAGACAGTCTTCTCAGCAAATAACTCTTCATTCCTCCATTTCCACATTTGGTGACAAATAATAGCGAAGAGAATAGCCCCGTGCTCCATACTGGCCAACAAATTCCCATTAACGCCTTCAGAGAACCAGTCAATATCAGAGAACCCCATAAAGGAAGGAAGGATGTGGTGAGGAAGGACCCCTTCCCAAACCTTTCTACTATTCGGGCAATCCCTCAAAGCATGGCACAAGGTTTCCACATGGCCGCTGCATCTGCTACAGGCACCAGATACAGCCAAGTGCCTTCTGTGTCTATCTGCATTCGTGAGGAGCCTGTCTTTGACTCCCAGCCATAGGAAACTTCTAATGCGGTAGGGGACTTTGAGGGCCCAAATGGACTTCCAAATTTCCAAAGGAGGATTAGCCCTATTAGGGGTAAAAGCTTCATAGGCCGATTTGCAAGAATAAGAACCATTATTAGTCAAGGCCCAGCAGTGTCTGTCCTTATCCTCCTCCTGATTACTAATCTTCACACCTCTAATATTAAGGAGGGTCTCCAGGCTAAGAAAGGAGTCGAACTTAGACCAGATCCAGTCTCCCTCCGAGTCCACCACATCAGCAATTCTCCAGGAGAGGAGATCATTCGGCGGAGGGGCGATGCACACCTCAATCAACGGTTTGTCACCAATCCAGGTGTCATACCAGAAACTAATAGATCTCCCATTACCCACCTCCAAGCCAATCCCCGTACAGAACTCAGCAAAAACAGCACTAAGCCCTTTCCAGAGGAAGGAACAGCTGACAACCCTCTCCTTCGGGCCACCAAAGATTCTATCTTTCCTATACTTGCCGCACAGAAGACGAACCCAAAGGGAGGAGGGGGATTGCCACATTCTCCAAAGAAGCTTCATTAACAGGACTTTATTATTGTCCTTAGCTTGCCTTATACCAAGACCCCCCCTGCTCTTAGGCTGGCAGGCTTCCTTCCAAGGGACCAGGTGAATCTTCCTCCCATCCCCAGACTCTCCCCACAGAAAACGCCGATTAATTTTATCAAGGTCGTTGAGGACCGGCTCAGGGAGCTTACAGGCTTGCATGATGTGATTTGGAGCAGCGCAGTTGATAGACTGGATTAAAGTAAGGCGACCTGCAAGTGAAAGAGAATTAGCTTTCCAGCTAGCACACAAACCGTTAGATTTGTCCAAAATGTCTTTAAAAGAGGCTTTGGACACCCTGTCACTATGAAGAGGGACCCCAAGGTATTTCCCAAACGATTGAGTCAGGGGAATGCCAGACATCTCACTCAGTCTTCTACACAAGCTATTATCCATATTCTTGGAACAAAGCATACGGGATTTATGGATGTTAATCTTCTGGCCAGAAGCCTCACAAAAGCAGTCGAGGATATCCATCACAGCCTTAATTTGTTCCTCATTACCCTCCACAAAAAGCATGACATCATCAGCAAAGAGTAAATGGGTAACAGGGGGGCAATGTCTGTTGATGGAAACAGGGTGGAGAGTCCCTTTGCTCACCGCCTCTTGGATCAGGTGAGACAATCTTTCCATGGCAATAACAAAAAGGAAGGGGCTCATAGGATCCCCTTGACGAATACCCCTGGATGGAGAGAACTCATCCGACATATCCCCATTGATCATAACCTGGAAAACAGGAGAGGAGATACACTTTCCAATCAAATTCCTCCAGTTCTCCGGGATACCAGCTTTGGCTAAACTATCCAGAAGAAAGCTCCAGTTCAACCTATCATAGGCTTTCTCCAGATCCAGCTTGAGAGCCACGATCCCTTTCTTGCCTTTCTTAATCTTCATAGAATGGACAACCTCCTGGGCAATAACAACGTTATCCATCAATTGTCTTCCAGGAACAAAGCTCCCTTGATTTTGGCTGATAATATCCGGAAGGATCTTCCATATTCTATTAGCCACAATCTTAGTAATAGCTTTATACAAGACATTACAAAGACTGATGGGTCTCATCTGGAGAAAGGAAGAAGGCTTGGCAACCTTAGGAATCAAGACAAGGAGGGTTTTATTAACCAAACTGATATCGTTCGAACCACCAAAGACACCTAACACAAAGCTGTATATACCCTCTTTAACAGTGTCCCAGTGTTTATGATAGAAACTAGCGGGGATACCATCAATACCAGGAGCCTTAGTGGAACCGATGCTGGAGAAGGCCAGATCAATCTCTTTAAGCTCAATGGGATGGAAAGCATTATTAATAGCATCCTCCCCCAAACGAGGAAAGGAAATGCCAGAGTGGGCACTCTCTAGGTCCACAGCTTCCTCTCTGAACAGGTCCTTGTAGAAATCAAGGGCAAGGCGCCGAATGTCCTCCTCCTCAAAAATCCACTCACCACTGGCGTCTTTAATAGCCTCGATCCTATTTCGCTGTCTCCTAATGATCGTTGAGAGGTGGAAAAACCTGGTATTCCGGTCCCCGTCTTGAATCCAAGCCTTCCTAGATTTCTGGAACCACAGAAGCTCTTCATGTCTAAGCACAGCTTCCAACTCGTTCTGAAGAGCTCTTAGGTGACCATTCAGGCTATGATCAAAACGAACCTCCAAGCAACGCTGAACACCTTCCATTCTCCTCAAGAGTTTGTTCTTCCTCCTGATAATATGACCAAAAGTATTTTTATTCCAAACAGCCACATTCCTCCTGAATTCCTCAGTAGCGAGGAGAACATCAGAGTGGGGATGCCAATTGCTTTTAACGAAATCCTTAAACTCGGGGTGAGACTCCCAAGCCACCAGATACCTAAAAGGTCTATTACCTTTCAGCCGATTTCCTTTGACCAAATTAATGAGGATAGGGCAATGGTCTGAGTGACGGAAAGGGAGATTAAGTACCTTGACCTCAGAAAACCTATAAATCGCTGCAACATTAGCGTACACCTTATCCAACCTAACAAACACACTATTTCTTTTCCAGGTAAATTTGTGGCCAGCAGCACCTAGGTCCGAAAGCCCGCACATATCCATACTTTGCTTATGATTAAGACACCGGTTCACATAATGATTACCCCCTCCTCTCTGATCACTCAAGAGGGCAATGTCATTAAAATCCCCGGCAACCAACCACGCCTCCACCATGTTAGAGCTAAAAGAATGAAGGATCTCCCACAGCCTTCTTCGGTTAGTCGAAACAGGATCAGCATAGACGAAGGTAATAAAGAAGGGTTTATTACCCGGGTAACACACCTTACTATGGATGAATTGACTGTCCATAGTAACAATATCAATATTGACTTGACCTGGCTTCCAAAAGAGCCAAATCCCCCCTGCCCGGCCAGTAGCCTCCGACCTGACGCAATTCCAATTCTTAAACTTTCTAACCACCTCATCTGCTTTGGCTCCACTAACCTTGGTCTCAAGAAGGACAAAGCAGGAAGGGTTAAACTGTTTAATGAGATCATTGACATGAATGCGGGTAGCCTTGCTCGCCGCACCTCTAACATTCCAAACGAAGAAGTCCATCAGAGGGGGAGACTACAGACGCAGGCCCAAACCCTAGATCAGGTATTTGTTTGGGGCTCCGGAGAGCCTAGAGGCGGTCCCAGAAGGACCCCTTTTATCCAAAGAATTCAAACCATGAAGGTTCTTTTTAGGTTTCCCTTTGGGATTCTTCATGTTTAACTTACTCACTCCTATAGTCTTACCAATAGGAGCATCAACAGGAGGATGTAGAGTACTCGCCTCCCTACTCAAACCCTTCCCAGCTGACAGGATAGACTGGGGAATCTCTTTGCCTTTAGCAGAAGCATTAGAGACAAAGAGAGGATTAATAGAATTACCCAGACTAGAGGCATGCTCTACCGACTCTAGACCAGGCATGCTTAAATCAATCTGCTTATCAGAAGGATCCGAGTCTTGATCTTCCTCCATAGACAAAACACCGAACCTTGACCCGGAACCCGAAGCTGAGTCCACTCCAGTCTCAATCCCCTTCTTAATATCCGGGGGTCTGACCTTGATCTCAGGAGCAATCTGGAGAGTAGTCATCTTCGTACTGATATCTGGTGAATGATTAGCATTAACATTAGCCCGTGGCTTCCTTCTCACTGGCCTCTTGGCAAGCATCCATGGGCCAAAGCTCCTTACTTCCCCTTGACTCTTCTCAGCTTCGCCTATGATAGGTTGCACCAACTCCTCCACGTCCTTCCTCCTCTTAGGACAACCCTCAAGGGTATGGCCAAACATACCACATTCATAGCAGATGTTGTGTATACCTTCATATTCAATATGATAGACCTTGTTTTGAGTACAGAACTGAGAAAGAAGAGGCTTAGCGAGATCAATATCGATACAGACCCTGGCAAACTTGCCTCTCACTGCCCCAATGGTAGTCTTATCAACATGGTGGACTTTCCCAATAAGGCTACCAATCTTGTTCAGGAACCTATCACTGTAGTATTCAAGAGGTAGGCCCGGGAACCTAACCCAAGTAAGGATCCTGTTAACAGAGCAATCATGGGGATCAAAATTTGGGACCCAAGGTCTCAGAGCCAACACATGATTGGAGATAATATACGGACCACCATTCACAACAGCATTGAAATCCTCAGCCCTTGTGAATTTAATGACATAATAGTCATTTTCAAGGTCTGTGATAGTAACCTTTCCTTTCTTTGCCCATTGAGCCTGGATCCTCTGGGCAAAATAATTGAAACTGATCCTTTTCCCCAACACAGTGATGATTAACGCCAATTTCCACTTCGATCTCATGACCCGCTTGTCATCTGAGGACAGCCGGATCCTAGGACACATCGGGTTATCAGGCTCTCCATCCTCAGAATCGGAATCAGAGAGAAAATCCCCGGAATCATTCTCAAAAGCATCCACCTCCATCATGGGATCCTCCTTTGACACCCCTAGCAACTTATCCCTCCAGGAGGGGCCTCCCAAATCCACGGAAACTTCCGCTTGAGCGGCTTGCGTAGTCTATGCGGCTTGCGCGGCCAGCACGGCCTGCGCGGCCAACGAAAGTCGCACGACATGCTCATCCTGCTGGGGAGAGACGGCCGGTACTCCCTGTGGCCCAAGCACCGGAAGCGGCCCTCTAACTCCGGAATCATACGCGCGTCCCTCCGCGAAAAACGAGTCCCTTGTGTTAATTCTGCCTTTTTTTTTTAATTTCATTCGCCCTACAAATTCAATTTCATTGAAATAACCGGAACGACCCGGGGGCGGGTTTGAAAATTGAATTCAAACATGAAACTATTTTTATACATTATATATATCCAAACATAGTTTTTATTTCATGTGTGTATTGTTTAGTTAGAAAAAAAATAGTTATTTAAAGGAAAGTACCAAAAATGGTGATTCATAAAATTAGTAGCGGTGATTTTCTAATGCAATTCTAAATGAATTCAATTTTTGAATTTTTTCATTTTGAGACCGTCATCTATTATTTAGAGGTGATTTATTTATATAAAATCCACATTTGTCTCTATCATTTTTTAAAAATGGTAATTTTATCGCACCGTGAAATATAGAAAATTTTAACTTCACTGTTATTTATTTAATGTGTCATTTAATTAAATTACATTGTAACCATTTGAAAGATAATTTTCCATTAACAAATTTTCAATTCTATAAATAACTTAAAATTATTCATTAAGTAGTCAATTCTATATATAACATTTTACAGTTATTGATAAAGCTAGAATTCAACTCATTCTGTGATATAGTAAGATAAATAAATCACATCTCTAAAACTTTTAGAGGTGTCCAACAACCCATCCTCTTATTTTATATATAATATATATAAGATAAATAAATGAATCTCTCTAAAAAAAACAAATAAATCGTTGAACTACGTTTCGAACGATCAATCAACCACACAGAGAAACAAAGTACACAAAAATCACAGATTGGATCTTGAAACAACAATCAAAAGAATACACACAGAATTTACCCTGGTTCGGCTTAACTGCCTACATCCAGCAACTTCACTAATCAATGGAGATTACAACAAGATTGAAACAGTTTCTCCTTTTCCAGAAACTCTCGTGTTTTCCCAATCCCCAATTCAGATTATCACAGTGTACACTTATGACTTAGTCTAAGAATCTCTCGTGTGAAACTACTTCCCAACCCAGACCTTTTATAGCCTTTACAAAGTTGTGAAAATACCCAAAATATCCTTACTCAAAAAATGTACAAACTCAGCAAGACCTACTGACCAGTGGTAACACAGCAAGACCATGTTGACCTGTATTATCACCTCAGTACCATGCTGACCACAGCCATGCTGACTTGATAACTCAGCATTCCGACTTCTTGATTTTACTCTTGCTGACGGGTTGACTTACAATTATGCTGACTTGTTGACTCAGCATCATCATCAGCAAGTGATAGAAAACAACGACTTACAATCTCCACCTTGTCTTTCTATTCACTCCATCAACTAGTGAAGAAAATATACTCAAGGACCACTGACCATCCTAACCAGTTTCAAGCAATGTTCAAATTTATTACTTGAAACAGATTTGGTCAGCATGTCGGCTGGGTTATCCTCAGTTCCCACTTTCACCACCTGAACAGTACCAGTGCTAATCACATCCCTGACGAAATGCATTCTCACATCTATGTGTTTGGATTGCTCGTGAAAAACTTGATGTTTTGACAGATGTATAGCTCCTTGGCTATCACAGTAAATCTTCAAACCATCAATCTGTGTCACTCCAAGTTCCGTTAAGACTCCTCTCAGCCACATAGCTTCTTTTACTGCCTCTGTAACAGCAATAAACTCAGCTTCGGTTGTTGACAAAGTCACAACTGACTGTAGACTTGCCCTCCAACTTATTGCAGTTCCAAACACAATGAATACGTACCCGGTTTGGGATTTTCTGGTGTCAATGCTACCAGCATAATCAGAATCAACAAAACCTGCTACATCATCCACTAGGGCTTCAGCTCCACCATAACTCAAACCTTTACTCAGTGAGCCTTTGACATACCTCAGCACCCACTTCACCGCTGACCAATGAGCTCTTCCTGGATTTGCCATGAACCTGCTGATGAGACTCACAGCATGAGCCAAATCTGGACGTGTACAGACCATCGCGTACATTAGACAGCCTACAACACTCGAATATGGCACCCTCTCCATGTCTTCCTTTTCCTCATCAGTTTGAGGACTTTGCTTACTGCTCAGCTTGAAGTGACTTGCAAGTGGAGTGAGAACGGCCTTTGAATTCGTCATACCAAAACGTTCTAACACCTTGCTCAGATAAACTGACTGACTTAGGAACAGCTTCTTTCTTCCTCTGTCTCGAGAAATTTGCATCCCTAAAATTTTCCGTGCTGACCCGAGATCCTTCATCTCAAACCGTGTGTTTAGTTGTGCCTTTAACTGATTTATGGCTGCTTTGTTGTGACAAGCTATAAGCATGTCATCAACATATAACAAGAGATAAATCTTAGAGCCATCACTAAGGTCTCTACTATACACACACCAGTCATAACTAGACCTATGAAAGTCCTGACTTATCATAAACTCATCGAACTTCATGTACCACTGTCTAGGGGACTGTTTCAGACCATATAGAGAATTCTTAAGCAAACATGCCCTCTGGTCTTTATTTCCTATTTCAAAACCCTCTGGTTGTTGCATATATATGACCTCATCCAGGTTTCCATGAAGAAAAGCTGTTTTGACATCTAACTGTTCTAATTCTCGATCAAAACGAGCTACAAGAGAGAGAATAATCCTTATAGACCTATGTTTAACAACCGGTGAATAGATTTCATTAAAGTCTATACCTTCCTGCTGAGTAAACCCTTTGGCCACCAACCTAGCTTTAAACCTAGGTTCCTCTACACCAGGTATCCCTTCCTTTCTTTTAAACACCCACCTTGAACCGACCAACTTCTTATCAAAAAGTTTATCTACCAAAATCCAAGTTTCATTTTTATCAAGGGATTTTATCTCATCCTTCATAGCGTTAAGCCACTGTTCCTTGTCAACCAAATTCACAGCTTCCCTATAGGTTACAGGTTCAGACTCTTGTACTTCCTTAGCAACACTAAATGCATAAGCTACAAGGTCCTCAAAACCATATCTAACCGGGGCCCTAGGGACTCTTCTTTCACGGTCTCTAACAAGTCTATAGCTTTGACTGGACTCAGTATCATTACCATCACTGACTTTTTGCTCGGTTTTACGGGTGTTTTCACTATTTTCTTCAAGCTCCACCTCATTCTTAACACTCTCAAGGTTTTGAATGGACTTAGGACTACTCGGTTCTAACTGAGTTTTTTCTTGGTTTTTCCGATAAGGAAAATCCATCTCATTGAACACAACATTTCTGCTGACTATGGATTTCTTATAACCAGATTCTAGGCACCACAACTTATAGCCCTTGAATCCTATAGGGTAGCCTATAAAAACACATCTTAGAGCTCGAGGTTCTATTTTTACCTGTCTAACGTGTGCAAAAGCTGAACAACCAAACACTCTAAGTTTTTCATAATCCTCAGGGTGATCAGACCACATTTGCATAGGTGTTTTAAAACCTATAGCAGATGATGGGCACCTATTGATTAGGTAACACGCAGTTTGCACTGCTTCAGCCCAGAAAGACTTAGGGAGACTGGATTGGATTAACATGCACCTAACTCTTTCTAGGATAGTCCTATTATACCTCTCTGCTAGGCCATTCTGCTGTGGAGTTCCAGTAACGGTATGATGTTTAGTTATACCTGACTTCTTGCACAAAGTGATGAAATCTTTGTCAAGAAACTCCAAACCATTGTCGGTTCTCAACCTTTTGATTTTCTTTCCTGTTTGGTTTTCCACTAACACTTTCCAATCCTTGAACGTTTGCAAAGCCTCATTCTTATGAGCTAGAATATAAACCCATACTCTTCTAGAGTAATCATCAATAAGAGTCATAAAATAGGTCCTCCCACCGTGAGACTTAGTTCTTGTTGGCCCCCATAGGTCAGAGTGAATGTACTCAAGAATGTCCTGGGTTCTATGTATTGCTGACTTAGGAAACTTGACTTTACTTGACTTCCCTAAGACACAGTTCTCACAGAAATCTATCTTTCATATGTGATCTTTACCAAAACAACCCTGCTTCCTAAGTTCATGTAAACCAACTTCACTCACGTGACCTAGTCTAAGGTGCCAAAGATTGGTTCTATCAGTTTTAGACTCGGTGAGATTTGCGGTAGACACTAACACAGTACTACCTAGGAGTGTGTATAGGCCATTACTCATGGTACCTTTCATAACAACTAAAGGTCCTCTAGATATCCTTATGATACCCCCTTCGGCTCTATAATTGTATCCTTGTTTATCAAGCGTACCCAAAGAAATTAAATTTCTTTTCAGTTCTGGCACATACCTCACACCGGTCATAATCCTTTCTTGACCATCGAACATCTTCAGCCTAATGGAGCCTTGACCCAGTACCTTGCACAACTTGTTGTTGCCTAGAAGAACCCTCCCACCTTCCTCTTGAAAGTCTTCGAACCACGTCCTGTTGGGAGTCATATGGAACGTACATCCGCTGTCCAAGATCCAGCCAGTGTTTGGATCTTTATCAGTGACAGCAAGGACCTCAGCGCTCTCATAACCTTCTTCTACCACAGCGGCTTCGCCTTGATCTTTAGGCTGACCTAGACTCTTGTTCCTCTCAGGAAAGTTTTTCCTGAAATGTCCTTCCTTATGGCAGTGAAAACACTTGTAGACCTTGCCTTCTTTATTGCTTGAAGATGTAGTTTTGGACTTTTTCCCGTTCTTGTTCTTTGGCTTGTGAGAGTCCTTTTTCTCAGACCTTCCACGAACAGACAATCCTTCTGCAGCTTCAGTGTTGGTGTTGGCCTCAATCTGTTTTGACTTTAGCGCCATCAGAACTTCTTCCAGACTTAGTGTTTCTCTAGCGTACTTCATGGTTTCAACAAAATGACTGAAAGACTGGGGTAAAGAATTCAAGATCATTATGGCCTGATCTTCATCTTCAATCTTTACCTCTATGTTCTCTAGGTCAATTATGATCTTTGAGAAATCATCAAGATAGTCTTCAACTGGCTTGTCCTCGTTCATCTTGAAGCTGAAAAGCTTTCCCTTAAGATAAACCCGATTGGTGAGTGTCTTCGTCATGTACAACTGTTCAAGCTTGAGCCAAACCCCAGCAGCTGAGGTTTCCTTCGAAACTTCTCTTAGCACTTTATCGCCAAGATACAGGATGATCGTACTGTAAGCCAATTCAAGAAGATCTTCTTTCTCCTCCTTCGTCATTATCGCCGGAAATTCCTTCTCGCCCTTTAGAGCCTTCGCAACCTTCATTTGAACCAAGATTGCCTTCATCCTCTGTCCCCATAGAGCAAAATCTCCCTTACCATTGAAACGCTCGATCTCGATCTTTGTAAAACCCATTGCTCTGTTCTTGATTAGCTCTGATACCAATTGTTGAACTACGCTTCGAACGATCAATCAACCACACAGAGAAACAAAGTACACAAAGATCACAGATTGGATCTTGAAACAACAATCAAAAGAATACACACAAAATTTACCCTGGTTCGGCTTAACTGCCTACATCCAGCAACTTCACTAATCAATGGAGATTACAACAAGATTGAAACAGTTTCTCCTTTTCCAGAAACTCTCGTGTTTTCCCAATCCCCAATTCAGATTATCACAGTGTACACTTATGACTTAGTCTAAGAATCTCTCGTGTGAAACTACTTCCCAACCCAGACCTTTTATAGCCTTTACAAAGTTGTGAAAATGCCCAAAATATCCTTACTCAAAAAATGTACAAACTCAGCAAGACCTACTGACCAGTGGTAACACAGCAAGACCATGTTGACCTGTATTATCACCTCAGTACCATGCTGACCACAGCCATGCTGACTTGATAACTCAGCATTCCGACTTCTTGATTTTACTCTTGCTGACGGGTTGACTTACAATTATGCTGACTTGTTGACTCAGCATCATCATCAGCAAGTGATAGAAAACAACGACTTACATAAATTAATAATATTTTATAAGCACTGCATCTATTTAGGTCCCAAAACTAAAGCTTCAAAACCAATTATAACCTTAAACTATCAAAATCATCAATTAGGTCCTTAAACTAAGTAAAAATTATCAATTGAATCTTCATTCTATCCTAAAATCAGAAACTATAACTACTTAATATAGATTGTAATAATCTCTATGTTGGTTCAAAATGAGTTTAGAGAAGAGGATTTGAAACTGTTCAACCGAATGATTTTAGATGAGACCTCAACTGATGGTTTTTGTTTAGAATTGGGAGTCAATTGATGATTTTTTTTTTGTTAGTTTAAATGGATATTATGCCTATTTTATAAGTGAGTGTAGTGTCGCGGGGCTATTCTTTTCAACCCGTGCGGCACTTAACGCAAAATTTAGGGCGTTACATTAGTCTCCAATAACTTAGTGTAATATATTTTAGGCTTAATGCATCATTTGCCCCCTGAACTTATCCAAAAAGCTTGATTGGCCCTCTGAACTTTCAAAGTGTCTTTATAGCCCGCTAAACTTGCATAAAATGTTCAGTTAACCTCCTGAACTTGCGTAAAATGTAATCAATTGATCATTCGGTCGTAAAAAAGTAAGTTAAATGCGGAAAATGTATTGTACGAGTCTTAAAAAAAGTAAAACGACCAAAATCGGGATATGCAGTTCTAATATTAGAGAAGACAAATTGTATAGTTGAGCAAGTAATAACTTCATTTTTAATCTATTTTTTAATTATACAATAACATTCTAAGATGCGTGTAATACATCTTCCGCATTTAACTTACTTTTTTGCGACCGAATGATCAATTGATTACATTTTATGCAAGTTCAGGGGGCTAACTGAACATTTTATGCAAGTTCAGGGGGCTATCGGGACACTTTAAAAGTTCAGGGGCCAAACAAACTTTTTAAACAAGTTCAGAGGGCAAATGATATATTAAGCCTATATTTTATAAGTTTAAGAACTGATTTAAGTTTTTATTCTATTTTCTTTACATACTTGCATTTAATTATCCTAGATACACAAGATAGAGAGATAAGATTTAACAAACTTTATCTATGATAATTTAAAAGTATTTACTAATTATCTTAGAGATAAATATTTATTTCTAACACCTCCACAAGTCGATAGCGAAGTTGGTTAGTTAATCAAGAACGTAGTGTCTAACATTGTGTACTAGCCAGAAGCTTGGTAAGAGCATCTGCTACATGATCACCTCTCGGTTTGAATCGATGTAAGAATCTCAATTAGACTTGTTCCTAAACAGAATGAAAATCAAGTTCTATATGCTTTGTTTTGGCATGAAAGATTTATCGTGAGGTAAATGGCTCCGATATTGTCACACCAGAGTTAAATTGGACGCAGAATTGGATACCTAAGATCCCCAAGAAGAGAGCAAAGCTATAGAAGTTTGCAATAGCATTTGCAACTTCCTTGTATTCACTTTATATTGAAGAACAAACTATAGTTTGTTGTTTTCTAAAGTGTCAGGATATCAAACTGTTACCCAAAAATACACAAAATGCACTCATAAAGCATCTGTCATCAGGAGACCCTCATGTTGAAACACATTTTTACACTGATTTTGATTTGATAAAACTATTTAAAATTAGAATTAAATCCCTTAGATAAATTTCCAACACATTAAATTTAAATGCTTTGATTTTTTTTATTACTAATGTGTGTGTTTTTTTGAAAGAAAATGCTATGATTTTTTATAAATGAGAGCTCATTACATCATTTGACATTAGAGAACGAATAAAATCCGGTTCCTCTTGCCAATAACTAGGTGTAACCAATGACAAAGCTTCACTAGCGAACAAGTGAGCAACTTGGTTGATTGACCTCTTAGAAAAAGTAATAGAGACAATTTGTAGGATATATAGAAGCCTCCTACAGTAGCTAATTACTGCTCCAAATTCGGATCTATCAGCAGTTGACTTACCCGTTGCCAAAACTGTTGGTCCCTGGTAATTAGTTCCAAGGGGGGGTTAGGAACTAATATAACTTTTTCGCGTTTTAATTAAGCTGACTGGAAGTAATTTTGAGAGTTTATTAACTCGACTTTTGGTTAGCTTGGTGAGATATGTTTGAAGACAACTTTAATCAGATGTTGACTAAAGTTGTTTTCTTGTGAGTTGAGAATTGACACTCTTGGAGGTCAGCTTCTAACTCAACACCACTTATTTTCTCAAGGTCAGCTTAGGCAATTTATATGCTGAGTAAATATAGCAAACAACACATACAATATAAGAGAGAGTTCAGAGATTACTCAGTATCACTTGTCATGGTTCGGCCTCTCTGCCTACGTCCAGTCCCCAGAGTCCTCCGGGCTTTTTGAATCCAATACTGAGCTCTTTAACGGTAGAGCACAAACCAATTACAAGGCAGTTGAATATGCAAGAGTACCTTCCTCTATTCGTCTACTCAACTCCTACTAAGTGCTACAACCCAGCACCTAGATTTCTCTACCACTAAATGCTTACAACCAAGCACTCAGCTTAACACTCTCAATATTCCTATTGATCACAAACTTGTTCTTTTTATGCTAAAGAACACTTTAGATGATTATACAACAATCAATCTAGCATTTACACAGAGAATGAAAAGTTGGTGTAAGATCTTTTTGTATTTGAGTGCTTTCAAGATTTTCTCTCTTTGTATTTTTCTCTTGATCTTTCAGTGATAAACCAAGGTTCTTCATTGTCCTTTTATAGAAGGAAATTTTAGATTTGGATCTTGAATTGTTGTTACCGTTAACACCAAAACGGCTCTTTTGGGGAACAATTTCTGGCCAGCTTCAGACTGCTCCGCCATTCCCTTTCTCTATTTTCTTCAAGCGTCAGATTTGTCTTCTTGCGTCTGGCTTGTCTGTTTGTGCCGGTTGTCTTTTACCAATAATCCAATGACCCATGACTCTTGGAATTAGTCTTTTATGTGTCTTCAAGGTTCCAATTATTGGTGCAGAAGATTTACAGACTTTGTCCTTTAGTGAACGGATCCTTCATGATGTCCTGACAGTCATTCAGCTTTCTTCGTAATCTTCGGATGTTCAACTTCTAAGCTGAGTTCATTCTTGGTCAGCTCCGCTCTGTGTAACCGCTTCTGAAGAAATATTTAACTTTAGTCAGCTTCGTTTTGCTTCTAAGTTCTACTCCACTCCGCTTACATTCTGTCATGCTGAGTTCCGTTCTACTCAGCTTTGCTTGTGCTGACTTTTGTCCTGTCTTTACTTTATATATATTTTTGCACTCAATATTGAACAAACACATTAGTACAATTAAATCAAAGCATTTAAATTTAATTGCCTCTTAATCATGGATGATTTTGTCAAATCAAAATCTTGTGGAAAGGTATTTCAACAAACTCCCCCATTTTGATGTTGGCAAAATACATAATTACGGAACTCAGTTATAAGTTACCCCATGATTGATATTTTTTGAAATGACTTCCCCGTAAGGGTTGCACATATTGTCTTAACTTAATTCTAAACCTTCCAAGATCTAATTGAATTAGACTTAAGACATTTGTGTATACTGACTTAGTTTTGGATTTGAACTTGTTTGGATTTAAGTCAGTTTTTCAAAAATATTAGAAGTATGTTGTCTCTCAGTTTATTGTATAAGTTGTTTTGGTGTTAATGCATACTGAGTGTATTTAACTTCTTGATTTGTTTGTTCAAATTTTATTAGTCAGGTCAGGAAGAAAATTAATACTTATAATATATTGACCTTTCAAAAACACATATATTCAAAGACAGGATATAAAGCGAAGTCCTAGATATTGACTAAGCTAGTTCTACTTCTTCTTTTTCTGAGCCGGGTGGTCAGCTTGAGCAATTCCTTTGCCTTTCTCTTTACTCCCCGAAGCATTATCTGCAGGCTGAGTTCCTCTTTGAATTGTACCTGTAGGCTGAGTCTGAGCTCCGCCTTGACTTGTCTCCCCCGTTTTGCCATCATCGGGTTTGTAGAGGAAGGTTTCATTTCGTGCTGCAGAGGAGAGATAATGGGAGTAGCGCTGAAGCCTTTTGGTGCTTTCACCCAAGCCATCAATGACTGGTACACTATCGTCCTGGATATGCCTAGGAACCTGAAGGGAGCTGCTGATCATGCTGAGGAGGCATTCATGGGATTTACTCAGGCAGGTGAGCGAGGCGGTGAGCTTACCAAACGATTGATGGAACAGCTTGAGCAAGGCAGAATCATAGAACATGCGCTGAGCATTGTTGATGCGCATTGCCTTCATGATAGCTTGTGAAAAGCTCATGAGTTCACTGTTGGAGACTGGATCAACATCCATCTGTGCCTTGTCTATGTTGAGGAGTCTGACTGCTTCACTTAGTTGGTCAATAGTACAATGAGAGGAGGAGGATACTAAGTCACGTGTACTGGTCAGCTCAGTATGAAGCTTGGTGAAGCATTGTTGAAGTTCGGCAGAGGTGGCAAACTCAGCATTGCCGGGTGGACTTGATTTGGTCAGCTCAGCATTCAGCTTGGTAAAGCAATCATACAACTCAGCAGAGGTAGCATACTCAGTATGGGTAGTGGCACTAGATTTGGTCAGTTCCGCATTTAACTTAACAAAGTATTCGTGCAGTTCAGTTGAAGTTGCATACCCTGGATTGACTGCCGATAATTTTTGAACTTGCCCTTCAAGTGAATTCATATGGGTTGCCATTGTAAGCATCAGTTCATTCAGTTTTGCTATTTGCCCTTGATTCAGTTGCTGAGTTTGAACCGTAGTGATAACGCTAACCAGATCCTTTAGTCCTCGAAGTTCATTCAGAAGCTGAGTAATACCTGACAGGTGGGAGGACTCAGCTTGAGTAGATTGGTGACCATCAGCTTGAGTAGTATTGAAATCTTGAAGCAAGGACTGAGCAGAAGCAATGACACGTCGGCCAGACTCAGTAGCATTCAAGTATGCAAATCTAGCAGTGTTAGACTCAGAGGCTGGTACTGAGTTTGATGGTGGAGGAGGAGTTGGCTCTCTGCCAGATTGTGTACCTTGATTGGTACCTGGACTTTGATTGATTGGTTGAGCTGAGTTATTAACATGTTGAGTTGAAGGTGGAGTTGAGGCAGGAGTTGGCTCAACTTGAGCAGTTTGGATTGGATCTGCAGGGTTTTTAGCTTGTTCCTCATCCTGAGTAACAGAGGCTTGTTTTTCTACAGGATTTTCTGGTGGTGACTCAGTCTCATTAGAGAAGTACTGGAACTGGATTGTAGAGAGGTCAGTTTCAAGCTCATCAATAGGAAAGTCGTCCATGAGATCAATTTGCTTTTGCGCTTTCTTTTTTAGTCTTCGCCGTGTCTCAGCTCTTGGCGGTGAATGGTCCGTTCGAATACCTTCACAGGACTTAGTAGCAACTGTCTCTTCTACAAGTTGCTCAACATGACCCTCAACAGCATTACTTTCTCTTTCTCCTTGCTCAGCATCATCCTGAGATTTCTCAACATTGGGATGTTCTTCCTGCTCAGTATTAGCTTCTTGGTGCTCAACATGTAGCTCTGTTTCTTCTACAGCTTCCTTTTCTTGGTCAGTTCCATGACCTTCAGGTTGAGTACAGTCTAGTGGGATAGCTTCCACTATCTTTAAGGAGTTACCCTTTTTCTTTTTCTTTAAAGGAGATTCTGGAGTTTCTTCTTCCTCATCCTCAGGCTCTTCTTGCCTTTTTCTTTTCTCAGCTAACTCAGCTTGCTCGTTAGCCTTGTCAGCTTTAGCTTTTTCTTTTGATAATAGCCTTACTTTCTTTGGGACTGCATGAATGTCTTTTGAGCAGGTTTCTATAGCCTTCCTCTTCTTCTTCCTCTCAGGCTGAGTTGTCTTAGGTGACTCAGTATGAGCCTCAACATCACTTGTAGGCTCAGTTTCGAGCTCAATTTCTGGTTGCTCAACTTCTTCATCTTCTTCAGCATCTCCAGCTCCTTCATATCCCTTTAAGGGTTGATTGTACAACAGTCCATCCAGTAGAACTGCAGTGATTTCACTCCCCAATATACTTGTTTCATTCACCGTCTCTATTTGCTTGTCCTCAGTAATTTTTGTAATGAGAGAGCCCAAGCGGAGTTTCTTACCACTTCGTTGAAAAGCTCCAACTAGGAAGACAGGAAGATTGAGCGGAGTGTAGGTCAACATGTGCCAGATGAAGCACTGTTCGAAGTTTGATGCGGATGAAGCTGAGTTGAGTTTGGGGAAGATGAAGTTGGTCAACATGTAATGAACCATCTTCTGTTCTTTTCCCATACAGGTGTTGGGTATCTCGCCCTTATGATCCTTAGGTTTACAGAACCCCTTGATCTTCTCAGTTGTGTCTTTTGGCACTTTCTCCTTTGTCGTTCTGAACTGAATTCCTTCGTCTGGTAAATCTAGTAAGGTGGCTAGATAGGCAGGGGTTACGATGATTTTCTGACCTTTAACTGAGGTCTCCAAATAGTCAGAGTCATCTGCATCAACATGTAGATTCGAGTAGAATTCTCATACTAACCTAGGATAGGTCGTTCCTGAAAGGGAGAAGAGACCTTTCCACTTGTTCTTTTCGATCCATTCACAGAATGGTTTTTCAGATGAGACAAAGCTTGGAGAAAACCATCGGCATTTCAGAACCTCCAGATTGTTGACCTTTTTGTGAACTTTGATCATGGTTCTTTTCACTGGTTGTGTGGGGTTAGGGATTTGATTCTTTCCGGAAGCCATTGTTACAGATGAAGGTTTGAGGTTTTTAGGGAGAGAGAAGGATTTGATTTCAGAGAATCGTAGGCGTAAGGATTCGTGAGTGGGGATTCTTCCACTTTTTATACCTATTTTCGGCGGCCCTATTTCATTAACTAGCCGTTTTACTTAGGGACGTTCAACCGATAAAGATTCTATCATTTATGACATCTTCGGCGCATGGGATTTGCCATTAATGTGCGTCTTTCCAAGGTGCCAGAGGTTACACGTGTAGGTTCATTTTACGCGAGTGGGTTTCTTTTTGATTTTTCTAGAATTCGAAGCATTCGTGATGTTGAGTGCCCATGTTTTGTCTATCTCTAAATAACTCAGCATACGTTTGAGCACTCAGTATGTGCTTCTACTCAGCATAAGATGAAGACTCAATATGTCTATCTACTCAGCATAGGATATTTACTCAACATTTGTATCTACTCAGTATAACCACTCAATGTTTATGTCTATTTAGCATGAGGTTATTTTTCTATTTTTAAACTTAATAGAGAGTAGATATTTATTGTTAATTCACTTAGCATGGCATTTGCACATTCATTCAAATTTCCACTCAGTATAGCAATCATTCAATCATACAGAATTATTTAGAGTGGATTTGACATACCAATGGCTTCCCTCAGTATATTGAATTGTTCTCGTGCTAAGGGCTTAGTGAAGATATCTGCAAGCTGATCATTTGTTGGCACATAGGTCAGCTTGATCTCATCTTTTAGTACATGGTCTCTGATGAAGTGATGCCTTATGCTAACATGCTTCATCCTGCTGTGTTGGACTGGATTCTTAGATAGATCAATGGCACTTTTGTTGTCACATTTGATCTCTATTGTCTTTGTTTTGACTCCATAATCCTCAAGCTGTTGCTTTATCCATAGGACTTGTGCAACACAGCTTCCAGCAGCCAAGTACTCAGCTTCAGTTGTAGACAGAGCTACGGATGATTGCTTCTTGCTGAACCAAGATACTAGACAGCTTCCAAGGAAATGACATCCTCCCGAAGTACTCTTCCGTTCTAGCTTATCTCGTCCATAGTCAGCATCAGTATATCCAATAAGTGTGAAGTTATTTGAGGTTGGATACCATAGACCTGCATCAACTGAGCTTTGCAAGTATCTAAAAATTCTTTTTACAGCAGTTAGATGAGATTCCCTGGGGTCTGCTTGATATCTAGCACAATAGCATACTGAGTATTGAATATCCGGTCTACTAGCAGTGAGATAGAGTAAAGAACCTATCATACCTCGATAGAGTTTACTATCAACTGGCTTACTCTTCTCATCCTTGCATAGGACAGTATCAGTACCCATGGGGGTTGATATTGGTTTGCAATCTACCATGCTGAATTTCTTTAACATTTCCTTGGTGTACTTAGACTGACTTATAAAGATGCCATTCTTACCTTGCTTGATTTGAAGTCCAAGGAAGAAGTTAAGTTCACCCATCATTGACATTTCAAACTCAGTTTGCATCTGTTGACTGAATTCTTTGCACAAAGACTCATCAGTGGCACCAAATATTATATCATCTACGTATATTTGTGCAAGTAGGGTATGTTTACCTTTTTCTTAATAAACAAGGTTGTGTCAGCTTTTCCTCTGACATAGTTCTTGGTCAGCAGGAAATTTGTCAACCTCTCATACCAAGCTCTTAGAGCTTGTTTCAGGCCATACAAGGCCTTTTTGAGTTTATAAACGTGGTTTGGAAACTTTGAATCTTCAAACCCAAGAGGTTGATTAACATATACCTCTTCGTTTATAAAGCCATTAAGAAATGCACTTTTCACATCCATTTGGTATAGTTTAAAATTCATGAAACTAGCATAGGCACACAATATACGTATAGCTTCTAGCCTAGCAACAGGTGCAAATGTTTCTCCATAGTCTATACCTTCTTGCTGACTATAGCCTTAGGCTACAAGTCGAGCTTTGTTTCTAATCACATTTCCATGCTCATCTAGTTTATTTCTAAAGACCCACTTGGTTCCTATGGGCTTTTGATTCCTAGGTCTAGGTACTAGATCCCATACCTCATTTCTGGTGAATTGGTCAAGTTCTTCTTGCATGGTATTTATCCAATATTCATCTTGCTCAGCATCAGCAAAATTCTTTGGCTCAAGCATTGAGACGAAGGCAACATTGCTAAGGTATTTTCTAAGCTGATCTCTGGTCATCAACTTGTTGCTGGCAGCATCAAGAATGGCCTGTTCTGTATGTCCTCTTGGAATCTTTATTTCCTTGGGCAATGTTGAGTCGTTTGGAAGAGGTGTTTCTACAATCTCTACAGGAATAGATTGGTCAGCAAATGATATTTCAATTTCTTGCTTACCTTGGGTCAGCTCCTGTATAGATGACACAGAGGCTTCAGGTTGATCAGCGGAAGCTGAGCTTGGTTCATCTTCTTCAGGCTGAGCTGACTTACCTGTAGGGTCAGTTTCATCGAACTCAACATGTACAGACTCTTCTACAACCTGAGTTCTTTTGTTAAATAATCTATATGCTTTACTGTTTGTTGAGTACCCTAAAAAGATCGCCTCGTCAGCTTTAGCATCAAATTTAGCAAGGTTGTCTTTTGTATTGAGTATAAAGCATTTACACCCAAAGGCACGAAAGTATCCAATGTTGGGCTTTCGTCCTTTCCAAAGCTCATATGGGGTTTTCTTGAGTATAGGTCTAACTAGAGCCCTATTCAGTATGTAACAAGCCGTGTGAACAGCTTCACCCCAGAAGTACTTTGGAAGCCTATTTTCACTCAGCATTGTCCTAACTATTTCGACAATAGTTCTATTTTTCCTTTCAACGACCCCATTTTGTTGAGGTGTTCTAGGAGCAGAGAAGTTGTGGTCAATACTACTGGTTTCACAGAATTCATCAAACTGTTGGTTTTTGAATTCTCCACCATTGTCGCTTCTAATGTGAGCTACTCTTAGGTCTTTGTCATTTTCAAGCTTTTTAATTAGTGTGGTAAACATCTCAAAAGTTTCATCCTTGCTGCTCAGCAAGATGATCCAAGTGTACCGAGAGAAATCATCTACAATAACCAAGGAAAATTTCTTACCTCCCAAGCTGAGTGGTTGGATAGGTCCGAAAAGATCCAAGTGTAGTAATTCCAATGGTCTTTTGGTTGAGACAATATTTTTGCTTTGAAATGACTTTTTAGTTTGTTTGCCTTGCTGACAAGCTTTACACAGTTGATCTTTTTCAAACTTTAATTTGGGTAATCCCTCAACTAATTGCTTTCTAGCTAATTTGGCAAGAAGGTCCATGCTGACATGCCCAAGTCTTCTATGCCATAGCCAGGAGTTGTCCTCTTTAGACACTAAGCATATGTTTTTAGAAAACTATTTTTCTAAGTTTAACATATATACATTTTCTACACGAGGGGCAGTTAAAATCAATTCATTTGTATTTCCCTCGAGTATTTGACACTTAGTATCATCAAATACAACCTTTCTGCCGCTCTTGCAAAGCTGAGCTACACTCAGCAGATTGTATTTGAGACCTTTAACTAAGGAGACAGACTCAATGGTTGGGTTACCTCCGATAGTACCTGAGCCGACTATCTTACCCTTCTTGTTGTCTCCAAAGCTTACACTTCCACCTCGTTTAAGCTCTAGTGTGATGAACTGAGTTTCATCACCTGTCATATGCCTTGAGCATGCGCTGTTTATATACCATAGTTTTGACTTCTCCACGCATGTCAAGCTGACCTGCAGTTTAAACTATTCATTTTTAGGTACCCAATTCCTTTCGGGTCCTTTCTTGTTAGTATAAACAGGTGCAAAATCATATTTTAACTTGTGACGGCATACTTTTATGGTGTGGCCTGGTTTACCACAGAAATCACAAAAAGGTACCATTTGTGGGTTGAACTGAGTATGGTCAGCATTATTATGTTGGGCATGCCAACATACTTTTGTGGTATGCCCTTTTCTTCCGCAGAAGTCACATTGGACAATTCTCTTGTTATGCCAACACACATCCTTTGTGTGTCCCCTTTTTCCACAACACTCACATTGAGTAAATTGCTTATGCTGACTAGTATTTGCATACTCAGCATGGGGTTTATTTCTATTTGAGCCCTTCCCTTGACTCTGTAACATTGTGATATCCTTTCTAAGTTTCTTTGACTCAGATTGAACCTCCGTGACAAACTTATGTAAGATTTGCATGTTGGTATGCAAGTCAGAGTTGTCCTGGAGAAGATATCGGAGGTCACTCAGTTTGACCTCTTCAATCTCATCACAGCGCCTGCTGAGTGCCTTAATCTTTTTGTTACACTTCTTAGTTAGTGTATATAAGTCACTCAGGGCATTTACCATTTCATTTCTAAGCAAAAGTAAGGATGTTACCTCATTGTTGTTTTCCTCCTGCTCGGAATCTTCAGAGAGGTCAGCTTGCTCAGATTGGGATTGGTCAGCTCCATCATCTGCCATGAAACATATGTTGGCTGTTTCATTTTGCTCAGCTTCGGATGATGTTGACACATCACTGTCACTCCATTATGCTGACTAGAAGTTATTTTAGGAGTTTGTTAACTCAGCTTTTGGTCAGCTTGGTGAGATATGTTTTAAGACAGCTTTAGTCAGATGTTGACTAAAGGTATTTTCTTGTAAGTTAGGAATTGACACTCTTGGAGGTCAGCTTCTAACTCAGCACCACTTATTTACTCAAGGTCAGCTTTGGCAATTTATATGCTGAGTAAATAAAGCAAACAACACATGCAATATGAGAGAGAGTTTAGAGATTACTCAGTATCACTTATCCTGGTTCGGCCTCTCTGCCTACGTCCAGTCCCTAGAGTCCTCCGAGCTTTTTGAATCCAATACTGAGCTCTTTAACGGTAGAGCACAAACCAATTACAAGGCAGTTGAATATGCAAGAGTACCTTCCTCTATTCGTCTACTCAACTCCTACTAAGTGCTACAACCCAGCACCTAGATTTCTCTACCACTGAATGCTTACAACCAAGCACTCAGCTTAACACTCTCAATATTCCTATTGATCACAAACTTGTTCTTTTTATGCTAAAGAACACTTTAGATAATTATACAACAATCAATCTAGCATTTACACAGATAATGAAAAGTTGGTGTAAGATCTTTTTGTATTTGAGTGCTTTCAAGATTTTCTCTCTTTGTATTTTTCTCTTGATACTTCTGTGATAAACCAAGGTTCTTCATTGTCCTTTTATATAAGGAAATTGCAGATTTGGATCTTGAATTGTTGTTACCGTTAACACCAAAACGACTCTTTTGGGGAACAATTTCTGGCCAGCTTCAGACTGCTCCACCATTCCCTTTCTCTGTTTTCTTCAGGCGTCAGATTTGTCTTCTTGCATCTGGCTTGTCTGTTTGTGCCGGTTGTCTTTTACCAATAATCCAATGACCCATGACTCTTGGAATTAGTCTTTTATGTGTCTTCGAGGTTCCAATTATTGGTGCAGAAGATTTGCAGACTTTGTCCTTTAGTGAACGGATCCTTCATGCTGTCCTGACAGTCATTCAGCTTTCTTCGTAATCTTCGGATGTTCAACTTCTAAGCTGAGTTCATTCTTGGTCAGCTCCGCTCTGTGTAACCGCTTCTGAAGAAATCTTTAACTTTAGTCAGCTTCGTTTTGCTTCTAAGTTCTACTCCACTCCGCTTACATTCTGTCATGCTGAGTTCCGTTCTACTCAGCTTTGCTTGTGCTGACTTTTGTCCTGTCTTTACTTTATATATATTTTTGCACTCAATATTGAACAAACACATTAGTACAATTAAATCAAAGCATTTAAATTTAATTGCCTCTTAATCATGGATGATTTTGTCAAATCAAAATCTTGTGGGAAGGTGTTTCAACAAAAACCACCTCCTCTGCATCCATTTCAATTATTACCGGCCCCCAGTCATGTTCTTGAGTAATTGACAAAGCCTTTTGAAGGCCCATTGCTTCAGCATATCGAGGGGGAAAACGCCAACAACAGGGATTGAAAATCCAAACACGAACCTGCCAAGATGGTCTCTCACCACCCCACCAATTCCAAACCTGTCCTCACTTGGCCGTAAAGCAACATCGATGTTTAGCTTGAGTATACCATCTTATGGCCTCTACCAGCGAGTAGATTGAGGTCGAGATCCTAGGGTCATCAGCGATAAGCGAGCATTTAGAAATTGGTACTGCAGATTTTTACATAAACCAGCAGCAATGGCCGGCGGTATAGTTCTTCCCTCCCAGTAACATGTGTTTCGCTGGCACCATATCTCCCAGATTCCCATGCATAGGTCCTAACACTCCTGTAGATTTCGAGTTCAGAGAAACTCCGCAAACCATTGGAGAAAAAAATCAGCACCCGGAATATGATGATCGATATTCATAGCTCCCCAGAACTGATGAGCATACTGACAATCCATGAAGAGGTGAACGGAGTGCTCGTTATCTTCTTTACACAAGCCACAAACATTATCATTCAACATCCTTTTCGATCGAAGAACATCTTTTAGTGGGATAAAATTATGGCAAGCTCGCCAGACTAAAAGCTTAACCCGTGGTGGGATGGAAAAAGTCCATAGACGAGTCAACCCAATTCTATGATTTTCTTCCACATCTCCCCGACAGACGTTCCATGCTACCCGATACCCGGATTTAACAGCATACTCCCCTCTCTTATCATGATGCCAAAAAATTATATCATTTTCATCAGCTAATCCACTATGAATTTTAAGAACCGACTGAATATCCTCAGTGTTGAACCATGAGTTGATTAGATCCCAATTCCAGCTTCCCTGCTCCTCTATGAACAAATTTACCACCACCATTTCCTCCATTCCCAGTATTACGGCTGATCGAACTTTGAAATTTGGTGCGTCGCATAACCATGGGTCCTTCCAGATTTTTACCTGTGTTCCGTTCCTTATCCTCTAATGAAGGCCTTGCTTTAACAATTCCCTTGAGTTGCAAATACTACGCCAAATCATACTCGGACTAGGCCCTAAGTTTGATGATAAAAAATCTCCCCTTGAGAAATATTTTGCTTTGAGGATACGAGAAAAAAAAGTATTCGGATGAGAGACAAGGGTCTAAGCTTGTTTAGCCAATATGGCGAGATTAAAGGATTGAAGATGCCGGAACCCGAGCCCCCCAAATTCCTTTCTCACACATAAATTCTCCCATGAAGCCCAATGGATACGTTTCCTTCCATTCGGATTCGAGCCCCACCAAAATGAGTTCATCATTTTCTGTAATTCATCATAGAGAGAAGACAGAATCATAAATGTACTCATACAGAAAGTAAGGATAGCTTGTGCCACAGCCTTCAAGAGAACTTCCTTTCCCACTTGCGCCAATAACTTGCCCGACCACCCAAATAACCGCTGCCATAAATGATTTTTTAAATATCCGAACATAGCCCTCTCTCGTCTTCCGATGGAAATCGGAATTCCCAAGTACCGGCTTAAATCCATTGGGTTCCGAATCCCAAGGAACGAACATATGCTCTGTTTCACCCCCTCCTCCACCTTGCTGCTGAAATAGATACTGGATTTTTGGAAATTAATTGCTTGACCCGAATCAGCTTTGTACCTATCCAGTATATTTTTCAGAACCAATGCCTCATCAGCGGATGCCCCGCAGAACAGCAGACTATCATCTGTGAATAACAAATGGGAAATCTCCGGAGCACCACGCGACACTTTACTCCCCGTAAGAGTCTTAGCAGCTTAGGCACGAGACAGAAGACACGAGAGGCCCTCGGTGCATATGATGTAGAGATATGGCGAAAGTGGGTTGCGTTGCCGAATGCCCCGACCTAGAATGATAGGGCCGACTCTTTTCCCATTAACAATCACCATATAGGATATGGGATTAATACACATCATCATCCATCAAGTGCATGTCTGATGAAAACCCAACTTTTGTAGCATTAATTTTAGGAATTCCCAACGCACACTATCATAAGCCTTCCGTATATCGATTTTTACTGCCACCGAACCCAATTTTCCTTTTTGTTTAGTTTTTATTAAATGAATTGTTTCGAATGCTGCGATTACATTATCCATAATGAGCCTACCCGAAACGAAATCCGATTATCTTCAGAAATAATACCTGGTAGGAGCCCCTTTAATCGGTTTGCAAGCACTTTAGATATGATCTTGTATAAGCGTTACACAACGCAATGGGCCTGAAATCCCCCACCCCCGCCGGCGTATCGACTTTGGGAATTAGAACAATATTCGTACTCATGATATCTGATGGGAATTCTCCTCTCTCAAGCCATGTCATGCAAGCTTTAAACACCTCCATACCAATAAGATCCCAGAAGCTCTGAAAAAAACTCGGGCCTAAGCCATCCGGTCCCGGTGACTTGTCGGGATGCATTTGGAAGATAGCTTCTTTAAATTCTTCAATGGTAAAAGGCTTCAACAGTTCCGAGTTATCCTCCTCATGTAAACGAGTCAGGATATAGTCTATCGAATGGTGTCCACTATCTTAAGAAGCTGAAAACAACCCTTGATAAAATTGAATTACATTCGACTCGATTTCTTTCTTATCCTCACTCCACGTACCATCGTTCCTTTGGAGCCTCGAGATATGGTTGAGTTTTTTCCATTGGGAGGCATTCGTGTGAAAGAACTTACTGTTCCTATCTCTATCCTTTAACCATATTATTTTAGATCGCTATCTCCAGTAGGTGTTTTCCTGATCCAAGAGGCGTTGAAGCTCTTTCCGACATTCAATGATATCCGCATCCACCCCCTTGAACACTAGATAATGTTGGTCCAGTGTAATTTAATATGATTAGTTCCAAGGGGGGGGGGGGGGGTTAGGAACTAATATAACTTTTTCGCTTAATAATGCTGACTTAATTAATTCTTTGATAATTTAACTCAGCTTTAGGTCAGCAAGGCTGAGTGAAGTGTGAGACAGCTTTAGTCGGACACTGACTAGAGCTGTTTCAATTGTGAGTTGGGAAATAACACTTTAGGTCAGCTTCCAACTCAGCACTCTGATTACTCAGCGTTGGCTTATACAAATTATATACTGAGTAATTTAAGCAAGCAACACATACATACAAATATATATATATATATATATATATATATATATATATATATATCAAGAGAGAGGGTTAGAAATTACTCAGCAGTCTTATCCTGGTTCGGCCTCACCGCCTACGTCCAGTCCCTAGAATCCCTCCGAGCTTTTTCAATCCACTACTGAGCTCTTTAAAGGTAGAGCACAAACCGTTTACAAAGCAATTGAGTATGCAAGAGTACCGTCCTCTATTCGTCTACTCAATCCTACTGAGCGCTATAACCGAACACTCAGATTTTCTCTACCGCTGAGTACTAAAACCGAGTACTCAGCTTCACTCTTCTAACCTTTACAATTGATACAAGATTGTTCCCTCTAAATCAAGAACACTTTAGATGAATACAAATTCACTCTAGACTTTTACACAATGATTGGAAATTTGGTGTAAGAACTTGCTTGCTTTTTAGACAGCTTCTATTTTGGATTTTCACTTCTGTGAAGACTTGCTTTTCTGTCTGTATTTACTTGTATTTTTTTTTGTAAGGATCCAAGTGATGAACTTGTCCTTTTATAGTGAATTCTGAAGCTTCAAATCATTTGAATTCCCACATATTCGTTGGGAGTAATGGTCTTCCATCGTCATTCATTGGTCAGCTTCCAGAATCACAGGCCAATCCTGTCGTCTGATTTTAGCAGGCGCCAGGCTTGCCAATTTCGTCTTCTTCCGCTAGGTTCGTCTTCTAGTGCCAGTTTTGTCTTCTTGTCAAATGCGAGTTGATCCATGCGTCTCGAAAAGGTCTCTAGGCGGATTTCTGAGGCTTCTGAATTGTTGCAGACATGTGTCGGATTTTGTCTTCTAGTCAAAGGATCATTGGCGCTGTCCTGACGACTACTCAGCTTGACTTGATTTGCTTTGCCTTTAATCTATTTCTTTATCTATGCTAAGTTACATTCTACTCAGCTTCTTCGGTCGGCTTTGCCTTCAAGTGCTATTCTGAAGAAGACTTTTCTCTCAACAAGGCTGAGTTACATTCTACTCAGCTTTTACTGTCTGTCTTTGCTCACGCTGACTTCATTCTGTCTTTCTTTTTGTTGAACACTTAGTTCCTGTTCTCGTTAGTAAGCTTACTCAACATTGAACAAACTCATTAGTACAATTAAATCAAAGCACTTAAATTTAATTGTCTGAATCATGGGATTAACTTAAATAATTTTGTCAAATCAAAATCATGTGGAAAGGTGTTTCAACAAACTCCCCCTTTTGATGTTGGCAAAAATATTTAATTAAGGAACTCAGTGTTGAGCATCCCTCATGATTGTTTACCTTTCTTATTCTTCTGAAATTACTCCCCCGTAAGGGTTGCATCTATTGACTTAATTCAACTCTAAACCTTCTAAGATCTAATCGAGTTAAACTAAGGCATGCCTTTACTGACTTAATTCAATTCTAGACCTTCCAAGATCTAATTCGGATGAGCCTAAGGTCAGTTTTCAGAAGTGGGTCAATGCTTGGAATATTTAGTCATTACTCAATTTCAAATATAGGTATCAGAGTTGGAAGTGTGCCGAGTATATTAACTTGTTTAATTTTTGAGTTCACAAGCTTTGTTTGATTGTTGTTCAATGGATAGTTGAATGGGACAGATCAGCATAAAAACACATCAAGTAAGCATCGCATATATAAAAAAAGTTTGGATAAAAGATGCTTATATATAATATTACTCAGTTTAACATGACCATGCCATAAAATATAAGTTACAAGCAAGGACTATAGACTATTGCTAAGTCTATTTCTTAATATTGGCTTGAACTTGATTTGACTTGGGTTTGGTTTGGGCAGTTCGGTGTTGCTGAGTGTGGGTGCTCAGGACAGTAGAAGTTGAACCAGGCTTTTGCTGAGTTCCGACAGCTGGCAGTTTGGCTTTATCTTTCTCCCCCGTTTTCTGCTGAGTTCCAACAGCTTGCTTTGTTTGATCTTTCTCCCCCGTTTTGCCAGCATTATGAGATGGAGGAGGAGCATAGAAAGTCCCTTGATGAACAACATGAGTCAGTATCGAGGAATACTGTTGCATTTGACTCGTACTCTCCCTTAGACCTTTAAACACCTGCACGCCATCGACCATGCTTAAGGCGGGAATTTTGATGTTGGCACTGAGCATACTGAGTAAATACTTTAAAGATTTCCCGATCCAAGTTATCAACTCTATCATACGTGCATAGGATTGATAGTACATCCTGAGTACCGCAGTATCATACGACTGGCGTTGAACATTAATGTGTCGGATATGCGCAAGTGTGGATTGAGTGCATTGCCGAATCTCGTTGGTCTTGACTTGGTCAGTGTCCATTTCCTCTTTGCTCAGGTTGAGTAGGCGAATGGCTTCACCAATTTGTTCTATGGAGCATTGAGAAGAGGAGGAGATAAGGTCACGAGCTCCGGTTAGCTCAGAGGACAACTGGGAGAAAAGGTGATTGACCTCAGCAGAGGTTGCAGATGTTGAGTTCGCAGCTGATAAGGCATTAAGTTGTCCTTGGAAGGAGTTCATGTGATTCACCATCATCAGCTGGAGTTCAGCCAGCTTCACTGTGGATTCTTGCTTGGGCTGCTGAGAGACTAAGGAAGTCATGACACTCATCAGTTCCTTGAGACCCTTAAGTTCGGTCAGAAGTTGAGTGACAGAAGAGAGTTGGGTTGGCTCAGCAGGAATAGACCCAGCAACATCGGCATGAGACTGATGAATATCTTGAAGAAGAGCTTGAGCTGAGTTAATGATTTTCCTTCCAGACTCAGAAGCATTCAGATAAGTGTAGGATTCACCAGTGTTATGCTTAGGGGCTATATTGTTGTCAGCACCGGATGGAGGAGGTGTTTGGTGCTGCATGGAAGTGGAGGTGCCAGCTTGGTCAGCAGCTGCACTTTTATTTAGGCCAGTAGCAGGAGCTGACTGGTTTTCTGTCTGCTTGATAGGAGTAGGAAGAGTGTGATCAGCAGGAGGAGTTTCCTTTGCTAACTCGTTGGGTTGAGCAACATGGACTTCGAGCACTTGCTCAGTGTAAGGATGAGCAGAAGTGTCGGTAGAGATTGGACCCTTAGTAGCTTTTGGGTTGGCTTGTTCCCCAGCTTGAGAAACAGAGGCTTGTTTTTCCTTCACTTAGTCGGGAGTGGGTTCAATAATGTATGTGAAGAACTGGAATTGAAGCCCAGTGAGATCAGTGATTGGGCCCCTCAGCGGAGATTCATCCAATAAGTCTATGACTTTGGGTTTCAGAGCTTTGCATTTGAACCGCTTTTCTGTGCTGTCCTTGTTGGTTTGAGGTGAAGGATCAGCAGTAATAGAGTCCAGAGACTCAGAGGAAGAGTTAAGTCCAAGGTCAGCATCAAGACCTTGCACAACCTTGTCCTTCACTGGTGGCTCAGCTTAGTTCTCAGCAGGTTGCTCAGTAGCACCTGTGTTACTTGGCTCAGTAGAACCCATCTTATCAGCTTGAGGCTGACCCTCAGTACCGCCTTGTTCTTCCTCCTGATCACAAGGAGTCTTCTCCAGATCAATTTCTTGACTTTGCACGAAGTGTGATTCCTTTGTAATCACAAATTCAAGTGGGTTAGATTCTATCGGCTTCAACCCAGAGGTTTTCTTCCTCTTCAGAGGATGATCAGGTGTTTCCTCACTTTCTTCCTCAGGCTCATCTTGCCTTTTCTGTTTCTCAGCGGACTTAGGTTCTCCTTGAGCTTGCTCAGCAAGAGCAGCTTTCTTTGCACTGGATACTATCCTAAGCCTCTTTGGAGCTGTGTTAATGTCTTTGGTTGAGGATTGGTCAGCTTTCCTCTTTCTGTCCTGCCTAGTGCGCTCAACAGGTTCTTCTTTAACCATAACTTTATTCCCTTTCTTGGTCAGCTCATCCTGTGCTTTTCAACCATATTATCCCTTTCCATATCTTCCTCAGCGGGTTCTATAGCCCCCTTTACTTTTTTGGGTTTGATAGGTTCGCTATGAGCTAAGCCGAATAGTATTGCTGAGGTGATCTCAGTGCCCTCGATCTCAATCTCTTCTACTAGACTGACCTGGTGATCCTGAAGTATTCTGGTGATGAGAGAACCCATCCTGAGGATCCCAGTGCTACGTTGAAAAGCCCCAATAAGAAAGACGGGCATGTTGAGCGGTTTGTAGTTCAGCATGTGCCAGATGAAGCACTGCTCAAAATTAGAAGTTGGGGAGGAGGAGTTGACCTTGGCGAACAGGAAGTTGGTCAGGATATAGTGGGCTTGTTTTTTAGGCTGACCCATACAGGTGCTGGTGATTTCTCTTTTGTGGTTCTTGGGTTTACAGAACTCAACAACGTAATTAACTTGCAAGTAGTCATTCGTGCACCTGAGTTCAGATCCTTTTTCCTTCAGTTTTAACAGTTTAGCGAGATAGGACGGGGTGATGATGATATCCTTGTTCTTGACCTTGGTGATCATTTAGTCATCATTATCATTGGCAACTCTTAGATTTGTGTAGAATTCTCTCACCAACTTCGGGTAAGTGGTTCCAGGGAGAGAGAAGAGCTCGGTCCATCCATTCTTTGAGATCCACTAGCAAAAGGGTTTCTCCGCTTCTACGAATCCTTTGGAGAACCAGCGGGAACGGAAAACCTTAAGATTTTTGACGTTTTTGAAGACCGGGGAGAACGTCCGTTCCTTAGGTTTCTCGTTTGTTTTCTCTTTCTTCTTTTTCGATGGAGTTGCTTGGTCAGTTTGAGGGTTTTTACGAGGCATGCTGACCTTGGGAACAGATTGGTCACACTGACCGTGGGTTTGTTCTTGAGACTCTGTGGAGGTCTTCGGATATTCCTGCTCAGCAGGAGAGGGAGGATTGATGTCGGAGTGATTGTCGTCGTATTCATTGCCGGAGTTGTTATGGGAATCGCTAGACATGGTGTTCTTGAGAATTTGAGAAGTGCGGAAGATTTTGAATTTAGAGAGAGAGAAATCGAATGCCAAAGATCTCAAGTGTAAAGAGAAGTTAGTGGGAAATCTTCCACTATTTATAGTCGTTTTGAGTTGATCTGATAGGTCGGAATTGCGGTTTGTCCTCGAGTTGATCAATCGACAGTTATCTCTGGCATTAATGACACATTCGGCGCATGGTTTTCTAATCATTACGCTTACGTCATCCTAGGTGGCTACTTAAATGCGCGTACTAGCATTAATTGTGCAAGTGGCTTTACTCAGTGTCTAAGATACTAAACGTTTGGAGTTCCGAGTATGTTGTATAGAAGGGATGTTTGGCATGCTTAGTAACTCAGCACATAGTAATCACTCAATATGTATGTCTACTCAGCATAAGGTGATTTTATGTCATTCATGTTAGCTCAGCATATGATAGTTACTTATTAAGCAGTAATCACTCAGCATATAATAATCACTCAACATTCATTTAGCGCAGAGAACTTATTGAAGAGGATTAGACATACCGATAGCTTCCCTTAGTATGTTAAACTGCTCACGAGCCAAGGGCTTCGTGAAGATATCCGCAAGATATTCATCTGTTGGAACATAGGTCAGCTTGATCTCACCCTTGAGTACATGCTCTCTGATGAAGTGATGCCTAATGCTGACATGCTTCATCCTGCTGTGTTGGATTGGATTTTTGGATAAGTCAATGGCACTCTTGTTATCGCATTTGACTTTGATTGTTTTTATTTGTACTCCATAATCCTCCAGATGTTGCTTAATCCATAGGACTTGTGCCACACAGCTTCCAGCAGCAATGTACTCAGCTTCAGTGGTTGACAGGGCAACTGATGATTGCTTCTTGCTGAACCAAGACACTAGACAGCTTCCAAGGAAGTGACATCCTCCTGAAGTGCTTTTACGCTCCAGCTTGTCTCGTCCATAGTCAGCGTCAGTGTATCCAATGAGTGTGAAGTCATTTGTGTTTGGATACCATAAACCTACATTTGCCGAGCTTTGCAAATATCTAAAAATTCTTTTCACAACTATATAGTGAGATTCCTTAGGGTCAGTTTGATATCTTGCGCAATAACATACCGAGTACTGAATGTCTGGCCTACTGGCAGTTAGATAAAGTAGAGAGCCAATCATACCTCGATATAACTTGCTGTCTACCGACTTACCTTTCTCATCAGCACAAAGCACAGTGTCAGTACCCATTGGGGTAGATATGGGCTTACATCCTTCCATATCAAATTTCTTCAATATCTCCTTAGCATACTTGGTCTGACTAATGAAGATGCCATTTTTACCTTGTTTTATTTGAAGTCCAAGGAAGAAGTTGAGCACTCCCATCATTGACATCTCAAACTCAGTTTGCATCTGTTTGCTAAACTCCTTACACATAGTTTCGTTAGTAGCACCAAAGATAATATCATCTACATATATTTGTGCCAACAGGGTATCTTTACCCTTTTTCTTAATGAATAAGGTTGTGTCAACTTTTCCTCTGACATAGTTCCTGGTCAGCAGGAAGCTGGTTAGCCTTTCGTACCAAGCACGCGGTGCTTGCTTTAGGCCGTACAGAGCCTTTTTGAGCTTATAAACATGGTTTGGAAATTTTGAATCCTCAAACCCTGGAGGCTGACTAACATAAACCTCTTCATTTATAACTCCATTAAGAAATGCACTCTTAACATCCATTTGGAACAATTTAAAGTTCATAAAGCTAGCATATGCACACAATATTCTTATTGCCTCTAAACTAGCTACGGGTGCAAAGGTCTCACCATAGTCAATACCTTCCTGCTGACTATAACCTTGAGCTACAAGTCAGGCTTTGTTTCTGACTACGTTACCTTGTTCATCTAACTTGTTGCGAAATACCCACTTCGTTCCAATGGTCTTTTGATTCTTCGGTTTAGGCACTAAATCCCATACTTCGTTTCTCTTGAATTGATCAAGTTCCTCTTGCATAGCATTGATCCAGAATTCATCGTGCACAACTTTTGAGAAGTTCTTTGGTTCATGAACTGAGACGAACACAACATTGCTGAGATATCTCCTGAGTTGATTTCTGGTCATCAGGGTGTCTCAGCAGCATCAAAAATGGACTTCTCTGAGTGTCCTCTTGGGATCTTGTTCTCTTTTGGTAGTGTTGAGTTCTCAGGAGTTAGTGTTTCAACAATCTCTGCAGGATTATATTGGCCAGCCAAGCTAATTTCAGGTTCATTTTTACCTTTGGTCAGCCCTTGATGAGGTGACTCAGTGGCTCCAATTTGGTCAGTGGAAGCTGAGCATGGGTCATCTTCGGTAGGCTGACTTGTCTTCCCTGCAGGGTCAGTTTCATCGAACTCAATATGTACAGACTCTTCTACGACCTCAGTTCGTTTATTAAACACCTTATATGCTTTGCTGTTTGTTGAGTACCCTAAGAAGATAGCTTCATCAGCTTTAGAATCAAATTTAGCAAGGTTGTCTTTCGTATTAAGAATAAAACATTTACAACCAAAGGCACGAAAATATCCAATGTTAGGTTTTCGTCCTTTCCAAAGTTCATAGGGGGTTTTCTTAAGTATAGGTCTAACTAAAGCCCTATTGAGTATATAGCAAGCCGTGTTGACAGCTTCACCCCAGAAATACTTTGGAAGCCTATTCTCACTCAGCATTGTTCTAGCTATTTCAACTAAGGTTCTGTTCTTCCTTTCAACTACCCCATTTTGTTAAGGAGTTCTAGGAGCAGAAAAATTGTGGTCAATGCCATTGACTTCACAGAATTCATCAAATTGTTGGTTTTTGAATTCTCCGCCATTATCACTTCGGATGTGAGCTAATTTTAGGTCTTTGTCATTTTCTAGTTTTCTAATCAGTGTTGAGAACATCTCAAAAGCTTCATCCTTACTACTCAGCAAGATGACCCAAGTATATCAAGAGAAATCATCTACAATGACCAAGGAAAATCTCTTACCACCCAAGCTCAATGGCTGGACTGGTCCGAAAAGATCCAAGTGTAGTAATTCTAACGGACGCTTGGTTGAGACTACATTTTTAATATGAACAGACTTTTTGGTTTGTTTACCTTGCTGACAAGCATTGCATAATTGATCCTTCTCAAATCTAAGTTTGGGCAAACCCTCAACTAATTGCTTTCTTGCTAATTTGGCAAGGAGGTCCATGCTTACATGACCAAGTCTCCTATGCCATAGCCAGGAATTATCTTCCTTTGACACTAAGCATATATTTTTCGAAAACTTCTTTTCTAAACTCAGCATGAAAACATTGTCAACACGAGGGGCGGTTAAAATTAAATCATTTGTTTTACCCTCGAGTATCCGACACTCAGTGGCATCAAATACAACCTTTCTACCGTTGTCACACAGCTGAGCCACGCTCAATAGGCTATATTTGAGACCCCTGACTAGGGAGACTGACTCAATAGTAGGATTTCCTCCAATAGTACCTGATCCTACTATCTTACCCTTTTTGTTGTCTTCGAAACTTACATTTCCTCCTCGTTTATGCACAAGTGTGATGAACTGAGTTTCATCACCAGTCATATGCCTCGAGCATGCGCTGTCAATATACCATAGCTTTGACTTCTCAGCACATCTCAGGCTCACCTGCAATTGAACTAGTTATCTTTAGGTACCCAATTCTTTTTGGGTCCTCGTTTGTTAGACTGAACAAGTGAAGCATCATATATTATTTTGTGACGACATACGTTTATGGTGTGGCCATCTTTCCCACAAAAGTCACAATAAACTACCCTTTGAGGGTGTTTCCATTTTTGGTCAGCACGATGGTGCTGAGCATACCAACACACACTTACAATGTGTCCTCTCTTTCCACAACAGTCACACTGACTGTTCTGCTGAATGTACCATCTTTGCTGACTAGTACCTGAATACTCAGCATTTGGATAAAACCTTTTCATAGCCGATGAACTCAGCTGGTTCTGTATTGAAGTGATGTCCTTTCTCAGTTTCTTAGAATCTGATTGGACTTCCGAGACAAACCGATGCATGATTTTTAGATTTTCATCTTGCCTGGTATTGTCTTGGAGCAGATGTCGGAGGTCACTGAGTTTGACCTCTTCGATCTCATCACACCGCCTATTGAGTGCTCTTATTTTCTTGTTACACTTTTTAATCAGTGTATAGAGATCACTCAGGGCATTAACCATTTCATTTATGAGCAAAGATATAGATATTACCTCATTAGAGAGTTCCTCATGGTCAGACCCATCTAAAAGGTCAGCTTGCTCAGATTGGCAGTTGTCAGCAGCTTCATCAGCCATGAAGCAAATGTTTGCTGACTCAGTGGCATCAGCTTCTGATGAGGTTGACTCATCACTGTCACTCCATGTGGCCACCATTGCCTTTCTACTGCCCTTCTTTTCTTTCTTCAGAGTAGGACAGCTTAACTTGATATGCCCAGTTTGATGGCATTCGAAACAAGTAACAGGCTTGGAGCCATCCTTCTTATGTCTGCTATCGCTAGACTCAGCTCTATATTTATCACTTCTTTTGAATGGGCTTTTGCTGTTCTTATCGCTTTTCCTAAATGGCTTCTTCATCTTCCTTGTGAACATGGCCATTTCCTCATCATCTGATGAGTCAGCTTCTGTTGAATTAGCTTTCATGACAAGAGATTTTTGCTTCTTGTCCTTAGACTTTTCTTTAGCCTCAAAATTCTTCATGGAGATCTCGTGGGTCAGCAGAGATCCGATGAGCTCATCATATTTGTATGTGGTCAGGTCCTGAGCTTCTTCCACAGCTGTCTTCTTAGCTTGCCAGCTCTTGGGGAGACTTCTCAAGATTTTCTTCACCTGTTCTTCTTCTGTGAAGTTCTTACCGAGTCCCTTAAGCTCATTTATGATGTTGGTGAACCTTGTGTTCATCTCAGAGATGTCTTCATTTTTGTTCATCTCAAACAGTTCGTATAGTCTCATGTGTTGATTCACCTTGGACTCCTTGACCTTGCTGGTTCCTTCATAAGTCACTTCCAGCTTCTTCCAGATTTATTGTGCTGACTCGCAACCTGAAATCTTATGATACTCTGCAGCATCTAACGCACAGTGAAGCATATTGATAGCCGAAGCATTATTTTGTAATTTTTTAAGGTCATCCTCTGACCACTTAGACTCACTCTTGACAGATTTTACTCTGTCACTAATCTCATAGGGAACAAACGGGCCTTGGACTATAGCCAGCCATGCACTCATGTTTATAGCCTGAATAAAGTTTTTCATTATGTTCTTCCAAAATGTATAGTTTGACCTGAAGAATAGAGGAGGCCGACTAATTGATAATCCCTCAGGGAGTATCTGTGTTGTTTGATTTCCTGGAAGGAAACGAGTGCTATTCTCAGCCATTTACAGGGATCAGCTCAAGATAGTTTTATCTTGAATAGTGAGCTACTGAGCTCTGATACCACTTGTTGGTCCCGTGTAATTTAATATGATTAGTTCCAATGGGTGGGGGGGGGGGGGGGGGTTAGGAACTAATATAACTTTTTTCGCTTAATAATGCTGACTTAATTAATTCTTTCATAATTTAACTTAGCTTTAGGTCAGCAAGGCTGAGTGAAGTGTGAGACAGCTTTAGTCGGACACTGACTAGAGCTGTTTCAATTGTGAGTTGGGAAATAACACTTTAGGTCAGCTTCCAACTCAGCACTCCGATTACTCAGTGTCGGCTTATACAAATTATATACTGAGTAATTTAAGTAAGCAACATATATATATATATATATATATATATATATATATATATATATATATATATATATATATAGGAGAGAGGGTTAGAAATTACTCAGCAGTCTTATCCTGGTTCGGCCTCACCGCCTACGTCCAGTCCCCAAAATCCCTCTGGGCTTTTTCAATCCACTACTGAGCTCTTTAAAGGTAGAGCACAAACCGTTTACAAAGTAATTGAGTACGCAAGAGTACCATCCTCTATTCGTCTACTCAATCCTACTGAGGGCTATAACCGAACGCTCAGATTTTCTCTACCGCTGAGTACTAAAACCGAGTACTCAGCTTCACTCTTCTAACCTTTACAATTGATACAAGATTGTTCTCTCTAAATGAAGAACACTTTAGATGAATACAAATTCACTCTAGACTTTTACACAATGATTGGAAATTTGGTGTAAGAACTTGTTTGCTTTTTAGACAACTTCTATTTTGGATTTTCAATTTTGTGAAGACTTGCTTTTCTGTCTGTATTTACTTGTATTTTTTTTTGTAAGGATCCAAGTGATGAACTTGTCCTTTTATAGTGAATTCTGAAGCTTCAAATCATTTGAATTCCCACATATCCGTTGGGAGTAACGGTCTTCCATCGTCATTCATTGGTCAGCTTCCAGAATCGCAAGCCAATCCTATCGTCTGATTTTAGCAGGCGCCAGGCTTTCCAGTTTCGTCTTCTTCCGCCAGGTTCATCTTCTAGCGCCATTTTTGTCTTCTTGTCAAATGCTAGTTGATCCATGCGTCTCGAAAAGGTCTCTAGGCGGATTTCTGAGGCTTCTGAATTGTTGCAGACCTGTGTCGGATTTTGTCTTGTAGTCAACGGATCATTGGCGCTGTCCTGACGACTACTCAGCTTGACTTGATTTTCTTTGCCTTTAATCTATTTCTTTATCTATGCTGAGTTACATTCTACTCAGCTTCTTCGGTCGGCTTCGCCTTCAAGCGCTATTCTGAAGAAGACTTTTCTTTCAACAAGGCTGAGTTACATTCTACTCAGCTTTTGTTGTCTGTCTTTGCTCACGCTGACTTCGTTCTGTCTTTCTTTTTATTGAACACTTAGTTCATGTTCTCGTTAGTAAGCTTACTCAACATTGAACAAACTCATTAGTACAATTAAATCAAAGCACTTAAATTTAATTGTCTGAATCATGGGATTAACTTAAATAATTTTGTCAAATCAAAATCATATGGAAAGGTGTTTCAACAGATAACAGTTGTGCCAGATGCCACTTTGCTTGCCTCAAATTGTTAGAAAATTGGGGGCAAAACTCCCCCCCCCCCACGTCTGCATATCCTTTCGACACAATGCTAATCTTTTCACCATCTCAACAAACTCCCGTTCCTTACACCAGCAGTTTTCAAATCGAAATTCGACAAGTTTAGGCACAAATTCGGGATTAGGAGAGGTGTATAGGAGGATTGGTAAATGACCAGATGAGGATAACAGATTGCTATGAAGTATAGCCTCCGGAAACAAGTCCGCCCAAGCCTACGAAACTAAACAGCGATCAAGCCTTTCTTCAATAAAATTTAGAGATCCCCGACCACTCTCCCATGTAAACGGGTACCCTTCCAAGAACATGTCAGTTAAACCACAATCAGTTAGCGCCTCTTGGAACTTAGTTATTAAATGTGTTGGATAGTTACAACCCCCTCTTTTCTCATCATGGCTTAAAATACAATTTAGATCCCCTATAACGCACCAAAAGAGTGTATACCGAGAGTGCAATTCCCTAAGTAATTTCCAAGAGAGTGTATGATTCGACCTATCCGGTTGCCCATAGAACCCCGTACAATGTCAATCCCCAACCTCATTATCCTTTATTAGGATGTCAATATGATTCATAGAGTAACTCAAGATTGTAATATTAGCATTATTTTTCCAGACAATTGCTAAGCCACCCCCTCGACCCTCACGATCCACGCAAAAAACATATCGAACCCAACCTCTTTTTTCAGTTTTTCAAATTTATCTTGGTGAACTAAAGTTTCTACTAAAAACATAAAACTCAACCTAATGCTCTTAAAGATGTTTTTAAGAGTAAGCATTGCACGTGGGTTGCCAAGCCCTCGGTAGTTCCAACTTACACCGATCATGGCTCACGGCGGGACTCTTTAATGATTCCAGCCGATAAATTTTCAGTTAAAGAATGGGTACCCGTTGTCTCTATACATCTTTTCTTTTCTACTAACCCCTCCAGATCAAGATCGATATCTTCTGACATTCCCTTCGCAACCATCTCCTGCGGATCACTTTGCACATCCCTACCCGTCTCCACAAAACCTAGGGAGTAAAAGACACCTGTTTTATCTACTAATATCGGGCTCCCATCAGGCTTTCTCAACCACTGCTCTCCTCCTCCTCTAGTGATTCGACGTGGCTGAACTTTTAACCATGGCCCCCATTCCTTTTGCAGTTGATCCGGGGTCATCGTAAACAGTTTAGGGCAATAGATATTCGTGTGTCCAAGCAAACCACAATAGTAACAGAAGTACATTAGATGTTCATATTTGAATTGAACTGTATGTGACAAACCTGCTGCCATTTTAATACGTTTCCATCTTTTAAGAACCAGTTGAACATCCATAAAGACTCTGATTCTCATATAGGTTTTCCATCCCCCTGTATTGTTATTTGGATCGTAAGATAGGAAATATCCCACAAAATTACCAAGAAGTCTTCCCACAGCCTCAGACATACAACCAGTTGGCAGATTATGAACCTGCAACCATATCGGAATCCCAAAAAAAATCTACCTCCTGAGGGTCTTCTCCAGGTTTTAACCGGTGCAAAATTAAGAGGTGGCTATCGAACACCCATGGACCACCATCCATTACTCGATTTATATCAACCAGATGGTAGAATTGGAAAATATATCGATTTCTCGACAACTTCTGGACACATAGCCCCTTTCTCGGCCTCCAAATACTCGCAAAACGGTGCTCCATTGCCAGAAAATGGATCGCCCGATCAGTGAGCAATCTCCCTACCAGAAATAGAGTTGGATCACCCGCCGACTGTTCATGTTGATTTCTAGGAAAAGCAACCTCCTCTCTCGTTCATCATCTTGCATGGAAAGATTTTCTAATAGACACTCCTTCACAATCGAAAGGAGCCTCTCTAGTCGCCACTTGCGAGAGAAGCAATAGAAATCGTAACCCCAAGGATGAAAGCGAGGATACTTGGGACCCAAGAAAACAGAAACCCTAGCAAAACCCTAGAAAAATCTCTCAACATGGAGAGAAAATCGCAAACCTCTCAACAGGGAGAGATTTTTTTTTTGTCAAATTAGTCTCATCTTTCTTATTTAACAAAACTTTAATCCAATTAATTGGATTTTTGAATAAAATGAGTCTCATCTTTCTTATTTAATTTTGCATTGGAAATTCTCTTTTTATCACTAATGTGTTTGTTGAGTGTTTTTGGAGTAATTAAATTATAAGTGCAAAAAGATATTAAAGACAAAGCCCAAGTCCAATAAGCCAAGTCAAGTCCCAAACAAAGCCAAGAAGAAAGTCAAACGGATCAAAGGCTTTTGATCCACTCAGCCCAGCGAAAAGAAGGATCCAGAAGAAAGGCCAACGCCTTCACAACGAAGCTGCCGAGTTCAAAGGACAAGCAGACAAGGAGAAAGTTGACTTGCTAACTTGCGGACAAAGGCTATCCAATTGAGGAAAGTTTCAGACGCAATAGAGAAGCTGTCGCTGTGCTGTCCAGGAATCTTTGCCTAAAATGGAGAGACAATCTGACGCTTACTGAGTAAAGCAACTGAAGCACTGATCAACGATAGAGAAGACTTCATTCCTATTGGCCGTGACACTGAGCGATGAGGATGAAAGGGACAGTAGAGCCGTTTTCCTCCAATGGTTATTTCGAAATTTGAAATGACCGATGGTTTCAAGTGTCACTATAAAAGGCATGTCATTTGCTTTATTGGAACTTGATCTTCAACAAGCCAAAACTCTGAGCAAATTCATACTTGAAGTTCCCTCTAAAAGCAAAGCAAAGACAGTTACACAAACTCTTATTTTTCTATGTAAACAAATAGATTAGATCTTTCAAGTGTTCTTAGTTAATAGGATAAAACTTTATCAATCATTAAATTGTTAAGAGACTCTGAGTTGCTCGGTATTTAGCACTCAAAGTTAGATAGTGTTGAATATAGGTTTATAAAGGATGGTACTCTGTAACTGCTCGCTGACTATTGTAAGGGATTTGTGCTCTATCCAAGAGAGCTCAGTAGTGGATTAAAGCTCGGAAAGGAATTTCGGGGACTAGATTTAGGCAGGAGGCTGAACCAGGATAAAGCTGCTGAGTAACATTTTCTATCCATTATCTCCTTTTATTTGCTTGCTTTTATTTTGGCCAAGTAAACGCTTAACTTAAGTCCACTGAGTTGTGTGATCTGGTGCTGAGTTCAGAAATAGACTTCTAAGTGCTATTTCCTGAATCAACGTTAGAAACAACTTTAGTTGTTGACCAACTAAAGCTGCCTCTGACCACACTCAATATCATTGTGCTATTAATCTAAGTGAAAAATTATAACTCACAACGGTAACAAGTCAGCCCCAATACTTAAAATTTTAAATCGTTCCTTTACCCCCCCTAGGAACTTATTCTCATATCACAAGGGACCAACACCTCACACTCAACCAAACGATCACATAAATCAAAATAGTGAATGCTAGCCCGTTTCTGAGTAATTAATGTTTGGATGGTATTGTGATAATCCTCTCTATGATTTTTAAACAATATGGATGGTAATAAATGCATAGGAAAAGGGTTTCCCGAAGCAGGCAAGTCATCCATAATTGTTTTAATCTTTTGCATATACTCATAATTATATCATTCTTTTTAAGATCATACAGGTCTAAACTGAGTTGAAATAGATGAATGCTTAACACAAGTCTAAAAGTTTGTTCTAGTGCATACCATATATCATAGGAAAAATTGGAGCAAGTAATAGTTGGGTATACTTCCTTAGTAATAGAATTTAACAGTAAAGCTCTAACAGTATTCTCAACATCATTCTATTCATCATACACATGATTGGGCACAACGTCATACACATTAGTGGAATGAGGATTTCTAAGGATATACTTGGGTGGTGGCTATATATGACTAACCACCTGATCGAATAGACGGTGAGATTGTAGTGTAGCTTTAATATGCACTCTCCAAGCCTAATAATTGCTTGGTGGTAGTTTGATATGCAGATTGACATTAATGGGAAGTAGACGAGGAGGAGGCACATACACCGGGAGAGGGTGGTAATGCGACTGGTGGGGTAGCAATGACTATTGGGTCTGGTATTGTTGATGCTACTGTTGTTGATGTTGTTGCGACTATTACCATTGCGGCAGCTACTACTATTGATATTGTTGTTGCAGTTGCGGCAACATCTGCTTCGATGGCTGTTGCGATGGGCCTTGGAGCAATAGTTTGTTGTTGGTGTTATCAATATGAGAAAAAGGGTAACCACCCTGGTTCGAGGTAGCAAAAAAGGATATGAATTGGCATGAGGTATGAACTGAACCCCGTGGATGAAAATTCGGTCTCGGTGGTTGGTTTTTTCCTGTAGAAATTGATGAAGATTGCAATTGGGTTATCTGATGAGGGATAAACTAAGGTTTGGGATAAGAATTCCCTTGCCAGTTAGAGAATATATAAGAATTGGTGACTAAGGCGGGAGCAGGTTGATTAGAAACAAATGGTGATTGGAAAACCCATGGTTATGAAGTGGGTTAAATAAAAAAAAGAGCTATCTGTGATTAAAGTAAAAGTAGACAAGCCCGAGTTAGATGGTTCTGGTATATGAGAAGCGAAAGCAGATTGGGAGAGAGAAGCAGAGGCGACGGGACGAGTAGGGGCGGCAACGGCCGATTTAGCCATGGGGAATGGTGCAGATACCGAGGCAGCCATGGAGGGGGGTAGTAGGAGCATTAAGATCTGATAGCATATTGAAGTAGGTTAAATTGAAAGAGTATAATATAGTTAAGAGCTTGTATTGTGTAAAATAATTTTCCTTGGGTTAGGAAATGTATTAAGTGTTCTATTTATACATGATTTACATAAAGCCTTAACTCTAGATACACAAGATAGAAATAAGATTTAACAAATTTTATCTCTGATAATTTAAAAGTATTTAACTAATTATTCTAAAGATTAATATACTATTTATCTCTAACAACAGTAACATAAAACAACAAATAGCAACAGTTAAATCAAATGGTTCTATGTGTTGATAACTATTAACTTGATTGATTTGCCCAATATGGAAAATACATTCCAATTATGTCGCTCAAAGTAGGAAGGACCATAGTTGTTAAATCGAGATTCGATTCGTGGCTCGAAATCTGATTTTACGAATCGATACTTGTGAATCGAATCAAATCGTAATATTCAGATCAAATTCAAAATGCTATAAAAAAAATAAAATATTAACCATATTTAACTTTAAATATTAGTCCACAAAATGCAATTTTAATATCTAAATAGAAATTATATTAAATTATAAAAGAAAGTAGAGACAGCCCGAACATAGATTATAGAAAGAATAGAGAGTAGAAGAAGATAATAACAAATAAATAGAAAAGAAGAATGAAGGTTTTGGAATTTGTAAAGTGAAGAGTCATCTAATTGAAACTATTTGTGTTTCATAACTTCTGTACGTTTTTTTGTTTTTGTAAAGTGAATAGTCATCTTCTTCTACTGAATGTTTTTTAGTTGTTAAAAATTGATTTTTTTTAAATAGTGGTTTGAATCAACCGAGTGGTGACTCGGTCGATTCATGAAGCTTCCAAGTCGTACCATAGAATTTTTTATGAATCGAATCGAATCGTACGAGTCGACTCGATACGATTCTAACAACTATGGGAAGGACTAATTTACTTTCACATATATAAGGTTAATTTTTTTTAATCGAATTAAATGTTGAAAACTTAGAATTTAATAAACATAAAAATTATATAACAAAAATAAATAATCAGATTTAATACACAGAAATAAAAGATAAAAAAACTCAATCCATCAATACTTTTTTTTGTAGGCAAAGGAAAGAAAAAAACACAAAACCACAACACTAACCCGGGATTAGCCTGGGAAAGCTAACCCCAACCCGATCCTCAGAAAGTAAGGATAAAAGGAAATCTGGAGGCGATGAGAAGGTAGTGACTCCCAGCATCCTTACCTGCCCCTCAGCAGTAAGGCGGTCAGCAACCCTGTTCTGCTCCCTAAAGACATGCTCAAAGTTGATGGAATCAAAGGAAGAACATAACCTTTTGATTCCTCTTACTAAATTAAGGTTACTCAAACATAATGTCTTCTTATCAGAGATAATCTTAACTGCTTCAAGGTTATCCGATTCCACCAGCAGATTCTTCAAACCCAGATTTTTCGCAAGCTTAAGCCCAGAGAAAATTCCTTAGAGCTCAGCAGAGAAGGGAGAATCCACTCCAAGGTTCTGAGCAAAGCCAGACATCCAAGCACCTCCAGCGTCTCTCAAGACCCCACCGGCCGCAATCCTACCATCCGACAAACAGGAACCATCAGTATTTAACTTCACAGTTCCTTCCCGGGGTTTGCTCCAACCCAATAAGTGAACCGCCTTGCTCAGACAAGTTTTCGGTAAACCCTCCTCTTGGAAGCTATTAACAATGGCATTGATTTTTTTAGAGAAAAAAGCAAGTAAATTAGGAAAGATGACTGCCCCTTCTCCAAAAATATCAGTGTTCCTCCACTGCCAAAGCTGGTGACAAACAACTGCAAAAAGAATAGCACCATTTTTTAGTTCAGGCAGAAGCAAACCTTTAACACCATCTATAAACCAGTCCTGCCCAGGATAGTTAAAGAAATTAGTCAGAAAATGGCTCGGAATAATATCCTTCCACACTTTTTTGCTCTTCTCACAATCTCTAAGAGTATGACAGGTTGTTTCAGCCTGAGCTTTGCATCTACTGCAGGTATCAGCCTCCACTAGATGGCGTCTTTTCCTTTCCACGTTCGTGAGTAGCCTATTTTTTGTTCCCAGACACAGGAAGCTCCTGATGCGATAGGGAACCTTCAAGGCCCAAATGCTCTTCCAAGCGACTGAAGGAGGATAATCAAGGTTGGTATAGAAAGCCTCAAACGCAGACTTACAAGAGTAGGCCCCGTTATTAGTAAGGGACCAGTAATGACTATCTCCATCACCCTCCTCACTGCTCACTCTAATTCCCCGAATCTTCAGGAGCGTCTCTAGATTAAGGTAAGCTTCAAAATTCAACCACATCCAATCTCCCTCAGAATCCACCACATCGGCAATACTCCAGTTCCGAATCTCTAGAGGCGGCGGAGAGGTACACTCTTCTAACAAAGGCTTCACCCCCAGCCAGATGTCATTCCAAAAACTAATGGATTTGCCATTCCCCACCGACCAACCAATCCCAGAACAGAACTCAGAGAACACAGCACTGACCCCTTTCCATAAGAAGGAACAGCAAGGAACTCTCTCTTTCGGCCCCCCAAAAACCTTATCCTTTCTGTATTTACCACACAATAACCGAACCCAAAGAGCCGACGGGGATTGCCACATTCTCCATAGAATTTTCATCAAAAGAAGTTTATTATTGTCTCTGGCTTGTCTAATCCCTAACCCTCCCCTATCTTTAGGTTGGCAGACTTCCTTCCAAGGAACCAGATGGACTTTATTACCTTCTTCCGAGTTTCCCCATAGGAAACGACGATTGATCTTATCAAGGCCATTAAGAACAGGTTCCGGTAGCTTACAAGCCTGCATTAAGTGATTAGGAGCAGCAGAGTTCACAGATTGGATCAAAGTAAGCCGACCCGCCAGAGAAAGGGACTTAGCTTTCCAATTCGCACACTTCTTATTAGTTTTATCAAAGATCTCTTTAAATGAAGCCTTTGAAACCCTATCACTGTGGCGAGGAACCCCAAGATAATTGCCAAAAGCCTTGGTCAGATGGATACCTGAAATCTCAACAACTTCTTACAGACACTTCGGTTCATGTTTTTCGAGCACAATATCCTAGATTTCTGGATGTTAAGCTTTTGACCGGAAGCAGAACAAAAGTTAGAAAGGATATCCATAATCACACCAATTTGCTCCTCACTTCCATCCACAAAGATCATCACATCATCAGCAAAAACAGATGAGTGATTGAAGGGCAGAATCTGTTAATGGAGACCGAATTAAGTCTTCCAGCGCTAATAGCATCTTGGATCAGATGAGTGAGCCTTTCCATGGCTATAACAAATAAGAACGAGCTCATGGGATCCCCTTGACAGATACCCCGGGAAGGAGTAAACTCCTCAGTCATATCCCCATTAATCAAAACTTGAAAGACATGAGAAGAAATACAAACCTCAATTAACTTTCTCCACTTGTCAGGAATCCCATCTTTCTCCAAACTATCCAGAAGAAAGCTCCAGTTGATCCGATCATAAGCTTTTTCCAGGTCCAGCTTAAGAGCCACAATTCCCCTCTTACCCTTCTTGACCTTCATCGAATGAACCATCTCTTGAGCGATAACAATGTTATCCATCATCTGTCTTCATGGGACAAAACTTCCTTGATTCTGGCTAATAATTTCAGGGAGAATACACCGAAGTCTATTAGCCACAATTTTGGTAACCTTTATAAATCACATTACAAAGGCTAATAGGTCTCATCTGTAAGAAGGAGGAAGGCTTTTCCACTTTGGGAATCAGGACCAGAAGAGTTTTATTCACAAGCCTCACATCCTCAGAGCCATCAAAAACACCTTTAATAAAACTATAAACTCCCTCCTTAACAGTCTCCCAATGCTTATGATAGAAACCAGCCGGGAGCCCATCAACCCCAGGAGCTTTAGAAGCACCAATGCTAAACACAACCTGGCCAATCTCTTTCAGGTCAGTAGGGTGAAAAGCTTCAATAACCTTATCCTCACAAACAGTAGGAAAAGTAGAAACAGCCAAAGCACAATCTAAGTCCACCAGGTCTTCTTTAAATAAATCTTTGTAAAAATTGAGGGCCAAAAGACGGATTTCCTCCTCCTCATAAACCCAGTTACCATTCGTATCCTTAATAGCATCAATCCGATTCCTCTGTCTTCTGATAACCGTAGAAAGATGGAAATACCTTGTATTGCGGTCTCCATCCTTGATCCAAGTTTTCCTTGACTTCTGAAACCAAAGTAACTCCTCCTGCTTCAGCACAGCTTCCAACTCATTTTGGAGGGATCTAAGAAGACAACTCAGACTATGATCAAACCTGTTCTCCAAGCTACGTTGGATACCTTCCATTCTTCTCAGAATCTTCTGCTTCCTTCTGATGATATGGCCAAAAGTGTTCTTATTCCAGCTCACCACATTGGTTTTGAAACCCTCTGAAGCCAGTAAGACATCAAAATGAGGTTTCCAATTATCATGCACAAAGTTCTTAAAATCAGGATGAGATTCCCACGCCATCAGATACCTAAAGGGTCTCTCCCCTCTTGGTCGAGGAACTCTCACCAACCTGAGAAGGATAGGGAAATGATCTGAATGACGGAAGAGGAGGTTTAACACAGTCGCCTCTGGATAAGAGCTCTGAGCCACAATATTAGCATAGACTTTGTCCAACCGAACAAAGGTACTATTACGCTTCCAGGTAAACTTATGCCCCGCAGCACCAATATCAGTTAAACCACACCCATCCATGTCTTTCTTGTGATTGATATAGTGATTCCCACCCCCTCTCTGATCACTCATAACTGCAATATCATTGAAATCACCGGCAACAAACTAGGCCTCCACCATATTCGTACTGAAAGAAGATAAGGCTTCCCAAAGACGTTTAAGGTTGACCAGAATCGGATCTGCATACACAAAAGTAATAAAGAGGGGTTTATTCCCAGGGTAGGTCACTTTACTATGAATAAATTGTCTATCCATTATAACGATATCCAACTGAACCAGATTAGGCTTCCAAAAAATCCAAATACCACCAGCCCGGCCACAAGCCTCAGACCTGACACACTTCCAACTTCTAAATAACTTCACCACATCATCAGCTTTAGCTCCGCTGATCTTTGTTTCGAAAAGATCAAAACATGAAGGGTTAAACTGTTTAATCAAATCCTTAACATGGATACGGGTCGCCTTGCTTGCCGCTCCTCTAACATTCCAAACAAACAAATCCATCACAAGAGGAATGCAAAACAGGCCCAAACAATCTAAACCAGATATTTATTAGGGGCTCATGCGAGCCTATCAGAGGTACCAACATCCCCCCTTTTCTCTATGAACCCAAAAGAGGTTTGGCTAGTCTTATGACTAGCCTTAAGTTTCTTCATGTTCATCTTATTGACCTTCATGGTTTTCCCATTTCTAGCCTCAATACTGAGTTTAGAAAAACTAACCTCTTTATTTGGCTCTGAACCTTGAAGAATTTGAACCTGAGGACAGATCTAGGACTCCTCTTTGGACTCAAACAAAGGGTTGTCAGTCTCCACATTCTTCTCTACAGGATCAGCAGGTTCTAAATCTGGCATTTCCAACTCTAAAGGATCAACTATAGGACCTGGGTCTTGCTTTCCATCCATCGGAAGAACCCCAAAGCGAGATCCAGAACATACCTTCAAAGGGATGTCAGTAGCCCCACTTACCTTAGGGATGGAAATCTCCTTCTTCCCATAATCTTTCTGGAACCGGATTTGCTCATTACTAATGTCCGGAGGGAGATTTTGGGCCACCGAAGCTCGAGTCCTTCGTCTCCCAGATCGTTTAGCCACCATCCAAGGACCGAAATTCCTCACATCCTCATGGATATCCTCCTCCCTAGCCTTAACAGTTTCCCCTAACTCTATAGTCACCATCTTTCTTTTAGGGCATCCCTCATAAGTATGACCAAACATCCCGCATTCATAATAGATATTATGAATCCCTTCATACTCAATGTAGTAGACTATATGTTGAAGACATAATTTAGACAAAAGTGGTTTTGCTAGGTCGATATCAATATATACTCTAGCAATTTTTCCTCTTTCGGCTCCAATAGTTGTTTTATCCGCATGGTGGACTTTCCCAACAAGCCCAACAATTTTTTTTAGAAATATTTCATTGTAATATTCAATCGGTAGACCCGGGAATCTAACCCAAGTCAAAATCCTATTGACCGAGCAGTCCCTAGGATTAAAGTTAGGAACCCAAGGTTTTAATGCAAGAACATGATTGGAAATAATGTAGGGACCCCCATTAATGACTGCTTCGTAGGCCTCAGCTTGTGTAAACTTAATTACATAGTAATCATTCCCCAAATCAGTGATACTGATTCTCCCTTTCTTGGCCCACTGAGCTCGGATTCTCTGAGCAAAATAACTAAATCCAATTTTTTTCCCTAGGAATGTTACAATTAAGGACAATTTCCATTTTGATCGAAGAGATCGTTTGTCAACCGAGGATAGGTGAATAACAGGGCACAAAGGATCCTCATGTTCCTCGTCTTCCACATCTGAGTCAGATAAAAACTCCTCCCAGTCTTCCTCTTCCATCCCTTCTATCAGGGAATTATCCTCCTCCACGATGCCTAACACAGTATCTTTCCAATTCATTTTCTTATTCCCCGGAGATGTACCTCCTTGAACCTCATTCATAATTATTTCCTTACTCATTATTTCTACTGATGAATTCAAATCTTCCGCAGGGATCACCACGGACGCTTTCTGCCCGTTATGTGAATTCAAACCCGCCTGGCCGGATAACCCGACCCCATCCTTAATACCGGATCCAGCAACAAAGCCAGAACCGCTGCCAGAGAAAACGGCAGGCGCGGCTCTAGGCGGCACAGCCACATCTGCCGCCATCAAACTAGAGCCCACCATCGAATCCACCCTAGCCGGCACCCCCTCCGGCCTCACACCATTAGATCCCGCCTCTACCGTATTCCCTCCGCCGGAAACCGCAGCAGAATCGCACCGCATAACACTCCCCTCACCTCCTAACAGATCCGAACCCATCGCCCAAGATAAAGAGAGCCGCGCCTCCTCTGCCGGACGGGATGCCCGCAACGCCGCCTCCATACCCGGACCGCCGCCCGACCTCGACCTCTCCCTCCGATAACCATCGATCTTCCGCTCCCCCATCGTCCCAGCGCCCCTCTCGCCCCTCTCGCCTCTCATGGCTCTCTCGTTTTCATCGCAGCGACAACTTCTCGCATCCACCAATACTAATATCATTAAAAAAATCCCATAGGTCTATATGCCTTTTTCCATTAATAAATGGCATGATTATAAGCATGAAAGACATTTATGCATTGATTAATCTGCCTCCCATATGACTAAATTGCTAATAACGGGCATAGAAAATGGACAAACTCCATTAATTAAATAAAGGGGAAAGTTCAAATAAAACCCCTGTGGTTTCACTAATTTTCAGATAAAGTACTGTGGTTTACTTTTTATCAAAATGAGGACTGAGGTTTCGCACTTTTAATAATGCTATTAAAACTATCTTTAACGACCTGAAAATGAAAATTTTCAAGAATTAAAGGTTTTCAATATCTTATTTTTTATGGAACTACATTTTCGATTTTAGAAAATCATCTTTTCTGGAACTTTCTCGCTCTAAACATTAACTTTCTCTCTCTTTACCAAACATCATCTAAATAATCTCGAAATAAAAAAGTTGAAGAATTAAAGTTACTTAGAATATTAGTAGTTCTTAAAGTATATCATTTTTGAAGTTGTTAAGGGTGATTTTAATAGAATCAATCGAAAAAGTCCTTATTTTGCTAAAGTTGAAAACCTCAGTTCTCGTTTTGACAAAAAGTAAACCACAATCCTTTATCTGAAAATTCCTGAAACCACACGAGTTTTATTTAAACTTTACCCTTAAATAAATTAGATGTTTGGTTAAAATGAAATAAATGTAGTTATATGGTCCACACCAACTAGGAAAGGAACTTGGTACACCCATTTTTTGGTTGAAAGCAACTATTCAACCTCTTCTTTCCCAAACTCTCTTTCTTCCACATGTTTTTTTTTTTAATATATTGCTATTTTCTCTTTTCCACTACAAAAAATTATGCTTAGCTTGGGATTTTTTTCACAAAAAAAATGTTTTTCTTGTTTTATTTTGAACTCCTTATTGTAAAAAAAAAATTGGGTTAAATAAAAAATAACTAATACTTTTCCTTTTCGGGAATAGGACCTATTTTCTATCATTTAAATCAAAGAAATTAATTCTATCAAAAAAAACAAAATCAAAGAAATTAATAGACTATTAAATTATTGCTTATTTCAATTAATATAGAGTATTAATATACTTTTAAATCATTGAGTTAACATTTTTTTTTATTAAGTGGATTAACCGATTTAAGATTGATCAGGTACGCTTTAGGTGATTCCTCTTTCAATTAAGATTTTTTTTATATACACCAAATATCGTATCTGAAACCTAACTTAAGCGACTAGAAGATCTTACCCCTCAAGCAGGGTGGAGACAGGGGATCCGAAGTTATCTCATTGCGATTCACAAATGATCAAATGCGATCGCATTTAACTTAATGCGATTCGGAATTGATCATTTGCGACCGCAAAATGGAAATGCGATCACTCAATTTCAAGAACTTTCACTCATTTTCAATCAACATTTTCACAGATATTATTATTTGTACGATATCTTGGAATGGCTAATGGAAAAAGGTAGCAAATACCATAACATACGTTGGTGGTGAATCAAAGTTGCTCTGGTTTGCAAAAAAAAAAACAAATTTGAGAAGTTAAAAGAGAGAATTTATACATGTGTAGGTGTTGATTCAACCTTATATGATTTACGAATATCTATGCAAGCAAAAGATAGTCCAATCAAAGTATCTATTTGTAGATCGCAATGATTTACGATGCTTCATAGACTATTGCTTGATGAATTCAAGCAATGTGATGCCACATTATGTTGAAATGGTACGCCACATAATAGATGCACAAATTCTTAGAGGTTGTAAAGAAGAGAATGGAGAGACGAGTAATATTCCAATTGTTGATCAAATGCCACATGAAGATGTTTGGGGTACTTATAATGCTGATAACGATGATGTTGGAAATGGGTGGGGTACTTATAACGCTGCGTATGACGATGCTGGAGATACATGTGTACCTGAAACACAACAATTGATAAGGTTGGTATTGAAACAAGTGCACGAATTGTGCATGATGATGCTGGAGATACATTTGTACCTGAAACACATCCAATTGATAAGGTTGGTATCGAAACAAGTGCACGAGCTGATCATGTCTGATCAAGTGTCTATGAGGCAAATGACGAAGACAAAAAATGAAGGAGGACTGATCCATTTCTGTGGCTTCTAGAAGTACATGATGCACCCGTGGTTCCTATTGTGTCTAAAGTTTCAACATTGTTGATCGGTTTAAAGGTGCATGATATATTCATAAACAAATGAGAATTGCAAGATGCACTCGGGAGACATGCAATTCAATAGAGATATGAATGGAAGGTATATAAATCCAACAAGTCCTTATTTGAAGTTAAATGTAGAAATGCTGATGTATGTAAGTGACGGGCTAAAGCTATCATAATACAGAATTCTGAAATGTTCAGACTTCGAAGAATGGATAGAATGGACCAACACACTTGTTCTAGAGATCAAATTCTTCCACACCATAGACACGCAGGGAAACGTATTGCAGACACATTACTAGTTTGATCAGGATGGTAGAGTTTATCGGCCAAAAGACATTGTTAGTGATTTTGGGAAAGAACACACAATTAACCTCTCTTACATGCAAGCGTGAAGAGTGAGAAGTTGGGTGCTGGAAGCTCAATGTGGTATCTCGGAAGAGTCATACATGTTGTTACCGGACTACTGTGAGACATTAAAGAGTACTAATCTAGGAATAGTAACTTATATTGAATCTGATGAGAATGATCACTTTCAGTATTTCTTCATGGCTACGAGTCTGTCTCTTAGAGCTTTTAAATAACATATAAGACCCATTATATGTGTTGATGAAGCATTCTTAAAAGGTAAATACACGGGTACATTGTACATTTCGGTTTGTAAAGATGGTAATAATCAGATTTATCTCATTGCTTTTGGGATTGGACCGAATGAATCAAATGAATCATGGACATGGTTCATGACCAAGTTAATAGAATGTATTAGTGATGTTTGACAATTGTGCCATAATATCAGATAGACACAAGAGCATTGAGTATGTCGTGAATTTGGTATTACCAGATGCGATACACGGATGTTGTTGTCAACATCTAAAGATGAACGTGAAGACCAAATTTCGGTCTATTAAAAAGATAGCAAAGCAATATTGGCGAGCTATAAAAGCTAATCACATCTCCGATTTGAAAGAGGCATTTTCAAAACTGCGTGAAATACATGCCCCTTGTGCAAAATATTTAGAAGAAACGGGAATCGAAAAATGGTCATGTGCACACTTTTCTACACGTCGTTACAACATAATGACCACAAATATAGCCAAATCATTCAACGCAATTATGGTTGATAGTAGACATTTACCTATCACAATGATGGTGGAATACATAAGAGCAACCCTTCAAAAATGGTTTTATGAGAGACGAAACACGACATGTAACGATTTATTTATTATTTATGTCATATTTAACCGTATGGCTAACATAATGTATTCATTTTTCAGTAGAACGAACATCATACTTGACAAAATGGGCTGAAGTGAAGAGGATACGACATGTACACAAAGCAGTTACTTGTTCATTTCGTGGAATCTTTAATCACACATTTGAGATTCACGATCAGAACAAGGGTGGAATTGTTGATTCAGAGTAAAGAACATGCACAAGTAGGAAATAACAACTATCCGGGTTCCCATGTAAACACGTGTGTAGAGTTGCATATGAGTTCAAGTTAACGAATGCATATCAGTGAGTCGATAAATATTACAAAAATGATACACTGAAGTTGGCTTATACCAAGTCTATATATCTAGTTGGACACCAGTCCGAATGGAAGACGTGTGATAACCCTATGGAAGTACTCCCCCCTGTAATTGGAAGTCGATCGGTTGGACGACCGAGAAGTCAAAATAGAAGAAAATCCTAAGGTGAAGATGTAATTCCCAGAAGATACAGTAGGTGCAACTTGTTGGACATAATGTTTGAATTGTCATTGCCCTTTACCGAATACATCACGACCTTCGATGAAATACCAAGTTCTTCGATCTCTAGGGCATCCCAAGGTTTAAATAATATGAATTAAATTAAATGTAATATTGAATTCAATTTCAATTAATTTCACTCAATTTCATTCAATTTCAATAACTTTCACCCAATTTCAATATGTTCACTCAAGTTTCATATATGTTTAAGATTCACATTAATATAAAATGTGATGCAGATAATACAATGTGATTTGCATTAATATGAAATGTGATGCAGACAATACAATGCAATTCACATTAATATGAAATACGATGCAGGCAATACAATGCGATTCGCATTAATGCAAAATGCGATACATGCAATACAATGCGATTCGCATATTTCGTAATTGCGATTCGCATTTGATATTTCATCCACTTTCAACCAAAATTCAACCACTTTCAACAAAAATTCATCCAATTTCAACCAAAATTCATCCATTTTCAGTCAATATTCACCCAAAATCCATACATATATAAATTTAATAGTCTAATAGAGTACCATAAAATAACTCTACAGCTATACGATTCCTACAATAAACACTGTCAGTTCCCGTGAAATCAAACTCACAGACTTCAGACAAATACTATGCAAAAGTACAAGTAAAAACACCACAATCATTAGATTGAGAGTCCTACTATGGCACTCCAGCTACCCTGGTCCAGAGAATTAGTGGTACATTGGTGGCATCTAGTCCGTAGTATCCGGCTTGTTTCATGATCCTAGGAATGCAAATGAGAAAGGGCTCCAAAAATTTGGCCATTTTCTCTTCATGATAGTATGTATATAGGCTATCGAAAACGCGGAGATGCCCCTCCGCCAAGTTTAGCTCACCACATATCAAGTGTTCATTGTTGATGTTAAATGGCATAAATACCCTTCGAATTTCCCTCCAAGGTTTCAAGTAAGCATTTTGCACAAATCTATTAACAATATCAACATATAGTTGTTCATATTTGTACCCCGGGTCAATGCACTCGGCTTTGGACATCAACATGTGTTGTAACCAACCCTCACTACTGCATCAACCATAGTCAAATCCGAACAAACATCGTGCATATCAAGTTGATGACGCTTCATTAACCAAAAAAATGCATCGATGTGCTGATACATCCAAGCAAACAATAACAATAATAAAAAAAACCATAACGATAAAAAAAACAAAAAAAAAAACCATCGATTTGCCATCATTAACATAATACCGTTCACAACCCTCGTACTGTTAGCTGCACTCACTTTCCATTGTATGTATTCCTCTTACATGTTCGAATTGATTAAATTACCCGGTCCTAAAATAGTATGGACCTTCACCATTTGCTTGATCTTTTTTGCCTTCATAGTATCGTAAGAAGTTTACGAGGACTGCAACAATGGTCCTCGTTTCCTTATACGCTGCTTTTCATCAAATGATATCTACATCGGGACTATCTGTAAGAAGTAATGGCTGATCAATATGTTGTCCATATTTGTCATCTAGCTGTCCTTTCACGTCCTCCCGCTGTCAATTAGAATTCAACAAATAAAATTACGAAATTCAAAAAATAATAGATATAATTCAATAGTGTTACCTCAACATCCTCCCATCCCGAACCTTCCAAGGTGCAAACCTTTTCCTCTAAGGTACAGACATCTTTGACCAAATCCGTCATCTTGTTGTCTAATGCCAATACCTTTTTATCCCTTGTATCAAATTGACCTTTACACCACTCTTGGTGCTCGGTGAACATAGTATTGATCTCAGATATGACATCATAGGATGACATATCTTTCACATCAGCCCCATCACCTACATCGGTAGCACCCTCTTGATACGTATCACCCCCTTCATCCTTACCCTTACTAGCATCCTTACCCTCCCCATCAACATCAATAAACGATTTAAATAACTTATCAAAATCAGCCTCACGACCCTCAATATGATCAATAAGAGCATTATAAAGACGTATTCTTATCGGTATCTTCCACAATAATTTTGGATCATGGAGGAGTGGAATCCTATATATATATATATATTGACACCATCACGTAGAGATACTCACCTTGAGAATATCAAATACTTAATCAAAAGTTCGGACTTTGTTAGTCTTCCATCTAAGCACACGGTGTGGAACAAAGTCTGCTTTCTTCATGTAGAACATCTCCGACACCTTCCAAAGCTCAAATAGCTAAACCTATACAAGGTAAACAAAAAACATGTGAACATTAATTTTTTAAATTCATATTCAATAATATTTGTAATGGTGTCTTCTATAGTTACTTTGTTTTTGACAAAGTACCATTACTTGGTGTATTTTCACCATTGGATGATGGGGTATAAAATTAATCCAATGGTGAAAACACACAAAGTAAGACTTACTTTGTTAAAAACAAAGTAAGCATAGCCTAACCCTATTTGTAATACTTACTTGGACTAGATGAGCATATCCAATCAGTTGGTATTTAGCTGGAAAACCCTTTTCTTTGGAGGTAATTTCTTCCTTTTTTTTCGCAATACCTCTTGACATCGTCTTGTACATTTCAGTCCAAGTTACCTCACCCCACGGGAATGCACCAAACAATATAGGATAATCAGCAAGGACTATCCAATCCAGATTCACCAACCGTGTTTTCTCGGTTGTAAGTAGACAACGATGCACAAAATACAACATCACCATACTTACAACTTTATCATCATTCACTTTACTCTAATCAGTGTTTGAAAACACTCGAAAAATGTCACTGTGAGTTATGAGATCTACTCTATTGAAGTATTTAGTCAATATCACCCTCTTTTTTAACTTATGAATCCTTTTTGTAAACTCGAGCAAACCACCAAATCATAATCCCGATATCAGCCCATATTCCCAATCATTTATTTGCAATTCAACTCCAGCGATAGAAAACCACATTTCTTTATCCATTGAATTTTCGTGCAAATCTCTCTCGATAGAAATGTATGAATAAAGGCACTAGAGAAGGCGAAGTTACCCAAATCCATTAGGTGTCCAAAACATCTACTTTTGAATGCCTTTATTTGTGAAGCCGTGAATAATCCTCGTAAGTTAATCATAGCCTCAAGATCTCCTCTTATTGTTATTGTTCCTTTTATACCCAAGCTCCAAAGGTACTTAAATTTAGCACCATTGTCCAGTTTTACAACATTTATCTTCACAGACGGCACCTGTAATTGCATTTCATGCATTCAAATTAACGTTCAAACAATTTCATTCAAGTTGCATTCCATAAACCCGCAATCGCATTACTCAAAATGTGATCCAAGTAAGAAAATGCGATATCACATTTTAGTAAAATGTGATACATACATTCAAATACGATTCACAAATAATGGAAGCTTGTCGCATTTTTTTCTAATTGTGATGAGAATTTATCAATCGCATTGTCTTTTTTGGATCGCATTTCGGTAAAATACGAAAGGGTTTATCAAATCGCATCAACACAAATGATCACTTTTCGATGCAATGCGATAGGGGTTAAGCTAAAAGATGATCGCATTTCATGAAATGCGATGCGAATTCATAAAATGTGATCGCCATAAACCCATATCTCTCAGACTGTTCGGAACGAAATGACAACCGACTAAGCATGGTTCACATACATAGAATACAAAGTAGTCTAGAAATCACCAATGTAGTTATTAAACACTAATACATAACCTCAACACATATTTCGACACAAATCCAGCCATGTTTTGATACAAACCTAACAGAAATAAAGTAGGAGATCACAAACACACGTGTAGAGACATACCTTCAATTTCGGTTTCTCATCTACCTTATTCTTTCCCGTTTTAGGCATATTGCTTGAGTTGAGTGGGTATTCGCAAGTCAGTTTACCGATCGCAATATGAGGAGAATGAGAAAGGGTTGGGTAGTCCAATGGTGTTATAGGTATTGTAGAAGTTGAAGAGACTATTTAGGTAGCATGTATAGGAATGTGTCTAAATATGTAAATGTGCTTCTCCTACTGTCTAGTTATGCAAAAACTTAATTTATTTTGATCTTTCTAAATGTTTTATGTATTTTTTTTTTTTGGTAGAAACAGGAAAAGAAAGACAAAACAAAACAAAACTAGTCTGGGATCAGCCTGGGAAAGCTAACCCCAATCCTATCCTCTAAGAGGAGAGACGAGAGGTAGATAGGAGGATCAGATAGGGTGGTAACACCTAACAATCCTTCATGCCCAGCAGCCGCCAAACGATCTGCAATCCGATTTTGTTCTCTAAAGATGTGGCTAAACTCAAGGGACTCAAAGGAGGAACCAAGGCTTCTGATAGCTTTGATAAGGTTCCGGCTACTAAGACAAACAGCATGGTTATTAGAGATCATACTAATAGCCTCCTTGTTATCAGACTCCATAGTAAGCCGATTGATGCCCAGATTTCTGGCAAGCTTGATACCAGACAGAATACCCCAAAGCTCCGTGGAAAACGATGAGCCCAGACCCAGGTTATGGGTAAAACAAACAACCAGGCACCCCCCGTGTCTCTGAGAACACCCTCAGCCGCGATTCTACCATTGATGAGGCAGGAGCCATCCGTGTTCAACTTCACCATCCCATCCTTCGGCCTGCACCACCCAACAAGGTGAACCTCTTTATTCTGGGTGGACTTAACAAGGGAGTCCCTTTTGAAGCTCTCAGAAATAGTGAGGAGCTTTTTCGAGAAGAACTCGGGTAAGTTTTGAATGAACATAGTCTTCTCACCAAAGATCTCCTCGTTCCTCCATTTCCAGAGATGGTGGCAGACAATAGCAAAGAAAATGTCTCCCTGCTCCATATTAGCCAGTAACTTACCATTAACCCCATTAGAGAACCAGTCCTTCTCAGAGTAGGCAAAGAAGGAAGGGAGAATGTGGTGCAGAAGAATCTTCTGCCAAATCTCCTTACTTCTAGAACAGTCCCTAAGGGCGTGGAAAAGGGTTTCAACTTGGCCTCTGCATCTGCTGCAGACTCCTGAATCCGCCAAGTGCCGTCTATGTCTATCCGAATTAGTAAGCAACATGTCCTTAACGCCTAGCCACAGGAAGCTCCTCATTCGGAAAGGGATTTTCAGCGCCCAAATGGACTTCCAAGTATCCGAGAGGGGGTCGGATCTATCGAGAGTAAAGGCTTCAAAGGCAGATTTGCAAGAGTAAGCACCATTATTAGTCAGGGCCCAACAATGCCTATCTTTGTCCTCCTCAAGATTACTAATCTTAACTCCCCTGATTTTGAGGAGAGTATCCAGGCTCAAGAAGGAATCAAACTTAGACCAAATCCAGTCCCCATCAGAGTCCACCACATCAGCAATCTTCCAGTTACAGATTTTACTGGGCGGAGGAGAGCTACAAAGATCTATAAGCGGTTTATCTCCGATCCAGGTGTCATACTAGAAGCTAATGGACTTGCCATTACCCACCTCCAGGCCAACCCCCGAGCAGAACTCAGTAAACACAGCACTGAGCCCTTTCCAAAGGAAAGAACAATTGACAACTCTCTCATTTGGGCCCCCAAAGATTTTGTCTTTTCGATACTTGCCACAAAGCAAACGAACCCAAAGAGAAGAAGGGTTTTGCCACATTCTCCAGAGGAGCTTCATAAGTAAAACTTTGTTATTGTCCTTAGCTTGTCTAATGCCAAGGCCCCCCTTACTTTTAGGCTGGCAAATCTCCTTCCAAGGGACGAGGTGAATTTTCCTTCCCTCTCTAGACTCTCCCCAAAGGAAGCGCCGGTTAATTTTGTCGAGCTCATTGAGAACCGGCTCAGGCAATTTACAGGCTTGCATGATATGATTGGGAGCCGCACAGTTGACAGACTGAATTAAGGTTAGACGGCCAGCCAAAGAGAGGGAATTAGCCTTCCAACTGGCACACAACCCATTGTTGGTCCCGTGTGATTAGTTCCAAGGGGGGGGGGTTAGGAACTAATATAACTTTTTCGTGGTTAATTTGATAAGTTGACTTATAAATTTTTACGAGTTGGTGAACTCAGCTTTTGGTCAGCTTGGTGAGATATGTTTCAAGACAGCTTTAGTCAGATGTTGACTAAGGTTGTTTTATTGTAAGTTAGGAATTGACAGTCTTGGAGGCCAGCTTCTAACTCAACACCACTTATTTACTCAGGGTCAGCTTAGGCAATTTATATACTGAGTAAATAAAACAAACAACACATGCAATTTATATATATATTAAGAGAGAGTTTAGATATTACTCAGTATCACTTATCCTGGTTCGGCCTCTCTGCCTACGTCTAGTCCCCAGAGTCCTCCGGGCTTTTTGAATCCAATACTGAGCTCTTTAACGGTAGAGCACAAACCGATTACAAGGTAGTTGAATATGCAAGAGTACCTTCCTCTATTCGTCTACTCAACTCCTACTAAGTGCTACAACCCAGCACCTATATTTCTCTACCACTGAATGCTTACAACCAAGCACTCAGCACAACACTCTCAATATTACAATTGATAAACACTTGTTCTCTTTTCAGTAAAGAACACTTTAGAAGATTACAAAGAATCACTCTAGCATTTACACAGGGAATAGAAAGTTTGGTGTAAGATCTTTCTTGTATTTGAGTGCTTTGAAATTGTTTCTTTCTCTCTTGTATTTTTCTTTTTGTTAATCGGCAATGATCCAAGGTTCTTGATTGTCCTTTAATAGATGGAAATCTGCAGATGGATCATTTGAATTGTTTTAGCCGTTAACACCAAAACGGCTCTTTTAGGGAACATCTTCTAGTCAACTTCAGACTGTTCAGGCCATTCCCTTCCTCTGTTTTCTTCAGGCATCAGGCTTTGTCTTCTTACGTCAGACTTGTCTTTTTGTGCCAGTTGTCTTTTACCAATATTCCATTGACCCATACATCTCGGAATCTGTCTTCTGTATATTTCTAATATTTCAATTATTGGTACAGAGGGGCGGTAATCATTGTCCTTTAGCAAACGACTCTTTCATGCTGTCCTGAAGATACACTCAGCTTTGTTAGACGAACGTTAACGCGGCTTCTTATGCTGAGCTTTATTCTCTTTGTGTTGGGTTGTTATGACTTGGTCTTTTGGTGCTAAGGTTAATTTCATTCAGCTTGATATTTTAGGCATCCATGTTGACCTTCATTTCACTTAGCTTATTCTGTTCATCTCATGCTGACGTTGTCCTGTCCTTATCTTTATATATATATATTTGTACTCAATATTGAACAAACAGATTAGTATAATAAAATCAAAGCACTTAAATTTAGTTATCCCTTAATCATGGATGATTTTGTCAAATCAAAATCTTGTGGAAAGGTGTTTCAACAAACTCCCTCATTTTGATGTTGGCAAAATACATAATTATGGAACTCATTTTTGAAATTCCCCATGATTGAATCATTTTTCATATTCTGAAGTTGCTCCCCCGTAAGGGATGCATCTATTAATTTAATTCTAAACCTTCCAAGATTTAATTGAGATAAATTAAAATGACTTGTACTGACAAAAATTACTTCTAGACCTTTTAAGGTCAAGTTTATTAGAGTCAGAAATGGTCAATTTATGAAACATTTTATTACTTCAGTTTCGTTATGGTTTGTTTGTTCAAGTTTGGACAGTTCAATATATAATATATACTACTAAGCATGGTATGAGGATAAAGTGGATAAAGTAATGCTTATCATAAATTTGCTCAGCAAAAACTGTAAATATTAAGCATAGAATGAGGTATGAGCTAAGTTCTAGACTAGTCTATAGTCTACTTCTTCTTCTTCAAGTTGACTTGTGCTTGATGGTCAGCTTACATACTCCTTTGCCTTTATCTTTACTCCCGGATGCACCACCTAAAAACTGAGGTCCTTCTTGGCTTTTCTCCCCCGTTTTGCCATCATCGGGTTTATAAAGGAAGGTCTCATTGCTAGCAGCAGTGGAGAGGACATTTGTGTAATGCTGGATCCTCTTTGTGCTTTCACGCAAGCCATCAATTACAGGTACACTATCATCTTGGACATGGCGAGGAACCCGGAGAGAGCTGCTAATCATGCCGAGTAGGCATTCATGTGATTTGCTAAGCCAGGTGAGCGAGCTGGTGAGCTGAGCAAAAGATTGGTGGTACATCTTCAGCATGGCAGAGTCATAAAACATGCGCTGAGCATTGTTGATGCGCATTGCCTTCATAATTGCTTGGGAAAAGCTCAAGAGTTGACCATTGGAGACTGGGTCAACATCCATCTATGCTTTATTGACGTTGAGTAGACTTACTGCTTCACTCAGTTGGTTAATTGTACACTGAGAGGAGGAGGAGACTAACTCACGCGTACAAGTCAGCTCAGCATTGAGCTTGGTAAAGCATTCTTGGAGTTCAGCAGATGTGGCATACTCAGTATTAACCGATGCGCCAATGTTGGGCAGTTCTGATCTCAGGTTGGCGAAATGTTGATCTAACTCAGCAGAAGTTGCATAGTCTGGGTTTGGAGCAGAGAGATTATTGATCTTGCCTTCAAGGGAGTTCATATGGTTTACCATCAGAAGCAGCAGCTCAGTCATTTTGGCAATTTGGTCTTGCTTGGGTTGCTGTGTTTGAACTGACGTCATAACACTCATAAGGACCTTGAGCCCTTTTATTTCATTCAGAAGTTGAGTAATGGCAGAGACATTGGGTGACTCAGGATTAGCAGACCCAGCAGCATCAGAAGTAGTGAACTCCTGGAGAAGAGATTGTGCAGTTTCCACGATGCGACGACCAGACTGAGTTGCACTTAGATAGGCAAACTGACCATCTTGATTTGGCTCAGAGGTAGGGATCTGAGTTGAGCTGGATGGTGGTGGAGTTGGCTACTTGTCAGCTTGAGTTGAGTGGTCAGGAGTGGGTCCTTTAGGGATCTCAGTACCAGGAGCTGAGTTCTCATGACTCTGTGGAAACTGAGTTTGGAGAGATTGACTTACAGAAGTATGGACCTGAGGAGGTGGAGTTGGATGTTTAAGAGCTTGCTCGCCTTGTTGAGTAGCTGCGACTTCGAGCTCTTGCTCGGCAGTTTTTGGATTCTCCGGAGTCTTGGCTTGTTCCTCAATATGAGTAACAGAGGCTTGGTTTTGCACAAGATCCGTTGGAGGAGACTCAGGCTCACCATCATGGGAGAAATATTTGAACTGAATTTTGGAGAGTTCAGCATCAATATCTTGAGGAGGGGAATCATCCAGAAGATCAATTTGCTTTTGTGCCTTCTTCTTGAGTCTCCGTCGTCTTGGAGCTTTGGGGATGAAGGGTCAGCTTGAATTCCTTCACTGGAATCTGAAGATGAGTGCTCCCCATGGTCAGCATTAGTGTTCTCAACTTGCTCAGCATCATGAAGCTCAACATGATCTTCTTCCTCAATGTTAAGCTGAGTAACATCCTGTCCTTGTTTTGCTTCTGCATTAGTTTGATCAACCTCTTCTACTTCCTCAGACTCAACCTGAGTTGTATCCTTTTTCTGTGTTTTCTCTTCTTGCATACGGGGTGATTTTTCAAGGTCAATCCCACGGCTTTTGGCGAAGTGAGACTGAGGGGTGACGACCTTGTCAAGGGGATCAGCTTCAACAATTTTTAAACCAGAACTTCGACTCTTCTTCCTTAGAGGCAGTTCTGGAGATTCCTCATTTTCTTCTTCGAGCTCAGCTTGCCCTTTCCTTTTCTCTGCTGACCTAGGTGTACTTTGAGGTTGGTCAGCATCAACATTCTTAGCTCTGTTCATAGCCCGCTTCTTTCTGGGCACTGCGTCAATTTCTTTTGCACATGTTGCGTGCGCTTTTCTCTTCTTCTTGTCTTTAGGGGACTCAGCAGGAGCCTCCACTTCTTTCTCAAGCTCATCCTCAGGCACAACTTCCTGTTCAGCTTCATCATTTTCCTCAATATCTTCAACTTCTTCATATCCTTTCAATGGTTGATTGTATAATAATCCAACCAGCACAGCTGTTGTGATCTCATTTCCCAAGGTATCAGTTTCATTTATGGTCTCGATCTGTTTATCCTCGAGGATCTTAGTGATTAAAGAACCTAACCGAAGTTTCTTACCTGCTCGCTGGAGCGCACTAACCAGAAATACCGGAAGGTTGAGAGGGGTGTAGGTCAGCATATGCCATATGAAGCACTGCTCAAAGTTGGAGGCAGATGAGGCTGAGTTGAGTTTGGGGAAGATGAAGTTGGTCAATATGTAGTGTGCCATCTTCTGGTTTTGCCCCATACACGTGCTGGGTATTTCTCCCTTGTGATTTTTGGGTTTGCAGAATCCCTTTATCTGGTCCAACTTTTCCTTTGATACTTTTTCTTTTGTTGTCCTAAACTCAATTCCTTCTTCTGGTAGGGTGAGTAAAGTTGCTAGATAAGATGGGGTTATGATTATCTTGTGGCCTTTGACACGAGTCTCCAGGTAGTCAGCATCATCTTCATCAATATACAAATTCGAGTAAAATTCCCATACTAACCTGGGGTAGGTTTTTCCAGATAGAGAAAAGAAACCTGCCTACTGGTTCTTTTCAATCCATTCACAGAATGGTTTCTCAGTGGTGATGAAGCTTGGAGAGAACCATCTGCACTTGAGAACCTCAAGGTTGTTTACGTTTTTGTGAACCTTGATCATCGGCCTGACCATTGGTTGTTTGTCCTTCGCAGGCTTGTTCTTCTTAGAGGAGCTCGCTGGGTCAGCTTGGGTTTTGTTAGGAGCCAAAGATTTTGGGTTTTCATCGGTGTGACGTTTGCCGGAATCACCACCGGAGATATTTTGAGAGTTCGACATTCTCAGAGATTTTAGGGATTTTGAAATTTTGAGAGAGAAGAATCCGAATATCAAGGGATTTAAGAGTAAAGAGGACTAAGTGGGAAATCTTCCACTATTTATAGAGATTTATAGCGGCCCTATTCATTTAACTAGCCGTTTTACCTAGGGACGTTCAACAGACAGAGATTCTGTCATTTATGACACCTTCGGCGCATGGGTTTTTAGCCATTAATGTGTGTCTTTCCAAGGTGCTAGTTGTTACACGTGTAGGCATTTATTTGATGCAAGTGGGTTTGTACTCGGTTTTGCTAGAATTCGAAGCATTCGTAATATTGAGTACCTAGTTTTTGTGAATATGATTTTCCTATCTCTAGGTAACTCAGTATATGTACTTACTCAGTATAATCACTCAATATGTATGTCAACTCAGCATAGGGTGATTTTTCTACATTTCAAGCTTAGTAAGTAGTATTTGTTTATTGTTAATTTACTCAGCATGGCATTTGCACAATCATTCAAATTTCCACTCAACATGGCAGTCATTCAACATTCAATTTTTCATATTATAGATTTATCTAGAGTGGATTTGACATACCGATGGCTTCCCTTAGTACGTTGAATTGTTCTCGTGCCAAGGGTTTAGTGAAGATATCTGCAAGCTGTTCATTTGTTGGCACATAGGTCAGCTTGATCTCATCTTTTAGTACGTGATCTCTGATGAAGTGATGTCTTATGCTAACATGTTTCATCCTGCTGTGTTGGACTGGATTATTAGATAGATCAATGACACTCTTGTTATCATATATGATCTCTATTGTCGTTGTTTTAACTCCATAATCCTCAAGCTGTTGCTTTATCCATAGTATTTGTGCAACACAGCTTCCAGCAGCCACGTACTCAGCTTTAGTTGTAGACATGGCTACGGATGATGTTTCTTGCTGAACCAAGATACTAGACAGCTTCCGAGGAAATGACATCCTCCCGAAGTACTCTTTCGTTCTAGCTTATCTCGTCCATAGTCAGCATTAGTATATCCAATAAGTGTGAAGTCATTTGAAGTTGGATACCATAGACCTGCATCAACTGAGCTCTGCAAGTATCTAAACATTCTTTTTATAACAGTTAGATGAGATTCCCTGGGGTCAGCTTGATATCTAGCACAATAACATACTGAGTACTGAATATCAGGTCTACTAGCTGTGAGATAAAGTAAGGAACCTATCATACCTCGATAGAGTTTACTATCAATTGACTTACTCTTCTCATCTTTGCATAGGACAGTATCAGTACCCATGGGGATTGATATGGGTTTGCAATCTACCATGCTGAATTTCTTTAACATTTCTTTGGTGTACTTAGACTGACTTATAAAGATGTCATTCTTACCTTGCTTAATTTGAAGTCCAAGGAAGTAGTTGAGTTCACCCATCATCGATATTTCAAACTCAGTTTGCATCTGTTGGCTAAATTCTTTGCACAAAGATTCATCGGTGGCACCAAATATTATATCATCTACATATATCTGTGCAAGTAGGGTATGTTTACCCTTTTTCTTAATAAACAAGGTTGTGTCAGCTTTTCCCCTGATATAGTTCCTGGTCAGCAGGAAATTGGTCAACCTCTCATACCAAGCTCTTGGAGCTCGCTTTAGGCCGTACAGGGCCTTTTTGAGTTTATAAACGTGGTTTGGAAACTTTGAATCTTCAAACCCACGAGGTTGATTAACATATACCTCCTCGTTTATGAAACCATTAAGAAATGCACTTTTTACATCCATTTGGTATAATTTAAAATTCATAAAACTAGCATAGGCACACAATATACGTATAGCTTCTAGCCTAGCAACTGGTGCAAACGTTTCTCCATAGTCTATACCCTCTTGCTGACTATAGCATTGGGCTACAAGTCGAGCTTTGTTTCTAATTACATTTCCATGCTCATCTAGTTTATTTCTAAAGACCCACTTGGTTCCTATGGGCTTTTGATTCCTAGCTAGGTTTAGGTACTAGATCCCATACCTCATTTCTGGTGAATTGGTCAAGTTCTTCTTGCATGGAATTGATCCAATACTCATCTTGCTCAGCATCAGCAAAGTTCTTTGGTTCATGCATTGAGACGAAGGCAACATTGCCGAGGTATTTCCTAAGCTGATCTCTGGTCATCAACTTGTTGTTAGCAGCATCAAGGATGGACTTTTCTGTGTGCCCTCTTGGAATCTTTATTTCCTTGGGCAATGTTGAGTTGTTTGGAAGAGGTGTTTCTACAGTCTCTACATGAATAGATTGGTTAGCAAATGATATTTCAGTTTCTTGCTTACCTTGGGTCAGCCCGTGTATAGATGACACAGAGGCATCTGGTTGATCAGCGGAAGCTGAGCTTGGTTCATCTTCTTCAAGCTGAGCTGACTTACCTGTAGGGTCAGTTTCATCGAACTCAACATGTACAGACTCTTTTACAACCTGAGTTCTTTTATTAAATACTCTATATGCTTTACTGTTTGTTGAGTACCCCAAAAAGATCGCTTCGTCAGCTTTAGCATCAAATTTACCAAGATTGTCTTTTGTATTGAGTACAAAGCATTTACACCCAAAGGCACGAAAGTATCCAATGTTTGGCTTTCATCCTTTCCAAAGCTCATATGGGGTTTTCTTAAGTATAGGTCTAACTAGAGCCCTATTCAGTATGTAACATGCTGTGTGAACAGCTTCTCCCCAGAAGTACTTTGGAAGCCTATTTTCACTCAACATTGTCCTAGCTATTTCGACAATAGTTCTATTTTTCCTTTCAACAACCCCATTTTGTTGAGGTGTTCTAGGAGCAGAGAAATTGTGGTCAATACCATAGGTTTCACAAAATTCATCAAATTGTTGGTTTTTGAATTCTCCACCATTGTCGCTTCTAATGTGAGCTACTCTTAGGTCTTTGTCATTTTCAAGCTTTTTAATCAATGTGGTAAACATCTCAAATGTTTCATCTTTGCTACTCAGCAGGATGATCCAAGTATACCGAGAGAAATCATCTACAATGACTAAGGAAAATTTCTTACCTCCCAAGCTGAGTGGCTGGATAGGTCCGAAAAGATCCAAGTGTAGTAATTCCAATGGTGTCTTGGTTGAGACAATATTTTTGCTCTGAAATGACTTTTTAGTTTGTTTGCCTTGCGGACAAGCTTTACACAATTGATCTTTTTCAAATTTTAATTTGGGTAATCCCTCAACTAGTTGCTTTCTAGCTAATTTGGCTAGAAGGTCCATGCTGACATGCCCAAGTCTTCTATGCCATAGCCAGGAGTTATCCTCTTTAGACACTAAGCATATATTTTTGGAAAACTGTTTTTCTAAATTTAGCATGTATACATTTTCTACACGAGGGGCAGTTAAAACCAATTCATTTGTGTTCCCCTCGAGTATTTGACACTTAGTATCATCAAATACAACCTTTCTACCGCTTTTGCAGAACTGAGCTACACTTAGTAGATTGTATTTGAGACCTTTAACTAAGGAGACTAACTCAATGGTTGGGTTACCTCCGATAGTACCTGAGCCGACTATCTTACCCTTCTTGTTGTCTCCAAAGCTTACACTTCCACCTCGTTTGAGTTCTAGTGTGATGAACTATGTTTCATCACCTGTCATGTGCCTTGAGCATGCGCTGTCTATGTACCAAAGTTTTGATTTCTCCACGCATGTCAAGCTGACCTGCATTTTAAACTATTCGTTTTTAGGTACCCAATTCTTTTTGGGTCCTTTCTTGTTAGTGTAAACAGGTGCAAAGTCATATTTCAACTTGTGACGACATACTTTTATAGTGTGGCCAGGCTTACCACAGAAGTCACAAAAAGGTACCATTTGAGGGTTGTACTGAGTATGGTCAGCATTGTTGTGTTGAGCATGCCAGCATACTTTTGTGGAATGCTCTTTTCTTTCGCAGAAGTCACATTGGACAATCCGCTTGTTATGCCAACACACATCTTTTGTGTGCCCCCTTTTTCCACAACACTCACATTGAGTGAATTGCTTATGCTGACTAGTACTTGCGTACTCAGCATGGGGTTTATTTCTACTTGAGCCTTTCACTTGACTCTGTAAGGTTGTGACATCCTTTCTAAGTTTCTTTGACTCAGATTGGACCTCCGTGACAAACTTATGCATGATTTGCATGTTGGTATGTAAATCTGAGTTGTCCTGGAGGAGATATCGGAGGTCACTCAGCTTGACCTCTTCAATCTCGTCACATCGCCTGCTGAGTGATTTTATTTTGTTATTGCATTTTTAGTTAGCTTATATAAATCACTCAGGGCATTTACCATCTCATTTCTAAACAAAAGTAAGGGTGTTACCTCATTAGTGTGTACCTCCTGGTCAGTTTCATCAGAGAGGTCATTATGCTCAGATTGAGAATGGTCAGCATCGTCAGCCATGGAGCATATGTTGGCTGTTTCATTTGCATCAGCTTCAGATGAGGTTGACTCATCACTATCGCTCCATGTTGCTACCATAGCCTTTTTGCTTCCCTTCTTCTCCTTCTTAAGATTGGGACAGCTTGACTTGATATGCCCAGTTTGATGGCACTCAAAACATGTGACAGACTTGGAGCTGTCCTTCTTGTATTTGTCACTCGACTCAGCTTTGTATTTGTCACTTCTTCTGAATGACCTTTTACCGTTTCTGTCATTTCTTCTGAACAGCTTCTTCATCTTTCTAGTGAACATAGCCATTTCCTCATCATCAGTTGACTCAGCTTCAGTCGAGTCAGCTTTCATGACAAGTGACTTTTGTTTCTTGTCTTCTGACTTTTCTTTCTCTTTAGCTTCAAAGTTTTTCATAGAAATTTCATGGGTCAGCAGGGATTCGATCAACTCATCATATTTGTAGGTAGTCAAGTCTTGAGCTTCTTCTACAGCTATTTTCTTTGTTTGCCAGCTCTTAGGCAGACTTCCCAGGATTTTCTTCACCTGTTCCTCTTCAGTGAAGTTCTTTCCAAGCCTTTTGAGCTCGTTTATAATGTTTGTGAACCTTGCGTTCATTTCTGAGATGTCTTCATTCTCATTCATCTCAAACATCTCGTAGAGTCTTATATGCTGATTGACTTTAGACTCCTTTGTTGGTCCCTAGTAATTAGTTCTAAGGGGGGGGGGGGTTAGGAACTAATATAACTTTCACGCGTTCAATTATGCTGACTAGAAGTTATTTTAGGAGTTTGTTAACTCAGCTTTTGGTCAGCTTGGTGAGATATGTTTTAAGACAGCTTTAGTCAGATGTTGACTAAAGGTATTTTCTTGTAAGTTAGGAATTGACACTCTTGGAGGTCAGCTTCTAACTCAGCACCACTTATTTACTCAACGTCAGCTTTGGCAATTTATATGCTGAGTAAATAAAGCAAACAACACATGCAATATGAGAGAGAGTTTAGAGATTACTCAGTATCACTTATCCTGGTTCGGCCTCTCTGCCTACGTCCAGTCCCCAGAGTCCTCCGGGCTTTTGAATCCAATACTGAGCTCTTTAACGGTAGAGCACAAACCAATTACAAGGCAGTTGAATATGCAAGATTACCTTCCTCTATTCGTCTACTCAACTCCTACTAAGTGCTACAACCCAGCACCTAGATTTCTCTACCACTGGATGCTTACAACCAAGCACTCAGCTTGACACTCTCAATATTCCTATTGATCACAAACTTGTTCTTTTTCAACTAAAGAACACTTTAGATGATTACAAAACAATCAATCTAGTATTTACACAGAGAATGAAAAGTTGGTGTAAGATCTTTTTGTATTTGAGTGCTTTCCAGATTTTCTCTCTTTGTATTTTTCTTTTGATGCTTCAGTAATTATCCAAGGTTCTTCATTGTCCTTTTATAGAAGGAAAACTGCAGATTTGGATCGTTTGAATTGTTGTTACCGTTAACACCAAAACGGCTCTTTTGAGGGACAGATTCTGGTTAGCTTCAGTTTGTACCGCCATTCCCTTCCTCTGTTTTCTCCAGGCGTCAGGTTTTGTCTTCATGCATCAGACTTGTCTTTTTGTGCCAGTTGTTTTTTTACCAATAATCCAATGACCCATGTTTCTTGGAATTAGTCTTTTGTGTGTCTTCGAGGTTTCAATTATTGGTGCAGAAGATTGGCAGACTTTGTCCTTTAGTGAACGGATCCTCCATGCTGTCCTGACTGTCACTCAGCTTCATTCGTTATCTCCGAATGTTCTACTTCCAAGCTGAGTTCCTTCTTAGTCAGCTTCGTTCTGGCGACTTTGAAGGAAGCTTCTGATGCTAAGTTCTACTCCACTCAGCTTCTCATACTTTCATGCTGAGTTCCGTTTAACTCAACTTTGGCTTATGCTGACTTCTGACCTGTCTTACTTTATATATATATATATATATATATATATATATATATATATATATATATATATATATATATATATATATTTGCACTCAATATTGAACAAACACATTAGTACAATTAAATCAAAGCATTTAATTTGATTGCCTCTTTAATCATGGATGATTTTGTCAAATCAAAATCTTGTGGAAAAGTGTTTCAACAAACTCCCTCATTTTGATGTTGGCAAAATACATAATTATGGAACTCAGTTATAAGTTATCCCATGATTGATATTTTTGAAATGACTCCCCCGTAAGGGTTGCACATATTGTCTTAACTTAATTCTAAACCTTCCAAGATTTAATTGAATTATCTTTAAGACATTTGTGTATACTGACTTAGTTTTAATGTTGGATTTTTCAAGATCTGAATTTTTGAGTTTTAAGTCAGCTTTCAAAAATATTAGAAGTATGTGGTTACTCAGTTTATTATCTAAGTGTTTTAGTGTTAATTTATACTGAGTATGTTTTACTTCTTAACTTGTTTGTTCAATTTTATCGACTATATTGAGAAAACAGTACTTGGCATAGATTAAATAAGAAAATAAAGCAAACACATACATGAAGGTTTCTATGCACGTTCTAAACAAACATTTACTAGACTACATCTAGTTCTACTTCTTCTTCTTCTGAGTTTGGTGGTCAGCTTGAGCTATTCCTTTACCTTTGTCTTTACTTCCTGAGACATTACCTGGAAGCTGAGTTCCACCTTGACTTGTCTCCCCCGTTTTGCCATCATCGGGTTTATAAAGGAAGGTTTCATTTCGTGCGGCATTGGAAAGGTAATGGGAGTAGCGCTGAAGCCGCTTAGTGCTTTCACCCAAACCATCAATAACAGGAACACTGTCATCCTGGACATGCCGAGGAACCCGGAGGGAGCTGCTGATCATGCTAGGAGTTCACTGTTGGAAACTGGATCAACATCCATTTGTGCCTTGTTGATGTTGAGTATGCTTACTGCTTCACTCAGCTGGTCAGTTGTACACTGAGAAGAGGAGGATACTATGTCACGCGTACTGGTCAGCTCAGCATGAAGCTTGGTAAAGCATTGTTGAAGTTCGGCAGAGGTGGCAAACTCAGCATTGCCAGGGGCGCTTGATTTGGTCAGTTCTTCAATTAACTTGGTAAAATATCCTTGAAGTTCAGTAGAAGTGGCATACCCTGGATTGACTTCCGTTAGCTGTTGAATTTTGCCTTCAAGCGAATTCATATGGTTCGCCATTGTGAGCACCAATTCGGTCAGTTTTGCTATTTGATCTTGATTGGGTTGCCGAGTCTGAACCGTAGTCATGATGCTGACCAGATCCTTCAGTCCTCTGAGTTCATTTAGGAGCTGAGTGATACCTGACAATTGGGAGGACTCAGCTTGAGTAGATTGATTTGCATCAGCTTGAGGAAGGTTCAAATCTTGAAGCAAGGACTGAGCAGAAGCAATGATATGGCGTCCTGACTCAGTGGCATTCAAGTATGTGAATGTTGCAGCATGAGACTCAGAGGCTGGTATTGAGCTTGATGGTGGTGGAGGAGTTAGTTCTTTGCCAGATTGAGTACCTTGATTGGTACCTGGTCTTTGATTGATTTCAGGAGCTGTGTCATCAACATTCTGAGTTGGAGGTGGAGTTTGATTAGGCATGTTGACCTGCTCATCTTGAATGGGTGAAGTGGAAACAGGATTTGATCCATCTTGAGCAGCTTGGATTGGATCTTTAGGGGTTTTGGCTTGTTCCTCATCCTGAGTAACAGAGGCTTGTTTTTGTATGGGATCTGCTGGAGGTGACTCAGTTTCAGCATCATTCGAGAAATACTGGAACTGGATTGTGGAGAGGTCAGTCTCAATATCATCAATAGGAAAGTTGTCCATAAGATCAATTTGCTTTTGTGCCTTCTTTTTGAGTCTCCGTCGTGTTGGAGCTTTTGGGGATGAAGGGTCAGCTGGAATACCTTCACTGGACTCAGTAGCAACTGTCTCCTCTTCTACATATGGATTCTCAAGTTGCTCAGCATGATCCTGAACAGCAACATTTTCTTCTTCCTCAGCTGTCTCCTCAGCATTATCCTGATGTTGCTCAACATTAGTGGTTTTTTCCTCCTCAACATGAACTTCTTCCTCAACATGAGTTTCAGCTTCCACTTCTCTCTCAGTTTCTTTTTCTAGGTCAGTTCCATGACCTTCAGAGATAGCCCCATCTAGGGGATCAGTTTCAACTGTTTTTAAGGTGTTAACCTTCTTCCTTTTCATCAAAGGGGATTCAGGTGTTTCTTCTTCAACCTCAGGCTCTTCTGGCCTCTTTCTCTTCTCTGCTGACTCAGCTTTTTCCTTAGCCTTGTCAGCTTTAACCTTTTCTTGAGACGACAGTCTCACCTTCTTTGGGACAACATGAATGTCTTTGGAGCAAGTTTCAAGAGCCTTCCTCTTCTTCTTCTTTTTCTCAGGCTGAGCTGTCTTAGGGGACTCAGCATGAGCCTCCACTTCCTTTTCAGGCTCATTTTCAAGCTCAACTTCTAGTTGCTCAGCTTCTTCATTTTCCTCAGCATCTCCAACTTCTTCATAACCTTTCAAGGGTTGATTGTACAACAATCCATCCAGCAGAACTGCAGTGATTTCACTCCCCAAGAACTGCAGTGTACAACAATCGATCTACTTGTCCTCGTGAATTTTTGTGATCAGAGAGCCCAAACGGAGTTTCTTACCACCTCGTTGAAGAGCTCCAACTAAGAAGACAGGAAGATTGAGCGGAGTGTAGGTCAGCATGTGCCATATGAAGCATTGCTCAAAGTTAGAGGCAGATGAAGCTGAGCTGAGTTTGGGGAAGATAAAGTTGGTCAGCATGTAATGGACCATCTTTTGTTCTTTACCCATACAGGTGCTGGGTATTTCACCTTTATGATCCTTGGGTTTACAAAACCCTTTGATCTTCTCAGCCTTGTCTTTTGCCACTTTCTCTTTTGTTGTTCTAAACTCAATTCCTTCGTCTGGTAAATCTAGTAAGGTGGCTAGATAGGCAGGGGTTACGGTGATTTTCTGACCTTTAACTGAGGTCTCCAAATAATCAGAATCATCTTCATCAACATGTAGATTCGAATAGAATTCCCGTACTAACCTAGGATAGGTTGTTCCTGAGAGAGAGAAGAGACCAGTCCACTTGTTCTCTCTTCTGCTGTTTTTTGACTTTTGTTTTGAGGTTAGTACCTCACTCACAGGCTCTGGCTTCCTTGCGGTGCTGCCTCATGCTTGCGCTTGCTTGAATGCCAGTAAGGAATTATGTCCCTAGCACCGCTAGAATAAATGATTTCGCTACTACGATCCAGTCACAAAATGGTTTTTCAAAGGTGACGAATCCTGGAGAGAACCATCTGCATTTCAGAACCTCCAGATTGTTGACCTTTTTGTGTACTTTGATCATCTTTCTTTCTATTTGCGTCGAAGGACCCGCGGGGTCAGCCTGAGTGGGTTTGCCAGAGGTTTGGCCAGGTTGAGTAGGAAGGTTAGGGATTTTGTATTTGCCGGGAGCCATTGTTGTAGATGAAGGTTTTGAGGTTTTATGGAGAGAGAGAGGTTCGACTATAGGAGATCGCAAGCGTAAAGAGTGATGAGTGGGGATCCTTCCACTTTTTATATAGATTTCCGGCGGCCCCTATTTATTAACTAGCCGTTTTACCTAGGGACGTTCAACCGACAGAGATTCTGTCATTTATGACATCTTCGGCGCATGGGTTTTGCCATTAATGTGCGTCTTTCCAAGGTGCCAGAAGTTACACGTGTAGGTATTTTACGCGAGTGGGTTACTTTTTGATTTTGCTAGAATTCGAAGCATTCGTGATGTTGAGTGCCTAGTTTTTGTTAACATGATTTTTCTCTCTTTAAATAACTCAACATACGTTGATTACTCAGCATGTACTTCTACTCAGCATAAGGTGATTACTCAATTTTTGTATCTACTCAGTATAATCACATAATGTATATGTCAACTTAGCATAGGGTGATCATTTCAAACTTTGGTGAATAGAAGTTTCTTATTTGTTAATTTACTCAGCATGTTATTTGCACAAACATTCAACATTCCACTCATCATGGCAATCACTCAACATTCAATTTTTCATATAGATTTACTTAGAGTGGATTTGACATACCGATGGCTTCCCTTAGTGTATTGAATTGTTCTCGTGCCAAGGGCTTAGTGAAGATATCTGCAAGCTGTTCATTTGTTGGCACATAGGTCAGCTTGATCTCATCTTTTAGTACGTGATCTCTGATGAAGTGATGTCTTATCCTAACATGCTTCATCCTGCTGTGTTGGACTGGATTCTTAGATAAATCAATGGCACTCTTGTTATCACATTTGATCTCTATCGTCTTTGTTTTGACTCCATAATCTTCAAGCTGTTGCTTTATCCATAGGACTTGTGCAACACAGCTTCCAGTAGCCACGTACTCAGCTTCGGTTGTAGACAGGGCTACAGATGATTGCTTCTTGCTGAACCAAGATACTAGACAGCTTCCGAGGAAATGACATCCTCCCGAAGTACTCTTCCGTTCTAGCTTATCTCGTCCATAGTCAGCATCAGTATATCCAATGAGTGTAAAGTCATTTGAAGTTGGATACCATAGACCTGCATCAACTGAGCTTTGCAAGTATCTAAAAATTCTTTTCACAGCAGTTAGATGAGATTCCCTGGGGTCAGCTTGATATCTAGCACAATAGCATACTGAGTACTGAATATCAGGTCTACTAGCTGTGAGATAGAGTAAAGAACCTATCATACCTCGATAGAGTTTACTATCAACTGACTTACTCTTCTCATCCTTGCATAGGACAATATCAGTACCCATGGGGGTTGATATTGGTTTGCAATCTACCATGCTGAATTTCTTTAACATTTCTTTGGTGTACTTAGACTAACTTATAAAGATGCCATTCTTACCTTGCTTGATTTGAAGTCCAAGGAAAAAGTTGAGTTCACCCATCATCGACATTTCAAACTCAGTTTGCATCTGTTGGCTAAATTCTTTGCACAAAGACTCGTCAGTAGCACCAAATATTATATCATCTACATATATCTGTGCAAGTAGGGTATGTTTACCCTTTTTCTTAATAAACAAGGTTGTGTCAGCTTTTCCCGTGACATAGTTCCTGGTCAGTAGGAAATTGGTCAACCTCTCATACCAAGCTCTTGGAGCTTGTTTCAGGCCATACAGGGCCTTTTTGAGTTTATAAACGTGGTTTGGAAACTTTGAATCTTCAAACCCAGGAGGTTGATTAACGTATACCTCTTCGTCTATAAAGCCATTTAGAAACACACTTTTTACATCCATTTGGTATAGTTTAAAATTCATGAAACTAGCATAGGCACACAATATACGTATAGCTTCTAGCCTAGCAACAGGTGCAAATGTTTCTCCATAGTCTATACCTTCTTGCTGACTATAGCCTTGGGCTACAAGTCGAGCTTTGTTTCTAATCACATTTCCATGCTCATCTAGTTTATTTCTAAAGACCCACTTGGTTCCTATGGGCTTTTGATTCCTAGGTCTAGGTACTAGATCCCATACCTCATTTCTGGTGAATTGGTCAAGTTCTTCTTGCATGGCATTTATCCAATATTCATCTTGCTCAGCATCAACAAAATTCTTTGGCTCAAGCATTGAGACGAAGGCAACATTGCTAAGGTATTTTCTAAGCTGATCTCTGGTCATCAACTTGTTGTTGGCAGCATCAAGAATGGCTTGTTCTGTATGCCCTCTTGGGATCTTTATTTCCTTGGGCAATGTTGAGTCGTTTGGAAGAGGTGTTTCCACAATCTCTACAGGAATAGATTGGTCAGCAAATGATATTTCCATTTCTTGCTTACCTTGGGTCAACTTCTGTATAGATGACACAGAGGCTTCTGGTTGATCAGCGGAAGCTGAGCTTGGTTCATCTTCTTCAAGTTGAGCTGACTTACCTGTGGGGTCAGTTTCATCGAACTCAACATGTACAGACTCTTCTACAATTTGAGTTCTTTTATTAAATACTCTATATGCTTTACTGTTTGTTGAGTACCCCAAAAAGATCGCTTCGTCAGCTTTAGCATCAAATTTAGCAAGGTTGTCTTTTGTATTTAGTATAAAGCATTTACACCCAAAAGCACGAAAGTATCCAATGTTGGGCTTTCGTCCTTTCCAAAGCTCATATGGGGTTTTCTTAAGTATAGGTCTAACTAGAGCCATATTCAGTATGTAACATGCCGTGTGAATAGCTTCACCCCAGAAGTACTTTGGAAGCCTATTTTCACTCAGCATTGTCCTAACTATTTCGACAATAGTTCTATTTTTCCTTTCAACAACCCCATTTTGTTGAGGTGTTCTAGGAGCAGAGAAATTGTGGTCAATACCATTGGTTTCACAGAATTCATCAAACTGTTGGTTTTTGAATTCTCCACCATTGTCGCTTCTAATGTGAGCTACTCTTAGGTCTTTGTCATTTTCAAGCTTTTTAATCAGTGTGGTAAACATCTCAAAAGTTTCATCCTTGCTACTCAGCAAGATGATCCAAGTGTACCGAGAGAAATCATCTACAATAACCAAGGAAAATTTCTTACCTCCCAAGCTGAGTGGCTGGATAGGTCCGAAAAGATCCAAGTGTAGTAATTCCAATGGTCTTTTGGTTGAGACAATGTTTTTGCTATGAAATGACTTTTTAGTTTGTTTGCCTTGCTGAGAAGCTTTACACAGTTGATCTTTTTCAAACTTTAATTTGGGTAATCCCTCATCTAATTGCTTTCTAGCTAATTTGGCAAGAAGGTCCATGCTGACATGCCCAAGTCTTCTATGCCATAGCCAGGAGTTGTCCTCTTTAGACACTAAGCATATGTTTTTAGAAAACTGTTTTTCTAAGTTCAACATGTATACATTTTCTACACGAGGGGCAGTTAAGATCAATTCATTTGTATTTCCCTCAAGTATTTGACACTTAGTATCATCAAATACAACCTTTTTGCCGCTCTTGCAAAGCTGAGCTACACTCAGCAGATTGTATTTGAGACCTTTAACTAAGGAGACAGACTCAATGGTTGGGTTACCTCCGATAGTACCTGAGCCGACTATCTTACCCTTCTTGTTGTCTCCAAAGCTTACGCTTCCACCTCGTTTAAGCTCTAGTGTGATGAACTGATTTTCATCACCTGTCATGTGTCTTGAACATGCGCTGTCTATATACCAAAGTTTTGATTTCTCCACGCATGTCAAGCTGACCTGCATTTTAAACTATTCGTTTTTAGGTACCCAATTCTTTTTGGGTCCTTTCTTGTTAGTGTAAACAGGTGCAAAGTCATATTTTAACTTGTGACGACATACATTTGTAGTATGGCCACTTTTACCACAAAAGCCACACATAGTTGCCCTTTTAGGGTGATATTGAGTGTGGTCAGCATTGTTGTGCTGAGCATGCCAGCATACCTTGGTAGTATGACCTTTCTTACCACAGAAGTCATATTGGACAGTCTGTTTGTTATGCCAGCACACAGCTTTTGTGTGTCCTTTCTTCCCACAATAGCTACATTGAGTAAACTGTTTATGCTGACCAGTACCTGAGTACTCAGCATGGGGTTTATTCTTAGTTGAACCTTTTATTTGGTTCTGTAAAGTTGTGACATCCTTTCTAAGTTTCTTGGACTCAGTTTGAACCTCCGTGACAAACTCATGTATGATTTGCATGTTGGTATGTAAGTCAGAGTTGTCCTGGAGGAGATATCGGAGGTCACTCAGCTTAACCTCTTCAATCTCGTCACACCGCCTGCTGAGTGCTTTAATCTTTTTGTTACACTTCTTAGTTCGTGTATATAAGTCACTCAGGGCATTTACCATTTCGTTTCTAAGCAAAAGTAAGGATGTTACCTCATTGTTGTTTTCCTCCTGCTCGGAATCTTCAGAGAGGTCAGCTTGCTCAGATTGGGATTGGTCAGCTCCATCATCTGCCATGAAACATATGTTGGCTGTTTCATTTTGCTCAGCTTCAGATGATGTTGACACATCACTGTCACTCCATGTGGCTACCATAGCCTTTTTGCTTCCCTTCTTCTCCTTTTTGAGGTTGGGACAGCTTGACTTGATGTGCCCAGTTTGATGACACTCAAAACATGTGACAGACTTCGAGCTGTCCTTCTTGTACTTGTCACTTGACTCGGCTTTATACTTGTCATTTCTTCTAAATGACCTTTTGCCGTTTCTATCATTCCTCCTGAACAGCTTCTTCATCTTTCTGGTGAACATGGCTATTTCCTCATCATCAGTTGACTCAGCTTCAGTCGAGTCAGCTTTCATGACAAGTGACTTTTGTTTCTTATCTTCTGATTTTTCTTTCTCTTTAGCTTCAAAGTTTTTCATAGAGATTTCATGGGTCAGCAGGGATCCGATCAGCTCATCGTATTTATAGGTAGTCAAGTCTTGAGCTTCTTCTACAGCTGTTTTCTTTGCTTGCCAGCTCTTACGCAGACTTCTCAGGATTTTCTTCACCAATTCTTCTTCAGTGAAGTTCTTTCCAAGCCTTTTTAGCTCGTTTATAATATTTGTGAACCTTGCGTTCATTTCTGAGATGTCTTCATTCTCATTCATCTCAAACAGCTCGTAGAGTCTCATATGTTGATTGACTTTAGACTCCTTAACTTTGCTTGTGCCTTCATAGGTTACTTCAAGCTTCTTCCAAATCTCCTGTGCTGACTCACAACCTGAAATCTTATTGTATTCTGCAGCATCTAACGCACAGTGAAGCATGTTTATAGCCGAAGCATTATTTTTTTATTTTCTGAGGTCATCCTCTGTCCACTCAGCCTCACTTTTAACAATTTTCTCATTGTTAACAGTTTTGTATGGCACATGTGGACCTTGAACAATTGCAAGCCATGCACTCATGTTTGTGGCTTGAATAAAGTTCTTCATCCTATTTTTCCAGAATGTATAATTTGACCCAAAGAATAGGGGAGGTCTAGTGATTGATAATCCCTCAGGGAGTATCTGTGTTGTTTGGTTTCCTGGAAGGAACCGAGTGCTATTCTCACCCATTTTTCGGGATCAGCTCAAGATTGTTAGATCTTTGAGTAGTGAGCTTATGCTCTGATACCACTTGTTGGTCCCGTGTGATTAGTTCCAGGGGGGGTTAGGAACTAATATAACTTTCACGCGTTCAATTATGCTGACTAGAAGTTATTTTAGGAGTTTTTTAACTCAGCTTTTGGTCAGCTTGGTGAGATATGTTTTAAGACAGCTTTAGTCAGATGTTGACTAAAGGTATTTTCTTGTAAGTTAGGAATTGACACTCTTGGAGGTCAGCTTCTAACTCAGCACCACTTATTTACTCAAGGTCAGCTTTGGCAATTTATATGCTGAGTAAATAAAGCAAACAACACATGCAATATGAGAGAGAGTTTAGAGATTACTCAGTATCACTTATCCTGGTTCGGCCTTTCTGCCTACGTCCAGTCCCCAGAGTCCTCCGGGCTTTTTGAATCCAATACTGAGCTCTTTAACGGTAGAGCACAAACCAATTACAAGGCAGTTGAATATGCAAGAGTACCTTCCTCTATTCGTCTACTCAACTCCTACTAAGTGCTACAACCCAGCACCTAGATTTCTCTACCACTGAATGCTTACAACCAAGCACTCAGCTTGACACTCTTAATATTCCTATTGATCACAAACTTGTTCTTTTTCAACTAAAGAACACTTTAGATGATTAAAAAACAATCAATCTAGCATTTACACAGAGAATGAAAAGTTGGTGTAAGATCTTTTTGTATTTGAGTGCTTTCAAGATTTTCTCTCTTTGTATTTTTCTTTTGATGCTTCAGTAATTATCCAAGGTTCTTCATTGTCCTTTTATAGAAGGAAAACTGCAGATTTGGATCGTTTGAATTGTTGTTACCATTAACACCAAAACGGCTCTTTTGAGGGACAGATTCTGGTTACCTTCAGTCTGTACCGCCATTCCCTTCCTCTGTTTTCTCTAAGCGTCAGGTTTTGTCTTCATGCATCAGACTTGTCTTTTTGTGCCAGTTGTCTTTTACCAATAATCCAATGACCCATGTTTCTTGGAATTAGTCTTTTGTGTGTCTTCGAGATTTCAATTATTGGTGCAGAAGATTGGCAGACTTTGTCCTTTAGTGAACGGATCCTCCATGCTGTCCTGACTGTCACTCAGCTTCATTCGTTATCTCCGAATGTTCTACTTCCAAGCTGAGTTCCTTCTTAGTCAGCTTCGTTCTGGCGACTTTGAAGGAAGCTTCTGATGCTAAGTTCTACTCCACTCAGCTTCTCATACTTTCATGCTGAGTTCCGTTTAACTCAGGTTTGGCTTATGCTGACTTCTGACCTGTCTTACTTTATATATATATATATATATTTGCACTCAATATTGAACAAACACATTAGTAAAATTAAATCAAAGCATTTTTGATTGCCTCTTTAATCATGGATGATTTTGTCAAATCAAAATCTTGTGGAAAGGTGTTTCAACATCCTTAACTTTGCTTGTGCCTTTATAGGTTACTTCAAGCTTCTTCCAAATCTCCTGAGCTGACTCACAACCTGAAATCTTATTGTATTCTGCAGCATCTAGAGCACAGTGAAGCATATTTATAGCCGAAGCATTATTTTGTAATTTTCTGAGGTCATCCTCTGTCCACTCAGCTTCACTTTTAACAATTTTCTCATTGTCAACAGTTTTGTATGGCACATGTGGACCTTGAACAATTGCAAGCCATGCACTCATGTTTGTGGCTTGAATAAAGTTCTTCATCCTATTCTTCCAGAATGTATAATTTGACCCAAAGAATAGGGGAGGTCTAGTGATTGATAATCCCTCAGGGAGTATCTGTGTTGTTTGGTTTCCTGGAAGGAAACGAGTGCTATTCTCACCCATTTTTCGGGATCAGCTCAAGATTGTTAGATCTTTGAGTAGTGAGCTTATGCTCTGATACCACTTGTTGGTCCCGTGTGATTAGTTCCAAGGGGGGGTTAGGAACTAATATAAATTTTTCGTGGTTAATTTGATAAGCTGACTTATAAATTTTTACGAGTTGGTGAACTCAGCTTTTGGTCAGCTTGGTGAGATATGTTTCAAGACAGCTTTAGTTAGATGTTGACTAAGGTTGTTTTCTTGTAAGTTAGGAATTGACACTCTTGGAGGTCAGCTTCTAACTCAGCACCACTTATTTACTCAGGGTCAGCTTAGGCAATTTATATGCTGAGTAAATAAAACAAACAACACATGCAATTTATATATATATTAAGAGAGAGTTTAGAGATTACTCAGTATCACTTATCCTGGTTCGGCCTCTCTGCCTACGTCCAGTCCTCAGAGTCCTCCGGGCTTTTTGAATCCAATACTGAGCTCTTTAACGGTAGAGCACAAACCGATTACAAGGCAGTTTGAATATGCAAGAGTACCTTCCTCTATTCGTCTACTCAACTCCTACTAAGTGCTACAACCCAGCACCTAGATTTCTCTACCACTGAATGCTTACAACCAAGCACTCAGCACAACACTCTCAATATTACAATTGATAAACACTTGTTCTCTTTTCAGTAAAGAACACTTTAGAAGATTACAAAGAATCACTCTAGCATTTACACAGGGAATAGAAAGTTTGGTGTAAGATCTTTCTTGTATTTGAGTGCTTTGAAATTGTTTCTTTCTCTCTTGTATTTTTCTTTTTGTTAATCGGCAATGATCCAAGGTTCTTGATTGTCCTTTAATAGATGGAAATCTGCAGATGGATCATTTGAATTGTTTTAGCCGTTAACACCAAAACGGCTCTTTTAGGGAACATCTTCTAGTCAACTTCAGACTGTTCAGGCCATTCCCTTCCTCTGTTTTCTTCAGGCATCAGGCTTTGTCTTCTTACGTCAGACTTGTCTTTTTGTGCCAGTTGTCTTTTACCAATATTCCATTGACCCATACATCTCGGAATCTGTCTTCTGTATATTTCTAATATTTCAATTATTGGTACAGAGGGGCGGTAATCATTGTCCTTTAGCAAACGACTCTTTCATGCTGTCCTGAAGATACACTCAGCTTTGTTAGACGAACGTTAACGCGACTTCTTATGCTGAGCTTTATTCTCTTTGTGTTGGGTTGTTATGACTTGGTCTTTTGGTGCTAAGGTTAATTTCATTCAGCTTGATATTTTAGGCGTCCATGCTGACCTTTATTTCACTTAGCTTATTCTGTTCATCTCATGCTGACGTTGTCCTGTTCTTATCTTTATATATATATTTGTACTCAATATTGAACAAACATATTAGTATAATAAAATCAAAGCACTTAAATTTAGTTATCCCTTAATCATGGATGATTTTGTCAAATCAAAATCTTATGGAAAGGTGTTTCAACACCCATTAGTTTTATCCAAAGTCTCTCTAAAGGAGGCTTTGGAAACTCTGTCACTGTGGAGGGGAACCCCAAGATACTTACCCAAAGAGTGAGTAAGAGGAATACCAGAGAGATCGCTAAGATTTTTGCACATACTTCTATCCATGTTCTTAGAGCACAGCATCCGAGACTTGTGGACATTGATTTTCTGGCCAGAAGCGGCGCAAAAGCAATTAAGGATGTCCATGACCACACCAACTTGTTCCTCATTCCCTTCCACAAAGATCATCACATCATCGGCGAAGAACATATGGGAAATAGGAGGGCAAAACTTGTTAATGGTCACGGGATGGAGAATCCCCTTACTCACAGCCTCTTGAATTAGGTGAGCCAGCCTCTCTATAGCTATCACAAAAAGAAAGGGGCTCCTTGACGGATACCCCTAGAAGGAGAGAACTCATCAGACATTTCTCCATTGATCAAAACCTGGAAAATAGGAGAAGAGACGCAACCCTCAATCAAAATCCTCCAGTTCTCAGGAATACCAGCTTTCCTTAAGCTATCCATAAGGAAACTCCAGTTTAAACGGTCATAGGCTTTCTCCAAATCAAGTTTGAGAGCCACAATCCCTTTCTTACCTTTCCTCATTTTCATGGAATGAACCATCTCCTGGGCAATAACCACATTGTCCATCATTTGCCTTCCAGGAACAAAACTACCTTGATTTTGGCTAATAATCTCAGGAAGGATATGCCGGAGCCTATTAGCCACAATCTTAGTGATAGCTTTGTATAACACATTACATAGGCTGATTGGCCTTATTTGTAAAAAGGAGGAGGGTTTCTCCACCTTAGGAATCAGAACCAGGAGGGTTTTGTTCACCAGGCTAATATCATTGGAACCACGGAAAACTCCTAAGATAAAGTTGTAGATGCCTTCCTTTACCGTGTCTCAGTGTTTATGGTAGAAACTAGCAGGAATACCGTCAATCCCTGGAGCCTTAGTAGCTCCAATACTGGAGAAGGCAAGATCAATTTCTTTCAGATCGATAGGACGGAAAGCTTCTTCAATAGCATCCTCCTCCAGCCTAGGAAAGGTGATCCCGGAGAGAGCTTTGTCCAGATCCACATCTTCCTCTTTAAAGAGGCCTTTATAGAAATCAAGAGCAAGACGACGAATATCTTCCTCCTCATAAATCCAAACACCATTGGTGTCTTTAATAGCATCGATCCGGTTCCTCTGCCTTCTAATGATAGTAGAAAGGTGGAAGAATCTGGTATTTCGGTCACCGTCCTTAATCCAAGCCTTCCTAGATTTCTGGAACCAAAGGAGCTCTTCTTGTCTAAGCACCGCTTCCAACTCGTTCTGGAGAGATCTCAGATGACAACTCAGACTGTGGTCAAAACGTATCTCCAAACAGCGCTGAATGCCTTCCATCCTCCTTAAAAGTTTGTTTTTCCTTCGGATAATATGGCCAAAGATGTTTTTATTCCATCCCACCACATTCTTCCTGAACTCCTCAGAAGCAAGGAGAACATTAGAATGGGGTTGCCAATTATCTTTAACAAAATTCCTGAACTCAGGATGGGTATCCCAAGCAACAAGGTACCTAAAAGGTGTATTCCCTTTGGGCCGAAGACCTTTAACCATCTTAACGAGGATAGGACAATGGTCAGAATGGCGGAAAGGGAGATTCATCACGTTTACCTCGGGAAATCTATAGATCGCAGCCACGTTCACATACACTTTGTCCAACCGAACAAACACGCTATTCCTTTTCCAAGTAAACTTATGGCCAGCTGCACCCAGGTCTGACCCGCAAAGATCCATATTCTGTTTATGGTTAAGACACCGGTTAATATAATGATTTCCCCCCCCTTTCTGATCACTCATCAGGGAAATATCATTAAAATCACCAGCAACTAACCAAGCCTCCACCATGTTCGTACGGATAGAGTGCAGGATCTCCCAAAGCCTCTTCCGGTTCGTCAAGACCGGATCAGCATAGACAAAGGAGATAAAGAAAGGATTGTTGCCAGGATAACACACCTTACTATGAATGAATTGCTTATCGATAGTGATAATATCAATACTGACACGACTTGGCTTCTAAAAAAGCCAAATCCCCCCTGCTCGACCAGTCGCCTCCGACCTGACACACTTCCAATTCTTGAACTTATTAACCACCTCGTCTGCTTTAGAACCACTAACCTTGGTTTCCAGAAGAGCAAAACAATAAGGATTAAATTGCTTAATAAGATCATTAACATGGATGAGGGTCGCCTTGCTAGCCGCACCTCTAACATTCCAAATAAAGAAGTCCATCAGAAGGAAGACAACCGATCACAGGCCCAAACCCTAGAGCAGGTATTTATTCGGGGCTCTTGAGAGCCTTGAAGAGGTGCCAGCAGGCCCTTTTTTATCCCAAGACTCCAAAGAACCATGGTTCTTTTTATGGTTAGCCTTAGGTTTCTTCAAATTCAACTTATTAACTCATATCGACTTTCCAATTGGGACATCAACAAGAGTTTGCAACTTACTAACCTCACTAAGCTTAGCTTTTCCTGTTGAGCAATGATCTGAGATTTCCCTTTAGCATGAGCTTTGGGATCAAAAAGAGGATTTATAGAGTCACCAAGGATGGTAGCTGGCTCGACAGACTCAAGGCCTGGCATGCTTAACTCCATATGATCGGTGGATGGCTCCGTATCATGACCATCCTCAAGAGAAAGGACACTGAATCTAGATCCTGACCCAGAAGCAGAGTCAATACCAGTACCAATCTTATTCTTAGGGGGTCTAGCCTTGATCTCAGGAACAATTTGGAGAGACTTCATCTCCTTACTGATATCTGGGAGTTGACTCCGGGTAGTATTTGCCCGTGGCTTTCTTCTAACAGGCCTTTTGGCCAGCATCCAGGGACCAAAATTTTTCCCTTCCCCTTGGTTCTCTTCAGTTTTGCCTATAATAAGAATCACCATCTCCTCAACCACAACCCTTCTTTTGGGGCAACCATCATAGGTGTGGCCAAACATACCGCATTCATAGCAGATATTATGAATGCCTTCATATTCGATATGAAAGACCTTATTCTGAACGGAGAATTTAGATAGAAGAGGCTTAGCAAGATCAATGTCAATACACACCCTGGCAAATCTGCCTCTCACTGCCCCAACGGTAGTCTTGTCAATATGGTGAACTTTCCCAACTAGGCCACCAATCTTATTCAGAAATCTTTCGTTATAGTATTCAATGGGTAACCCTGGGAATCTAACCCAAGTAAGGATCCTATTCACAGAGCAATCGTGAGGATTAAAATTTGGGACCCATGGCCTCAGTGCCAGAACATGATTGGAAATGATATAAGGACCACCATTAACAACAACGTTATAATCCTTAGCCCTTGTAAATTTTATGACATAATAATCGTTTTCCAGGTCCGTAATGGTAACCTTCCCTTTCTTTGCCCATTGAGCCTGAATCCTCTGAGCAAAGTAATTAAAGCTTATCCTCTTTCCAAGCACAGTGACAATTAAGGCTAATTTCCATTTCGATCTGAGGACCCGCTTGTCTTTAGAAGAAAGACGAATTACAGGACAAAGCGGGTCTCCCGGTTCACCATCTTCAACATCAGAGTCGGAGAAAACATCCTCAGAAACCACAGAGTCCTCTTCTAAAATCTCCTCCTCCATCATAGGTTCATCATCAACTACCCCCAACACCTTATCCCTCCAAGAGAATTTTCCCACTCCATTGCCCGAATTGGAATAATCTACCAGATTAGGTTTAGAACCAGACACAGCCACAACATCCTTAGCATCTTTAGGACCCAAGGGCACCACCAGAATTTTTACCAAGACAGCCTCCGAGCCTGCCGGCACCGCCCCGGCAGCGTTGTCCTCACCCTCACTCACACCCGGTCCCTTCCCACCAGGTCCCCCCGCGGGAATACAACTAGCCGCGGCAGGGGAAACCTGCGCGCCAAGGGTGGGGCGCCTCACCACCACACTCCCGGAATTGGATCCGAGGGCAAGGCCCCCCGTAACAGGAGCAAGAGTCTCGAAGGAGATCTCACCGCACAACCCCCCTTCCCCTACACCAAACGCCAAGGACCCGGAAGGCCGCTCCCGGCCTTGATCCAATCTGTAGTTTCCTACACCCACCAAGCGCCCCGCCGGATCCGGCATCCCACCCCCATCACAAGCCGACCGGATCCGCTCTCGCGATCTTTCCCTCATACGATCGTCGCTCCTCCGCCTTTCACGCAGCAGATCCGACGAGCAGCCATCCCCAACCTCCAGGCCACCCTCCCGCGGACTCGCCGAGTAATAAAAGAGATGAAAATTTATTTTACAAGTAATAAAAGAGAAAACCTATAACCAATCCATTAAAGTCAAACTCCAAAAGATTACAAAGAAATCTTAAGATACCGAATTCAATGCCTAATATATGGAAAAATTAACAAACTAGAGATATTGAATACAATCTCTAATATTATATTATAAAATTTAAATATACTATAAAATATATTAACATTAAATGTTTTTTAGGAAGGAAAAAACCTTAATTTATTTTAATTTTTTTAAATGTTTTATGTATTTATGATTTTAGATAAGACATGAAAATTTATTTTATAAGTAATAAAAGAGAAAATCTATAACCAATCCATTAAAGTCAAACTCGAAAAGATGATACATAAATCTTGAGATACTGAATTCAATACCTAATATATGGAAAAATTACAAAACTAGAGATACTGAATACAATCTCTAATATTATATTATAAAATTTAAATATACTATAAAATATATTAACGTTGAATATTTTTTAGGAAGGAAAAAATCTTAATTTATTTAAATGTTTTATGTATTTCTGATTTTAGATAAGACATGAAAATTTATTTTACAAGTAATAAAAAAGAAAACCTATAACCAATCCATTTAAGTCAAACTCGAAAATATTACAAAGAATTCTTGAGATACTGAATTCAGTACCTTATATATGGAAAAATTACAAAATTAGAGATACTGAATACAATCTCTATATTATATTATAAAATTTAAATATACTATAAAATATATTAACATTAAATATTTTTTAGGAAGGAAAAAATCTTAATTTATTTTAATATTTTAAACGTTTTATGTATTTATGATTTTAGATAAGACATAAAAATTTATTTTACAAGTAATAAAAGAGAAAACCTATAACAAATCTATTAAAGTCAAACTCGAAAAGATTACAAAAAAAATTTGAGATACTGAATTCAATGCCTAATATATGAAAAAAATACAAAATTAGAGATACTGAATACAATCTCTAATACTATATTATAAAATTTAAATATACTATAAAATATATTAACGTTAAATATTTTTTTAGGAAGGAAAAAACCTTAATTTATTTTAATTTTTTAAAATGTTTTATGTATTTCTGATTTTAGATAAGATATGAAAATTTATTTTACAAGTAATAAAAGAGAAAACCTATAACCAATCCATTTAAGTCAAACTCGAAAAGATTACAAAGAAATCTTGAGATACTGAATTCAGTGCCTAATATATGAAAAATTACAAAACTAGAGATATTGAATACAATCTCTAATATTATATTATAAAATTTAAATATACTAGCGTTAAATATTTTTTAGAAAGGAAAAAATCTTAATTCATTTTAATTTTGTAATTTTTTTTATGTATTTATGATTTTAGATAAGACATGAAAATTTATTTTACAAGTAATAAAAGAGAAAACCTATAACCAAGTCATTAAAGTCAGACTCGAAAATATTACAAAGAAATCCTGAGATACTGTATTCAATGCCCAATATATGGAAAAAACAAAACTAGAGATACTGAATACAATCTCTAATATTATATTATAAAATTTAAATATACTATAAAATATATTAACGTTAAATATTTTTTTTAGAAGGAAACAACCTTAATTTATTTTAATTTTTTAAAATGTTTTATGTATTTCTGATTTTAGATACGGAATACAATCTCTAATATTATATTATAAAATTTAAATATACTATAAAATATGTTAAAGTCAAATATTTTTTAGGAAGAAAAAAACCATAATTTATTTTAATTTTTTTAATTTATGTATTTCTGATTTTAGATAAGACATAAAAATTTATTTTACAAGTAATAAAAGAGAAAACCTATAACCAATCTATTAAAATCAAATTCGAAAAGATTACAAAGAAATCTTAAAATACTGAATTCATGCCTAATATATTTCTTAATTAAATAGAGGAAATTAATAACTCATGTTCTTATAATATTTTATTATAAACTTTAAATATATGACAATATATATTAAGGTGAAATATGTTTTTAGGAAGAAAAGTAAACCTTAATTTGTTTTCATCATTTTCCAAATGTTGTAGGTATATCTAATTTTCGAGTTGAATTTTGTATTTTACTAATATAATTATTTTTTTACGGTTGAGCTAGTCAAAATGATCGATGACGATTTTAAGATGGACAAAATCTAAAAATTAAAGTTGTTAACAACCACATTTTCAATGGAATTATCGTTTTCGACTTTTCCCCTGAACTGTTTTCTCCCTTCTAATTAAACAACACACAAATGACCTCAAAATCTAAAAATTCAAGAATTAAAGTTTCTTATATATTGTTTCCATCAGCTTTACAATAAAGAGTTACTTGTTATTAGAATGGTCAGCTTGTTTAATGATATAAAGGTCACAACGTTAGTGAAGTACAAAATTCAAAGAATATAATGTCTAATTTTAAAGTTGGTGAACTATAATGAAAATAATGGATGCAATTTAACTAAAACAAATATGTTATGATTAAGCGTAAAATAACAAACAATAACTTTTATTTGAATGTTTCATAAGAAAGTGATAATTTAGTTGAAAAAATAATTAAGGTGAAATTTTTTCATATATTTGCCGAACACATCAGTTTTATATTAAGACAATAATTTAATCTAATATACACTTTATTAGTAAAAAATATATATTATTAATTAGATTAATTAATTAAGTTTTTTTTTTTGAATCAAGATTAATTAATTTATTAAATTATTAATTTTGAATATTTTTTGGTTTAGGGGCACAAATAAAAATTGGGCATAATTAGAATGGATAAATATTTCCTCTGACTAAAAAAGTCCACTGCTGGATTCATTGTTCTTACATTGTTATCTTTTTTGTTGGTTTAGTTAAATGGACGGCAAAATATCAAAAATAAAAGAAAAAGGAAAAATAAAAAATATCATTGACCGGCCAAACCGGTAATCTTTCTGCATATCAAACATAAAATATATAAATTATAAATTTATATTCTCCATTGCCTCCTCCTCTTCCTCTTCCTCTTCTTCTTCTTTTTGTTTCTGAAATGTTCCTTCATATCTCCCATATCTCTCTTCTATCGATTTCTTCAATATAAACAGACTTTCACTTCTCCTTTCTATGGATTCAGCTAATCGTCCATGATTTTACAAATGCCTCTTCTTAATCTTTCACCTTACTAACCACTATTCTTCATCGTCTCCGTCCACCGGTGCTTCTGTTGTGAAAGGGAGAGAGAGAGAGTGAGAGAGAGTGAGAGCTACTTTCGTTTCCGTTTTTACTCTTTTATTTCTTTCCAGCCACTCTGTGTTCTTGTACCTGATACGTTTCAGATTTTTGTACTGCTTGATATTACTTGATCCGATCCAGCTCCGGCGTCGGATTTTATTTTCTCTTTCAGAGGAAACGGTTCTTTTTTGCTACTCACCTCTGAATTGGTTTACTACTGCAGCTATGTAAGCTAAATTTTAAACTTTGAATAACTAAGTTTGGGTAGAAATAAGTAGCAACAACTTAATTGGTTTACTACTGCAGCTATGTTGGATCTTAATCTCAATGTGGAATCGACCGAGTCCACTCATGACTCAGCTGGTGTGGCTTTGATGGAGAAATATCAGTACCAGCAGTATAATTATCCAGAAGGATCGGGGACGTCCAATTCGTCAATCGTTAATGCAGACGCATCAAGCAACGATGACTCGTGCTCCACACGCGCTTGCACAGGTGATGCTAGTAATAATTCCAGTAATATATACACCTTCAATTTTGATATATTGAAAGTGGACGGTGGCGGAAATGAGAATGGAAACGGCGCCGCTGTGACGAAGGAGTTTTTCCCGGTCAGCAATGGGATTATTGGAGTTGGTGGAGATTATGGGAATTGTGTTCCCCAAGGCGCGCAAGGACCTTCGAGGAACTGGATTGATCTTTCCTTCGAGAGGCAGCAAGAGATTGGTCATGGTGAGGTGCGGGTGATGCAGACCCCGTCACAGCAGGTTAAGAAAAGTAGGAGAGGACCTAGGTCCAGGAGCTCGCAATACAGAGGGGTCACCTTCTACAGGAGGACTGGACGCTGGGAATCTCATATATGGTAACTCTTTAGTTGTTGTTTTTCTGTAATTTTTTTATTACTATTATGTTCTTGTTTTGTTGAATTTGACTGGATGCTTGAATTTTGTTCTATTGTTTTCCTTACTTGAGGTCAAATTGTGTTTGGTTATGTTTAGATTGTGGATGCATTGAATTTATCATTTATGGTCTTTTTAGGTTCTTTATGGAATTTATGTTTCTTCAATTGGAACTTTTTATCTATTGTAATAGTTATGTAAGTGAATAAGGGTCTGTTTTGGTAGTGATTTTGATCGATATGTTTTGCTTTATTTCCATATAAAGGTTGTATGTTTAATTGTTTCTGGTGTTTACTTTTCTTTTTTATGCAGGGATTGTGGAAAGCAAGTCTATTTGGGTATGGATGTGATGTGGTTTGTTTATTTGATCATAGTTGAGTTTTATTTCAACAAAATTGGCTCAGTTTTTGATCGATTTTGATGCTGTTTTGTACAGGTGGATTTGACACTGCTCATGCTGCAGCAAGGTAATAGTCATTCTTCTATTAATAATAGTTTGGATGTTATTCTTCTGATCGCTTTTTCCCCAGTCCCTAGTTCCTACCCAGGCGACCCTTTTCCCCGTCTTTTGGTCTCACATCCTCTCAAGATTCAAGCCATGTCTTTCTAACTTACAGTTTTTGCATTCAGAGCATATGATCGAGCTGCTATCAAGTTTAGGGGTGTTGATGCTGACATCAACTTCAGTCTCAGTGACTATGAGGATGATCTGAAACAGGTTAGATAATGAGGATTCTGATATGTGTGAATTCTGTTTGTTAGTCCTGGCATAGTTGGATTCTTATTTAATTTGGTTATCTAACTTTGATTAATTGGCAGATGAAGAATCTGACCAAGGAAGAATTTGTGCACATACTTCGTCGCCAGAGCACTGGCTTCTCAAGAGGGAGCTCAAAATATCGAGGGGTTACACTGCACAAATGTGGGCGATGGGAAGCAAGAATGGGGCAATTTCTTGGCAAAAAGTGAGAAACCAGATCTTTATTTTTTTGGTCATGTTGCTATAAACATTTAGATATATGACACGCATGAATGAACACCTGTGTGCAAACTGAGAATTGTTTCTTATAAATTCTCAAATGGGTTGTTTTCTGTTTTTCCCTTATATGGGAAAACAACATTGAAAATGCCTATTGCATTTTCAAAGAAGAAATGATTGGCAATGGTGTTTTCAGATTACGATGCTTGCATGCAGGTATATTTATCTTGGGCTGTTCGACAGTGAAGTAGAAGCTGCAAGGTCCTAATGATCATGAATTACACTCTTCTGATACTCAATTTATTACCTGAATTCTCAACCTCAATACCGTTCCATTCAACATGTGTCTCCCTTTTGGTTTTCTGGAAATCAGGGCTTATGACAAGGCAGCTATCAAGTGTAACGGAAGGGAGGCTGTCACCAACTTTGAGCCAAGTACATATGAAGGGGAGGTCATTTCCGAGGCTGGCAATGAAGGTATAAATTAATTGATTTGTTCTTGGACGTTCCTCCTTATTTTCATTTATTTACTCTAGGATTGGAACTGTGCCAAAGGCCTGAGTTAATTAGAGTTTGTAAATAATTTTCTGGTGCAGGCAGCAAACATGATCTTGATCTGAACTTGGGGATGTCTACTTCTTTTTGCAATCCTGCCAAGGAAAATGAGGAGCGTGTACAATTCCACTTGGGCCCTTATGATGTGGACAAGAGTTCAAGGGTAATATTTGACCTGAGATTATTTGGATATCAGTAAAATTTGTGCCTTGAGTGGTCAATTTTGTAGGCATGTATCTAGTAAGCTATTAGCAGTTGAAAGTATCAATGAACTTCACATATTGCTACCTTTAACGATGAAAGTTAACTGCCTGCCTTTATGATTTCAAAGAGATCAAAGGTTTATTGTTCTATATCATGTGATTCTGCAGGAGAACTCTACAGTCGTAATGGTTGGGGATCCACCTCGCCAAGGCCCAAGGAGGACATCAGATCATCCAATGTTTTGGAACGGCGTGTATCCTAGTTACTTTCCTACTGAGGTATTCCTTTTTCCTTTTTAATTCATTTGCTTATGAACCGAACATATAAAATTGCCATATTTATCCATTTTTGGCTGCTGATTGCACATGATGCTCTCTCTAAAAAATGCTGAATGAACTGACCTCTCAAGACAGCAACTAAATTTGTATTATGCATGGTAGAATATGTCATTCCTATTTAAATCAAGTTTGTTTTAAATCGAGTTCCTCTTGAAAATTCCCCTCGGGTACGGGTGGCACACTTTGACCTGAGGCATAAATTGTTTTTAGCAGGAGAGAGCAAGTGATAAAAGAAACAATTTAAGCTCTACACAAGTCCCCAACTGGGCATGGCAAATGCACAGTCAGGTTACCGGTTCCCCAGCAACAATGTTCTCCGCTGCTGCAGCATCATCAGGATTCTCATTTTCGGCTACCCCTCCTCCCTCTGCTGCCATTCTTCCATCGAAACCTCTCAACGCAGCAGGTCACAGTCTGTGTTTTAGTCCACCTGCAACCATGGGCATGGCCACTGGTGCGTCTCAATTCTATTGCCCGGTGAAAGCACCGCCATAATTGCATCTTCCCAGCGCTGGAGTAGATGTAAAAAGAATAACAGCATTGGTTATCAAATTCGTTATGGAATGAAAATATTAATTTGATATGCACCAATAGTGTGTTTATACTCTTTGAACCATTACTATGCTTTGTTAATCAAAATAGTGTATTAATGCAATCTGCAAATGTTTATTGATTAGTTCAAAAACTTTCTTATTATGTTGTTGTGCTGTTGGAGTAGGAGTTATCAAAATTTCCAGTGGGATCAAAGAGCGTCCTTCACAAACATTATTGTAATGGCCTTTAGGATTTCAGTTCAGAATTATTTATGCCTTGTGATGGAAAAAATGAAATTTAAAGTTAAAATTATTAACAAGTACATGTTTTGAAAATATAAATTATTCCGTATGGTATTATTTTTATGAGATAAGGTTCAAATTTTGCATTCAATTATACTCTATAACTCATTTTGAGAGTACAAAATGCACTCCAATTCTAGTAAGGTTTTTGTTACTCTATTATGAAGTACAAAAATGACTTAAGTAAGATTTAACAATATTTTGTTTATTTTTTAATAATAAAAATTATTATTTTAATATATCTTATATTAAGGAAATAATAATTTATGAACTTTTGTATTTAAATGTGTATGTTTTTAGTTAATGTAGCTTTTACTTTTGGATAAAACTTTTATTATTATTTAAAATTAGAACAATACATATTACTATAATTCAGAATAATTATTATTATTAATTGAATTTTTAATTTTAGTTAAATAAAAATATTAAGTTATAAAATATGATAAAAAAATTTAAAATATATTTTGATTAATAATAAAAATAAAAAGGACATAAATGGTATGTGAAAATTGATAAATAATAATATAATACTAATTGTTAAGAAAAATTCTTTTAAATGGAGAAGTGTTATTTTAATAACAGTATAACTAAGGATATGGCAGGAAAAATAGAGTAAATAAATGGCGGGAGAGTTTAATATACCATCAATGAAAGAAAAAATAAAATTTTGTTTTTTTGTGTGTTCAACATAAAGTAAGTTTGGGTCAGATTATAATAGTAAGTTTTTTACTACTTCAAATCTAAAAATAAATCTAACCGATATATCCCTCTAACTGATATGTATCAGATTTATTGTTTTTTGTGTGTTCAACATAAAGTAAGTTTGGATCAGATTATAATAGTAAGTTTTTTACTACTTCAAATCTAAAAATAAATTTAACCGATATGATTCCTCTAACTGATATGATTCGGATTTATTTGGATTTATTTGTTTCTTTTAGTTACATTTTGGAACAAAATAACCTTGGTGATGCTCCAACTGTTCATTTTTTTTATGCAAACTCATTTAGTACAATATTTTTATTTATTTTTTGTTTTTTTATTAATTTATATACAGACATTCTCTTCCACACCTTCATTTAATAAAGTAATATTATGTAAAAAAAAATCTTTTATTTGTAGAGATGGAAGGTACAAATCATTTTATTTAAATTGTAATTGTAACTGTACAGTACCCCGTAAAAATTGCAAAAATATGCTCTCCACTAAATTCAACAGTCAAAACTGGCAACAAAAGTGTGAAGTTCCATGATATACATTTGTACAAGTACTACTATAACACAAAGAACATCTTTTTTATTTGAAAATTTGATAAGTGGTAGAGTAGTCATTTGCTTTATAGTAGTGGAAGAGGAACCAAAATGAAAAAAAGTAGTTTCCCATGTTGTTGAGTGTTCAAAAAAAATTCTTTAGGCATTTGGCATTTACCTCTTCCAAACTTGAAGGACTCATCCCTCATATTCTAACCCTTGTTGTCACTGTAAACCTTAAAAGCCCACCACAAAAAAGAATAACTGCCACTATGGGGAAAATGGGATACACTCAATGTGACAATGACAACATTGTATTACTATACTATATAGTTATTATGGGTAGAATAATATACTGTAGTTCACCAGCCCGTTGATACGGTGCATACTTCAGTAATAATTAATAGTGATGGTCAATATGTTATTGTTTTTGCTAGAAACTAAGGTTTCGTAGCAAAACCAAGCATATAAAGATTAAGTATTACTTTGTTAGAAATTTAATTGCACGAAAAGAGGTTAATGTGAAATATGTTTCGACTCATAATATGGTAGCTGATCTCTAACAAGACTTGTCTAGAGGGATGTTTTGACAAGTCATGTTTTATGTAAAACATGTTAGATCTTAGAATTTATTGTTGGGGTTTAGTGTCTTATAGACAATTGTTCTAGGATATAAACTTAATGTAAATGAAGTGTTCTTTACATTATTTGTTTTAAATAGATATGGTTTCATAAACTATATAAAAGCAACCTCTTTTAAGAACTAAATAAGTCTAATAAAAGGAAATCCCTAAGTTTGTTTAAAGTGATTATAAAGTGTTCATACAAGTATGAAGTGAGACGAAACTTTATAATAAACTAATAAACTTAAAACCACCCCAAGTCAAGTAATATGTTTAGAAATAGGATTGACATATCACTGTTGAGACTTGCATGTAACAATGTCTTCTGTCGAGACAAAGAGCTGATCTCACAAGCTTCAGATATGCAGATATCTGGACAGTTGCATGGATCCAATGAAAGGGAGTTCATTAGGATTGGGGACCCGACTTGAGATAACAGGATGGGTAGATTTATCCTTGTCACCTGTTCATCTCATTTGTATTAATAGGTATAAGTAATCCTCAGACTCAAAGGAATGTTAATTAGTGATTCTGGATTATGGAATGTGATGCTTTGATCCTGTTGTAACACGATCCATAACAGAGATGACTCTGGAGTGTGAACGACAGACCTTGGGTATCACAGGAAGTAATTGCAGGATAGTTATACATTGGATTGAGCATTTGTCACTCCCGATAAATGGGAGATACGTCCAAGGATCGCTTGTGGAAGACTTGACTCTAAATCCTTGCAAGGTGATAGCTTAAGACTTGAAATGAAGATTTCACTTAACCTATCTAATTGGAGTTAACTCGGCCTGTACAAGTAAAACGAACGTCTCGCTATATGTGACTTGACATTATCCATAGTCATAAGATTCAGTTCAAGGATGTAGTTGATAAAGGATCGAATTATACTGTAACTAATACGGAAAGGTCAACGACAGAATCAACCTGTCTTCTTATAGCTCTGGGGGAATGTTTCGGATTTGCTAATCACATTTCGCGTACTCATTTCGTTATGCAAAGATTAAATATAATTCTAAGAAAATTAATTTAATAGTTGCATACGGCTAGAAGCAATAAGAACCTAATGGGTCACACATAAGACTTGGAGCCCAAAAGAGAAACAGATGTTAATTGATTCATGGAAGCCCAACTAAGTCCACTAAGGCCCAGTAGTTAAGGGGCGCGATTTTTATGTATGTAAAATACATAAAGAAATTAATTTGATTTTAAGCAATCCTAATTAGATTATGATTGTGAATTAAATTAATTAAAGGATAAATAAGTTAGGAGGTTTAATGAGATTAAATTGCTCCTATTATTCTCCTAAAAAGTTATTATTATTATCTTTATATTTAGATATAATTATAGATAATAAATAAGAATTATATTCCGAATTAAATTCTTATTCAGTAACCTAATTCTATCTAACTAGGGTTTAGATACAATAGAGTATATATACATCCCTTACATGTAAATTTCGGCTAAGCTATTGTCTACCGAAGAGAGAAATTTCGACCCCTAGTTGAGGACGAGATCATTCACCGCTTCCTTCCGTTTCAATTGATTATTAATCTCTTTCTCTATTCCTTGATCTTGTGTTGATTAATTAGAGGCAATCTATTCTTGATTGCTTTCATACGGTTGAATTCTAACTTGGTTTTGAATTGTGTTTTTTTCTTGTGCTCGGGAACTCGAAGTAAGAGTTGTGGGTACTTCGATTGCAACGGTAGATAGAACATCAAAAGGTATCTCCTTCTATCCCTCTTTATATGAAATAACGATTAACAGATCTTGGGTTAATGGAAAAAGGTTAAAATTTTTATATTTCCGCTGCTAAACGTTTGCCTATTTTCCTTCATTTATATGGGATCTAAACATACTTTTGTTTCATGTAACTTTGCGAACATTGATTATTCAATAGTCTTTAAATTTATTACAATACACGAGTGTGAATGTTATCAGTTAATATTTACTGTATAAATTGTTATGCATGACGGACAGAGAAGTAATTCACTCATACGAGTGTTTATCCTTATTTTGTCTCGTGATGATAATAGAGGTCGTCTTGTTAAACTATGAAACTAGCTTCATTAAAATACAAGACTATCGTATACATGGACAAGGACGTATGTATATATTATTGGTCCCGTATAACGTGACAAGGTTAGTTCCAAGGGGGGGATAGGAACTATTTAAAATTTTGTCCGTTAAGGCTGACTTCTTTTCTTTAAGAAAATGTTTACACAACGGCGCTAAGTAGTTTTAAGACACAAGCTTAGTCAACTGGTGACTAAGTCTGCTTCTTTCCCTGAGTCAGGAGATAGCACTTAAGTCTATTCCTGAACTCAGCTTTTTAGTGCACTCAACTCAGCGTGAGTTCGTTACTTAGTCAGTTTATAGCAAGCAATATATAAAGGAGTTTAAAGGTTAGAAATATGTTACTCAGCAGACATATCCTGGTTCGGCCTCTCCGCATACGTTCAGTCCCCGGAACTCGTTCCGAGCTTTTTGAATCCTCTACTGAGCTCTTTAAAGGTAGAGCACGAAACCTTTTACAACAGAAGCTGAGTATACAAGAGTACCTTCCTCTATTCCTATACTCACTCCTATACCTACCGCTGAGTACTATAACCGACTACTCAGCTTCTCCTTTCTATTCTTCTAGAAATGATAAGTGTTTATCCTAAACAACAATTGCTAAGACACTTTAGATGAATGAAATCACTCTAGACTTTTACACAATGATTGGAATTGGTGTAAGATTTGCTTTGCTTTTCTCACAGAACTTCAAGTATAAATTTGGTCAGCGTTTCGACTTGATTGAAGATCTGCATCGAATGAAGCATTTGAAAGGCCTATTTATAGTGACACTTCAAGCACCGGTGATTTCGAATTTCGAAATAACCGTTGGAGGCTAACGGCTTCCTGTCGCTTTCATTCTGGACGTGCTCAGTGTCGTTGGCCAATGAGATTCTTGTATCTTCTGTCTACGGCAGTGCTCAGCAGCTTTTCGTCAGATGAACAGAATGTTTCGACATTTATAGTAAAGTCTTCCAAACAGCTTACTGCGTCTTCTGATCTTTACCCAAAGTAGAAATACTTTGTCTCTAAGTTGATTCCGTTCTGCCGCTGACTTGTACTTCTTGTCGTTTAACTCAACAGCTTCATCTTGAAGCAATTTATAGAAGGCTTCTCGATCCTTCTTCATGCTGAGCTAGCGCTTTGCTTAGAACGACTTCGTTTTGTCTTCCTGGGCTGTGAGGTCTTGATCTGTTGACTTGGGCTTGACTTCCTCTTATGGGCCTTTATGCTTTTTATCTTAATGTTTTATAAATCAATTAACTCAACATTGAACAAACAAATTAGTGTGAATAAATCAAAGCATTTAAATTTAATGTGTTAGAATATTTTTATCATTCACATAAATAATTTTGTCAAATCAAAATCATGTGGAAAGGTGTTTCAACATATATGAGATCACATGTAATCTATAAGGTCAAGTTGAGTCATGAGTTGGACCTTTCTGTCCTTGTGACCGAAGGTAGTCCTTCAAAGGAGTGGACTAAGGTTATTGTTCTGGCATATATGAACCGATGTTTTTGTATGATATTATTTGAGTAAAGACATGCACTTCTTTCAAATGGAAGGAAATAAACGCCATACACGCTTTCATGTCATGTGTGCTTAGCGACCACAAGATGGAAAATGAACAATCTCAACCTTTTCTTAGTGTGAGACTCACTTCGTAAAATTATGCCTTTTCGATATGTTATTCTCAATACCTCTAACTAGTTCTGAAAGTATAGTTTGATGTGGCTATCTTAGAAGGATGCTTTCATGCGCTAAGGTAATAATTCAGCCCGAAAAAAGATCGACTAGACAATCAAGTTAAAATATGATGGAAAAAACATAGTAAGAGGGAAAGATTTCATATATTCACATCTTCAACATTCTCTGTTTTGTAGCCCGAATAATTATGCTTAGAGGCATAATTGTGAAAATAGAAAATTACAGAAATAAGATTGATTACACTGAATTTGATGTGATGTGAAATCTAAGATAAAATAAAACATACAATTGATCTATAACACATGTTCATCAAAGGGTTTATATATCTTCAACGCGAGGGTTCCAAACCTCACCGCAAAAGCCAGAAAACCCCGAAGAGGAGCGCAGAGTGTAATTTACTTGTTTTGATACATCTTATACGAGAGATTGTATATCTCTAATGAGTATACATTACTAGAGCTCTCGATAGTATGTTGGTCGCACAGACTATTTGCGAGTATGAACGAGATGAGGTAAGAAATATATTTCCATTACATACGAGTGGAAGATGCAGGAATTAATTAATTGGGGCAGATGAGCCTAATTAATTATCCATCCATAATAGAAATGGGCCAAAGTAAGGTTCTATTATGATTAGGTTTAATCCTAATAAGTGGCATGACATTTAAATAGAACAATCTAAACCCATAAAGAACTCAATATAACCAGTATCAGAGAAAACTCTATGCCTTCCTCTCCTCAAGAGTCGTGTTCGCCCCTCCCCTCTCTCGGTGTGCGTTCTTAGTTCATGGGATCAATCGCAACTCCTCTTAGATTTGCTTAGCGTAGTTGTTGTGAGATTGATAATATAAGATCCAGTTCATATCTTTCCGCTACTATTCAATGATTCTTCACTAACTTGTTAAATCATTACATTTGAGTTCTTGACTCGTATTTTTTCCTTTAAATAATAATATAATAGTTGATAATACAAGATTGACATTGTTTATAGAACATCGAAAGCAATTGACAAAATATTTTTTGTGTTTGGTAAATTAAAGAATAATTGGATAAAAATATATAAGATTGTAAAAAGAGAACTTGAGAATTTATGTTTCTTTTTGATAATTAAGTGAAAAGAAAATGTGAGGTATTGGAAAGTCCTATGTGGTAATAATATCTACTATTTCTTACTCAATCTCATCATTGATTGGGCTTATATCTCACTGGGGTTTAGGACCACATGGTGGGCCCAAACCCATTTGTTTTTGTTTATTTGGTGGGGCTATTTTTCTTTGTTTAGGTCCTAATATAATATTATATTACATGTGATATGGGTGTAATTAAAAATATAAAAAAAAGATGTGGCAGCAAATGAGACAGCCCAATAGGTAGGGAAGTTTATTCAGAAGGCAACTTTTTGTATGCAACTTTTGTCTTTGTTTTCTAGATATTATTTTTTATTTGTTAAACATTACTAATAATTAAGAGATGTCCCCCCTTTTCTTTTTTATTTTTTTAAAAAACCCCCAACCCAATTGGCTTCTTTCATTTCATTTCATATAGTATTATATAGAGATATAATCATTAGGAAAGAGTATGGGTTAAGAGAGTTGCTTGCTGGCATGCCAGTGACCTCTTTTAAGGAGACCAAAACCCAACAATTACTAAATGGGATAATAATAATAATACTTGTGTAATTTTACCAATTTTGATAGGTTATTGCCCAGATATTATCAAATAATAGCTCTTTTTGATAAACATTTTTTTTTTTTATATAATCAGAGGTTACAGTCATTTTAAAAGTTTTAACTAGGCAAACATTTAACCGTGATGTTTGGTAAATAGATATTTGAAAGAGATTTTGGATCCAAAAAGCTAATTTAGAGAAAATTGGTGTTACAAGTTTTTTCAATTAGCTTATTGCTTCATTATTTTTAAAGGTAATTTTTTTATCTCTAATTACTACTTCTTAATCCCAAATAAAAACTTTATCATGTCTTTATTTATCATTTTACACAGATAACTATTAACAATCAGTTAAGTTTTACCAAACAAGTTTACACAATCAGCTAACCAAAAAGTAATCAGCTAACAATTATTTGCCAAACATGATGAAATTGCAAAAGCCAACATTTTAGATATATCATGAGATGAAGTTACCAAATAATAGGTTATTCGGCAAAGAACAAATTTTTGGATTAGGCACGCTCTTGATCTTCTATAGGCTTTAGGGGAAATAATAAATTTAGGTCATTTTATACATACATTCTAAAATTTTAAACACATATAACGAATAAATTATAAAATTTAAAGAAGAAATTTCACCAGTTACTTTAAATCTTGAAAATTAAAGTGGAGGAGACAAAGTGAAACAAAATGTTGAACATGATAAATTTTACTCCCCACCCGATAGAAAATTGAACAGACCAGTTAGACCATTATTTGTTTGTCATATTGGACTTTTTAAATAAATTTGTTGATAAATTGAAGTAATGTCGTACATTTTGACAGGTCGTTTGTAACGGTGTTAATAATATAATAAATATTTATGCAATTTTTTGCGATTAATTTATACATTGCAGACTTGATTTTTGATATTTATTGGGTTTTTATTTTGTAGCTAATTGCAACATTAAAAACATTTTAAATATAATTAATTGTTTCTGGTTTGAGATTGTTGCATAATTAGCTTTAGATGTCCCAAAGAGGTAAAAAGTAGCAGTTTCATTCAGGTATTTAAATACAATGGTGGTGCAGGCAGCATCTCCTTTACCTCATTGTACAATCACTCGAAAATTCATCTTTATAGTACACTACAATCACTCTCGGGGGTATGGTTTTGGTACTAGGGGTATTATAGTAGCTATAAAAAAAATGTGCAATATCACTTTTAGAGAGAACCTACAAATTAACCTTGGACCGTTTTTGGTTCCATTGTTAAGTGATAACTTTTGCTGTTAGTAATTAACTCTTTGCTTACGGAATCCAAGCAACGTTTCACCCATCAAATAGCGGCTCTATGGGCATTGGTGATTGTTAATGGCATATGGATAATTTGGACGACTCGCAATAAAGAAATTTTCGAAAGAGACTCGCTGAATCTGTTCTTCGCGCTACGACGTCTGTGGGGTTCCATTCGTGAGGGCGGCACACTTGACCGTGGCGGAATGTGGAATTCGGAAGTAGAGCTTCATATTTTGCGAGAATTGAATCTGCCTAGGCGTCCTCAGCGAGAAACTCGTATTCTTCCGATCTGCTGGCAGCCTCCGCCGGTGGGTTGGGTGAAGGTCAGTACCGACGCCTCTGTTATCGGAAGCCTAGGTGCGGCTGGGTGTGGCGGGATCTTCAGGATGCATAATGGCCTACCACATTGAGCTTGCATTCGCTTACGGTGCGGAACTTTCAGCTGCAATTTCTACAATCGATATGGCCTATTCAAGAGGCTGGCATTGGCTTTAGGTGGAAAGCGATTCATCATACGTTGTCCAGCTACTGCGGAAACGTTCTGGTGATGTCCCTTGGTCTATCAGGCAGCCATGGTTAACTTGCTTGGCTCAGTTAACCTCTATGACAGTGACACTTTCGCATATCTATAGAGAGGGCAACCAAGTTGCTGATCTCCTTGCTAATTTTGGCCGACAATCGCAGCAAACTTAGTGGTGGGACAATATTCCACCATTCAATTATGCAGTTTACTTCTGTAAACTGACCGGAAGAAATGTCTTCCGTTTTCTTAGTTCTCATTTTCTTTGTAACTTACTCTGTATCTTTTTTTCTTTTTCCCCTATTAATAAATTCGGCTTTGGGTTTAGTGGTCTAAGACGGGGGTGCCAACCTCGTTGGGATGTCCGTCACAGTCTCTTTTCCCTCGCGCCAATCTGCAAATAAAAAAAATTAACTATTTGCTGTGTTAACTGTTTGCTGTTGCTGTTAGTATGTAAAATATCTAATATGGACATATTTTAATTGTTGAAATTTTCTAATTTGAGTTTATCAATGGTCAAAATTGACAGTATCAACCTAAAAGTTCTTAATTTTGCTAACAAGGGGAGGACCCTAGTCCTTTTTTAGCAGAAAAAAACCCATAAGCAACCACAGAGTTATAGTTTGAATTTTCCCAATAAAAATACTATTCAAATTAATAAAACTAATTTAAATAACTAAATAAAAACTAAAAATAAAATTTTTATTGAATCGAGTAACGTTATAGAAATATGAATAATATTGAGAATAAATATGTTTGAAAATTAGAAGGAAAATTTTGTGAGCATCAAATATATACAAACACTTTTTATGGTGTTTGTTTCAACTTTTTGGAGTATCATTTAATGTTTCATTCCAAACCATGAAAATATAGTGTTTGGTTTGATTTATACAACAGCAGCATGTGATGCTTAGGGGGCCGGGCCGTTTAAAACGGCGCATCCCAAGGAGATGTGTTTTTAAAATTGTTTTAAAAGTCTGTTTTATTATATATATATATATATATGATTTCAGAATATAAAATGATAAGGCATGTAAAACAGGCCCATTAAGTCCAATAGAGTACAGATTGAGGCCCATATATAAAATAAAATTTAAAAGCCTGCTAAATTGTATAATTTAAGTTGAATTATAAAATAACTCTACTAATTTTATTATATTTACATATAAGTAATATTAGTAATAATAACTATTTAGTTTAAGAAATATATATTTTATATTTTTAAATTATTATGTGCATTGAATTGAATTATATTTTTAATTTATAAATTTCATATATCTAAAAATTATTAATTGATATTAAAGAAATATTTTTATTAGTATATGTTAGGTGAATTTCGCAAGTGCACGATTTTGCTTGTAGTATTAAAAGATATCGTTCCCTCAGAGAACGCTAATGACTTGTTAAATAATTATTAATTTATTAATTCGTTTTCTTTTGTTTATAGAAAATGGATAAGTTGTGAAATAGTTTTGTTATAAGTAATATATAAAATCTAAACTAGAATTCAATGGTTTGGTTCCGTGCATAGCTCGGGATACACAAAAGGTTTTATTAATTAGAAACTTGTTAATACTTCTCAATCTTTCTGCAGTTGTATCAGATAGAATATATTTAATCCAATCTCTCGATCCAGGATTAAATAACTTATGATCTTTTAGATAGATAGTTCTAATTGCCCGATCTATCGTAATGAATTAGAATTAAGAATTAAAAACGAAATAAGTAAACGATGTGATACAATTATCCTTTTATGAATTAAATCCCTTCTAACTTCATAAAATGATAATCCTATGTCTTGCTTATGTGGATTTCCCTAGAACATTCATAAAGCAATAATGAAATAAAATGATGAACATAGAATAATTTGCATTACATTGATTTGATTCTTGATAAACAAGTATTGGCAGTGTTGATCATATGTCAAAAGTTAAGAATACATGGAATAAAGACTATAACAGGTGAAAGTATAAGGGTTGTGAATCTTTTTACTGTCTATGTAAGGTTGTCAAGATTCTGGTTTGTCTTCTTCAATTGTATCTTTTCTTTATATCTCGGGGAAGTGTATCTCTCGATCTTGCTTCCTTCAATGCTTGGAGCTAAATCCTTATAAATATTTGTAACTCGATAACTTCAATATTGAATATCTCTTGTAAAAGTTTGTAATTATCAATCTATATGTTGTATAGAGAGGAAGATCATTCTTATAGTTGATGAAAGATTGTGTCCTTTTGATGTGATAAATTTTCATGTAGATATGATGAACACTCACAACCAATGGTGAAGAAGAATGTTGATTCAGATGAAAGGAGATGCTTTAAAGGTGAAGAATCATGTCTTTTTGTAGTAAAAATGACTGTCACGAACGAGACATGGGTGTCACGTCCATGACATGAATTGCCATTCAAAGTTGATGGAATTCTCTTGTCACGATCGTGACAGAGGTCACCATCACGATAGACAAATTTCTTCAGTGGGTTGTTTTTCGCGCATGTCACGATCGTGACAGGTAGGTCATGAACGTGGCATGTATTTTTGCCCTAATTCAGGCTATTTTTCCTATCTTCTACTCGTTTCTTACTAACATTTCTTTATATTGAGTTGTTATCTGTATTTAACCTATCTCTGTTCAAATCATAAACAACCATGTGAAATCTTTCCAAAACATTAAATAAACTAAGGTAAATATATAAATATAAACGTGAATATGCATGCGAAAATACGTAAACTTTGGACTTATCAGTATACTTTTTATAATAATGTTAATATTTTACTATATTATAAGGTTAAATATGAACAAAAATATTGCATTTTACATGATTTTATGAATCATGGTTAAACTCGGTTGAACCCCAGTTGAACCTTTAACCTTTGACCCTTTGTCTTTTCCGGTTCTATGACCGATCCAATTTTGACAACCATGAAGAGACGAATGTTCGGGGCCAAATGTATTTGATTCAAGGTCGAACGTCTAAGATCAATTATCTTTAGCTAGCAACAGAATGTCTTCAATTGGAGATAAAGGACCTGCAAAACAAGGCAGATACTCTGACGCTCAAGTCAGTCTAGATGGAGGACCTACAAAACAAGGTAAATACTCTGACGCTCAAGTCAGTCGAAAGTTTAAACATAATAAAAAAAAGGAGATGCAATATCTTCCATCAGAGATTGGGAACCTACAAAACAAGGTAGATACTCTGACGCTCAAGTCAGTCTAAAGTTTAAACATAACAAAAAAAACAAACATAATAATGAAAAAAAGCAAAGAAATGTCTTCCATCTGAAATGAGGGACCTGCAAAACAAGGAAGATACTCCGACGTTTAAGTCAGTCTAAAGTTTAAACATACCAAAAATAAAAATAAGGGAAAAGTACAAAAATAAACCTTGTGGTTACACTTGTTTTCGATCAACACCCATGTGGTTTAAAAGTTTGAAAAATGGTATATTGAGGTTCATTCCGTTAGCAAACACATACCAAATTGACTAACGGTATTAAATGTCAAAAGGAAAAGAGTTAATTTGGTCCTCATATTTATTTATTTTATAAATGAATACCCCTTATTATATAATTATCATAAACAAACCTCAAAATTAAAAATAAAATCAAGGGTAAATTCAAAAAAAAAAACCCATGTGTTTTCATGTTCTTCCAAAAAAATCCTTGTGGTTTGTTAATACAAAAAAAAGGACTGTGGTTTGCGCCGTTACCCGAAAAACGGAAAATGGCTTAACACCGTTAAAGTGCTGACGTGGCACAGGGGTAAATCGGAAAATCGGATTTTTTTTATTTTTTATTTTTTTCCCTCTCTCTCTCCTCTTCTTCTTCTTCTTCCTTCTTCTTCCTTCTTCCTTCTTATTCTTCTTCCTTCTTCCTTCTTCTTCTCCTTCTTCTTCTTCTTCCTCTTTCTTCTTCTCCTTCTTCTTCTTCTTCCTCTTTCTTCTTCTCCGTCTTCCTTCTTCTTCTCCGTCTTCCTTCTTCTCTCATCTTCTTCCTTCTTCTTCTCCTTCCTTCTTCTTCCTCTTCCTTCTTCTCTCCTCCTCTTCCTTCTTCTTCCTTCTTCTTCTTCCTTCTTTTTTTTCTTTTTTTAAGTTTCGGAAATTTCCAGATTTCTGGAAAATTTCCAGAAATCTGGAAAATTTCAGATTTCTTTAGAAATCTGGAATTTTCCATCCATAAATCTGGAAATTTCCAAATTTCTGGAAATCTGGATTTCGAGATTTCCGGATTCCAGAAATCTGGAAAATTTCCAGATTTCTGAAGAAATCTGGAAATCGGAAATCGGAAATTAAAAAAAAAAGAATAGAAGAAAAAAAGAAGAAGAAGAAGAAGAAGCAGTAGGAGGAGGAAGAAGAAGAAGTGTTGGTCCTTTATAACGTGACAAGTTTAGTTCCAAGGGGGGGATAGGAACTGTTTAAAATTTTATCCGTTTAGGCTGACTTCTTTTCTTAAGAAAAGGTTTACACAACGGCGCTAAGTAGTTTTAAGACACAAGCTTAGTCAACTTGTGACTAAGTCTGTTTCTTTCCTTGAGTCAGGAGATAGCACTTAGAGTCTATTCCTGAACTCAGCCTCTTAGTGCACTCAACTCAGCGTGAGTTCGTTACTTAGTCAGTTTTATAGCAAGCAATATATAAAGGAGTTTAAGGGTTAGAAATATGTTACTCAGCAGACATATCCTGGTTCGGCCTCTCCGCATACGTTCAGTCCCCAGAACTCGTCCGAGCTTTTTGAATTCTCTACTGAGCTCTTTAAAGGTAGAGCACGAAACCTTTTACAATAGAAGATGAGTATACAAGAGTACTTTCCTCTATACCTCTACTCACTCCTATATCTGTTGGGGTTTAGTGTCCTATAGACAATTGTTCATACAAGCATGAAGTGAGACAAAACTTTATAATAAACTGATAAACTTAAAACCACCCCAAGTCAAGTGATATGTTTGGGATTGATATATCACTGTTGAGACTTGTATGTAACAATGTCTTCTGTCCGACAGAAAGCTGATCTCACAAGCTTCATATATACAGATATCTGGACAGTTACATAGATCCGATGAAAAGTTGTTCATTAGGATTGGGGATCCGATTTGAGATAACAGGATGGGTAGATTCATCCTTGTCACCTGTTCATCTCATTCGTATTAATAGGTATAACTAATCCTCAGACTCAAAGGAATATTAATTGGTATTATGGATTACGGAATGTGACGCTTTGACTCTGGTATAACACGATCCTTAACAAAGATGGCTCTAGGGTGTGAACAGTAGACGTTGGGTATCACAGGAAGTGATTGCGGGATCGTTATATATTGGATTGAGCATTTATCACTCCTGATAAATGGGAGATACATCCAAGGATCGCTTGTGGAAGACTCGACTCTAAATCCTTGCAAGGTGATAGCTTAAGACTTGAAATACAGATTTCACTTAACATATCTTTTGAGTTGACTCGTCCTGTACAAGTAAAACGAACGTCTCGCTATATGTGACTTGACATCATCCATAGTCATAAGATTCAGTTCAAGGATGTAGTTGATAAAGGATCGAATTATACTATAACTAATACGGAAAGGTTAACGACAGAATCAACTTGTCTTCTTATAGCTCTGGGGGAATGATTACGTACTTGCTAATCACATAATCTGTACATCATTCCGTTATGCAAAGATTAAATATAATTCTTTGAAAATTATTTAATAACGTTGCATACGGCTAGAAGCAATAAGAACCTAATGGGTCACACATAAGACTTGGAACCTAAAAGAGAGATAGATGTTAATTAATTGATGGAAGCCCAATTGAGCCCAATAAGGCCCATGGACCAAGGCGGGTCGAAATTCATGTAGTAAAAATACTTGAATAATTAATTTGATTTTGTTAATCCTAATTAGATTAGGATTATGAATTAAATTAATTAAGAGATAAATAAGTTAGGAGTTTTAATTAGATTATAATACTCCTATTATTATCCAATAAAGTTATTATTATTATCCTTAATATATTAGATATATAATGAGATAATAATTAAGAATTCTATTCCGAATTGAATTCCTATTTAGTAACCTAATTCTATCTAACTAGGGATTAGATACAAGAGATTATAAATACCCCTCCCCTAGTGATTTTCGAAATCCCCACTAGTGAAAACCCTATTGAGATTTTCGAAATCCCTATAGTGCAAGAGAGAGAAAATTTCGACACCCCCAGTTCGAGGACGAGATTTTCTACGGCTTCCTTCCGATCAATTGATTTCATCTATTTCTTTTATCCTTGATCTTGTGTTGATTAGTTAGAGGCAATCTACTTTGGTTGCTATTCAACGGTTGATTCTAAATTAATCTTCCCGTGTTTTATTTCGTGTTTGGGAACTCGGAGAAGAGTTGTGGGCACTTAATTAACAACGGTAGATTGATCATCAAAAGGTAATTCTTCTTATCCTTCTTTATATGAAATAACGATTAACGGATCCTAGGGTTGAATGGAAATAGGTTAAAATTTTTATATTTCCGCTGCTATACCTTAGCCTAATTTCCAACAGTGGTATCAGAGCCATCGTTAAATCCGTTATTTCATATATGAAAATTTAGAAGTTTTTCAATAGGATTGAATAAATATTTATAGTTAGGATTAATTAACAAATTGTTTTGATTAATTAATTCTAAAGATAAATAAGTTTTAATTAATTGTTAATTAAAATAGATTATGTGTATGTTCCTAATTATTTTGGTTGATAATCATCATAACAAAATCTATTAGTTTTATAGTTAGATTGATAAAATCAGTTTTATTAATTCTAAAGATAAAACGGAAATCTATAGTAGTTTTTTCCTATTTTCTGAAAATCGTTTTAAAATCGTTGTTTAATTAAAAAATATATATATATACAACAGCAGCCCGAGTCGCGCCTCGCGGCGCGACTGGCCGCTGTCGCGCGGCAGCAGCCGCGTGCGGCGCCTGGCTGCCGCTGCCGCAAGGCAGCGGCGGTTCAGCCACCCTAGGGCTGCTGCCAATCGGCAGCAGCCCACTCTCGGGCCCGGCCCGAGACCCACTTGATTTTAAACTGTTTAAAATCGGTTTTATATTTAAATATATATGTTTCAGAAATTGGTAGTTTTCTGTTTTGATTATCGAATGAAAATTTGTTTAAAAGTTTGTTTTACCAATTTGTAAATCAAAATGTTAAATGAATTAAAATCAAAATAATTGGAACGTGCATAATTAAAGTTTTGTATAGTTATATTAATCTAAAAATTAATATAAAAGATACGAAACTATTAGAAGTAAAATTGGATGAAAGTTAATTTGATAAGTTAATGTGATTAACATAAATATTACATAAGATAGTTATGTAATCAACCAATTAAATTTATTTAATTGAGTCTATGCATGTTTGGAGTTATGGACATATTTGGACCCTCTTTTAGTCTTTTGGTATTTTTGAAATAGGGCCTGCGAGTCCTGCCTTTCTACTATCTATTGTAATTTCTCCTCTCATCTAATTCCCTTCAATTCAATTGAAGTTTTCTTTAGTAGTATAGAAATTAATATGTAATTTCAAGGCGCCATGGAGAAGACGGAGGACCTAAAGAGAAATATGTAATAATTAGTATTTCCTTAGGTTTGCCCTTTTATTCCGTCTCTAGCTCGACGGAATAATTTAGATGATATGTCCATAACGCCAATGTATGTGAATGTATGTGTCTGATGTATGCTAAAGCAAATCAAGACTAAGTTAGATTATGGGACCTAAAATAAAATCCCTCATTAAAAAGTTAAGTAAATAAACAAGTTATTAAAATCGGTTGCCCCTCCCTAATATTATAATTCAGCCGGTAGTGCTGAGGGCCTTTGGGTTGTTGAGCAAACTCAAGCTCGGGGTCCTTTCGGTAACACCTGAATTATCGAAAATTACTTTTCATGAATATGGGGTAATACTTAAATTAGATTATGATAATTGGATGAGCAAACTCATGTTGTCATAAACTAATGGGCAAGATGGTTGGGATTAATGTGAATAGCATATTAGTTACTAATGTGGTTAGTAACCCAATAACCTAGGAATCACATTAAAGATGTGATTGATTACATGAATCTACCTAACGAATGAGACTAGCTTGTTGAGCAAACTCAAGGCGAAATCTCAGGAGTTAGGATCCTAGCTCACTAAAGGATTTGTGAAATTCTTCGAATTAATATGGAGGGCTATTAATTTGGCAAAATAGTGGGAGCAATCTAAAATAAACAAAAGGCCTATAATTTTATATTGATATACTTTAAAGCAAATGAATAACATACGTTTACTCTTTCTCACTCTCAGGTTTAATTAAACACACTCTTAAAATCATGACTAACACCAATCTGCAAAACATTCTTACCAATAACAAATTGAATGGTTCAAACTTCACCGATTGGTATCGCAACCTCAAAATTGTTTTGAAGTTCGAGAGGAAAGGGTATGTACTTGAAACACCGATACCCCCTTACCCAACGGATGATGCTCCCTACTAAGAATTTTATGCTTACTTGAAGCATAAATCTGATGACGATCAAACGGGAGACATCATATTTGCATCTTTGACACCGGAAGTAAAAAGGCAACTACATTCAGATATGGATGCCTATTCCATGGTCAAGCACCTAAAAGAGTTATTTGTGAATGAAACTCGGTGCGAGCGCTTCGAAATAACAAAGGAGTTATATAAAAGCAAGATGCAGGTGGGCACATCTGTAATGGCACATTGTGCCAAGATGATCAGCCTTATCACCAAGTTTTCTAGTATTGGAGATGCGATGGACCATGAACTAAGTGAAAACTTACTTCTTCAGTCCCTCCCTGAGAGTTACTCATAGTTCATCATGAACTACCAAATGAGTGGCTTGCAAACCTCTCTTGTAGAGCTTGCACATATGCTCGAGTCAGTCGAGCCCATTATAAAATAAAACGAGGAGATACTGGCCCTTGCTATTGAAGGATCAAGAAAAAGGAAAGGGATCTCTCCCGATCCAAACCATCTTGATAAAAGTAAGGGGGCTGTGCTCACCGAAACGAAGGGAAAGGAATTAAAGAAGCCCAAAGGAAAGTGCTACTATTGTGGTGACTTGGGGCATTGGAAGAGGAACTGCATGGAGTACCTAACCTTCCACAAGAAGGAAAATGATGGTGCTTCAGCATCTGGTATGTTTTATATTGAAATAAATACAGTTTCACAGTCTGAATCTTGGGTACTTGATACCGGATGTGGATCTCATATTTGTACAAATATGCAGGAGCTAAAACAGACTAAGGAACTAAAGAAAGAAAGCATAAACTTGCGAGTGGGAAATGGAGCAAGAGTTCCCGCCCTCGCAATTGGAGATTATGTTTTAAATTTGCCATCTGGGCTTGTAATAGAATTAAAGAACTGTTTGTACGTTCCGCAAATGTCTCGTAACATTATTTCTATTAGCCGTCTTGTTGACGACGGTTTTCATATTTCAATAAAAGACAAGAGTTGCAATTTTTATAAAGATTCGATCTTTTATTTTTCAGGCATATCACAAAATGGGATTTATGTGTTAGATGTCAAAATTCCTGTTTTTGCAATTGATACCAAATGACATAAGCTAGATAATTCAACTTACTTGTGGCATTATCGTTTAGGCCATATAAACAAGAGACGCATGCTAAAGCTACATTCAGATGGGCTTATAGATCCAATCAATCCCGAATCATTGGAAACATGTGAATCATGTTTAAAAGGTAAAATGATAAAGACACCCTTTAGCAATAAAGGTGAGCGTGTATCAGACACTCTAGGACTCATTCATTCAGATGTATGCGGTCCTATATCAGTCCAAGCAAGAGGAGGATTCAGATTCTTCATAAGCTTCATAGATGACCATACCCGATATGGTTACATCTATTTGATGAAGCACAAATCAGAAGCTTTTGAGAAATTCAAATGCTTCAAGAATGAAGTAGAAAATCAATTAGGAAAGAAAATAAAGACGCTTCAATCTGATCGAGGTGGCAAATATCTTTCAGATGATTTTCTGAATTATATAACTGAATGTGGGATATGCTCACAATGGACACCTCCCTATACACCACAACACAATGGTGTATCCGAAAGGAGAAATCGTACCCTACTAGATATGGTACGATCCATGATGAGCATGGCCTTACTTCTAAAGACGTTCTGGGGCTATGCCTTAGAAACTGCCCTATTCACCCTAAATCGAGTACCAACTAAATCCACTAGTTCCACACCATATGAATTGTTCGTTGGTAGGAAACCTGTGTTCTCATTCATGAGAGTATGGGGTTGTTCAGCATTTGTCAAACGCATTGCGTCCGACAAACTAGATTCGAAATCTGATAAATGTTTCTTCATTGGATACCCTAAGGAAACTGTGGGATATTACTTCTATCATCCAGATGATTAGAAAGTGATAGTATCCAAACATGCAACCTTCTTAGAGAAAGAGTTTCTCGAAGAAACACAAAAGGGAAGCATGGTTGAACTTGACGAAGTTCAAGAAGAAGAAACACAAACTGAAACAACAAAGGCGGTTGAGGTACCCGAAGAAGTCCCATTAGATGAGACTCCAGTGCCACCTATTCGTAGATCATAAAGAGTTCGTGAACTCCCAGCTAGATATGGTTTTCTAGTGGGAGATGATAATGAGGTTCCCGTGTTAGACGATGAACCCGAAAACTACGAAGAGGCTCTTACTATTCCAGATTCTAAAGCATGGCTTGAGGCCATGGATTCTGAAATGGATTCCATGTATACTAACCAAGTGTGGACTTTGGTTGATCCACCCGAAGGGATAATACCCATTGGGTGCAGGTGGATCTTCAAAAAGAAGACAGACATGGATGGAAAGGTTAGCACCTACAAAGCTAGGTTAGTAGCGAAAGGATATCGTCAGAAGCAAGGAATTGATTATGATGAAACTTTCTCTCCTGTGGCTATGTCCAAATCAATCAGAATCATGCTTGCAATTGCCACTCATTTCGATTATGAGATTTGGCAAATGGATGTGAAAACAGCTTTCCTAAACGGAAACCTGCTTGAGGATGTATATATGATGCAGCCTGAAGGTTTCATATCGAAGGATGCAAATAAAGTTTGCAAACTTCAGAGATCCATTTATGGACTCAAGCAAGCATCGAGAAGCTGGAATAAGCGTTTTGACGAAACCATAAAACAATTTGGTTTCGAACAAAATTGCGAAGAAGCTTGCATTTACAAGAAAGCAAGTGGGAGCTCTATAGCATTTCTCATACTATATGTGGACGATATATTATTAATGGGAAATGAAATTGCTCTACTACAGTCGGTAAAAGTATGGTTATCTGGTAACTTCTCAATGAAAGGCCTTGGTGAAGCAGCTTATATACTTGGTATAAAGATCTACAGAGATAGATCGAGAAGACTGCTTGGTCTTTCATAGGCTACATACATTGAAAAGGTGCTAAATCGGTTTAGCATGCTTGAATCGAAACGAGGTAACTTACCCATGCTATATGGAGTAAAGTTAAACAATCATCAATGTCCTAAAACCGATGATGACAAAAGATGCATGGCTGTAGTCCCGTACGCCAGTGCAATTGGTTCGATTATGTATGCTATGCTATGCACTAGACCTGACGTAGCGTTCACGTTATCTGTAACGAGTCGTTACCAAGGAAATCCGGGAGACGAGCATTGGATTACCGTCAAGAACATTCTTAAGTACTTGAGAAGAACTAAAGATATGTTCCTAGTGTACGGAGAAGGTGATCTGAAAATAGAAGGATTTTCAGACGCAAGTCATCTCACAGATGAGAATGATTTTAAATCCCAATCAGGATACCTGTTTATCTTGAATGGGGGCGCGGTCAGTTGGAAGAGTTCCAAGCAGGGAAGCGTAGCTTTCTCTACGACCGAGTCAGAGTATATCGCAGCTGCAGAAGTAGCAAAGGAAGCGGTTTGGATAAGAAAGTTCATTACAGAACTTGGTGTGGTGCCTGACATTGTAAATCCCATTACACTGTATTGTGATAACAATGGAGCCATTGCACAAGCAAAGGAACCACGGTCTCATAATGCGTCCAAGCATTACCTTAAGCGATACCACATCATAAGAGAGATTGTGGCTAGAGGAGATGTAAGAATAGAAAAAGTACCTACAGAGGACAACGTTGCAGATCCGTTGACAAAGCCTTTAACCTAGAGAGTACATGATCGTCATTTAACTTCTACTGGGATAAGTTTTAGAAACAATTGGCTTTAGTCCAAGTGGGAGTATGTTGGGGTTTAGTGTCATATAGACAATTGTTCTAGGATACAAACTTAATGTAAATGAATTATTCTTTATATCATTTGTTTTAATGAGATATATGTTTTATAACTATATAAAGACATTCCCTTTTAAGCACTAAATAAAGTCTAATAAAAGGAAATCCGTAAGTTTATTTAAAGTGATTATAAAGTGTTCATACAAGCATGAAGTGAGACAAAACTTTATAATAAACTGATAAACTTAAAACCACCCCAAGTCAAGTGATATGTTTAGGATTGATATATCACTGTTGAGAATTGTATGTAACAATGTCTTCTGTCCGACAGAAAGCTGATCTCACAAGCTTCATATATACAGATATCTGGACAGTTACATAGATCCGATGAAAAGTTGTTCATTAGGATTGGGGATCCGATTTGAGATAACAGGATGGGTAGATTCATCCTTCTCACCTGTTCATCTCATTGGTATTAATAGGTATAACTAATCCTCAGACTCAAAGGAATATTAATTGGTATTTTGGTTTACGGAATGTGACGCTTTGACTCTGGTGTAACACGATCCTTAACAGAGATGACTCTGGGGTGTGAATAGTAGACGTTGGGTATCACAGGAAGTGATTGCGGGATCGTTATATATTGGATTGAGCATTTATCACTCCCGATAAATGGGAGATACATCCAAGGATCGCTTGTGGAAGACTCGACTCTAAATCCTTGCAAGGTGATAGCTTAAGACTTGAAATACAGATTTCACTTAACCTATCCTTTGAGTTGACTCGGCCTGTACAAGTAAAATGAACGTCTCGCTATATGTGACTTGAAATCATCCATAGTCATAAGATTCAGTTCAAGGATGTAGTTGATAAAGGATCGAATTATACTGTAACTAATACGAAAAGGTTAACGACAGAATCAATCTGTCTTCTTATAGCTCTGGGGGAATGATTACGGACTTGCTAATCACATACTCTGTACATCATTCCATTATGCAAAGATTAAATATAATTCTTTGAAAATTATTTAATAACGTTGCATACGGCTAGAAGCAATAAGAACCTAATGGGTCACACATAAGACTTGGAACCTAAAAGAGAGATAGATGTTAATTAATTGATGGAAGCCCAATTGAGCCCAATAAGGCCCATGGACCAAGGCGGGTCGAAATTCATGTAGTAAAAATACTTGAATAATTAATTTGATTTTGTTAATCCTAATTAGATTAGGATTATGAATTAAATTAATTAAGAGATAAATAAGTTAGGAGTTTTAATTAGATTATAATACTCCTATTATTATCCAATAAGGTTATTATTATTATCCTTAATATATTAGATATATAATGAGATAATAATTAGGAATTCTATTCCGAATTGAATTCCTATTTAGTAACCTAATTCTATCTAACTAGGGATTAGATACAAGAGATTATAAATACCCCTCCCCTAGTGATTTTCGAAATCCCCACTAGTGAAAACCCTATTGAGATTTTCGAAATCCCTATAGTGCAAGAGAGAGAAAATTTCGACACCCCCAGTTCGAGGACGAGATTTTCTACGGCTTCCTTCCGATCAATTGATTTCATCTATTTCTTTTATCCTTGATATTGTGTTGATTAGTTAGAGGCAATCTACTTTGGTTGCTATTCAACGGTTGATTCTAAATTAATCTTCTCGTGTTTTATTTCGTGTTTGGGAACTCGGAGAAGAGTTGTGGGCACTTCATTAACAACGGTAGATTGATCATCAAAAGGTAATTCTTCTTATCCTTCTTTATATGAAATAACGATTAACGGATCCTAGGGTTAAATGGAAATAGGTTAAAATTTTTATATTTTCGCTGCTATACCTTAGCCTAATTTCCAACAATATCTACCGCTGAGTACTATAACCGAGTACTCAGCCTCTCCTTTCTATTCTTCTAGAAATGATAAAGTGTTTGTCCTAAACAACAATTGCTAAGACACTTTAGATGATTGAAAATCACTCTAGACTTTTACACAATAATTGGAAATTGGTATAAGGTTTTTGCTTTGCTTTTCTCACAGAACTTCAAGTATGAATTTGGATAGCGTTTCGACTAATTGAAGATCTGCATGGAATGAAGCAAATGAGAGGCCTATTTATAGTGACACTTGAGGCACCGGTAATTTCGAATTTCGAAATAACCGTTGGAGGGAAACGGCTTCCTGTCGTTGTCACTCAGTACGTGCTCAGTGTCGTTGGCCAATGATATTCTTGCATCTTCTGTCCACAGCAGTGCTCGGCAGCTTTTCGTCCGATAAACAGAATGTTTCGACATATTTGGCAAAGTCTTCCAGACAGCTTTCTGCGCCTTCTGAACTTTATCCAAAGTAGAAATACTTTGTCTACAAGTTGGTTCTTGTCTGCTGTTGTCTTGTACTTCTTGTCGTTCCACTCAGCAGCTTCATCTTGAAGCAATTGAGAGAAGGCTTCTCGATCCTTCTTCAAGCTGAGCTTGTGCTTTGTACAAAACGACCGCGTTTTGAAATCTTGGGCCGTGAGGTCTTGATGTGTTGACTTGGGCTTGACTTCCACTTATGGGCTTTTAGACTTTATATCTTAATGTCTTATAAATCAATAAACTCAACATTGAACAAACACATTAGTATGAATAAATCAAAGTATTTAAATTTAATGTGTTAGAATATTTTTTATCAATTACTTAAATAATTTTGCCAAATCAAAATCATGTGGAAAGGTGTTTCAACAAACTCCCCCATTTTGATGTTGGCAAAAATATTCAGTTGAAGAACTCAGTGTTGAGCTCCCCCATGATAGTTGACCTTATATTACTCAAGATACTCCTCCGTAAGGGTTGAGCCGCTGACTTAGTTTTACTTTAAACATTTCAAGGTTTAATCAAGTAAGTCTAAGGTCAGTTTTCAGAAATAGGTCAGCTTATAAATCATATTCTTTTTAACTCAGTTTATGCGGAAGATTTAGATATTAGAGAGCGCTGAGTATTTCTTTGTTCAATGTGTTTTAAGAAGACATGTAAAAGAAGTCAACTTATAGATCAACACAGCATACAATCATAAAGAAATATAGACACATAGCACAGTTGATTTAATGAAGATGCATTAACTATTCAGCACAAAACATAAGTAAGCATCACATAAGATTGGTCAAATTTGAAAGGATAGATGTATGCATAGTTTTGTATTCAGGGTCAGCACAACAAAAATACATAAGGGAAGGACTACAAGTTTTAACAAAATTGAATCTAGTCAAATTGAATCTAGTCAATCCTAGTCAAGCTATTTCTTCTTGTAGTTGAGTTGGGCTTCATGCTCTTTAGCTTTACCCTTTCCCTTGAATTTTTGTTGACTACCTGAAGCTTCTTCTAAATGTTGAGTTCTTTGAGCTTGTTATTTCTCCCCCGTTTTTCCACCATCGGCAGGAGGAGGAATGAAGGTGTCTTCAATGGCAGCTTGAGTTAGGCGTTTAGAGAATGCCTTAAGCTTTCGTGTGCTTTCATTTATGCCGTCAAAAATTGGAACACCATCATCCAGAATAGAACGTGGAATCCTGATAGTCGCGGCACTCAGCATACTCAGAATATAAGCTTGCGACTTACCAACCCAGTGTATACTGTCAGTGAGCATGGAAAATGCTTGATGAAACATCTTCAGCAAGGACGTGTCAAAATACTGACGTTGAGCATTGGAGTGGCGCACGTGGTTAAAAGTAACTCGAGAGTACTTCAGGATTTCGTTCGTCTTGAGCTGGTCAGTTTCCATCTCTTCCTTTCTTAAGTTTAGCAGATGGACAGCCTCACTAATTTGCTCAATGGAGCATTGGGAGGAGGAAGAGAGTTGGTGATTGGTTTTCTCTTGCTCAGTGTGAAGCTGGTTGAAGAGTTGATGAACTTCGACAGAAGTTGCATACATTGTGTTCGCAGCTGACAGTTGATGAAGTTGACCCTGTAGAGAGTCCATGTGATTAACCATGGTCAGCTAGAGTTCGGACAGCTTCGTTATTGATTCCTGCCTGGGCTGTTGAGACTGTAATGAAGTCATGACACTTAGAAGATCCTTCAGACCTTTGATTTCTGTGAGAAGCTGAGTGACAGACGAAAGCTGAGTTGGCTCAACAGGAACTGACCCAGCGGCATCGTTGTTTGTTTGATGGAGGTCCTGGAGCAGGGCTTGAGCTGAGTCAATAATTCTTCGACCAGACTCAGAGGCAGTAAGATAACTAAATGATCCATCATTTGTTGGCCCAGATGCCGAAAGAGGAGTAGAACTGAATGGAGGTGGTGTTTGGTTCTGCTCAATATTAGAAGTGCCAGCATGATCAGCGGTTGGTCTTGAGTTAAGATTTCCAGTAGACACTGTCTGGATTGTATTCTGCACTTGAATTTGTGGAAGAGGATGATCGATAGAATGTGTTACTTGCTCAGAGTCAGGCTGAAGCTGACTAGATTTTGGAAGTTGAGGAAGTTCAGTGTTGACCTGAGCAGGTAATTCCTTAGCTTGCTCCACATGGCGAGGAGCAGGATCTTCGAGCACTTGCTCGGCATCATCTTGTCTTGGGGAAGCAGTTAAGTCGGCATGTTCCTTAGGCTGAGAAACAGAGGCTTGCTTTTCCTGTTGCTCTGGTGGAGACTCAATAGGGTTAGAGAAGAACCTAATATGTACATCAGATAGGTCAGTGATTTCATCCCTCAGAGGCGAGTCACTCATTAGGTCAATGACTGGGGATCGATGTGCCTTCTTCTTAAGTCTCCGTAATTTCTTGATCTTTGGAGGAGTGGGGTCAGCAAGAATGGACAATAGAGTCAGTAGGTGAAGGTTCCCTTTGATCAGTGTGTTCCTTTGCTGTGGGCTCAGCTTCTTCTTCTTCAACATGCTCAGTGTAGGTTGTATCATATTGGTCAACGTCTGACTCATGTTCCTTAACATTTTCTGTCTCCTCATTGTCGAACTGACCACCCAGTTCTTCTTCCTCTTGTTCATCCTGTGGTTGGTCAATATCAACGCTAAGACTTCGCACATAATGAGAGTCTTCAGAAATGACAACTCCTAGTGGTGCAACGTTGATAGGACTTAACTCAGAAGAGATCCTCTTCTTTTTTCTCGGTGGTTGCTCATCATTGTCCTCATTCTCTTCTACCTCAGGCTCAGCTTGCCTCTTGAGGTTTTTCGCTGACCTAGGTCCATCCTGACCTTGTTGAATTTGAGGCTTTGTTCCTCTGGACACAAATTTAAGCTTCTTTGGTGGAGAAACAATGTCTCTAGAGGGGCTTTGAACAGCTTTCCTCTTTCTTTCCTTCTTTCCTTTACGGGTCTTCATCCCCTCAGTTTCCTGGACAGCGACTGCTTTCCCTTTCTTAGGCACAATTGGTTGATCGTAGAATAGACCAAACAGTACAGCTGTAGTTATCTCTGTTCCTATAGTGTGGATTTCCTCAACTAAGCTCACCTTATGGTCTTTGAGGATTCTGGTAATTATGGAGCCTAACCTAAGGGTTCCAGTGCTTCTTTGAAACCCACCGATTATGAAGACATGCATGTTTATCGGTGTGTAGGTCAGCATGTGCCAGATGAAGCACTGCTCAAAGTTTGTCACTGAGTTGGTGCAGTTGATCTTGGGGAAGATGAAATTGGTCAGTATGTAGTGGGCCATCTTCTGATTCCGACCCATGGAGGTACTCGAAATTTCTCCTACATGACCAGGAGGTTTATAGAATTCCAACGGAGTAGTTGGTTTTATCTTGGTCACCAGATTTACGAAGTATTGCTCCTTCGTTTTTCAGCTTGAGTAGTGAGGCAAGATAAGTGGGGTTGATGAAGATATCCTTCCCTCGAACCTGGGTGACCATGTAGTCCCGATTATCATCCACGACTTTTAGGTTAGCATATAATTCCTTAACTAACTCTGTATAGGTAGCGTCGCAAACTGAGAACAGCTCTGTCCAGCCGTTGTTTTTGATCCACTCACAAAAGGGTTGCTCAGCTTCCACAAAACCCTTTGAGAACCATCTAGAGTGGTCAACCTTATACCCCCTCACACTTTCGTAAACCTTAGAGTAGGTGCGTTCAATGGGTTTCTTCGCCTTATCTTGCTTTTGCTTCCCTCTCGAAGAGGCGGCTTGGTCAGCCTGGGTTTTCGTCCTTGGGGTAGTGACCTTTGAATGGTCACGCTGACTCGTTTCTTGAGACTTGGTGGGAGTCTCACCGTGTTCCTGCTGGGCATAGGATTGAGGATTTTCATCGGAGCGATTAACGGTGTAACCGGCACCGGAGACATTCTGAGAATCTTTTGCCATGATTCTTAGAGAAGTTTGAGAAGTTTGGGAGATTTTAGAGAAAAGTATTTGAATACCAGAAATTTCTAAGCGTAAAGAGATAAAAGTGGGAAATTATCCACTATTTATAGAAGTGTCGAATTGATCCTAAGCGTTGAGGTGGCCGTTTGACCTCGATATACTCAATCGACAAATATTCTGGCATTTATGACACATTCGGCGCATATGTTTTCTAATCATCGCGCTTACATCATCCTAGGTGGCTATTTAATTCGCGTGTTATGCATTAAATTTTGCAACGGATCTTTACTCAGTATTAAGGATTTCAAACGTTTAAAGTTCTGAGTAGTCAGTGTTACGCAAAGGAATAATTCTTATGCTTAGTAGCTCAACTTAAGATAAACACTCAACATGTATATCTACTCAGCATGTGATAGTTATTGATTTAGCATATATCATTCAGCATGGTAATTCACTCAGCATGCATATATCACATATTATACTTGGAATTTATTGAAGAGGATTAAACATACCAATGGCTTCCCTAAGTATGTTGAATTGCTCACGAGCCAGTGGCTTTGTGAAGATATCAGCAAGCTGCTCATCCGTTGGGACATAGGTCAGCTTGATCTCTCTCTTGAGTACATGATCTCTGATGAAGTGATGTCTTATGCTGACATGCTTCATCCTACTATGCTGGATTGGGTTCTTTGATAAGTCAATGGCACTCTTGTTGTCACATTTGACTTCAATTGTTTTAGTCTGAACGCCATAATCTTCAAGCTGTTGCTTAATCCATAGGACTTGAGCAACACAGCTTCCAGCAGCAATGTAATCAGCTTCAGTGGTTGACAGGGCTACTGACGCCTGCTTCTTACTGAACCAGGACACAAGACAGCTTCCAAGGAAGTGGCATCCTCCCGAGGTGCTTTTTCGTTCAAGCTTGTCTCGTCCGTAGTCAGCGTCAGTGTATCCAATGAGTGTGAAATCATGAGTATTGGGATACCACAAACCTGCATTCACTGAGCCTTGCAAATATCTAAGGATTCTTTTTACAGCTATGTAATGGGATTCCTTAGGGTTAGATTGATATCTAGCACAATAACATACTGAGAACTGAATGTCCGGCCTACTAGCAGTCAAGTAAAGTAGAGAACCAATCATACCTCAGTACAATTTGCTGTCTACTGACTTACCACTTTCGTCAGCGCAGAGGACAGTGTCAGTGCCCATAGGGGTAGATATTGACTTGCAATTCTCAAGTTCATACTTCTTCAATATCTCCATAGCATACTTAGTTTGACTGATGAAGATGCCATTTTTCCCTTGTTTGATTTGAAGTCCAAGAAAGAAGGTGAGTTCTCCCATCATTGACATTTCAAACTCAGTCTGCATCTGCTTACTAAATTCCTTGCACATTAACTCGTTAGTGGCACCAAAAATAATGTCATCAACATATATCTGAGCCAATAGGGTATCTTTACCCTTTCTCTTAATGAATAAGGTTGTATCAGATTTACCTCTGACATAATTTCTAGTCAGCAGGAAACTGGTCAGCCTCTCATACCAAGCACGTGGTGCTTGCTTGAGACCATGCAGAGCCTTTTTGAGCTTATAAATGTGGTTTGGGAACTTGGGATCCTCAAACCCTGAAGGCTGATTAACATAGACTTCCTCGTTTATAACTCCATTAAGGAATGCACTCTTAACATCCATTTGAAACAATTTAAAGTTCATATAACTTGCATAAGCGCATAAAATTCTTATAGCCTCTAGCCTTGCCACTGGGGCGAAGGTCTCACCGTATTCAATACCTTCTTGCTAACTGTAGCCCTGAGCTACAAGTCTTGCTTTGTTTCTGACCATGTTCCCTTGTTCATCCAGTTTGTTGCGGAAGACCCATCTTGTTCCTATGGTCTTCTGACTTTTTGGTTTTGGCACTAAGTCACATACTTCATTTCTTTTGAACTGATCAAGTTCTTCTTGCATTGCATTCATCCAAAACTCATCATACTCAGCTTCAGCGAAGTTCTTTGGTTCCTAAATTGAGACGAATGCTACGTTGCTGAGGTATCTCCTGAGCTGATTTCTTGTCATCAAGGTGTTTTCAGCAGCATCAAGAATGGCACTTTCTGAGTGTCCTCTTGGTATTCTGATCTCTTTTGGAAGATTGATCTCTTGAGCTGGTTATGTTTCAACAATCTCTGCAGGTGTAGATTGGTCAGTGAAAACAATTTGAGTTTTGCTTTTACCTTTGGTCAGCCCTTGAGGTAGTGACTCAGCGGCTGTTTCTTGGTCAGCGGGTGCTGAGTATGGATCATCCTCAGTCAGTTGCTTGTCTTTTCCTGCAGGGTTAGTTTCATCGAACTCAACGTGTACTGACTCTTCTAAGACCTGAGCTCGTTTATTGAAAACTCTGTATGCTTTGTTGTTTGTTGAGTAGCCTAAAAAGATAGCTTCATCAGCTTTTGAGTCAAACTTAGCTAGGCTGTCTTTGGTATTTAGAATAAAACATTTACAACCAAAGGCACGAAAGTATCCAATGTTGGGCTTTCGTCCTTTCCAAAGTTTGTAGGGAGTCTTCTTTAATATGGGTCTAACTAGAGCCCTATTAAGTATGTAGCACGCTGTGTTGACAACTTCTCCCCAAAAGTACTTTGGAAGCCTATGCTCACTCAGCATTGTCCTGGCTATTTCAACCAAGGTTCTGTTTTTCCTTTCAACAACCCCATTTTGTTGAGGCATTCTAGGAGCAGAAAAATTATGGTCAATGCCGTTGGCTTCACAGAATTCAACAAACTGTTGGTTCTTGAATTCCCCACCATTATCACTTCGGATGTGAGCTAACTTAAGGTCTTTATCATTTTCAAGTTTTCTTACTAAAGTTGAAAATGTCTCAAAGGTTTCATCCTTGCTACTCAGCAAGATGATCCAAGTGTACCGAGAAAAGTCATCTATAATGACCAAGGAAAATCTTCTACCACCCAAGCTCAGCGGCTGGACTGGACTGAAGAGATCCAAGTGTAGCAACTCTAATGGACGCTTAGTTGAGACAATGTTTTTACTATGAAAAGATTGTTTGGTTTGTTTTCCAGCTTGACAAGCGTGGCATAATTGATCTTTTTCGAACTTAAGTTCTGGCAGTCCCTCAACTAATTGCTTTCTTGCTAATTTGGCTAGGAGGTCCATGCTTACATGACCAAGTCTCCTGTGCCATAGCCAGGAATTTTCTTCCTTTGACACTAAGCATACAGTTTTTGAAAATTTCTTTTCTAAGTTCAGCATAAAGACATTATCAATACGAGGGGCAGTTAAAATCAACTCATTTGTTTTACCCTCAAATATTTTACATCTAGTGTCATCAAATATAACTTTTCTCCCATTGTCACATAGCTGAGCTACGCTGAGTAAGTTATATTTGAGTCCGCTGACTAAGGAGACTGACTCAATAGTAGGATTACCACCAACGGTTCCTGACCCTACTATCTTACCCTTTTGTTGTCTCCAAAACTTACACTTCCACCTCATTTACGCACAAATGTGATGCACTGAGTTTCATCACCAGTCATATGCCTCGAGCATGCGCTGTCAATGTACCACATCTTTGACTTCTCAGTACACCTCAGGCTTACCTACAATATAGCTAGTTATCTTTAGGTACCCAAGTCTTTTTGGGTCCTTGTTTGTTAGGCTCAGCAGGTAAAGCATCATATTTCATCTTATGACGACACACTTGGACAGTGTGTCCATTTTTCCCACAGAAGTCACAGCTGACCTTCCGTTTAGGATATCTCACTGACTGGTTAGCACCCCAGTGCTGAGCTTGCCAGCACACCTTTGTGGTGTGTCCTTTCTTCCCACAGAAGTCACACTGGACATTCCGCTGAGGATTCCATCTCTGCTGACTAGTACTTCGGTACTGAGTGTTCAGAGGAATATTTCTTTTATTCGGAACCTTGAGTTGGTTCTGAATAGATGTGACATTCTTTTTCAGTTTCTTAGAATCTGATTGGACCTCGGAGATAAACTTTTGCATAATTTCTACGTTACTATACAAAGTTGAGTTGTCTTGGAGAAGATATCGAAGGTCACTCAGTTTGACCTCTTCAATCTCATCACATCGCCTGCTGAGTGCTCTAACCTTCTTGTTACACTTTTTGACAAGTGTGTAGAGGTCACTCAGGGCATTTATCATTTCATTTCTGAGCAAGGGTAGTGATATTACCTCAGTTGAGTGTGCCTCATCGTCAGATGCAACGGAGGGGTCAGCATGCTCAGAAACACAAGGCTCAGCAAGCTCATCTGCCATGAAGCAGATCTTTGCTGACTCAGTGGCATCGTCTCCTGATGATGATGACTCATCACTATCACTCTAGGTTGCCACCATTGCCTTCTTGCCGTTCTTCCTTTCCTTCCTTAAGGTAGGACAACTTGATTTGATATGGCCAGTTTGATGACATTCAAAGCATGTGATTGGCTTTGAGCTGTCCTTCTTGTACTTGCTGTCGCTGGACTCAGCTTTGTACTTATCAAACTTCTTGTAAGGCTTCTTTGAATAGTTGTCATTCTTTCTGAACAGCCTTTTCATTTTTCTAGTGAACATGGCCATCTCTTCATCGTCTGTTGAGCTCCCGTCAGTGGAGTCAGCTTTCATGACAAGAGACTTTTGCTTCTTGTCTTCAGACTTCTCCTTCACCTCAAAGTTCTTTATCGAGATCTCATGGGTCAGCAGCGAGCCAATGAGTTCATCATACTTGTAGGTGGTTAAGTCTTGAGCTTCCTCAACAGCAGTTTTCTTGGCTTGCCAGCTTTTAGGAAGACTCCTCAGTATCTTCTTGACTTGCTCTTCCTTAGTAAAGATCTTGCCAAGTCTCTTGAGCTTGTTGATAATGTTTGTGAACCTTGCGTTCATCTCAGAGATTCCTTCATCATCATTCATTTCAAACAGCTCATACAACCTCATGTGCTGGTTCACCTTGGACTCCTTAACTTTGTTGGTTCCTTCGTAGGTGACCTCCAGTTTCTTCCAGATCTCATGTGCTGACTCACAACCTGAAATTTTGTTGTACTCTACAGCATCTAATGCACAGTGAAGCATGTTTATAGCCGAAGCATGATTTTGTAGCTTCTTGAGATCATCCTCTGTCCATTTAGTCTCAGCTTTAACAACCGTTTGGCCGTCAATAGTTTCAACAGGAACAAATGGGCCTTGGACTATAGAAAGCCATGCACTCATATTTGTTGCTTGAATGAAATTTTTCATTTTGTTCTTCCAAAAGGTATAGTTAGACCCAAAGAACAGTCCCTCAGGTAAAATCTGAGTTGTCTGATTTCCTAGGAGGAAACGAGTGCTGTTCTCAGCCATTGTGGGGATCAGCTCAAGATAGTTATATCTTGCTCAGTGAGCTGTTAAGCTCTGATACCACTTGTTGGTCCCTTATAACGTGACAAGTTTAGTTCCAAGGGGGGGATAGGAACTATTTAAAATTTTGTCTGTTTAGGCCGACTTCTTTTCTTAAGAAAAGGTTTACACATCGGCGCTAAGTAGTTTTAAGACACAAGCTTAGTCAACTTGTGACTAAGTCTGTTTCTTTCCTTGAGTCAGGAGATAGCAGTTAGAGTTTATTCCTGAACTCAGCCTCTTAGTGCACTCAACTCACCGTGAGTTCGTTACTTAGTCAGTTTTATAGCAAGCAATATATAAATGAGTTTAAGGGTTAGAAATATGTTACTCAGCAGACATATCCTGGTTCGGCCTCTCCGCCTACATCCAGTCCCCGGAACTCGTCCGAGCTTTTTGAATTCTCTACTGAGCTCTTTAAAGGTAGAGCACGAAACCTTTTACAATAGAAGATGAGTATACAAGAGTACCTTCCTCTATACCTCTACTCACTCCTATATCTACCGCTGAGTACTATAACCGAGTACTCAGCCTCTCCTTTCTATTTTTCTAGAAATGATAAAGTGTTTGTCCTAAACAACAATTGCTAAGACACTTTAGATGATTGAAAATCACTCTAGACTTTTACACAATAATTGGAAATTGGTATAAGGTTTTTGCTTTGCTTTTCTCACAAAACTTCAAGTATGAATTTGGACAGCGTTTCGACTAATTGAAGATCTGCATGGAATGAAGCAAATGAGAGGCCTATTTATAGTGACACTTGAGGCACCGGTAATTTCGAATTTCGAAATAACCGTTGGAGGGAAACGACTTCCTGTCGTTGTCACTCAATACGTGCTCAGTGTCGTTGGCCAATGAGATTCTTGCATCTTCTGTCCACAGTAGTGCTCGGCAGCTTTTTGTCCGATAAACAGAATGTTTCGACATATTTGGCAAAGTCTTCCAGACAGCTTTCTGCGCCTTCTGAACTTTACCCAAAGTAGAAATACTTTGTCTACAAGTTGGTTCTTGTCTGCCACTGTCTTGTACTTCTTGTCGTTCCACTCAGCAGCTTCATCTTGAAGCAATTGAGAGAAGGCTTCTCGATCCTTCTTCAAGCTGAGCTTGTGCTTTGTACAAAACGATCGCGGTTTGAAATCTTGGGCCGTGAGGTCTTGATGTGTTGACTTGGGCTTGACTTCCAATTATGGCTTTTAGACTTTATATCTTAATGTCTTATAAATCAATAAACTCAACATTGAACAAACACATTAGTATGAATAAATCAAAGCATTTAAATTTAATATGCTAGAATATTTTTTATCAATTACTTAAATAATTTTGTCAAATCAAAATCATGTGGAAAGGTGTTTCAACAAGAAGGAGGAAGAAGAAGGAGGAGAGACAGAGGAAAAAAATCGAATTTCCAACCTTACCCCTGTGCCACGTTAGCACTTTAACGGTGTTAAGCCATTTTCCGTTTTTCGGGTAACGGCGCAAACCACAGTCCTTTTTTTTGTATTAACAAACCACAAGGAGTTTTTTAGAAGAACATGAAACCACAGGGTTTTTTTTGGAATTTACCCTAAAATCAATTATAACTTCCTCTTCATCCCTCTAATTTCTTATCTTTCTTTTCTTTCTCTCTAAAAATACAAAATCAACTTTCAACTTTCATTTATATATTAGGTAACATAATCCGAATATTAAGTTTAAAAATACAAAATCAACTTTATGCCGGCACATCCAACGGAACAAGATCCTCAAGGTAATCAGGAAGAATCTTGTGAAGAAATGCATTGAGATGTTCAACGAGATTGCAAAGAACAAGGATGATTACAACAAGTTCTACGAGTCTTTCTCAAAGGACTTGAAATTGGGCATTCATGAGGATAGTCAGAACAGAACCAAGTTAGCGGATTTACTTCGCTACCACTCAACCAAGAGTGGTGAGGAGATGATGAGCTTGAAAGACTATGTGACCATAATGAAAGAAGGCCAGAAGGAGATTTACTACATCACAGGTGAAAGCAAAAAGGCCGTGGAGAATTCTCCATTCCTGGAGCGACTCAAAAGGAAGGGATACGAAGTTCTCTTCATGGTAGACGCCATTGATGAATACGTTGTTGGGCAATTGAAAGAGTATGACGGAAAGAAGCTGGTTTCAGCAAAAAAAAAAAGAAGGGCTGAAACTCCACGATGAAACTGAGGAAGAGAAAAAAGAAAAAGGAGGAAAAGAAGAAATCATTTGAAAACCTCTGCAAAATCACCAAAGATATATTAGGTGACAGAGTAGAGAAAGTGTTTGCTAAATCAAATGAATAAGTAATAGCTGATCATTTGTTCCCAGCATAAAGTTGATTATGTATTTTTAACTTAATATTCGGATTATGTTACCTATTATATAAATCAAAGTTGATTTTGTATTTTGTATTTTTAGAGAGAGAAGAGAGAAAGAAGAAAAAAAAAATTAGAAAGAGAGAGAAGAAGGTGTATTTGATTTTTATTTTTAATTTTGGGGTTTGTTTGTGATAATTAAATAATAAGAGGTGTTAATTTATAAAATAAATATATACAAGGACCAAATTAACTCTTTTCCTTTTGACTTTTAACACCGTTAGTCAATTTGATATGTGTTTGCTAACGGAATGAACCTCAATATACCATTTTATAAATTTTTAAACCACAAGGCTGCAATAGAAAATAGATGTAACCACAAGGTTTATTTTTATACTTTTCCCTAAAAATAATAAATAGAAAAACAAAAAAAACGAAATATCTTCCAGGTGATGATGGGGACCTGTAAAATAAGGTAGATACTCTGAAACTCAAGTCAGTCTAAAGTTTAAATATAACCAAAATAAAATAACAAAAAATAAATATAATAAACAAAAAAGACATTAAATGTCTGGGGAACCTACAAAACAAGGTAGCTACTCTGACACTCAAGTCAGTCTAGAGTTTAAATATAACAAAAACCAAACATAATAATGAAAAAAGCAATGAAATGTCTTCCAACGGAAATGAGGGACCTGCAAAACAAGATAGATACTCCGACGTCTAAAGTTTAAATAAAAAAAATAAAAAAAAAAATGAAATGTCTTCCATCGGAAATGAGGGACCTCCAAAACAATGTAGATACTCCGAAGGTCAAGTCAGTCTAAAGTTTAAACATAACAAAAATAAAATAACAAAAAATAAACATAATAAATAAAAAAGACTTTAAATGTTTCCATAAGAGATTGTGAACCTAGAAAACAAGGTAGATTCTCCGACGCTCAAGTCAGTCTAAAGTTTAAACATAAGCAAGATAAACATAACCAAAAACAAATATAATAATGAAAAAAGCAATGAAATGTCTTCCTCAAAAATGAGGGACCTGCAAAACAAGGTAGATACCACGAAGTTTAAGTCAGTCTAAAGTTTAAAGATAACTAAAATAAATTAACAAACATAAACATAATAAATAAATAAATAAATAAAAACGAAAAAACGAAATATCTTTCATTTGAGATGGGGACCTGAAAAATAAGGTAGATACTCCAAGACATTGAATGTCTTCCATAATGGATGGCGGACCTACAAAACAAGGTAGATACTCCGACGTTCAAGTCAGTGTAAAGTTTAAACATAACAAAAAAAACATAACAAAAAAAAACATAATAATGAAAAAAGCAATAAAATGATGGACCTAGAAACCAAGGTAGATACTCTGATGTTTAAGTTAGTTTAAAGTTTAAAGATAACAAGAATAAATTAACAAACATAAACATAGTAAATAAATAAAAATAATAAAAAACAAAACAAAAAACGAAATATCTTTCATTGGAGATGGGGGACCTGCAAAATAAAGTAGATACTCCGAAGCTCAAGTCAGTTTAAAGTTTAAACATAAAAAAAATAAAATGAAAATAAATAAATATAATAAACAAAAAAAGTATTGAATGTCTTCCATAAGAGATGGTGGAACCTACAAAACAAGGTAGATACTCTGACGCTCAAGTCAGTCTAAAGTTAAAAATAACAAAAAAACAAACATAATAATGAAAAAAACAATAAAATATCTTCCATCGGAAATGAGAGACCTGCAAAACAAGGTAGATACTCTGACGTTTAAGTCAGTCTAAAGTTTAAACATAACAAAAATAAATATAATAAATAAATAAAAATAAAAAAACCGAAATATCTTCAATTGGAGATAGGGGACCTGCAAAACAAGGTAGATACTCCGACGCTCAAGTCAATCTAAAGTTCAAACATAAACAAAAAAAATAACAAAAAATAAATATAATAAACAAAAAAGACATTGAATATCTTACACAAGAGATGGGGAACCTGCAAAACAAAGTAGATACTCCGACGTTTTAGCCAGTTTAAAGTTTAAACATAACAAAAATAAACAACAACAACAACAAAGCCTTAGTCCCGAAATGATTCGGGGTCGGCTAACATGAACCATCATATAAAACCGTGAAAATCAAGTCGTGTCAGCGACACAGATTCGCTCCCTCCACTCCGTCCTATCCACTACCATATTTTCCTCAATTCCCAATAAACTCATATCACTCTCGATCACCCTCCTCCAAGTTTGCTTAGGTCTTCCCCTACCCCTCACCACTACATCCCTTTGCCACTCTTCGGTTCTCCTAACCGGCGCATCAAGCGCTCTACGTCTCACATGGCCAAACCACCTTAGTCGGTTTTCTCTCATTTTATTCTCAATAGATGTGACCCCTACTTTTGTCCTAATTATTTCATTACGCACCCGGTCCTTTCTCGTGTGACCACACATCCATCTCAACATACGCATCTCCGCCACCGACATCTTATGGATGTGGCAGTGTTTCACTGCCCAACACTCCGTACCATATAACAATGCTGGTCTAATTGCCGTCCGGTAGAATTTTCCCTTCAATCTATTAGGCATGCCGAGATCACAAAGGAAACCCGTAGCACTCTTCCACTTCGACCAACCAGCTTTAATCCTATGAGCAACATCTCCATCTACTTCTCCATCCGTTTGGATAATAGATCCTAAATACCGGAAGCAATCCGAGGCCTGAACAACTCTCCCATCTAGGGTGATTGTCCCTACCTCCCTACTCCTACGGCCGCTAAACTTACACTCCAAATATTCTGTCTTACTTCGACTCAACTTAAAGCCTCTAGATTCTAGAGTTTACCTCCATAGTTCCAACTTCATCTCCACTCCTTCTTTCGTCTCATCAACCAACACAATATCATCTGCAAACAGCATGCACCATGGTATACCATCTTGAAGTGAACTTGTTAGTTCATCCATAACGATGACAAAAAGAAATGGGCTTAGTGCGGAACCTTGATGCACTCCAATCGTAATAGGAAACTCTTCAGTCTTCCCAACACTAGTACGTACACTCGTGCATACTCCCTCATACATGTCCTTTATGATGTCAATATATTTCCGCGAAATGCCTTTCCTTGTCAAGGCCCACCAAAGTACTTCCCTTGGTACCTTATCATATGCTTTCTCCAAGTCAATGAAAACCATATGCAAGTCTTTCTTCTTATTTCGATAGTGCTCCATTAATTGTCTCATTAGATGGATGGCTTCCATAGTTGATCTTCCCGGCATAAAGCCAAACTGGTTTTCCGAGATCTTCACCGTCCTCCTTAGCCTTTGTTCAATCACTCGCTCCCAAAGTTTCATAGTGTGACTCATTAATTTGATTCCCCGATAGTTGGCACAATCTTGGACATCGCCTTTGTTCTTATACAAAGGGATTAAGGTACTTTTCCTCCATTCTGATGGCATCTTATTGTTTCTCCAAATTTTGTTGAAGAACGTCGTCAACCATTCGATTCCTCTTTCTCCCAAACATCTCCAAATCTCAATAGGGATGCCATCAGGTCCTACTGCTTTCTTCAACTTCATCTTACTTAATGTCATTTTGACTTCACCCTTTTGAATTCTCCGCAGGCATTCATGATTTATCATATCGTGATGGATACTTATATCTCCAACATCTTGTTGGCGATCTCCATTAAATAAGTCATCAAAATAGGACCTCCATCGTTCCTTGATATCCTTATCTCCAACTAGGACTTTCTGGTCCACATCCTTCACACATTTAACTTTTCCGAGATCTCGCGTCTTCCTATCTCTCATCCGAGCAATTCTATATATGTCTCTTTCCCCTTCTTTCGTATCCAATCTTGTATACAGATCCCGATTCACCTTTGCTCTAGCATCTCGTATGACCTTCTTTACTTCCCTTTTAGCCTCTTTGTATTTTTCGTAGTTCTCGTCACTCCTACATTTCCCCAATAGTTTATAGGATTCTCTCTTACTCTTTACTGCTTGTCGTACTTCTTCTGTCCACCAAGATGTGTCCTTACCCGGTGGCATGCTACCTTTAGATTCCCCTAGAACTTCCTTCGCTACTTCCCTTATACTATGCTCCATCTTATTCCATATCGAATCTATATCTGAATCCATATTGCAAGTCCAAATATCTTTTTTGGTCATCTCATCCACAAATTTTTGTTGATTCTCCCCTTGCAAACAAAAATAAACATAATAAAAAAATAAAAATAATAAAAAAAACCCGAAATATCTTCCATTGGAGATGGGGGACCTACAAAGTAAGATAGTTACTCCGAAGCTCAAGTCAGTCTAAATTTTAAACATAACCAAAATAAAATAACAAAAAATAAATATAATAAACAAAAAAGACATTGAATGTCTTCCATAAGAGATGAGGAACCTGCAAAACAAGGTAGATACTCCGACGTTTAAGTCAGTCTAAAGTTTAAAGATAACAAAAATAAATAAAAATAATATAAAAAATACAAAAAAAAAACCGAAATATCTTCTATTAGGGATGGGGAACCTGCAAAATAAGATAGATACTCCGAAGCTCAAGTCAGAAGTTTAAACATAACCAAAATAAAATAAGAAAAAATAAATATAATAAACAAAAAAGACATTGAATGTCTTCCATAAGAGATGGGGAACCTGTAAAACAAGGTATATACTCCGACGTTTAAGTCAGTCTAAAGTTTAAACATAACAAAAAAACAGGAATTTTCACATGCACCTTAATGAGCAAGTGAATTTGCTCATTTACCGTTAGATATAAGCTTAATAAATCTAAGCCTCAGGATGCTTTGAATCTCCATCTTAGGATTCTAATAAGCCTAGCTCTAACGGTAAATGAGCAAATTCTACATGCTCATTAATGTGCATGTGATCAAGACTGACAAAAATAAACATAATAAATAAATCAAAATATTAAATAAAAAAACCGAAATATCTTCCATTGGAGATGGGGAACCTGTAAAATAAGGTAGATACTCTGAAACTCAAGTCAGTCTAAAGTTTAAAGATAACCAAAATAAAATAACAAAAAATAATTATAATAAACAAAAAAGTCATTGAATGTCTTCCATAAGAGATGGAGAACCTGCACAACAATGTAGATACTCCGACGTTTAAGTCAGTCTAAAGTTTAAACATAACAAAAATAAACATAATAAATAAATAAAAATAATAAAAAACCTGAATCCATTGGAGATAGGAGGCCTGCAACATAAGGTAGATACTCTGAAGCCCAAGTCAGTCTAAAATTTAAAAATAACCAAAATAAGATAAACAAAGAAAGCTATGAAATGTCTTCTATCGGAAATGAGGGACCTGCAAAATACTGTAGATACTCCGATGTTTAAGTCAGTCTAAACTTTAAAAATAACAAAATATAAAAATAAACAAAACAGCAACCAAATATCTTCCATTGGAGACTGAGAACCTGCAAAATAAAATAGATACCCTAAAGCTCAAGTCAACCTAAAGTTTAAACATAACAAAAAATAAATATAATAAAGAAAAAGGATACAAAATGTCTTTCATTGGAGATAAGGAACCTGCAAAACAAGGTAGATATCCTAACGCTCAAGTCGGTTTAAAGTTTAAACATAACAAAATAACAAAAATAAATATAATAAATAAAAAGACATTGAAATGTCTTCCATCGAAAAATGTGGGACCTGCATATAAGATAGATACTATTGCGGTTAAGTTAGTCTAAAGTTTAAACATAACAAAAAATAAAATAATAAGTAAAAATAAATAAATAAAATAAACAAAAATAAATAGAAAAACAAAGAAATATCTTCCATCGAAGACGTGAGACCTGCAAAATAAGGTAGATACTCCGACGCTCAAGTTAGTTTAAAGTTTAAACATAACAAAAAAAAAGAAAATAGCAAAAATAAACTTAACAAATAAAAATAACAAAAATAAACATAATAAATAACGAGGGTGAGGAGGGGAATTAAAGAAGGAATAAAAGGAGGGAGGGAAGGAATAAAAGAAGGAAGAACGGAGAAATGAATGAGTGAATGAATGAATGAATGAGTGTATGCATGAATGAATGAATGAATGAAGAACAGGGAGAATGAGAAAGAAAATGGGAGAAGGAAGAAGGAAGAAGAAGAATGAGAAGAAGACTACTTACCTTCTTGCATACATGCTTACATTTTCCTTCTTCTTCTTCTTACTGCTTTCTATTGCTTGCTTTTCTATTCCATGCTCGTTGTTTACATGCCTACATTATTATTCCTACTTACTTACATGTTTGCGTACCTGATTACTTTAGTTTTCTTCATCTGCTTACCGCTTCTAGAATTTCAATAGATTTCAGAAAAATATAATCCAACTAACTCGACCCGCAAATTTATTTGTCGAACCAGGAACCCTAAAAAATATCGATACTTGAAAAGTAAGAACCATAACTTCAACATTCTCATAAGGGCGACTCTTACGTGTCAATTATCTTTTGTGAAATCTAATTGAAGTTTAAACGTTGTTTGGTATGAACAAGAACTTCAACATATTCATCTTTTTAATTATTATTATTAAAATTTAATCGAATGTAGCTTATATAAGTTTCTTTATATCTCAACACAATGTAAAGCATATAGCTATCTTTTTGTTCATCTAACTGATCCTCCTAGTTTTCTTCCATTTTTAGTTTCTACCAAACATTTGAGTCACTTTTAAGCATCTCCCGTTTTGTTTCGCACAACACATAACCAAAATAGCTTCCTTATTTTCAATAGAATTGATCAATTTTTAAATGATACAACATTTAAGTAGGTTAATCAACTGGATCCTAATCATTCATCAAGTTAAATTTGAAGTAGATTAAGTCACAAACAACTTCGAATTGATTAGTCGGATCCTTATACCAAAAAGAAAAAACATATATATGAAGAAATCTAAGGTCTTATAACTCATACATTGTAACGCTTCTAAGCTAATCGATTCCTTACAAAAGAAGAAATTTAAGAGAAAATTTTCTAAACCTAAGCCCTTAAATCATGAAATAGTATCCATATGAATGGACTAGAGAGAAACACCACTCCCATTAATCTAAACTGTTGGGTCAAGTAGTTTCTTGACAAATATCACTAATTAATTAATTAATTTATTATTATTTCGTAATTAGATATATTAATTGGTTCGTTTTTCCAATTAAAGTCTATTATATACACTATAACTTGAGCTTATGATCTCTTATTTAAGAGATTTTATATCATTATCACTTAATTCAACCTAATTGTTATTGTCATTATTTATTTATTTTTCTTTAGACAATGAGGTGTTTTGAGCCCATGTTTTGGAAAAGAACCTTAGCTATGACATACGATCAAAAGTTAAACAACATCTAGCTATATTTAATACACTTTAATTAATTAATTAATCCATGATTGGACATTATTTTACTTTGTACAAAATATATATATATATATATATATATATATATATATATATATATAATTGATGAATTTGTATAATACCTTTTAAATTCAATTTAAAATAGTGGTATTGTTTTATAGTCATTATTATGATAAAAAAAATAGTTGGCTTGATTTGAAATGCATAATGATCAATTCAAAATTAAAAGCCTTGTTCTCTAACAAAAAAAAAGATAGAAAGAAATTGAGAGTTGTGGAAAATAAATGAATGCAAATGAGTATTGTATAATTGGAATCGTGATGATACAATTAGAAACTAAACTACAATTAATTGATTTCAGCAAAAGATAAGCCAATTCTACTACATAATTTAGGATCAATTCTCAAAACGGTGAGATAATAAACGTTTGATAATCAATATGAATAGCCCAGTAACAATAAACAATGAGATAAATCAGCAATAAGCTATACCTTTTTTAATGAGATTGTACAGTGTGTCGATTGCCCTTGGATTTAGATAATAAACGGCAGCCAGATGTTTGCTGCGACAGAGATATACTGTATCTTGGCCAGATTCAGATAGAACTCATACCGTTTCAAATAGGTGTGGAAGATGATTTCTTCCTATTAATAAATTGAAGCACAATTTTAGTTAGACAAAATAAAAGTTGAAAAAAAAAAACTAATCGAAGAAGAAGCTCACTTCCAACATAAATGCATTTATCAAAGATCCAAATGGAATTTCACTAACGAGGATTTTGATAAGGCATGAAATGTACAGACTCAAAATTCAACTAATCAAAGTTAAGTCACCATTTGGACATAAGTAGGCATCACAAGTTTAGGAATAATTAACATCATTGGATCCCAATTTGACGACAACATGAAATTAAATGCAGCCAATTCCATGAACAAATTGTTTCACTTTCACAATCTAACAGAAACATGGTACTCTATTTATACATGGGAGAAGGGAACTTTACATTTTTTGCTTTGGCTTACGTAACAGATTCTACAACTGACCCATTTATGGCACATACTTGCTTCTTCCCTAGAGCAGCAGTTTTGGCACTAGGCTTCTGAGTAAAAAAATTGAACAAAAACATTACATAACATCAGTAAGCAACATCTGTGTGAATTCTCTACTGAGGCTATATATTCTTAATGTTCATCAAATGATTGATCAAACAACAAACAGACAAACAAATATTATTTATCCTTCGGATTGCAATACGCCTAATGAAACTGTGCTGGTGCATACAGAATCAATTAAACCTCAACAGGAGCATGTTTCCCCTGACTTAGAATCTCCGGCCAGGTCATGGGCGGATCAGTGTGAATCAGAAACAGAATGGCAAACAGTGTCTAATAAGAATAAGCGAAATAAAGGCAAGAAAAAAATGATTGCAGGACAGGAATTACTAACTTACAAGAGAGAAGTTCGTCCACCTACACGATATCGATGAATGTCTTGTTCTGGAATTGCAGGGGGATTGGTAACTCGGAAACGCAGCGACGTTTGGAAAACTTTTGTATTCAGTATCGTCCAGACTTTGTTTGTTTGGCTGAACCAATGGTAGATTTCAATAGTATTCCCCACAGATTCTGGCAGAGACTGCAATTAGAGTTTATTGCCTCTAATACAACCTCTTCATTGTGGGTTTTGATTCGGACTGGTTTTACTCAGGTCGATTCTGTGTGGAGTCATTCGCAACATGTTACTGTGTCTTTTCTGATAAACTCAGTTGTGCAGAAGATTTCTTTTGTTTATGGCAGCGTCTCATATTTACAACGTCGTAGATTGTGGGATGATTTGGCTAGAGTCGCTATGGGAAATTCTGATTCTTGGCTAATGATTGGAGATTTTAATTCTGTTCGCGGCGCTCATGAAAAAACGGGCGCACCTCCTTCCAACATTGCTTGTGCAGATTTTACAACTTGTCTTGACAATTGTGGTATGTCCGATGTTGACACCCGGGGTTCCTTCTATACTTGGAATAATGGTCGAAGGGGTAGTAATCGGGTGGATTGTAGACTCGATAGAGCAGCAGGTAATTTCCCTTTTTTTGATTTCTGGAATTCTGTTCATGGTGTCACTCTTCCTAGACACACATTGGATCATTCTCCGATTATCTTGTCTTGCACAAACGCTGATAGGGGTCGAGTCCGTTTTCGATTTCAATCTATGTGGGTGCTCAACTCTTCTCTGCGTTCTACAATTGAAGAGTCGTGGGCTCAACCGGTGCTCTCTTCGCACCCTATGTTCATCATGAGCTATAAACTGAAACGGCTAAAGGGAGTTCTCAAAACTTGGAATAGAGAGGTTTTTGGTCGTCTTTCGGTCAACATTGCGTCTGCATCTAGGGATCTTCGACATGTGCAAAATCAGATATCAATGGAGGGATTTTCTGATGAACTTCATAACTCAGAATTACAAGCGCATGAGGTCCTTGAAACGGCATTAAAGCAAAATGAAATTTTTCTTAGGGAAAAAAGCAGGGTGAAATGGTTGGCTGCAGGGGACAGGAACTCACATTTCTTCCACCAACAGTTCGCTAGAAATAAATCTCGGCAAGGTATCACACACTTGCAAATTGACGGGGAGGTAACCGCTGACTGCTCGGCTATACAGAGACATATTATAGACCATTTCAGCTCAGTTTTCACCTCTTCTACCAATCCTAACAGGGATCTCACAAGCATTGCAGACATTATTCCATCTTGTGTGTCTGTAGAAGATAACATGACACTAACTGCCAAGCCATCTATTGAGGAGATTAGAGACACAGTTTTTCATATGGATGCAGATAGCGCCCCCTGGCCCTGATGGGTACACTGGTATTTTTTTCAAATCATTTTGGAGTATAATTGGCCACGATTTTTGCAAGGCTATTCTGAACTTTTTCAGTCAGGGGACATTACCTACGGGTTGGAATTCGAGTCTAATGGTCCTTATTGCGAAAGTCACGGAAGCAATCTCTGTTGATCAGTACAGGCCAATTGTCCTCACCAATTTTTGTACCAAGGTAATCACTAAGATTCTAGCCTCTAGACTTGCCAATCTCTCTAGCAGAATTCTTTCTCAAAATCAATTCGGTTTTACAAAGGGTCGGAGAATATCAGATTGTATTATTGGAGCTTCGGAAGGGGTAAATATGCTTCAAAAGAAATGTTTCGGTGGGAACTTGGCAATCAAAATTAATATTCGTAAAGCATTTGACACTTTGGAATGGGATTTCATTTTAGAGGTATTAAAGTGCTTCGGTTTTTGTCATCAATTTCAAGATTGGATTCGTTCTGTTTTTTCCACTGCTAGGTTATCTATTGCCATCAACGGCCAAGACCATGGCTATTTTGCATGCTCAAGAGGTGTTAGGCAAGGAGATCCGTTATCTCCCCTCTTATTTTGTTTGGCAGAAGACTTCTTTAGCCGATTATTGCAGTCAAGAGTTTCTTCTGGAGCTCTGACACCATGCTTGTATAGCGGTAATGTGAATTTTCCGACTCATTTTCTTTATGCGGATGATGTACTAATATTTCTTAAGGCTACCACTCGAAACATCACTGAATTGAATAGCATCCTCGATCAATATGGCATGATATCTGGCCAGATGATCAACAAGCAAAAATCGGAATGTTTTGTCAACAGATACTGCTCGGCCCGGAGGGGGATTGAATTAAGTGGATTATTGGGAATGAAGTTAGGAGTGCTGCCTTTTACTTACCTAGGAGTGCCTTTATTCTCGGGTGCTCCTAAGAGGAAATGGCTACAGAATTTGGCAGATAGAATTTATGGTAAATTGGCGACTTGGAAAGGTGAATTGCTATCGATGGCCGCTAGACTCACTCTTATTAAAAGTGTCACAAGTAGCTCTTTGCTCCACTCTTTTTCAGTTTACCGATGGCCTCGCTCTTTACTGAAAAAACTCAACCGCGCTATGAAAAACTTCCTATGGACGGGGGATGTGAACAAGCGTAAACTGGTCACTGTAGCCTGGTCCCACTGTTGTTTACCGGCTAGGGAAGGAGGTTTGGGTATTCGAAACTTGATTCACCTGAATTCAGCGATGTTGTCTCGACATAATTGGAACCTCATCTGTGGAAAAGACTTCATTTCAGGGTTAATTCAAAAACGTTTCTTATTCCCAAATGGTTGGCCGAGGAACTATACATTTAACTCTTCAATATGGTCTTCACTAAAACACATATACAGGGATATTCGAAAGCATGTGTATTGGGTGCTTGGAACTGAGTCGGACAGAAACTTTTGGGTGGATGAATGGATTTGGCCAACATTAGCAGATCAAATGGACATCCCGGAGCGGAACAGGCATTTACTCACTGATTGTATTCAGAGATATAGGGATCACACTGGTTGGATTGATCTACCTGTGGAGGGGGATACTGCAGCAGCAGTAAGTCGAGTTTCCATATCGCCTGCTGAGGACGATCTATGTTGTTGGACGCCGTCTCGTAACAGTCAATTCTCTGTTAAAAGCTCTTATGACACATTCAGATTGAAGGGCCAAACAAATAACTGGTACAGGTTTATATGGGGTGACTTTATTCCTCCATCGCGATCGCTCATTTGTTGGAAAGCGTTGCACGGTAAGTTAGCAACTGAGGATATGTTATGCCAACGCGGAATGATACTTGCGTCGAGATGTAGTCTATGCGGAACTGCTGTAGAGACACAGGATCATCTGCTGATACAGTGTATTTTTGCACGCCAAATTTGGAAATCACTAGAGGAGGCTTTTTTAACTTACCTGGGCACACCGCAAATAGTTGCTCAATTATTTCAACGGGCTAATGATTTACATTTCAGTTCGCAGGTCAAGCCATTATGGCAAAGTGCAGTGATTCATGCTATTTGGGTAATCTGGAAGGTAAGAAATAACTATATATTCAATGATGTTTCGGTTGATATCTCATTCACTCTACGACTTATTTGGAAAGGAGTGCGGGATGCAGATTTTTTCAATCATGGGGTAACGGGCTCAGCCAGGGATACACAGATTTTGTTACGATTTGGCATTCAGGGAAGGGCTGCCCCTCCCTTATGTTGCCAGTTCGTAACTTGGGCATCTCCGCCACAGGGCTGGACAAAAGTAAATACCGACGGTTCCTCTTCAACTACAGCATCTGGCGCAGGGGGAATTTTTAGGAACTCGAGAGGGTTTCCGAGAGGTTGCTATGCACTGAAATTAGAGACATGTGATGCTCTTTTTGCTGAAATAAAAGCAGTCATATACGCAATTAAAATGGCTGCGAATCGACATTGGTTTCCACTTTGGATTGAGTCGGATTCGTTGGTAACAGTGAATCTGCTAAAGAGCCGCAGCAAAGAGGTTCCATGGCTGATTGGCTTCATTGTTTAACTATAATTAATAACCAACTGGTGTGTGTATCTCACATTTTTAGAGAGGGTAACTCTGTTGCTGACTGTCTGGCACGTAAAGGGGCTAGTGATATGGGGGAACAGTGGTGGGACAGCTATCCACCGTTTTGTTCTGAATATGTTTTTAATGACTTCAATAGAACTTCATATAGGAGATATTGTTAAGTTTGGTTTTGGACCTGTTGTCCAATTTTTCACTTTTTTCATTCTTTATTTTTGCAATTTGTAATTCTTTTCTTTTCTTTTAATAAAATTTAGGGGTTTGGAGGTTGTGGGTAGGGGCTGATGCCAACCTAGTTGGGATGAGTCTTGCCTCTCAACCTTCTTGCTCTCTGCCTTTACTTAAAAAAAAATTGTCCATGATAACTTCACATATTACTTTTACCCCATCCTCATCATCAGAAGAATCTGAACTGCTGCTTTCTGCTTTTCCATTTCTATTAGCTATAGAGATGAGGACTCGTGGGATTGGTAGAAATTTTGAGCATTAATATGAATTGTGCCCTTAACTATAAGCTTAAGCTTTTAGTTTAAATGATTTCATGACAATGATGATTTCGTAGCCATCATTCAAGGTTTTTAGTCATGAAGACCTGAACTTTTCAACTTCAAGCTTTGAAAATGTGCTTATTATTGCAATTTTTTTTATCAAAGTGTATATTAGAGCCACAACACTCACCTGGAAACTCCCATCACCTATGCAAGCAATCACACGCTTATTTCTCGCAGCCTGAGCGTATCTGAGAGTAGCACCTACTGACCAACCAATAGATCCATATTACATCTGGAATTTGTACCTGAAGCAATCCATTCATAAATAATGGATAACAAATATAGGGAGTGCATTCAATTTTCTTAACTCTGCTACTTACCCATAATTTTCAGGGAGGCAGAGTTTCTGATAGTTGAACCATGAATCTCCAGTTTCAGAAATTACTGCAGAGTCCCCGGTAAGCATTTCCTAATTCATGTTCCAAACAAAGTTAGAAAAATCAGAAGCATGAAAAATGGTTTATAAAGAAAGAATGCTATTGATGACAAAGGGAATCAAAAGCGAAGAATGACCGAATCAAAGACTAAAAGCAACAGTTGTCTGATAGCACGAATACCTTGGAATATACAGAATATTAAATATGATCTTGGTAGATATTGCATTAGCCACTGGAGAAAGAACATTAGGATATGAATCCCACCTCGATCCTGCGACACAATACCGAGATGGAATCCCAAAATGCTGTGATCCCCTGAAAATAAACGAGAAAAGATTCATTTAAGTAAAAATCCAATTTATGAATGCATTTCTACTAACCTTATTGATATGATCTGTTAAATACAGTAGCCAGCCAAAGTAAATACCACTTATGTACAGATTATGGAGGGAATATGACGATTCTATTGATGATAAAATATATATATACAGTAATAGAAACCAAAGTCTATATTGTATAATTACAAATATACCACTAAATATTATATAATCGTATCACTCATGAATGATGTCCTGTCATTTCCAGGGGTTCATTTGGTTATTGTCCTACCTCTGACTTAAAAATATGACATAAATGATGGAATGGAAGTTAGACAAACTACTAGAATGATCTAACATATAATCAGTAGTTTATCTTGAACCTTGGTGCAAGTTGAATTTTAAACTTTGTAAAAGGATTAATGAGAGAAATTGAAGGAGAAGTCTCAACTGATATCAACCAACCATAGGATGATCCAACATATATTTTATCTTTAATCACATGATTCTGCAAATCAACAAAGTACAAAGTTTCCTTCTTCTCTACAACGTAAATTATATATGTAATGATCTATCATCAGCATCAGCAGCATCATCATAATCAAGATCAACATTTTCATTATCCATACATGGCACTAGCAAGAGGCACTTGTTACTACTTATCTTTGGGAATACAGGTTTCCATGATTTAAAAACACAGGCTATTCTAACTTTGTCATCATATAAACTTACTCAGTCAACGATCTTTCTCAACAATTCGAATAGAAGATTCTCCCATTCACCCATAGTTTTATATGATTCTCCCATTTAGATTGATAATTGACAGTCAATATGAATCAATTATACACTAGAAATCTTAAATCTAAACTTAATAAACAAAAACTTAACTTCAATTGGTGAGTGTTCGACTCGACTGCATCAAATACTAAACCGCATGGATTGTATGTAGCTATGAAATCTTAAATCTTAAATTAAAGCATATGGAAATCATAAATAAACCCAAAATCCCCAATTTTAGAAACAGAACACAATTTCCCAATTGAAAACACAAAAACTCTTAAATCTGTATTGATCTACTAGATATAATGGTTAACGCAACCCAAGACAAACTGACAGTGCTCATAGACATTCTAACATCCATTTCAATTTTTCATTGTTTAGCAACCGATACATAGTTAAACTGTGACATTTATGTACACATGCCAGAACTCAATAATGGCCTTATAGAAGGAAATAAGAATAATTAAGTTAAACTCATAAAAAGATGCAATTTCAAGATTAAACCTTAGTTGGCATACCAAATTACATACCTGAAGGGAAAACTGCAGTTTCTTATCCCAGTATAAGCTAAAGATTGGAAGAGTTTGATTTCCAATAGCCAGTACACATGCTCCTGGGTGAAGAATGGAAGGAACACCAGAGAGCACATATATATACTTCTCTGGAAGCCTATGTTTTGGCAAAACACCCACGAACAAAGGATTCTCCCTCCATAGTCCATAAGCATAAGCCGATGTATCCACCTGAAGCTGCCAATGTGGGTCGCCAAGGAAAACACAAAATAGATACATGAGCAAGTGAGAATCAGTAGGAAGGTGGCAACTGACATCCCCACTCCTCATGTACTCATATTTCTTCAAGCAAGCCCCTTCAGCAAGCTCTGTAAGAGAAGGTAACCCCAAGTATAATTAAATAACAAGTAAGCATAAGGTAACAATATGTTTTAGAAGATAAAAATGGCATTAAAGATACATAATAAGCAATCAAATGAAGTTTAATGGAGTACCCCGAATCCTCTGCACCATATAGCCGTCTGGGATGTTGCTATGTGATAGCAATCCTTTGACCCATTCTCCTTTGATCAATGTATGAAGCCTTTCATGCTCAGTGATGGCATTAAGACATTCATGAATCCTAGGATTTTGCTGGGAGGTTTGATGCAAACTGACAGCAGGAAACTTAGCTACAAGCAATAAGGTTAAAACGACATTAAGCCTAAAAAATAACGGTAAATCAATCCAGAACAAGGGAAAAAGTTATAGTGGAGCAACTAACTCATGGAAGTATCAAGAGCCTGCAAAAGTGTGCGACGTAATTGCTCGAGCATGCAATTCCGGCCCCATGGCTTCCAATCAATTGGATTTCCTATTTCACTAATAGTGATAGAAATACCAACTTTGGCAGCAGCTTGCATGACCTGCATATGAAAATAATATTTAAGCAATCTATAGTGTAATAGATTTCAGGGACACATCATTTCAAAGAACAAGTATGGATATTCAACAAACTTCACTTAGATTCATGAACTTCTATTTCTACCATCCCAATGGAAAGGCACCACATACACACTTTACCGGAATGTGGAATACAGGTGTCTCGAACAAAATAAGTTTGTTTTTCAGTCGTACTACTAAACTGTTTAAATAAAAGGAGAGTTTAATATATAATTCTCCCACTACTATATATGTGTAAGCTTCTCCCACCAGGATTTATGTATATGTTGTAAAGTTAGGAAGCTTAATGATCCTAATCAAAATTGGAGAAAAAGAACAAATGAACACCAAAGGTCCAGTAGAGGGACAAAAGAACAAATGTAAAACTCAATAATTAGTTGCAATTATGATTATAAATTTTACATTAACTTTCCTTGTTGATATTTCTGCTAACCAAATCATCTTTCTCTAATATGATTTCAGTTATAAATCATATAAATAGAAAAGGGATGAGATTAAACATCCTAATTTTAATTTGGAATGCAAAAAGAAAACCATTGTAGCTTCTAAATTTGTGCCTGGACACACCTCTAGCAAGGGGTTACGCTCAGAAAGGCACACTAAGAGGCGTGCCTCTTGAACAGAGCCCCCTTTTGGCTTTTTTGGAGGATCCTCTCAAGTTGAGTTTCAGCTTTAGAAGTCATGTTTTAATATAATGATAATCTTAACCATTCATTTCAATGTTGAGACTCAACTTGAGAGAATTCTAATCCCTGAACTAAAACACCACAAAGCTACAATATGTATTTAATGGTAGATTCTCTTGTTGCACTATATAGAATTCCGTTATCTACATGCTCTTTGTCCTTTCTTGAAGCATTTTTCGTGATGATCTAGTATGGGGCACATTTTGCATAGAAAACAAGGCCAAATCAACCATGTCACGCTTTCGATCCAAACATATTGAGATAGTGTTACCATTGTCATATTCAATATGAAAATAAGCACATTGAAACATAATGTGCAGAAAATCTCATTCTCCTTGGAAAACAAGAAAGTAAGATACTCCAAATTCTGTGGAACAAATTGATGACATACCAATTAGCCTAGGAGCAAAATCATTGTCTACAATAGTTTAGTCTGAAGTCCTTGAACCCTGATGGTTGACTTTTCATTACTAGATCTCATTGGTGTACAAGATGCTACAGAAATTTATCTAATTGATTGAAATGGAACTTCTAATTTTAACATGTGTCCTTAATATTACTAAATGATTTGAAATCCACCTCATAGTAGAAAAAAAAAAACAATAACGCTCAAAATCACTAAATGATTTCTCTCAAGTTTGTGAGAATTAGAGGAGAGTCATATGATGAGAGAATCAATTGAAGATTACATGTTTCTCTTTTGTTATATAATAGAAAATCAAAACTATTACAACTAAACAAAGTATAAACTGAAGCAACTATGTTAAACTTTACTCACAAGTATATACATGTTTACTTCTCTATGCTATATATGCACTTGTCAATTTATCCCATGATGCTGTCATTTTTAGAAACGTGATGATGTCCTTAGCTGAAACAGTGACCAACCCCTAAGACCGAATTCTGGATATTAACGAGTGCAGCCATAGAAAGAAACCTCAACTTGAACTTAGCCAACAAAAAAGACCCATAGAAAGAAAACCTCAACTTGAACCTTAGCCAACAAAAAAGTGATAATCTCAAAAACAAATACATATATGAGTTATTAAAAACAAATACAGCTTAAGTATTATTCAACAAGAGTAGGCATTATTTTAAATGACGTATTTGAAAGATTAAGGACACTGAAATCCAGCAGGAACATCCTTTCCACAGGAATTCAAGAGCAAGCTCAAGGAGATAGGAACATTAAGACTGAGACCTAAAACATTAGCCTTAAGAGCGGTGCAAAGGCAAATGGGACCTTCAAGATCAACCAGTCTTGGAAAAAAAGAAAGTAAGATACTCCAAATTCTAGAGACACAAAAGTTCTATAAAATGTGAATGAAAGATCACACGAAATTGAATTTGGCTGATGAATCTAAGAAATAGTGAAAATTCTCAATATTCTGATAGGAACAGAAAAACGTATACAGAGAAGAAAATTGAAAATAAACCATTAAATTGATGAACTCAAAGAACTATTACACTACTAATGAAAACAAAAGACAAAGATAGAATGGACATAGCCTAAATGTAACGCTCACAGGTATTCTTTCTTCTCTATTAAATTAAACGAACAACGCTCAAATCAAATGAGCCAAACAACATAATTTTTCATGACCCCCTTCACACTCTGCACTTGTGCATAACTAACTAAAGCGTAGTCTCTCTTCACAATATTCTGAATAGCAATCTCAATGGGTTCTATTTTTTAGTCTAAGCATTACTTGTATAAAAATTATATATTTTGTACATGTATGTTTACCATTTAGAAGCACCTTGATGATCAAAATTGGAAGGTTTTATATGCATAAAAAGTTCACAATAAATCTTTGACCTCCATCCCAGTAAGTTGATTAAAGTTCTCCACTCAATTTGAGAGATAATTTTATGTCTCCATTTTCCTATCCCCATCTATCTATGTGTATCTAACAACTCAATTTATGTGTGATTCCCTTATCCACGGAGAGACAGTATAAGCAAAATAGTGAAATACCTTAATGTGGCTGGTTTCAATCTTGTTGAGTAGAGGTTTGAGAAGAACCGATGAAAACCAGTGCCTTAGGCTGTCACGGCACTCATGGATTTGAGGATAGATACCCAAATCCTTGAAGGCCTGAACAGAGTCTTGAATTGATAAAGGATCGCCCTCTCTCTTAGAGATCCTCAGACGCCTCAAGGGAATGCGTCTCAAGGGAACAGCAGCGTCAGATTTAGGATGGGGAGAATATAAAAGGGAACTAGCCCAAGGAACAGCAGCGTCAGATTTAGGATGGGGAGAATATAAAAGGGAACTAGCCCAAGGAACAGCAGGGTCTGATTTAAGATGGTGGTGTATCGGGACAAGGATTTCACGACGTGACTTGGGGGGAGGTTTTTCACTTGATTCCCTCACAACTTTTGGCTCGAGAGACTCAAAAATGTGGGAGCAGAGAAAAAATACAGCCACCAAACCCATGAAAGTCTGCAGCACCTTCAAAAATATATCTGATGGGCAAAAACAAAGTATTGGATAAAAGAATAAGAGAGTTGATTAAAGAAAATAAAGTGAATTGAGGAACTTACAAGCTGTTTCTTGGAGCAAGTTTGAGGGTCTGGCTGTTCCAAATAGATGAATTTCCCTTCATTAATTTAAAGTAAATAATATTGGTGTCAGACAAATGAATGAATTTTATTTATTGCAGTCTAAGAAGAAATATTCAGTTGTAAACATTTGGTCCAATAAAAGGCTTGTGCAATCATGAATGCAAAGGATTGATTTCAAGGTATAGTGGTTTGTTCCAAGTTGATGAACCTGCTCCTATAATGAAAAAAGGAGCAGGTTCATGTGGAACTGAGGCTCGACTTTATTCTTCCAAGTCTGTTTTGATTATCTAATGTTCGTTCCTTCATCTCTATTTTTACTATTTGTTTTTCTATGGCTGTGACAGAAATCATGTCTTGTGTATCTGCAGGTTATGCTATAATTCATGTTTCAAGTAATCCTACCCTATGAGACTTTTCCTGTTTTCATGTCTTGTGAAAACTCCATTAAGTTGTAAACTCCATTTGGTCTAAGAAGAAAAATCCATGAAGTTGTAAATTCCAATGGATTGATTTCAAGATATTTTAGCATATAGATATAGTGTTGAAGAGATCTTCATATGGAATTATCATTACTTCCTTCAGATATCTAAATTAAATTCACATGAAAAACAAATATATAATTTTCAGTGCTCTTTACTGATGTGAATTATTGATAATGTTATAAGGATTAAATTAAGGAACCCAGCTACAATCAACTGCACAAAAGAAGAAACCAAATAAATGATGATCAAACAGAAAAGAAAGCAAAAACTATTAATAGCCAAAAACAACTATTGGACACTAATCCTCATTTTTCTAAATGAACTTAACCTGCACATTTAATTAGTTAGCTTGTTTTGTTCCAAGTTGATGAACCTGCTCTTATAATGAAAAAAGGAGCAGGTTCATATGGAACTGAGGCTCGACTTTATTCTTCCAAGTCTGTTTTGATTATCTAATGTTCGTTCCTTCATCTCTATTTTGACTATTTGTTTTTCTATGGCTGTGACAGAAACCATGTCTTGTGTATCTGCAGGTTATGCTATAATTCATGTTTCAAGTAATCCTATCCTATGAACTTAACCTGCACATTTAATTAGTTAGCTTGTAAAATGTCTGCTAATTTTTATAAAGTAACACTTATTAATTTTTATTAAATTTTGGGATAAGGTGAAAAAATACCCTTATCATTGACAATCAAGAGCAAAAATACCCTAACGTTCAAAATGATACAATGAAAGACCTAAGCTTAATAAGTTGGTCCAATTTTAGACAAAACTAGCACATCTGTTGATTCTGGTAATAATTATATGTTTTCTCTATTTACATTTTGATTATCCTTCACCTATTCAATCCTTTCGTTTATAAGAACCCAGAACCTCAAAGCAAATGTCGAAACCATAATACTCAAATCAAAATGTTTAAAACCCTCATGAATCATGTATATATCATGGTCATCTACTCCTCCTTCTCTTAAATTAAAGAAATCGTGACTATGAAATGCCAAATGAAGCACATCATATATTGTTGGCAATTTTCGGTGAAGTGTAAATACCATATATGATAAGATCAGCAACTAACTAGATAGAGATATAGAAGAGCTAGAACAGATTATGTAACAAACAAGTTCAAGGAAAGTAATAAGAACTTACTACAACAGACAGAGGAAGGTTAGGATTTTCTACATTTTGATTTGGGGATTTTGTATTTTTTACAGATGAACGGGATGAATAGACAAACCAGATGGGGGGCTTTGTGTAATCAAGTGAAATATTTAGTATTATCTAAAATAAAAACTGTACTATTTTTAAGCTTGGGGGCATTTTTGCTCTTTACTGTCAAAGTTAATAGCATTTTTACATCTTATTCCTTAATTTTTTAATTGTTTGTGTGTTAACCAAATGAAAATCAAATATTATTTTTTTACCATTTATTCAAGCGAGTAAGATTATTAATGTATCATTCGTTTGTTAAAACCATAGTTGTTAAATCGAGATTCGACTCATGACTCGAAATCTCATTTTGCGAATCGGGACTCGTGAATCAAGTTGAATCGTAAGATTCGGATCAAATTCAAAATGCTATAAAAAAATAAAATATTAACCATATTTAATTTTAAATATTAGTCCAAGAATGCAATTTTAATGTCTAAATAGAAATTATATCACGTTATAAAAGAAAGTAGAGACAACCGGAATATAAAAAATAGAACGAATAGAGAGTAGAAGATAATACCAAATAAATAGAAAAGAAAATGGAAGGTTTTGGAATTTGTAAAATAAAGAGTCATCTAATTGAAACTATTTGTGTTTCATAACTTTTACACATTTTTTTGTTTTTGTAAATTGAATAGTCATCTTCTTCTCCGGTACGTTTTTTAAATGGTAGCTGAATCGACCGACTCGGATGACTAGATGACTTGGTGAATCGTCCGAATCGGTGGTGACTCGGCCGAGTCGTACCATAGATACGACTCGAATTCTTCATGAATCGAATCGTACGAGCCGACTCGCAACTCGTACGATTCTAACAACTACGGTTAAAACTAAAAAAACAAAAGTGAATATAAATTTAAATTTTATGAGGAGATAGGGGTTCTAACTTCCAAGCTAAAGTTAATTTTAGAATACAAGCAATTTCTTATATCAACTGAACTAATCAATCTTAATGAAGAACAAAATATGACGACTCTATTATTGAAGAACAGAGCCGTCCGACTTTGTTCCTCAAGAACAGATTCCAAACGATCCTATTTTGGTGAAAATAATGTCAAAAAATGATAACAAATTGAAAATAAGTGATTTAAAAAATAAGAAAAATAAAAATAAAAATAAAGCACATAAATAAGTTATTATTTTCAATACCAAATCATGAGTCCAAGAACGGAGAATGCTGAAGCAAATGATAAAAAGATGGCAGATAGAAAATCACGTGTAGAACCTTTAATGCCCTCCATATTACTAAGATTTTTTTTCTCACAAAAAATAGAATAATTTAAGAATAAGAGCTTTATGTCACAAAATAGAATAGAATGAAGGTGGATGCTAGAGAATTGTATTAGAGAATAGAAGAGGAAAGAAGAGAAGAGAATAGAAGAGAGTAGAATAGAAGTAGAGTGTGTTCGTTTATGAATATCTACTTATAGGTAACAAAGAGGTAAAAAAAATTGATTGTTTTCCTTTTTTTAATTTAAAAAAAAATTGATTTTATGGTAAGAAAAGTAAATATGGCAAGAAAAATTTAAATTTATGGTAAGAAAAACTAATATGATAAGAAAATTTGATTTTATAATTAGTAAAGTAAATATGGTTAAAAACTTGATTTTATGGTAAGAATAATTTGATTTTTATGTTAGTCAAAAGGAACATAAATGAATTTATGTTTCCCTTTATGATAGTCAAATGAAAAAGAAAATAAAAAATTAAATAAATGAATTTTGTTTAAATTAATAGATTTTAAAAATTGATTTTTTTTAATATTCACTGCTTAGAAGGATTGAGTCAACTTTCCTTCTACAAAAAATTGCATTAAAGTTTCATCCAATTAGCCATTTATTATATATAATATTGTTCGGAGTTATTCTTAATTAGATCCAATTGACCATTTACTACATATAATATTGTTAGGAGTTATTCTTAATTAGCAATTTTAGTAATATTTTTTAGGGATAAAGTGTAAAAATACATCTAACGTTTACAGCCAGGAGTAATTTTACTCCTAACGTTGGCAGCGAAGAGCAATTTTACTCCTAATATTGACAAGTTGAGTCAATTTCAGATATTATTTTAAAACACATATATTTTTATTCCTTATTCTGCACCAATTGCATATTAGTTCGTTTTTTTAAAAAAAAAATCATTTTTTCTGTGATTTAATAATAGAATTGGAGGTTAATGCTTATTAATTCGGAGAAATATTTTGAATTTTTTATCCAACTCGTAAAATAGACAATATATCGTTTATTTTTTAAAATAATTTATTAAATAATAATAATTATTATTATTATTATAACTTCCATCAATTTTTTTTAAATCGAATAAAGCCAACACAAATTTCATATATAGCAGAACGATTTCAAATGAAATTTTGATTAAAAAAATTAAAGAAATGATTATGGGACTATATTATATTATATTTATTTTTTTATGAGAATTATATTATATTTATTAGTTGAAGGCCTTTATGTCTTTATATATACATAAGGAAAAAGCTATGGAGGCATATTTAATGTATATTTAATTGGGATATATTAACTAAGTTAGAAAAAAATAATGAATCCAAAAAAGAAGAAAAATCGTGGGTTTTTTATGTGAGGGTGAGGGTAATTATATGATAAATTAATAAGAGAGAGAATCAAAATTGATTGATGAGGTACGAGGGAGGAATCATTCATTCATTCTTATATTTAGAGAAAAATGAATCTCATTCCTATTTAAATATTAACTAACCAAATATTAACAAAAGGAAAAAATCATTCTCATTCTCATTCTATACATTCATTGTCTCAAACCAAATACCCCTAAGTCCTACATACTTAATCTGGCATGTATTGTTTTTTTTATTATACTTAAAGTTTTAGCGGCTTGGTTTCACCATGTCATATATCATACAAGTAGCATAAAATAATAAGGTTACTAGTTGACATTTGATTTCTACTTTTGGTAACATATGTTGAGTTCATTATCCTTCGATCTTCTTATTTCATCAAATTGGAAGGTTCTCGTTTTTAGTTCTTCGTATCATTAAACTTTAATCAAGTCATTTTATTCAAGATGGACTTATTTTATTTAGCCACAAAGGGATTCATATATCCATTGTGAGGTGGTCTTCAAAGGATAGCTAGAGCTTGATCTCCAACTGCTACATCTTCTTTGTCCTTTCACAAGTGACAGATTAATGAAGCTTTTAAATTAAGCAAATTGAAGGATTAGAAAACGAAATTGAGAGCTTGGTGATGAAAATTAAAGCTTAGGAAAATGAGATTTTATGGTTCAAAGGGAGAATTTCGAAAATAATTTGAGAGAAAAAATGTTTATGTTGAGTTTTGGTTTGTGTTGGTTGGGGTTTTGAAATAAAGACATAAGGCTCTATTTATAGCCGAATTTTGTAACTCTTATCACCTACCCATAACTCCAATACTTTAATTTTACAGAATTGAAGCACAACAATGTATGTGAGTGGGGGTTGAGAGCTAGAAAATAAAATTTTCAACTGATCACATCTCACGTAATTAGACTCTGTTTTTAGCTCCACAAATACTCTCTGACTTCATCTCAGTCAGCAAATGCAAGATTCCATGTAGTTGCAGCAAGGTTCCTTCGTTTGGTGCATAACTCCCTCTGTAAGATTGATTCTGTTTGAACTCCACAAATACTCTTTGGCTTCATTTCAATCAGGAGATACAGGATTCCAAGTAGTCCGAACGAAATTCCAACATATGGTGCCCCAAAGAAATATGTTTTTGAAGGTCTCTGATGCTGGAAAAATAGGAGCTGAAATTGGTTCTTTTCTATGAAGCACCGATACTTCTCGGATGTCAACGTACGTGTATCCGATACTCCGAGTACGGGGACACGACGGGATATGTACGGGGCACGCTTGGGAAGTATCCCCTTTTTTCTTTCCTTTTTTAAATTAGGGGATACTTCAGGGATACTTTAGGGGTTTTTTTTTTTTTAAAAAAAAACTTTGAAAGTATAGTGGCTTTTTAAAAAAAAAACTAAGAAAGTATGAGGATTAAAATTAAATAACCTCATCCTACTAGTATATTTGTGTTTTTATAATGACTTTATGAATATGATTTGTGATTTATATATTTATGTATCTTTAGGAATTTTTCATTATAAATGATATATATTATTAATTATATATAAAATTTGTCGTATCCCACCGTATCTCATATTTTTTAGAAATGTCGTGCCGTACCCGTACCCGTATACATACCCGTATCGGTGCTTCATAGGTTCTCTTTTATTTTCTTTTCTTTATTTCTTTCTGATTTTTAAACTTTATCTTATTTTTATATTAATCTTTTTATTAATAAAAAATTAAAAATTTATTTCCACCCCAACAATATTAATTCAATTTTTAAATCTATACTATATATAATTACGGAAGCAGAGAGAAATGAGAAAAAGTGTTTTAGAGGTCTTTTTGATGAGTTGTCAACGTAGTAAAAAATCAGATTAAAAATAAATATTTAATTAATTAAAAATAAATATTTAATTAATTAAAAATAACAAATTTATATTTATAAAATATTAAATATTAAATAATTACTAGCCTATTAATTAAAATAATAAAAGAAAGCAAGAGTTACGGGAAGATGAAAAAACACAAAGCAAATGAAATCCAAAAGTCACAAATAAACTTCTATATATAGCATGATAGATAGTATTCCACCATTATATTCATTGGTCACAATAGATAGTATTATATTTCTGAAGGTAAATATTCGATTTTTTTCATATGTTGTAGTTATTTTGTTCTCAATTATGTTGTTGCTTTATTTTTATTAAACAATAGTTGTTATAGTTTCATCTTTCAGATTCATTTCTGTTGTTACCCATGTTCTATATCTCTCGCTATCTTATCCATGTTTTCTTTTTTATTTGTCTTTTTTTTCCAAACCGATAGCTTCAGTTGAAGAAATCCGACCAAAATAGAAGATGCATGAACAACTAAAACCGGAAAACACAAAAGTGTCAAAAATTACAAGAAATTCTTATGTTTCTCAAGGTAATTATTCGATTTTGTTCATATGTTGTAGTTATTTTTGTTCTCACTTATGTTGTTGTTTTCTTTTTATTAAACAATAGTTGTTATAGTTTCATTTTTCAGAGATGAAATTCCATTTCTGTCGTTACCCAGGTTCCATACCTCTCGCTACCTTATCCATGTTTTCTTTTTTATTTGTCTTTTTTTTAATGACTAAAATAAAGATTTTATAAATTTGTATTCTTTTTTAGTATATGTTGCTAGGTGTTATCGTTTCGATTGCTAACTCTTAACTAAAATTTAGATTTTCGGCTTTATATGAACTCAATTTTTGGCTTTCTCAATTGTGCTGTTGTTTTATTTTTATTAAACAATTGTTGTTATAGTTTCATCTTTCAGAGATGAAATTCCATTTCTGTCGTTATCCAGATTCCATACCTCTCGCTACCTTATCCATGTTTTCTTATTTATTTATTTATTTTTTAAAATGACTAAAATAAAGATTTTGTATATTTGCATTCTTTTTTAGTATATGTTCCTAGGTGTTATCGTTTTGATTGTTAACTCTAACTAAAATTTAGATTTTCGGCTTTTTATGAACTCAATTTTTAGTTTTAATTGAAGTTAGATTAATTTTTCTAATTCGGAACATGTTGAAATCCACTCATTTTTTTAGTTTGAGTTTAGCTAATTGATATGGATTGTATTTTTTATTTTTATGCATTTTGGTACAAATAGATATAAAGTTTCACACGATAGTTGTTCATTGAAGTTTGAGACATATTAAATAAAATATTAAAGAGATATTAGAATATTATACTTACAATGAAGTTTATTTCAATATAAATTATGTTATATTATTATTATTATTATTATTATTATTATTATCAAGAAGTTATTTTTTCCCAATTTTCTAGACAAGGAGATTGTAAGCATCTAATACGCTTGATAAGATGTTTATTCTTGAAAAATGTGGATTATGCTAGATACGAATTCAAAATCAAGGTAAATAAAAATAAATTTTGATGCTCAAAATCCTAAAAATGTACATTAATTATGGATATTGAGTAAATATGGTTAAAAACTTGATTTTATGGTAAGAATAATTTGATTTTTATGTTAGTCAAAAGGAACATAAATGAATTTATGTTTCCCTTTATGCTAGTCAAATGAAAAAGAAAATAAAAAATTAAATAAATGAATTTTGTTTAAATTAATAGATTTTAAAAATTGATTTTTTTTAATATTCACTGCTTAGAAGGATTGAGTCAACTTTCCTTCTACGAAAAATTGCATTAAAGTTTCATCCAATTAACCATTTATTATATATAATATTGTTCGGAGTTATTCTTAATTAGATCCAATTGACCATTTACTACATATAATAATGTTAGGAGTTATTCTTAATTAGCAATTTTAGTAATATTTTTTAGGAATAAAGTGTAAAAATACATCTAACGTTTACAGTCAGGAGTAATTTTACTCCTAACGTTGGCAACGAAGAGCAATTTTACTCCTAATATTGACAAGTTGAGTCAATTTTAGATATTATTCTAAAACACATATATTTTTATTCTTTATTCTGCACCAATTGCATATTAGTTCATTTTTTTTTAAAATCATTTTTTCTGTGATTTAATAATAGAATTGGAGGTTAATGTTTATTAATTCGGAGAAATATTTTGAATTTTTTTATCCAACTCGTAAAATAGACAATATATCATTTATTTTTTAAAATAATTTATATTTATCTTCTTCCATAAATCAATTAAAATTATTAAATTAACAATTAAATTAACCAATAATTAAATTAAATATTTAAAAAATATGTAATAATAAGAAAACTAATATAATAATTATGTGTATGTATATTAAAAAAAAAGTACCCCAAATTAAATAAAAGCAAATTTTATTACTAAAATAAATATCACAAACGACAACACAATAACGAAAAATACAAGAAATAATTATTAAAATAGAATTTACTTGAAATTTTAAAAACATGACTTAACACACTACTCATATGGTGCGGGTAACGGTTGGTTGAGGTCTGGAGGTCCTGGATTATTCCACAAATGCTCAACGAGATCGGCTCTAAGATTCATATGATTTGATGTATTACGGATTCGTAAATCGCGTTCCAGACGACTCTTCAAATCATCAGGAGCGCCAGAAAAAATGCCCTGCTCACGGAGATTTATTGGTTCTTCTTGAGGATAGTTGCTCTGATACATGACGCGTTCATCCTCAACAATCATGTTATGTAAGACTATACATGCTTCCATGATATCATGGAGTTTAGATTCCTCCCAGAATCTTGCGGGTCCACGAATGATAGAGAAACGGGCTTGCAGAACTCCGAATGCTCGTTCTACATCTTTTCGAGCAGTCTCCTAACGAGTCTTGAACAAAATTTTCTTTGGCTCAAACGGAGCAGAATAACTTTTTACAAATGCAGCCCATTCAGGATATATACCATCAGTTAGGTAGTATCCCATATTATATGTCTTATTATTAACAACAAACACCTCTTCACGAGCTTGCCCCCTTAATTTCTCATGGAATAAAGGCGACTTGTTAAGCACATTAAGGTCGTTGTTTGATCCAGCAACACCGAAGAAAGCATGCCATATCCATGTGTCTTGTGAAGCAACTGCTTCAAGCATAATTGTAGGAACCCCATGATCTCTCGGGTATATTGACCTTGCCAAGCAACTGGACAATTTTTCCACTCTCAGTGCATGCAATCAATACTTCCTTGCATCCCTGGAAATCTATGTATGTCTTTGTGCATCTTAAAAAGGCGTTTGACATCATTAGCATTAGGCTTCCTCATGTAAACTGCTCCGAACACCTCGACAATAGCACGATGAAATTTGGCCAAACATTGTAAGGCTGTAGTCTCTGCGATCCTGAGGTATTCGTCTTCATGATCGGCGGCCTCCCCATAAGCAAGCATACGAAGAGCTGATGTACATTTTTGAAGTGGAGTAAATCTCAACTTGCCCATAGCATCAGCCCTCTGTTGGAAATATGGCGAGTGATTTCCTAACTCTTGAACTATACGTAAGAACAACGGTTTACTCATCTGAAACCGTCTACGAAACATGGCCTCATCGTACACCGGAGGATCTGCAAAGTAATCTTCATATAACCGTGTTGCACCTTCTTCACGGTTGCGATTTAGATGTCTCCGACGACGAGTTGGTACAGATGGTTCTGTTAATTGTTGTACGAGAGCTTGATGAATATAATCATTTGTTTCATCCCAGAAGCTATAAACGCCATCACCCCGATTGAATTGTTCAAAATAGTTGGAATCAGACATTTTTAGAGTGTTTGATACAATATCTGAGTGGTTATTGAGGTGAGTAGTTGTGTAATTTATATGAGAAAAATGTAGTGAGGTGTTCTGTAATAAATGGTAGTAGGTGTGTATTAAATTGAAAGAGTAGTTGTGTGTTAGTAGGTGTGTATTAAATTGAAAGAGTAGTTGTGTGTTAGTAGGTGTGTATTAAATTGACAACACCTTTAACTTAACAAGACCTTCACGTGCTTTATTAAAGTAGCCGATACAGTCCAAATTCGAATTCGGTGCGAATTGACAAGACCTTCACGCGTATTATTAAAGTAGACGATACAGTCCAAATTCGAATTCGGTGCGAATTGACAATACATTCACGTGTTTTCTTAAAATAATTAATTTTAAATCATAATTTAAGCATAAATACAACATATAATTTAAAATTACTACATAATCATAATCTAAGCATAAATACAACATATAATTTAAAATTAATCCCTCATATCGATCCCAACAGACTGTTCGGTGTCAAAGATCTCTCTAGCTTCTGCAATTGTTTCTGTATATTCTGTTGGAAGATTGTCCCATGGCCTTTCATTTGGTCCCCAACCAGCATTGCAGTTATTTTTCTGTGCACTTACGTGTTGGAGAGCAATAGTTGTGCTGCGAAGGGAGTGCCAGTTTGCACATAAAGATGCTGGATAAGTTTCATAGAGCTCATGAAACGCATTAGATGCTGTCAGTTTTAAAAAAATATGACAGATATATATTTTGGTTTTTGCAATGCATTGTAAAGCCTCGTTTTTTCGACCAATAATTGGGTAAAACGATCATTCCATGCATGAATCGGCATAAACCATTACATAAATGTTTGAACATTTGGAGGAATAGTACCTCCACTGAGACTGTCACACCATTCAGACAGAGAAAACTCGATAGGTATATAATGCATATAGCATAAGAACCACAACATGTACATCGAGCACCTGGGAAACTCCCCACGGCTCGGAAGTTTAAAACACGACATAAAAGGGAACATAGGATGAAACAAAGCCGGTTGAATAAAAGTTTGTCCATAAGAACGAACAACATCATACTGATATTCAATCATCTTCTCTGTGCATTGCTCCTGATTCAGGCTCGAGATGATGCTCCATTCAGTAGGGAAGTTTGAGTAATTCTGGGAGGGATCCATTTTACAATTGGGGTGAGCTTAGATGTCCATAGTATGTTTATCTTATAGAGAGATATGTACGTGTTGTCACGATCATTATACGTGAACAGCTGTATCCAGCTGTGTTGAATTATGGTCGTATATGGTATCCCATGTGAACATCACTATAATTATTGAAGCAAATGGTATCCGATGTGAAATAGTAATACATAGAAATTGTAGTACAATACAAATTTTATAAGAAAAAGACAACAAATAACATAATTTAACACCAGAACATAGGAAACTTAATTACTTAAAGAACAAAATAAACTAAGACACTAATAATTCATCAATTTTTCGGAAACACATCTGGATGTTGGGGTTTATGTCCTATAGACAATTGTTTTAGGATATAAATATTAATGAATAAATTGTTTATTTAATCATTTGTTTAATCAGATATATAGCATTAAAATGTAAATATATATAAAGGCACAAATCTTTCATAAAGAAAGTAATCCTAAGTTTATTTAAGTAGTTATAAAGTGTTCATACAAGGATGAAGTGAGACTATACTTTATAATAAGATCAATAAACTTAAAATCAACCCAAGTCAAGTAATATGTTATAGGGGTTGGCATATCACTGTTGAGACTTGCATGTAACAATGTTTTCTGTCGAGACAGAAAGCTGATCTCACAAGCTTTAGATATTTAGATATCTAGATAGTTACATGGATCCGGTGAAGGAGTTCATTAGGATTGGGACCCAACTTGAGATAACAGTATGGATTGATTTATCTAATGTGTCAATTGTTCATCTCATTGGTATTAGTAGGTATAACTAATCCTCAGACTCAAACATTTGTTAATTAGTGATTCTGGATTATGGAGTCTGGTACTTTGATTATGTGCGAGCACGATCCAACAGGTGAGAGCCTGGGGTGTGTGAGAGCAGGGTTGGGTATCACACAAAGTAATTGCAGAATAGTTAATGTCAGATTGAGCATTCGTCACTCCCGATAAGTGGGAGATATATCCAAATGGCCGCTTGTGGTGAATTGACTGAAATCCTTGCAAGGTGATAGAGTTAAGAGTAGAAATGGACATTTCACTTAACTTATCTTTCAGAGTGAATTCAACCTGTACAAGTAAAACCAGACTCTTCGTTATATGTAACCTTGACACGTTCCATGGTTATAAGGAATTGACCGACAGGATATAGTTGATGAAGGATCGTATTATACTGTACCTAATACAGAAAGGTTAACGCCAGTTATCAACCTGACTTCTTAATTGCTCTGGGGGAATATCATAGGTTCTGCTAGTAACAGCTCGCGACGGTATTCTGTTATATATATGTTGGAATTAATCGTGATGAATAATTTCAAAGGATATATACGGCTAGTGGCAATAAAGAACCTAATGGGTCGCATATGGGACTTGGAATCGGAGGACGAAAATGTAATTAGTGAGACGCTATATATATGGGCCGAAATTTGTAGATTAATTAGGGATAAAATTAATAATTATAATTTGATTGTGGTTATGAATTAAATTAAAGAATTATCTGATAATATTAATTAGAAGTTTTTATGTGATTGAAACTCTAATTAATTATCCCTAACATTAATTAATTATTAATTTGATTAATGATAATTATCTAGATATAATTAGTTATTATTTAGATAATAGTAAAGTGTTTATTTAATTATCTAATTAGGAATCCCGCTCTGATGGACTTCTTCGTTTGGAATGTTAGAGGTGCGGCGAGCAAGGCTACCCGCATTCATGTCAATGATCTCATTAAACAGTTTAACCCTTCCTGCTTTGTCCTTCTTGAGACCAAGGTTAGTGGAGCCAAAACAGATGAGGTGGTTAGAAAGTTTAATAATTGGAATTGCGTCAGGTCGGAGGCTACTGGCCGGGCAGGGGGGATTTGGCTCTTTTGGAAGCCAGGTCAAGTCAATATTGATATTGTTACTATGGACAGTCAATTCATCCATAGTAAGGTGTGTTGCCCGGGTAATAAACCCTTCTTTATTACCTTCGTCTATGCTGATCCTGTTTCGACTAACCGAAGAAGGCTGTGGGAGATCCTTCATTCTTTTAGCTCTAACATGGTGGAGGCGTGGTTGGTTGCCGGGGATTTTAACGACATTGCCCTCTTGAGTGATCAGAGAGGAGGGGGTAATCATTATGTGAACCGGTGTCTTAATCATAAGCAAATTATGGATATGTGCGGGCTTTCGGGCCTGGGTGCTGCTGGCCACAAATTTACCTGGAAAAGGAATAGTGTGTTTGTTAGGTTGGATAAGGTGTACGCTAATGTTGCAGCGATTTATAGGTTTTCTGAGGTCAAGGTACTTAATCTCCCTTTCCGTCACTCAGACCATTGCCCTATCCTCATTAATTTGGTCAAAGGAAATCGGCTGAAAGGTAATAGACCTTTTAGGTATCTGGTGGCTTGGGAGTCTCACCCCGAGTTTAAGGATTTCGTTAAAAGCAATTGGCATCCCCACTCTGATGTTCTCCTCGCTACTGAGGAATTCAGGAGGAATGTGGCTGTTTGGAATAAAAATACTTTTGGTCATATTATCAGGAGGAAGAACAAACTCTTGAGGAGAATGGAAGGTGTTCAGCGTTGCTTGGAGGTTCGTTTTGATCATAGCCTGAATGGTCACCTAAGAGCTCTTCAGAACGAGTTGGAAGCTGTGCTTAGACAGGAAGAGCTTTTGTGGTTCCAGAAATCTAGGAAGGCTTGGATTCAAGATGGGGACCGGAATACCAGGTTTTTCCACCTCTCAACGATCATTAGGAGACAGCGAAATAGGATCGAGGCTATTAAAGACGCCAGTGGTGAGTGGATTTTTGAGGAGGAGGACATTCGGCGCCTTGCCCTTGATTTCTACAAGGACCTGTTCAGAGAGGAAGCTGTGGACCTAGAGAGTGCCCACTCTGGCATTTCCTTTCCTCGTTTGGGGGAGGATGCTATTAATAATGCTTTCCATCCCATTGAGCTTAAAGAGATTGATCTGGCCTTCTCCAGCATCGGTTCCACTAAGGCTCCTGGTATTGATGGTATCCCCGCTAGTTTCTATCATAAACACTGGGACACTATTAAAGAGGGTATATACAGCTTTGTGTTAGGTGTCTTTGGTGGTTCGAACGATATCAGTTTGGTTAATAAAACCCTCCTTGTCTTGATTCCTAAGGTTGCCAAGCCTTCTTCCTTTCTCCAGATGAGACCCATCAGTCTTTGTAATGTCTTGTATAAAGCTATTACTAAGATTGTGGCTAATAGAATCCGGAAGATCCTTCCGGATATTATCAGCCAAAATCAAGGGAGCTTTGTTCCTGGAAGACAATTGATGGATAACGTTGTTATTGCCCAGGAGGTTGTCCATTCTATGAGGATTAAGAAAGGCAAGAAAGGGATCGTGACTCTCAAGCTGGATCTGGAGAAAGCCTATGATAGGTTGAACTGGAGCTTTCTTCTGGATAGTTTAGCCAAAGCTGGTATCCCGGAGAACTGGAGGAATTTGATTGGAAAGTGTATCTCCTCTCCTGTTTTCCAGGTTATGATCAATGGGGATATGTCGGATGAGTTCTCTCCATCCAGGGGTATTCGTCAAGGGGATCCTATGAGCCCCTTCCTTTTTGTTATTGCCATGGAAAGATTGTCTCACCTGATCCAAGAGGCGGTGAGCAAAGGGACTCTCCACCCTGTTTCCATCAACAGACATTGCCCCCCTGTTACCCATTTACTCTTTGCTGATGATGTCATGCTTTTTGTGGAGGGTAATGAGGAACAAATTAAGGCTGTGATGGATATCCTCGACTGCTTTTGTGAGGCTTCTGGCCAGAAGATTAACATCCATAAATCCCGTATGCTTTGTTCCAAGAATATGGATAATAGCTTATGTAGAAGACTGAGTGAGATGTCTGGCATTCCCCTGACTCAATCGTTTGGGAAATACCTTGGGGTCCCTCTTCATAGTGACAGGGTGTCCAAAGCCTCTTTTAAAGACATTTTGGACAAATCTAACGGTTTGTGTGCTAGCTGGAAAGCTAATTCTCTTTCCCTTGCAGGTCGCCTTACTTTAATCCAGTCTATCAACTGCGCTGCTCCAAATCACATCATGCAAGCCTGTAAGCTCCCTGAGCCGGTCCTCAACGACCTTGATAAAATTAATCGGCGTTTTCTGTGGGGAGAGTCTGAGGATGGGAGGAAGATTCACCTGGTCCCTTGGAAGGAAGCCTGCCAGCCTAAGAGCAGGGGGGGTCTTGGTATAAGGCAAGCTAAGGACAATAATAAAGTCCTGTTAATGAAGCTTCTTTGGAGAATGTGGCAATCCCCCTCCTCCCTTTGGGTTCGTCTTCTGTGCGGCAAGTATAGGAAAGATAGAATCTTTGGTGGCCCGAAGGAGAGGGTTGTCAGCTGTTCCTTCCTCTGGAAAGGGCTTAGTGCTGTTTTTGCTGAGTTCTGTACGGGGATTGGCTTGGAGGTGGGTAATGGGAGATCCATTAGTTTCTGGTATGACACCTGGATTGGTGACAAACCGTTGATTGAGGTGTGCATCGCCCCTCCGCCGAATGATCTCCTCTCCTGGAGAATTGCTGATGTGGTGGACTCGGAGGGAGACTGGATCTGGTCTAAGTTCGACTCCTTTCTTAGCCTGGAGACCCTCCTTAATATTAGAGGTGTGAAGATTAGTAATCAGGAGGAGGATAAGGACAGACACTGCTGGGCCTTGACTAATAATGGTTCTTATTCTTGCAAATCGGCCTATGAAGCTTTTACCCCTAATAGGGCTGATCCTCCTTTGGAAATTTGGAAGTCCATTTGGGCCCTCAAAGAGTTTCCTATGGCTGGGAGTCAAAGACAGGCTCCTCACGAATGCAGATAGACACAGAAGGCACTTGGCTGTATCTGGTGCCTGTAGCAGATGCAGCGGCCATGTGGAAACCTTGTGCCATGCTTTGAGGGATTGCCCGAATAGTAGAAAGGTTTGGGAAGGGGTCCTTCCTCACCACATCCTTCCTTCCTTTATGGGGTTCTCTGATATTGACTGGTTCTCTGAAGGCGTTAATGGGAATTTGTTGGCCAGTATGGAGCACGGGGCTATTCTCTTCGCTATTATTTGTCACCAAATGTGGAAATGGAGGAATGAAGAGTTATTTGCTGAGAAGACTGTCTTTATTCCTGACCTCCGGTTTTACTTCTCGAAAAAACTCTCTGTTATTACAAAGAGTTTTGAAGGAGAGCCCCTGGTTCACCCCTCCCCGGTTAAAGAGGTCCAGTTAGTTGGTTGGAGGAAGCCCAGGGAAGGGGTTGTCAAGTTGAATACGGATGGCTCCTGCCTTAGTAATGGCAGAATTGCTGCTGGTGGAGTTCTTCGGGATGCTGGTGGCGCCTGGCTGGCTGGGTTTACCCATAACTTAGGTACGGGCTCCTCCTTTACTGCAGAGCTCTGGGGGATCTTGTCTGGCATTAAACTCGCCATTCGCATGGGTGTTAAAAGACTTTCGGTGGAGTCTGACAATTTGGAGGCTATCAACAGGATTTCGGATAGACAGGCTGTTTGTCTTAAGAGTCAGAATCTCATTAAAGCCATCTTGAGGCTTCGTCCTGCCTTCGATTCTCTTACCTTCTCCCATATTTATAGGGAGCAAAACCGCGTGGCGGATCGCTTGGCAGCTGCTGGGCATGGGGGGATGTTAGGTGTTTCTACCCTTTCCGTTCCTCCTTCTTTTCTGTTACCTTCTCTTCTTGAGGATAGGATTGGGGTCAGTCTTCCTAGACTGATCCCGGGTTAGGTTTTTTTTTGTTTGTTTTTTTTTCTTCCCTTCTTACCAAAAAAAAAATCTAATTAGGAATCCTATTCTGAATAAGATTCCAATTATTTAATTACCTAACACAACTGGGATTAGGGTTTTGAGAAGTCTATAAATAGACTCCCTAACCCCATAATTCGGCAAAAAAACACTAAAGAGAAGGGCTAGAGGAATCGTTCCACAACCGTCTTGGCTAATTACAATCTTTCTTACTCTCTCTTTGATCTCGTATCGATTTCTGTTAGAGGCAATCATTGCGATTGCTATTATTAAGGTTGATTACTGATTAGTTATCTTTTTCTGTGTTGTTTCTTTTGTTGTTCGTGATACATGGATTAAGAGTTGTGGGCACTTCGTTTGCTACCGTAGATAGTTCTTCACCGAAGGTATTACTTTCTATCCCTCTTTATATGAAATAACAATTAACAGATCTTGGAAAGGGAAATAGATAAAAATAGATAAAATTTTATTATTCCGATGCGCCTAGGCTTGTCTATTTTCCTACATTGGTATCAGAGCCTATGTTAATCTGTTATTTCATATATGTAAATAAAAGGGTTTTTCAATGAGATTGAATAGATTTATTGTTAGGTTAATTAATAAATTTGATTTAGCTAATTAATCTAATGATAAATGGAGTTTTTAATTTGATTGAAAATATTTAAACGGTTAAGATGAGATTAATATGTTTTATGATTCGATTAATTAACAAAGGGTTTGTAGAATTGAACGGTTGATTAAAACGATGGTTATATATGCGATATATATGTTTTGTGGATTAAGGGTTTAATCGTTTGAATCATGAGTTAATTAGATTAATCTTTGAAAATTTTGATTTTATTAACGATTTAAACGAAACGGTTAGCAGGGCCGGTCCTGACATTTTGGGGGTCCCAGGCGAAATAAAAGATAATGGGCCCTTAATAATAATAAAATTCTACTTAAAAGTCTAAAAATAGAAATTTAGGCCCATTTTTTTACCTAAAAGATCATATTATTTGTTCAATTTTTAGACTATTTGGTATTATAACTAAATTTATAACTAAAAAATAGTATATATTCAATAAAATTAAAATTTTTGGACCCCTTTGAGCCTTGGGCCATGGGCGGCCGCACCCCGAGCCTATGCCCAGGGCCGGCCCTGACAGTTAGAACCGATTAATTTCTTTCAAAAAAAACCGATTAATTAAGGATATATATATTTAGAAATAAATATATATAAATTATAAATCAGTTTATAGGTTTATATATAAGAGTTTTATGTAAATCAGAATTAGAGTTCTAATCTGATATAAACGAATTAAGTTAAAAGAGTTTTAATTTAATTTAAACTTAAAATACTTTTATAAAATAATTTATAAAAAAAATATAATAATATATAGATGTTGGCAGCAACTCAAAGTTGCTGCCAACATCGAAGGCAGCAGCTCTTTATGAGCTGCTGCCGTTTTCGCATACTATGTATGCGGCCAATTTTGGCAGCAATGCAGCCCTTCATCGCGGATGCGATCCGCAATGGGGACGAATCCGGTTTTCGTCCCCATCATGTTTTATTTTGAGTTTCTGGTTTTTTTTAAAGATATTTTGGTTTTTCAGAAAACTAAAATTAATAAATATAGAATTAATTAATCCACTTAATTTAATCGTTGTTTATTTTAAATTGTATAGACTGAATTAAGTTGTCTAATTAAAGATATTTTGATACGATTAATTAGACGAACTATTTCATTGATATATACTTGTTATAATTAATAAAAGTATATGGTAATTATATGTGTTTTAATTTGATTTTGCAAACTCTTTTGTGCTTAATAATTATAATTGATATACTAGTTAAACACATTAAACAGTTTCGGTAAAATAGTTAAACACAATAATTTAATAATCTCTCGTCTTAAAAGTTTTGTGTTTTTGAATTGATTTCGCAAAGTTATTTGATGTTTAATTATTTGTATGGGATACGGTTGAATTAAACACGGTAAATAATTTTGGTAAAATAATTGAATACAAATAATTGATATTTTGTATAGTTATATTTTGAAAAGTCTAATTAAGTCTATGTTTGATATATTTTAATTAGAATAAAATATAAATGATACAAAATTTAATTAAAGGTTAATTTGATAGAAAAGTTAAGTAAAGGACTAAATTGATAATAAAATTAATTTAATGGTTAATTTGATTAACTAAAAATATTACATAAACAGTTTATGTAATCAACCAATTAAGTTTATTTAATTGAGTCTTTGCATGTTTGGAGTTATGGACATATTTGGACTCTCTATAATTGTTATTTAGTCTTTTGGTATTTTTGAAAATAGGACATGCGAGTCCTGTCTTATCTACTCTCCATTGTATTTCTCTTCTCACCTAAATCCCTTCAAATTAGTTGAAGTATTCTAAAGTAGTATAGAAATTAAATATTATTGTAAATCAATGCGCCAAGGAAAAGACGGAGAAGCTGAAGGAGAAATATGTAATAGTTAGTATTTCCCTAGGGTTGACCTTTTATTCCGTTTATGGCTCGACGGAATAATTTAGATAATATGTCCATAACCGCCAATGTAAATTGTATGTGTCTGATGTATGCTAAAGCAAATCAAGACTAGGTTAGATTATGAGACTTAAAATAAAATCCCCCACTAATTAAAAGTTAAGTAAATAAGCAAGTTATTAAAATCGGTTGCCCCTCCCTAATATTATAATTCAGCCGGCAGTACTGGGGGCCTTTGGGTTGTTGAGCAAACTCAAGCTCGGGGTCTTATGGTAACACCTGAATTATCGAAAATCGTTTTCACAAATATGGGGTAATACTTAAATTGGATTAGAATAATTGGATGAGCAAACTCATGTTGTTCTAACCTAATGGGCAATATGGTTGGGATTGATAAACAAAACATATCAGTTACTAATGTGGTTAGTAACCCAATAACCTAGGAATCACATGGTTGATGTGATTGATTGCATGAATCTACCTAATGAATGAAATTAGCTTGTTGAGCAAACTCAAGGTGAAATTTCAGGAGTTAGGATTCTAGCTCACTAAGGGATTTGTGAAATTCTTCAAATTAATATTGAGGGTTATTAATTTGGTAAAATAGTGGGAGCAATTTAAAAACATAAAAGACCAACGTATTTAAATTGTAAATGAATTAAGCAAATGAATAGCATCCATCACTCTATCTCACTCTCAAGTAAATACTTTGAATCATCATATCTAAAATGGATCTACGTAATATTTTAACCGATAACAAATTGAATAGTTCAAAATTCACCAACTATTTTGGCAAACTCAAAATTGTTTTGAGGATTCGAAATGTTTGGGTATGTATTAAGATACACTGATACCCATCATTAAAATTGTTTTGAAGTTCGAAAAGATTGGGTATGTATTAAGATATGCTGATACCCAATGTCCTTGTTGATGATGCTCCTGTTAAGAAGATTGATGTTTACCGGAAGCACCAATCAGATGACGAACGTACAGGATGTACTTGCAGCTATGACACTTTGTGTCAAAACGATTGACTACATCACGAAAGCTTTCTAGTATTAGATTTGTGATGGATAATAAAATTAAGTGTCGACTTAGTTCTACAATCTGTTGGGGTTTAGTGTCCTATAGTCAATTGTTGCAGGATACAAACTTATTGTAAATGAATTGTTCTTTATATCATTTGTTTTAATGAGATATATGTTTTATAACTATATAAAGGCAATCCCTTTTAAGCACTAAATAAAGTCTAATAAAAGGAAATCCGTAAGTTTGTTTAAAGTGATTATAAAGTGTTCATACAATCATGAAGTGAGACAAAACTTTATAATAAACTAATAAACTTAAAACCACCCCAAGTCAAGTGATATATTTAGGATTGATATATCACAGTTGAGACTTGTATGTAACAATGTCTTCTGTCCGACAGAAAGTTGATCTCACAAGCTTCACATATATAGATATCTGGGCAGTTACATAGATCCGGTGAAACGTTGTTCATTAGGATTGGGGATCCGACTTGAGATAACAGGATGGGTAGATTCATCCTTGTCAACTGTTCATCTCATTGGTATTAATAGGTATAACTAATCCTCAGACTCAAAGGAATGTTAATTGGTCATCCTGAATTACTGAATGTGAGACTTTGATCCTGTGGTCCCACGATCCTTAACAGAGATGACTCTGGGGTGTGAACTGCAAAGGTTGGGTGTCACAAGAAGTGATTTCAGGGTAGTTATACATTGGATTGAGCATTTATAACTCCCGATTAATGGGAGATACATCCAAGGATCGCTTGTGGAAGACTCGACTCTAAACCCTTGCAAGGTGATAGCTTAAGAGTAGAAATTCGGATTTCACTTAACCTATCTTTTTGAGTTGACTCGGCCAATAACAAGTAAAACGAACGTCTCGCTATATGTGACTTGACATTACCCATAGTCATAAGATTCAGTTCAAGGATGTAGTTGATAAAGGATCGTATTATACCGTAACTAATACAGAAGGGTTAACGACAGAATCAACCTGTCTTCTTAACGGACTCTGGGGGAATGATTACGGACTTGCCAATAACATACTCTGTACATCATTCCGTTATGCAAGGGATTAAATACAATTCTTGAAGAAATTAATTTAATAGGTTGCATACGGCCAGAAGTAGTAAGGACCTAATGGATCACACATAAGACTTGGAACCAAAAGAGAGATGGATATGATTAATAGATGGAAGCCCAATTAAGCCCAGTAAGGCCCAAATACTAGGAGGGGGCCGAAATTTATATGTATTAGTAAGGAATTAATTTTATTCCATTAATCCTAATTTGATTAGGATTATGAATTAAATTAATTAAGAGATAATTTAATTAGGAGTTTTAATTAGATTAATATTCTCCTATTATTATCCAATTAGGTTATTTATTATTATCCTAAATGTATTTGATATATTATAAGATAATAATTAGGAATCCTATTCCGAATGGAATTCCTATTAAGTAACCTATTCCTATCTAACTAGGGTTTAGATACAAGCTAATATATATACCCCTCCCTATAGTGAATTTCGACTAAGCCTATCCCTCCCCTATAAGTGATTTTCGAAATTGCTATTTTAGAGAGAGAAAAGAATTCTATTCCCAAGTTCGTGAACAAGAATTCATACGGCATTCCATCGATTGATTAATCTTATTCATCCCTCTTTCTCTTTGATCTTGTGTTGGTTTGTTAGAGGCAATCTATTTTGGTTGCATCTCATAAGGGTTGATTTCATCTTAGCCTCACCGTATTAATCTTTGTGTTTGGAATCTCGGAGAAGAATTGTGGGCGCTTCTTTAACAACGGTAGATTGTTCATCGAAAGGTATTCCTTCTTATCCCTCTTTATATGAAATAACGATTAACGGATCCTATGGTTAAAAGGAAGTAGGCTAAAATTTTTATATTTCCGCTGCTATACCTTAGCCTTAATTTCCTTCACAATCCCTCCTAGAGATTTATTCTCAGAGACCTCTGATAGCTCCCATGTATATGAGGATTTTAGGATCATTTGGGGTCGTTTTTGCCTTATTTCTGCTTAACCACATACCAATCTGTTATCTTTTAGCTAGAAGTAATGATTTCCGTTACTTACGGCATTCTCTGTATTTTCAGGTGCTTTTTAGGACGTTTTGAGCATTTCAGGACATTTCAAGGGCCACCAGATCAACTGCTGGAAGCAAGGACCGAAACAGATGCGTCCAAGAGGGGTTCGTGGACTTTCCAGCACCTGTCTCGACGAGACAGGCCCGCGACTCGCCGAGACACTGTTAGTCTCGACGAGACGAGGCGGCCCGACGGTTTCCAGAAGAGGCCATCGCGTGGTGTCTCGACGAGATGACCAGTGTCTCGTCGAGACACTAACTTGTCTCGCCGAGACACGTCAGGTCTCGACGAGACGAGACGCTAGGATCATTTTCCCAGCGCCTTCTCACCTCTAGGACGCGAATTTTGGCCAAAATAATGCCCAAAATACCCCCGAAGCACCTGCTGCTATAAATAGAACATGATGCCTCCTTTGTGAGGGTTACTTCTTCTTTTTATTTTTCTCTAGCGACATTGTTAAATTTTTCTTCTTCTTCTTTCTTGCTTTGAGAGGAATGGAGAGTTTTAAAGATCGTAGTTGTTGATTTGAAGATTGGGAAGGAGAGTTCTCTCGATATTTGTAATCAGAATCAGACAAATCGGGTTTTAGATTTCTAAACTCATAACTCTGTCTTTTACTTTTCGCTTCTTAAGTCAATATGCTTCATATTGATGATTTATATTTCTGCAAGTTGTTTAGTTTGGCCATGAACTAACCCCCATCCAATCTGGGATAGGGATGGAATTGATTGTGTGACCTAGAATGGTAGAGATTTGGGTTTATGGGAGTTATTCCCGATTGATCAGATTATTCGAGCTTAATGCCTCAAATTTGTCAGACTTAGGAGTGGATGTTAGAATGAGAATCGATGATAATCAACTAACCTGAAATTAAGAACAACAAGCTCTTCGAAGTTGACAAGTTTAGGATGGTGGATAGGTGATCCCTGACCAAGGAATCGCTTATCCGGAACCGGAATGATCTGACCTCGCTAGAGACCACTAGGAGTGCGGATTTGTGGCTGGGCTACGGCTCTAGCCTTGATCACTATTGAACCTTACCTTTTGCATGACCTAGGATTTGCAATAACCAAGGTTGAGCGAAAGGACCACTTAAGATTGACAGACTTGAAGTGGTAAATTCTATGATTACCGTCAATTATCATTAGGATATAAACCTGAATCCCGTAAGCCATACTAGGGAGCCAATCAAGGGGAACCCTCATCCCGGATTGCTTCATCAATTATATTATTTCCTCTCACAGTAAGTTTCTTTTATGTTAAGTTTTAAAACAGTTTGTTCATTAATTCTCAGACATTTACACAACATCCTGAACAATTGCTAGTCTTTGTTAGCTGAATAATTAATTGTGACAACTAGTCCTTGTGGTTCGATCTCGTGCTTAAGCATTGTACTACTTGTTGAGATAGGATTCACTTCTCCTGTTTATCGCTATACACTTTAGCAGCATCAAGTTTTTGGCGCCGTTGCCGGGGACTAATTTTGTTTACAATTACTTCATTCATCTCGAAGCTTAAACAATTGTTTGGGATTTTTCCAACCGAGGACTGATAATCAGTCGTACTCTTATCTGATTTCATAAGCTGAAACTGTTCTTGCAGGTGCTGAGTTGAGAAAACAATGGCCGAAGATATGTCCGTGATGGAGCTGCTTAAGGCGAGACGGTCAACAAGCACCTCCGGTATCCTAGAGCCGTCAATAACAGCAGCATCATTTGAAATCAGACCAGCGATGATCTAGATGATCCAGAGCTCGGGGCAGTTCAAGGGGGATTACTACGAAGATCCCAATTCACACCTTGACAAATTCGTAGAATATTGCAGCACTTTCAAGTGCGAGGGAGTGACATCTGAGCAAATCTACCAGAAGTTATTCAGATTTTCTTTAAACGAAGAAGCTGCAGAATGGTTACATTCAGTGGAGCCAGGCTCTCTCACCGGTTGGGATAATACAGTATCAGCTTTCCTAGCAAAGTATTTCCCCCCCATCAAAGACTGCCCAGTTTAGAAGTGAAATTGCATCGTTTAAGCAGTCCGAGAGTGAGAACCTGCATCTAGCTTGGGAGAGATTCCAGAGATTGTTGAGAAGGTGCCCCCACCATGATTACCAGTGGTACCAGCTTGTTGATATGTTCTACTCTGGAATATCTCCTGTCAACCGCGCTTTTCTAGATACAGCGGCAGGAGGGAATCTGTTCAACAAAACCGCACTACAGGCTTATAATCTGGTGAAAGAATTGGCCGAACGGAGTGCATGTTGGCAAGATGCAAAGCTGCCTCAGAGCAGGGCCACTACATCAGAGGAGTGCAGTGGGGTGTGGCAAAAATCCAACCCTCAGATAACAGCACTCGTGGAAAAGGTAGCTCTGCTGGGAAGTCTTTTGAGCTCACCAGGGGCAGTAGCAAAGTGTGAGGTTTGCAGCGGAGGGCACAATAGTGTGGCATGTCCAGTGGTGCTCGAACAGATCATCTATTCAAGGCAGGACGAGCAGAGGAGGTCTAGTTCTACATTCAACCTAGAGAGAGACATGGACGCCCTAAGAGAAAGTGTGAGCACAATAGAGAGAAGATTGGCAAACAATGAAGCATTCTATCAAAGGCTTCAGAAGCAAGTGAGTAAGATGGCAGAAGAGGAAGCACGGGCAATCACGCTCAGGAGTGGAACACAGGTCAAAGGACCAACATTCGTGCCTCCACATGACGAAGGGTTAGACCCAGTCACTGGTAATGTCTCATCGGACCCATCTCCGTCCCAAGTAAGTATTTCTGATCAGGTTCCGATAACTGACACTTCTGAACAACCGACACAGGTAACATTACCTTACCCTACTGCTAGAAGAGCTAAATTAGATAAGGATTATTCAAAGATGCTTGATGTGTTTAAGAAAATAGAGATTAATCTCCCGTTCCTAGAACTTATTGAGAATATGCATGTGTATGGAAAGATTTTGAAAGAATTAATCTCTAAAAAGAAAAGAATAGGAGATCATGAAACCGTAATGCTGAGCCAGGAATGCTCTGCGATGCTCACAAACCCACTCCCCAAAAAATCTAAGGACCCTGGTAGTTTCAGCATACCTTGTATAATAGGAAAAGTGCATTTTAAACGTGCCTTGTGTGATCTAGGGGCAAGCATTAACTTAATGCCTTTATCTGTTTACAGGAAATTGGGAATGGGAGATCCAAAACCAACATCAGTCACCATACAGTTGGCGGACAGATCGATAAGACGACCAGTGGGAGTGGTAGAAGACCTTTTGGTGAAGGTAGACCAGTTCATTTTTCCAGCTGACTTCGTGATAATGGACATAGAGGAGGACGATCAGGTGCCGATCTTATTAGGGAGACCTTTTCTCGCGACAGGACGGACTCTGATTGACGTCAAAGGAGGAAAATTAATTCTTCGTTTACAGAACGAAGAAGTGGAATTCAACATTCTGAAATCTATGAAATTTCCCATCGATGACGAATGTTGTAATTTCTTGAGCCTTACTGACACTTTGGTTGAGAGCACTTTTCAGGAGAACGAGGTAAAGAATCTGAGCATCGAACTAGAGAAGGAAGAACTGTCAGATGAAGAGGTTGGGGACAGCAGTAAAGAAGAATGTAATTGGGCCCGACACGATGAAATCTTAGAGAGGGAAACCAAAACAAGGCCTAAAACTTCAATCGAAGAACCACCAACACTCGATCTAAAACCTTTGCCTGCACATTTGAAATATGTATTCTTAGCACCACCTGTACACTTACCCGTAATTATTTCTGCAAAACTGACAGGTCATGAGGAAGATCGTTTGGTGGAGGTGCTGAGGAAGCATAAGGAGGCCTTTGGGTGGCAAATGTCTGACATAAAAGGGATCAGCCCGTCACTTTGCGAACATCGGATCTATATGGAAGATAGAGTGAAGCCGACTGCTCAACCGCAGAGGAGGCTTAACCCAAAAATGAAGGAGGTGGTTAAGGCTGAGGTGATTAAGCTGTTTGATGCAGGGATGATCTTTCCAATCTCCGACAGCCAGTGGGTGAGTCCCGTGCATATGGTGCCAAAGAAGGGAGGCACAACAATGACGCTGAACGAAAAAAATGAGTTGATCCCGGTGCGGAAAACGACAGGGTGGCGAATGTGCGTTGATTTCAGGAAATTGAACGATGCTACCTGAAAGGACCATTTCCCCCTTCCGTTCATCGATCAAATGCTTGAACGCATGGCAGGTAATTTCTTTTTCTGTTGTGTGGATGGGTATTCGGGCTACATGCAAATCTCGGTGGATCCTGATGATCAGGAAAAGACCACTTTCACATGCCCTTTTGGGACTTTTGCATATAGACGGATGCCCTTTGGGCTATGCAATGCACCTGCTACGTTTCAGAGGTGCATGACAGCTATATTTTCTGACATGATAGAAAATTTCATGGAGGTTTTTATGGATGATTTTTCTATTTTTGGAACAACCTTTGATAGCTGTTTGCATAACCTAGATTTAATGCTGCAAAGATGTGAAGAGACTGATCTAGTTCTAAACTGGGAAAAATGTCAGTTTATGGTCACCGAATGTATTGTTTTAGGCCATAAGGTGTCGCGAAAAGGTATTGAGGTAGACCCTGCTAAAATTGAGGTCATTGAAAAACTGCCCCCTCCCTCCAACGTCAAAGCAGTAAGGAGTTTTTTAGGCCACGCTGGTTTTTACAGACGTTTCATAAAAGATTTTTCGAAAATTTCCAAGCCTATGACCCAATTACTAATGAAGGATGCCAATTTCGTTTTCACACCCGAATGCCTAGAGTCTTTCAATACATTGAAGAGTAAATTAACCAAAGCTCCCATTATGGTTAGCCCCAATTGGGACTTACCCTTCGAATTAATATGTGATGCCAGCGAAACAGCCATAGGGGCATGCTTAGGGCAGAGAGTGGACAAAATTTGCCAACCAATTTCTTATGCTAGTAAAACCCTTAATGATGCCCAAGTAAATTATACAACCACGGAGAGGGAATTATTAGCTGTGATTTTCGCCCTCGAGAAATTTCGTTCATATTTAGTGCTGTCCAAAGTCATTGTTTACACTGATCATGCCGCATTGAGGTATTTGTTTTCTAAGCACGATGCGAAACCGAGGCTCCTTAGGTGGATCTTGTTGCTGCAGGAGTTTGACTTGGAGATACGAGATAAGAAGGGAGTGGAGAACGTGGTTGCTGATCATCTCTCCCGAGTGGAAAAGGAGGAAGAGAATGAGGAAACGACTGCAGACATCCAGGAAAAGTTCCCCGATGGACACCTGCTGGCAATACAACACGTACCTTGGTTCGCTGATTTTGCTAACTTCCTGGTAGGAAAGGTGGTCCCACCCGAGTTTTCCTACCAACAGCGGAAAAAATTCCTGCATGATGTGAAACAATATTTTTGGGATGACCCCTATTTGTTCAAAGTCTGTGGTGACAATATTATTCGCCGATGCATACCAGAAGCGGAGACTGCCTCTGTCCTTGCATTCTGCCACTCCAAAGAGGTAGGTGGACACCACGGGGCAGATAGGACTGCAGCTAAGGTACTTCAGAGTGGGCTATATTGGCCCACCATTTTTCGTGACGCTTTTGATTTTGTTAAAAATTGTGATAAATGCCAACGTACTGGGAACATTTCACAACGACATGCCATGCCTATGAAACCCATTTTAGTTTGTGAAATTTTTGATGTTTGGGGAATAGACTTTATGGGTCCTTTCCCAAAGTCATTCAATAACGAGTACATCCTTGTAGCCGTAGACTACGTCTCTAAATGGGTGGAGGCTATAGCCTTACCTAATAATGATGCGCGGGCTGTCATCCGGTTCTTGCAAAAGAACATTTTTACACGGTTCGGCACCCCCCGCACCATTATCAGTGATGGCGGATCATATTTTTGCAACCAGGCTTTTAGACAGGTCTTGCATAAATACGGGGTCACTCATAAAGTGGCAACCCCGTATCACCCTCAGACCAGTGGCAAGTAGAAGTTTCTAATAGAGAAATCAAAGCCATCCTTGAAAAAACTGTGAATTCCTCTAGAAATAATTGGTCTCTCAAATTGGATGATGCACTATGGGCATACAGAACCGCATTTAAAACACCAATTGGGATGTCCCCATTTAGGCTAGTGTATGGTAAAGCATGTCATCTCCCTGTCGAACTCGAACATAAAGCCTACTGGGCTACACGTTTTCTAAATTTTGATGCAAGAGTTGCAGGACAAAACCGTTTACTACAGTTGGATGCTTTGGAAGAGTTTAGGCTTGGTGCCTATGAGAGTTCCCGGATCTACAAGGAGAAAACAAAAAGATGGCATGACAAGAGAATAATCAAACGTCACTTTGAGGTAGGGGATAAGGTGTTGCTGTACAACACTAGACAACGATTATTTCCGGGTAAGTTGAAATCAAGGTGGTATGGGCCATTCGAGGTCACCCAGTTATTCGCCTCAGGAGCAGTGGAAATCACAAACGGGAACAGTCCCCCGTTTAAGGTCAATGGGCAGCGGCTTAAAATCTACGAAGATGACTTGGGCGCAGTGGAGACACTGCGTTACACGGACGCCCACTAAGGGAGTTTCTACTATCCTATATCTCTCCTTACTTTTACCTTGCTTTCTCATATGCATATTTTGGAACATTTATGCATAATTTAGTGTGGGGGGGGGAGACAAAATAGGATAGGTATTTTGTACATTTATCATTTGCATGCTTTGTGTTTGTTTTTGCTCTGCTTTGTGTTTGTTTTTGCTCTGCTTTGTTTTTGTACATTTATGCTTTGTGTTTGTCTAGAGGGGGGAATCTCAGGCGGTTGATTTTTGAGGCGTCTAGTATTCCTAACATTACAAGTGAAAGTGTGGTTGAAAGTCTAAAAGTTCAGTGAAATCGTTGCATGTATAAAACTTGTGAACAACATGTGAGTCCCCTAAGAGGGTATTTAGCTAAGATTGACATGGAACGTGGCGTTAGGCGAGGCTAGGATTGTTGTCAATAACCATGAAATTGTGAGCTAGAGCCGAAGGTCATCATGTTAGACTCATTTGTAGGATCTATCGACCTCTTAGGTGTGGGATTACAGTTATTGTCATTATGCTCATGGGAATTGCATCCAATACTGATTGAATGTTGTGTTATAAGTGAACTTGAAATGATGAGGCACATAGGATTAGCCATTTGTGAATATAGCCCAGTCTTTGCTCAGACCAAAATCCCTTAACAAACTCCATTAGATAATCCCCTTTGAGCTTCAGTGTCCCATTTCCTTTGATCACCTCGTTACAAGCCCTTAGCCTTCCTAAATACCTTTCTTTTCCCGAGTAAGTGACTTAACTTGAATCATTATGCACATATCCTTCAATTTCCATTAGCCATCACCCGGCTATCACTAAAGGTTGTAATCCTAAAAGTGAAGCAGTGGCCTATTCATATTGACTCCTGGTTCCAAAGAAGAAAAAAAAAAAAATTGAACCAAAGAAGATGTAGAGGAAAGAACAAAAGGCATACTCCAATTGCTTCCAGAACTAACATAAAACAACCTTGAGCTTCTAACCAGCACATGGCGGAAACAGTGCCAATATTTAAGCTGAGTCACTAACTCTTTGCCTAAATTACCTCCTTACTACCCCCAAACCTTAACCTACTGTACAACCCTGTAAAGACCTCGGATCTTATTTACTTGTGATGCGTAATTTTACCCGGATGGATGATGCAATTCCAACTTGACCATTTTGTGCAATACCACTGTAGAGAGCTCACCAAATTCTTATGACACCCAAACACTTGAGTGTAAGAGCGGCCACCTGTGAGCTAGCAACCTTAGTCCTCGCCTTTCACCTTCGCAAAGTGTTAGTAGATAAAACTAATTGATCGTTTTCGGGGAATTTATATGAGGTTCACTCTGTTCTTACATTGCAACTAGAGTAGTCTGAAACCGTATGGATTATTAATGCACAATAGAACCTTGTTTTGTATGGGAGCTGATCGTTGAAATTTCGCTGCCTTTGACTCCTTCTTGCTTGAGGCCAAGCAAGACTCAAGTGTGGGGGGGTTGATAGCTCCCATGTTGATGACCTATGAAAGCCAAACCGGGCCGAATTCATTACACGGGCCCAGCCCATACTTAGATCCATGGTCTAAGATGGGATGGGACCCGAATTGAGGAAGCGGGTGAAGTAAGTAACCGCCCCGAATTCCTAAATGGAGCATTAAAACTCCCACTTAGGACAAACGATACCACGTTTGTTGCCACGAAAGCCACGAGAGGGGGCATGACCTAAAAAGGAGTAACCGCCCTCGGAACATGGCCTGGAAGGGGTAACCGCCCTTGGCGGTTACTTAAGAACACTTATAAAAAGCCCTAAGGCCAAAGGAGGAAAGGTACATTCACATTTTTCCCACAATACTATTGTCAATTTACCAACCCTCCTACAAAAACTGACTTGATCATCGGAGAGTTTTCCCGGAGATCCTGTCTCCGGTTCTGTTTTGCAGGTAACTACGGCGGAGATCATCAAATCGGATCCAGCAAGTTATCATTGGTGCGATGAGCGTGGACCTTTTTTACCAACATTTGGTTAAAGGTACACAAAGAACATGTCAGAACCATCACGAACGACCGGCGTTACAACCAGATCCACTAGTATGAACTCAAGGGGTCCACGGATTGCGAATTCGAAACCTGCAAGTACGCACCCTGTGGTGCCTAGCTCGTCAAGCCCTTCGGGACAATTGAGTCCCTTATTGGAGGTTCAAGTGTAAAATGAAATGGAGATGTCCAATAGCGATTTCGTACAAATGGCAGGACAAGTCTTGGCTTCAAATATGAGCCAAGCGGCGGGGGATCGAATGATTAGTTTGTTAACCGCAATGGCCGATCATAATACCGCCGTGGTGGCTGCTCCTCAACAACCTGTTGTTGTCTCCACACAACCATCGACTATTGCCGCCATATCTGCGCTTCCGCAGCCATCTCGAGAGCTAACCTAGATAGGTCAGAGTAGTCGCATGAACCCACGCAGCCATCCAAGCAACTACTCGTACCACGATCCTAGTATGACAATCCATCTGACCTGGCAAACATCCCAACCGACATCGGGAATGCCAGGAATCCTTCCACTACAACACACGAAACCCTTGGTTAACGGGCATTCAGAATTAATGGCGTCTGGGGCGAATATGTTTGGGCAGGAGCACACCTGGAACTTTGATCCTATAACCGGACGACGGCTAGAACCACGGCGAGAACAAATCTCAACATCAATTGGCGGGTGGATGCCACCTAGAGTTCACCAGCAGCGGATGGAAGAGGTTCGGCGAATACCCAATCTTGAGTTGGAAGATCAACTACAGAACATGATGGAGCGAATGGGGTACACGCCTAGGGCGAGAGCAGAGGTGCAGAGTGATTCGCCTTTTGCTCCGTCGTTGCGAGAATTTATACCAGATCACAGGATAAAGGCCCCGGCGATACCTAAATACTATGGGGATCCTAATTCTGATCCTGAGGCTCATGTGAGGAACTACAGAGAATTAATGGATGTTGCGGGAGCGAGTGAAAGTATAATTTGCAGATTATTCTCGACCACTTTGGGCGGAGCGGCATCTGATTGGTTTCGGTCTTTACCTGCTGAATCTATTCACAACTGGAATCAATACAGTCGTGATTTCTGTGCCAAGTTCGTGGGCTGTAAAGCGGCAGATGTGACGGATAGGCAGCTGAAGGAGATCAAACAGGGGAACTATAATTCCCTAAGGGAATTTGTTGTCGCATTCAACGATATTCTGGTGCGGTTGCAGAACCCGGATATCGTGAGCATCCGCAACATCATGGCGGATGGAACCACGGATTGGAGCATGCGGGAGGAAATCATCCGCAACAAGCCGCGCACAGTGGCCGAACTCATGAAGATAGCAAAGGAATTCATGAAAGTGGACGATGTCAACAGAGAACATAGAGCTCAAACCCGGAGAGAGAGAGATGCTGCTAGATCCACTTCGGACAATCGACGCCAGACCCAGTCCAAGGGTAATTTTGTTCGCAGAGGCGATCGCTCCTTTCAAGGGGGAGGATATCAAACACCATTGAATACGACTCGCCAGGAGGTGTTACTTTGGATCGAAAAGAACCCCCTGAAGAAGGATGTGCGGTTCCCCGAGGTGAAAGGCCGAACTAGTTTGGGGCGATATCCTAACAAATATTGCAGGTTCCACAGATTGAACGGCCATGACACGAACGATTGTAATGAACTGAAGAAGGAAATAGAAAAGCTGATTGAGAGGGGCAAGCTAGGCCAATTCGTAAGAAAAGAAACGATTGATGAGAAAACAACGCTCCCGCATGAGGGAGAAGCAAGGCCCGAAAAGAAACAGAAGAAAGGGGTGATAAACATGATCGCTGGCGGGATCTATGAGCCGCCAACAAAAAGGGCTCGCCGTGAACAGCGAAAAAGCAACACGCATAGGGGGGATGCCCTCAATTACTCATTTGCGCGAATCACGGAGCCGCATGCGGATGCTTTGGTGATTACGATGGATGTAGAAGGATGGGACGTCAAGCGGGTCCTTATTGATACTGGCAGTTCTTGTAATGTTATTACTCGGACTGCATTCAACAAGTTGGGAATTAATGATGAGCGAGTGGAACATACATTCATGGATGTAACTGGTTTTGGAGGTCAATCGTCTCAAACAAGTGGACAAATGGTGTTGGAAGCAGAAATGGGCGATAAGAATCTAAAATGGCGAGGTGATCTAGAATTCGCAATTGTTGATCTCCCGTTGGCCTACAACATAATTCTGGGGCGTCCGTTCCTATCGGGAACGGAATCGCTCATCTCAATGAAGCACTTGACATTACATTTGCCAACACACCAAGGGCGAGTCATAGTTGAAGGTGATCAACTTGTATCTCAACAAGCCTATACATTGTCACTTGAACCAAAGCCAGGTGAAGAGGATAAAGTTGATGAGAAGTTGCCGGCAGAAGCATTAGGAGAAACAGAACTATTCGCCATCTCAAATGACAAGAATGTACGAATAGCGGCAGGACTCCCCGAGGAAACGAAGAAAGCCATTACCGAGGTGTTGATCCAATGCGAGTCGGCATTCGCCGCTCCGAATGAAGTGCTGAAAGGAATAAGTCCATATATAGCAACCCATCTTTTGAATGTGGACAAAGGTGCAACCCCAGTGCGACAGAAAAAGAGAGGACACGCTCCAGAGCGGCAGAAGGCGATTGAAAAAGCTGTGGCGGATTTGCTAAAATCAGATGCAATTCGAGAAGTCACCTATCCGGAGTGGCTAGCCAATGTGGTGCTAGTCAAAAAGCCAAATGGAACGTACAGAATGTGTGTCGACTTCAAGGATCTGAATAAAGCTTGTCCGAAGGATATGTATCCACTACCTAACATTAATATATTGGTAGATGGAACTGCAGGATTTGAAGCTTTATCGTTCACCGACGTGAAATCCAGTTACCACCAGATACCCATGGAGAAGGCGGATGAAATCAAAACATCATTCATAACTCATCAGGTGACTTATTGCTTCAAGGTGATGCCCTTCGGATTGAAAAACGCAGGAGCAATATACCAGAGGATGATGAACAAGATATTTTCAGACAAGTCAGGCGAGAACTTCTCAATCTACGTAGATGACATGATCATCAAAAGCAAGAAGATGCGAGACCACCCACAGGATATCAAAGAAATCCTGGAAGTGCTAATCAAATATGGCCTCAAGTTGAACCTAGAAAAATGCACGTTCGGAGCAAGGGCAGGAAAATTCCTGGGTTTCATTGTTAGTGGCAAGGGAGTTGAGGCAAATCCTGAGAAGGTTAAAGCAGTAATGGAGATGAAAACTCCGAGGAACGTAAGAGAAGTACAAAGACTAAATGGGCGGTTGGTGGCATTAGGGCGATTCATATCATGCTCGGCTAGAAGATGTCTACCTTTCTACAATGCCATCAAAAAATCTAAGTCCTTTGAATGGACGCCGGATTGTCAAGAGGCATTTGAGGGTATAAAGCGACTGCTATGCTATCCGCCCTTAATGAGCAGGCCGGAGGACGGAGAAGATTTATTTCTTTACGTATCCGTCACCAGTATGGCGATATGCACTGTAATGGTGCGAGAAGAAGAGGGCCAACAATATCCAGTGTACTATGTGAGCAAGGTCTTAAAGGATGCAGAACTTCGGTATTCGAAGTTGGACAAAATGGCTCTCGCGGTGATAACCACGGCGGCTAGGCTAAAACCATACTTTCAGGCGCATACTATCATTGTGAGAACCGGAATTCCAATGCGGAAGGTACTGCAGAAACCTGACGCATCCGGCCGATTAATGGAATGGTCAATTCGCCTGGGGGAATTCGATATTCGCTACGAAGGAAGACCAGCACTAAAAGGTCAAGTACTTGCCGATTTCGTGAATGAATTCACGTGGGATGAAGATGAACGTCCAAAGGCACAAAAAGAAGAGTGGAGCATGTTCACAGATGGGGCATTATCCACAGATGGGGCTGGACTGGGAGTCGTCATCAAAGGCCCGGAGGTTATTCGCATGTACTATGCGGCAAAGTTAACTTTCAAAACTACCAATAATGCCGCAGAGTATGAAGCAATGATATGCGGATTGAAGCTGCTTAATGAACTTATGCCAGAAAGAGTGGTGATCTACATCGATTCTAAACTCATGATAAATCAGATCACAAAAAACTATCTGGTGAAACAAGAAGATCTGGTCAAATACCATCAGATAGTCGGCAGATTGACGCAGGAGTTAACACACAAGGGAGTCGTCTGGGAAATGGTGCATGTTCCAAGAGGCCAAAACACAAAGACTGATGAACTGGCAAAAGCAGCGGCGAGTAGAGAACCATGGAATCAAAAAGCATGCAATTTGGAGATAAGATCCGCACCGGCATTTGAAGTCGATCAGATTATGGTCATTGAAGAGCTGGAAGATGATGAAGATTGGCGGATACCTATCCGCCAATATCTGGAGCAGGGAGATTTGCCAGATGACAAAAGCCTAGCCAGAAAGCTAATTGGACAATCAGCGAGATACTCAATTCGAGATGGAACTTTGTATCGAAAATCATATACATGTCCATGGTTGAAATGTGTTAGCCGCAATGAAGGAGACTACGTACTGCAAGAACTCCATGAAGGAATGTGCGGCGCACATGAAGCATCCGCGGCATTGGCAAGAAAGGTCAAGTTAATGGGATACTATTGGCCAAAGGTGATGGAGGATTCCCAGAAGATGGTAGCGGAATGTCACAACTGTCAAATCCATGCGAATGAAAAGCACGTTCCCGGAGCCGAACAAATCTCTATAATGACGGCATGGCCATTCGCAACATGGGGAATCGATATAGTGGGTCCATTCCCAGAAACGACAAAGAAAAGGAAGTACTTGGTAGTCGCAGTTGACCACTTCAGCAAATGGGTAGAAGCGGAGGCAGTAACCGCTCAAACACCTGAATGAATGATCGAGTTCCTACGAGAGAACATTATCATGCGATTTGGAATCCCGCAAAAGCTTATAACTGACAACGGCACCCAGTTCAACTGTGTCAAGTTCAAAGCATACTGCGAAAGCATGGGGATCAAGAATCATCTCTTCCGTAAACCATCCCCAATCGAATGGTATGACAGAGGTTACCAACAGGGCCATGATTCAAGGTATCAAGAAGCGGCTAGGTGATAAAAAAACAGGTTGGGCGGATGAGATACCCCATATGTTATGGGCATACAGAACTTCTGTAAAAGCAGCAACTGGCGAAACACCTTTCTCGCTGGTTTATGGAGCCGAAGCAGTCCTACCTGTTGAAATCAAGTCGCCTACAGATCGAATAATTTATTATTGCGACACACAAAATCCTATCAACATTAGAGATGCATTGGATTCTGTTGAAGAACGAAGAGAAAAAGCTTACATGCGAATGGCAGTGTACCGCAATAGAATCAAGAAATATCATGACAGAAGGGTGCGAAAAGTGATAATCAACGAGAACGACTTGGTCTTGAAAAAAGCGGACAAAATACAATCCAGAGATGGCAAAGGCAAATTAGGCGTCAACTGGATCGGACCATACAGAGTATCCAAGAAGCTGGGACCATCAACTTTTGAAATAGAAGAAATGAGCGGAAAAAAGCTCCCGCGCACCTGGAATCTAGAAAATCTGCGCCTATATAAACGGGCCGGGTAGTTCAGGGAAATGACGAGTACTCTTTTTCCTTTTATGAGTTTTTTCCCACTGGGTTTTCTGATAAAAGGTTTTAATGAGGCTTTGATCCCGCACATTTCATATACCAATGTAACAAAAAGTCTTTTCTTTTATCAATAAAGATATTCAATTGTTGCATACGGCGTTTGAGTGCGGATCCTTTTTAGGACAACCACTTCAGTGTGTTATCTACAAACAAAAGGCGGGTAAATCGCGCAAAAACCTTATGGTTAAACTTAAAAACACATAAATGTGTTGCCTATTAAGAAAGGCGGATGCATGATTACGCATCACTCGCAAAAACCTTATGGTTAAACTTAAAAACACATAAATGTGTTGCCTATTAAGAAAGGCGGATGCATGATTACGCATCACTCGCAAAACCTTATGATTAACCTTATGATTATATTATTTTCGAAAGAAAAATTATAAGATAAGGCATAAAATTAAGCGAATTAACGAGTACTCAAAAAATTGCAAAAAGGGTCTGGCCACCCTAGCGGAAACGAAACTAAACTACGAGGAAATACAAATATGGAGTCGGCAAAAGGGCAAGGGTCACGTATGAAAATAAAGGGCAATAAGGAATAAAGCAACAATCGCACGTATAGGTAAAGCGGCAAGCAAAAGAAAATATATATATACGGGCAGTTTGTTACATACAACAGTCCAGATATAAATCAAACTATGCTACAGCTTCCTCTCCTTCACCCCTATGGCCCTTCTCGCCTTCAGCGGCTCCCTCATCTCCTCCAGTGGGCGGATCTGCTTCAAGCGAATCCTCAACCCTCGAATCAGTAACCGCTTCAGAGGGCGGTACCTCTTGCTCAGGCTGAGAAAGGTCTTGTGGTGCTTCTTTTTCCGCGTTCTGAGTAGGGATCTCGCAGCTAATTGGAGGGTTCTGAAGACTCTGCCAATCTAAGAAGAGTACCTCATCCATATCAGCATCCTCGGCTTCTAGCTTGTCTCACTTCTCAGTTAGATCCTTTTCGGGGATGGGAACCTTGGGGCGGCTAAGTACTCGATCTGGATGCCCATGCTCATAAGCAGCATGAATTCGCTCCCCATACCAATAGATGCGAGCACCATCTTCGGCTAGAATCTCCTTAGCTTTCTTCTTTTGCGTCTCCAGAGCCTCCTTGGATGAATTTAGATCATCAAGGACCTTTTGCAGCTCGTGAGACTTAGCCTGGAGGTATCTGAGAGCTTCCTCCTTCTCGCTCATAACCTTCTGACAAGCGCCTTCAAGTGCCTTTACCTTCCCTTGGACATCATCATAAAGCGACTTCTGAGTCGCCAATTCAGTACCAAGGTTCTCCAACTCTTTAGCGCGTTCAGCGTCCCTTAGGAGAGCACCCTCCGCGAAGTTAATAATCTGCATAAAAGATGATTCGCAGATTATAAGAGCGGATAGAAATGTGCGGTTACTACAAATGCAAGATCCTTGAAAGAGAATATCATAAGTAACAATATACCTTTATGGCCCACTTCTCAATCCCCTCCATAGCAGTAGGAAGCGGCACTTGCTCTCGCACGCGGGAAGCAGAGGGGAGGCGCCCAAGGACATTGCATATGGAAGAAACAATCTCCCTACACGAGAAGCTCACAGCCATGCCAAAGGTCCTAGTCCACCACCCGCTGATATCGGGAATTGGCTGCGAATGCATAAGGAGAAAGATCAGGAGAACAGCAGATAACTCATAAGGAAAAATTAACAACATAAAAAAGGGGAATAGATCAATATACCTCGTGGATTGGTGTACTGATTTTTCCTTTGGACGAGGCGGATACAGGTGTACCGCCAACAGTGAGGGACACAGAAGCGTTTTTCTTTCTGGGACGAGAAGACTCTGTATCCGCAGTATTCTTCCGCTTCCTAGTTAAGGGAAGGTCCTCGGAAGCAGAAGCTGGACATTGTGAAACGGAGGCCCTTGTAGGAGAAGCCGCCTCGATAGAAGTAATCGCCCCTCCAGGAGAATTCGCCCCTGCGACTGAAGTGTTTCCCTCCATTCGCCTCTTCCTTCTCGCTAGGGCTTTAGCCTCCCGATCTGCAGCGAGTTGAGATAAAGGATCACCCCTGCAAAGGGTTAAAAGAAATCATCAACTTGGAAATAAAAAGTACCTTGTACAAAAACGCGATAAGGGATATAGACAACGTGATCCCCCTCGCGATAGGCAATCGCCACTCGGCTCCTTAGCATGTGGAAAGCATGATCATATGTCCATACAAAGGGAGGAGTACCCTTCAAAAACTTGATCACAGCGGATTCTTCCTCGCTGGGGTAACCGAAGTTCAAACTCTTTACATTTGGTCGGCCCCAACGGCGAAGGAAGTTCGGATTCCCTTCGTGAAACTTGATGAAGAAATAAGATCGGTCCCACTCGCGGATTTTGTTCAGCTTCTCGTCAAAACCATAGTAACCGCTCTGACGGATGAAAGTAAAATACCCCGCCGAACTTTTGAAATGATGAAGCTTGGAGAAAATTTTGAGTGAGAAGGGAACCTCCAGACAATCCGCCAGAAATTTGTCCAGAGTTAAATCGGCCCATCCATTGGGATGCAACTGACCGGGTGCGATTCCGTAACCGCCAAGGACGGAGGCAACCTCATCCGCCAGCGGATACGTGAAGCCGCAGATGATCTGTACGAAAATGGTGAAATACCCCTTTGGGTAGTCGCCCGGTCCTTTATCCTCCCCGGGAATAAGGGTTTCGAGGCCTTGGAGCCAAGGATACTGCTCCTGCAAATCGTCAATTGTCTCTTGACAAACTAGACTTCCCGACCTGTCCTTCTTCGGTAATAAACGGGGGGTTAGGACAGGTGGCGGAATCAACTTTTTAGGGTCAAAACCTAGGCCCTCATCGGTTGTATGAAAGACGACACAGAGAAGAACGGACGCAAAAAGGTTGATGTCGGAAGAGAAACGACGCAAAAGGTGGATGCCGGAAAAGAAACGACGGGAAAGGGAAAGTCACAATTTTTGAATTTTGAAAATCCAGACAAAAACGAAGAGTCTCCTATAAAAAAGACCCTAAAGGGCTCTTGCCAAACTAAGGGGGAGGCATGTGATGACTCATGAAAGCCAAACCGGGCCGAATTCATTACACGGGCCCAGCCCATACTTAGATCCATGGTCTAAGATGGGATGGGACCCGAATTGAGGAAGCGGATGAAGTAAGTAACCGCCCCGAATTCCTAAATGGAGCATTAAAACTCCCACTCAGGACAAACGATACCACGTTTGTTGCCACGAAAGCCACGAGAGGGGGCATGACCTAAAAAGGAGTAACCGCCCTCGGAACATGGCCTGGAAGGGGTAACCGCCCTTGGCGGTTACTTAAGAACACTTATAAAAAGCCCTAAGGCCAAAAGGGGAAAGGTACATTCACATTTTTCCCACAATACTATTGTCAATTTACCAACCCTCCTACAAAAACTGACTTGATCGTCGAAGAGTTTTCCCGGAGATCCTGTCTCCGGTTCTGTTTTGCAGGTAACTACGGCGGAGATCATCAAATCGGATCCAGCAAGTTATCACATGTATATGAGGATTTTAGGATCATTTGGGGTCGTTTTTGCCTTATTTCTGCTTAACCACATACCAATCTGTTATCTTTTAGCTAGAAGTAATGATTTCCGTTACTTACGGCATTCTCTGTATTTTCAGGTGCTTTTTAGGACGTTTTGAGCATTTCAGGACATTTCAAGGGCCACCAGATCAACTGCTGGAAGCAAGGACCGAAACAGATGCGTCCAAGAGGGGTTCGTGGACTTTCCAGCACCTGTCTCGTCGAGACAGTGCCTGTCTTGATGAGACAGGCCCGCGACTCACCGAGACACTGTTAGTCTCGACGAGACGAGGCGGCCCGGCGATTTCCAGAAGAGGCCATCGCATGGTGTCTCGACGAGATGACCAGTGTCTCGTCGAGACACCAACTTGTCTCATCGAGACACGTCAGGTCTCGACGAGACGAGACGCTAGGATCATTTTCCAGCGCCTTCTCACCTCTAGGGCGCGAATTTTGGCCAAAATAATGCCCAAAATACCCCCGAAGCACCTGCTGCTATAAATAGAACATGATGCCTCCTTTGTGAGGGTTACTTCTTCTTTTTATTTTTCTCTAGCGGCATTGTTAAATTTTTCTTCTTCTTCTTTCTTGCTTTGAGAGGAATGGAGAGTTTTAAAGATCGTAGTTGTTGATTTGAAGATTGGGAAGGAGAGTTCTCTCGATATTTGTAATCAGAATCAGACAAATCGGGTTTTAGATTTCTAAACTCATAACTCTGTCTTTTACTTTTCGCTTCTTAAGTCAATATGCTTCATATTGATGATTTATATTTCTGCAAGTTGTTTAGTTTGACCATGAACTAACCCCCATCCAATCTGGGATGGGGATGGAATTGATTGTGTGACCTAGAATGGTAGAGATTTGGGTTTATGGGAGTTATTCCCGATTGATCAGATTATTCGAGCTTAATGCCTCAAATTTGTCAGACTTAGGAGTGGATGTTAGAATGAGAATCGATGATAATCAACTAACCTGAAATTAAGAACAACAAGCTCTTCGAAGTTGACAAGTTTAGGATGGTGGATAGGTGATCCCTGACCAAGGAATCGCTTATCCGGAACCGGAATGATCTGACCTCGCTAGAGACCACTAGGAGTGCGGATTTGTGGCTGGGCTACGGCTCTAGCCTTGATCACTATTGAACCTTACCTTTTGCATGACCTGGGATTTGCAATAACCAAGGTTGAGCGAAAGGACCACTTAAGATTGACAGACTTGAAGTGGTAAATTCTGTGATTACCGTCAATTATCATTAGGATATAAACCTGAATCCCGTAAGCCATACTAGGGAGCCAATCAAGGGGAACCCTCATCCCGGATTGCTTCATCAATTATATTATTTCCTCTCACAGTAAGTTTCTTTTATGTTAAGTTTTAAAACAGTTTGTTCATTAATTCTCAGACATTTACACAACATCCTGAACAATTGCCAGTCTTTGTTAGCTGAATAATTAATTGTGACAACTAGTCCTTGTGGTTCGATCTCGTGCTTAAGCACTGTACTACTTGTTGAGATAGGATTCACTTCTCCTGTTTATCGCTATACACTTTAGCAGCATCAACCTCTCTAGAAGAGCTCTTGAATATGCTCAAGTTAGTTGAGCCCAAATCTTAAGAAAGTGATGTCAGCACTTGTTATTGAGGGATCTCACGAGAGAAAGGAAGTTTCCCAATTCTAAAGATTCCAAGAAGAACAAATGCATTAAACCCAAGTCAATAAAAGCGAGAAGGGAATGCCACCAATATGGTAAAGAAGGGAATTGGAAGAGGAACTGTAAGAAGTACTTAGACTCTCTCTAGAAGAAAGGTCATGATGGTGCTTTTACTTTTAGAACTAAAGGATAGATAATTCAACTTACTTGTGATAGTCACCTAGGCCATGTAAGCAAGAAACACATGTCTAAGCTGCATCAAGATGGGCTTATAGACTCGGTTGATTTTGAATCAATGGGCACATGTAAGTCTTGTTTAAAGGAAAGATGACAAAGACACCCTTTAGCAATAAAGGAGAATGTGTATCAGACACTCTAAGACTAGTACATTCAGATGTATGTAGTCATACGTCAAACACAAGCAAGAGAAAGGTTCAATCACTTCATTAGCTTCATAAGATGATCATACCAAATATTGATTCATCTACTTGATGAAGCATGAGTCAAAAACTTTTGAGAAAGTTCAAATGCTTCAAGAATGAAGTAAGAAAAACAAACAAGAAAGAATATTATAGTGCTTCGATTAGATCGTCGTGGAGAATATCTTTCTAATGATTTTTCTGAATTATCTAAATTGAATATAGGATTCGCTCATAATGGACTCCTTCGTATACACCCCGATGTATCTGAAAGGAGAAATTATACTCTATTGGATATAGTACGATCCATGATGAGCACAACCTCTCTTCCAAAGATGTTCTAAGGCTACGCCCTAGAAACCGCCTTATTTACCTTGAACCGAGTATCCACAAAACCGCCAAGTTCTATTCCATTTGAATTGTTCATTGGAAAGGAAACCCAGTTTCTCTTTCATGAGAATTTAGGGGTGTTCAGCACATGTTAAATACATAGCATTAGATTAAGTTAGACCCTAAATCTGATAAATATTTCTTCATTGGAATTGCGAAAAGAAACAGTAGGATATTACTTCTATCATTCGGATGATCGAAAGTAATAGTATCCAAACACTGTATTTCTAGAGAAAGAGTTTCTTCTAGAAACACAAGTAGAAAGCGTGATTGAACTTGAAGAAGTTCAAGAAGAAGGATTAGCTAACATAGCGGAAGCGATGGTGGAACCCGAATCTGTCTCACAAGATGAGACACTGGTGACATTACTAACTTATAGGTCTGGTCGAGTTTATCAAATCCCAAAGAGATTTGGATTTCTAGTGGGAGCCGATGAAATCCCAAAGAGATTTGGATTTCTAGTGGGAGACGACGAAGAGGCTCACGTGTTAGACGATGAACCTACGACTTATAAGAAGGGTCTTGTAAACCTATACATGTAAGCTAGTGGGAGCTCGTATGAGCCTTTACATGTAAACTAGTGGGAGCTTGGTCGTTTACTTAGTATTATATGTCGATTATATTTTACTAATAGGAATGACGTAGCTATACTGCAATCGGTGAAAATTTTGGTTATCGGATAAAATTTTCCATAATAGACTTAGGAGAAGCAGCTTACATCTTAAGGATTAAGATCTATGGAGATAGATTGAGAAGACTGCTTGACCCCTCCTAGTCTAAACACGTTGACAAAGTGCTCAAAGCGTTTTGCACTAGACCTAACATCACTTTTTCTTTAAGCATGGCAAAGTCGATTATAGGTCAATCTGACTGATGGTCACTGGATTGTTGTCAAGAACATTCTTAAGTGCTTAAAAGGACTGAAGATATGTTCCGGGTATATGGAGATGAAATTTGAAAGTTGGAGACTTTCAGATATAAGTCATCAAACAGATAAAGATTATCTTACGGAATACAAGTTTATTCTAAAAGAGGTACGATTAGCTGGAATAGTTTCGAGCAAGAAATCGTGACCAAGCCAGTAAATTAAATCAGAGTGTGTATATATATATATATGTAGCAGCTTCGGAAGCAGCTAAAAGGAAGTTTGGAATGCAAGTTCATTAATGAACTAGGCATGGTACCTGACATTGTTAATGAGATTAACAATATGGCTGTTGCTCTTGCTAAGGGCCCGCAGTCTCATAATATATCCAAACACTACCTCAGTCGTTACCATCTCTTCCGAGAGATAACAACAAGAGTAGATGTGAGAATTAAAAGAGTGCCCACCAAGGCACAATCTTATAGATCCATTTAAAAGAATGCCTTACCCCAAAAGGTTCATGATCGTCATATGAACACTTATGGGAATGTTTTAAAAACAATTGGCTTTAGTCCAAGTGGGAGAATGTTGGGGTTTATGTCTTATAGACAATTGTATTAGGATATAAATATTAATGAATAAATTGTTTATTTAATCATTTGTTTAATCAGATATATAGCATTAAAATGTAACTATATATAAAGGCACAAATCTTTCATAAAGAAAGTAATCCTAAGTTTATTTAAGTAGTTATAAAGTGTTCATACAAGCATGAAGTGAGACTATACTTTATAATAAGATCAATAAACTTAAAATCAACCTAAGTCAAGTAATATGTTATAGGGGTTGTCATATCACTGTTGAGACTTGCATGTAACAATGTTTTCTATCGAGACAGAAAGCTGATCTCACAAGCTTTAGATATTTAGATATCTAGATAGTTACATGGATCCGGTGAAGGAGTTCATTAGGATTGGGACCCGACTTGAGATAACAGTATGGATTGATTTATCTAATGTGTCAACTGTTCATCTCATTGGTATTAGTAGGTATAACTAATCCTCAGACTCAAACATTTGTTAATTAGTGATTCTGGATTATAGAGTCTGGTACTTTGATTCTGTGCAAGCACGATCCAACATGTGAGAGTCTGGGGTGTGTGAGTGAGAGCAGGGTTGGGTATCACACAAAGTAATTGCAGAATAGTTAATGTCAGATTGAGCATTCGTCACTCCCGATAAGTGGGAGATATATCCAAATGGCCGCTTGTGGTGAATTGACTGAAATCCTTGCAAGGTGATAGAGTTAAGAGTAGAAATGAACATTTCACTTAACTTATCTTTCAGAGTGAATTCAACCTGTACAAGTAAAACCGGACTCTTCGTTATATGTAACCTTGACACGTTCCATGGTTATAAGGAATTGGCCGACAGGATGTAGTTGATGAAGGATCGTATTATACTGTACCTAATACAGAAAGGTTAACGTCATTTATCAACCTGACTTCTTAATTGCTCTAGGGGAATATCATAGGTTCTACTAGTAACAGCTCGCGACGGTATTCTGTTATATATATGTTAGAATTAATCGTGATGAATAATTTCAAAGGATATATACGGCTAGTGGAAATAAAGAACCTAATGGGTCGCATATGGGACTTGGAATCGGAGGACGAAAATGTAATTAGTGAGACACTATATATATGGGCCGAAATTTGTAGATTAATTAGGGATAAAATTAATAATTATAATTTGATTATGGTTATGAATTAAATTAAAGGATTATCTGATAATATTAATTAGAAGTTTTTATGTGATTGAAACTCTAATTAATTATCCCTAACATTAATTAATTATTAATTTGATTAATAATAATTATCTAGATATAATTAGTTATTATTTAGATAATAGTAAAGTGTTTATTTAATTATCTAATTAGGAATCCTATTCTGAATAAGATTCCAATTATTTAATTACCTAACACAACTGGAATTAGGGTTTTGAGAAGTCTATAAATAGACTCCCTAACCCCATAATTCGGCAAAAAAAACACTAAAGAGAAGGGCTAGAGGAATCGTTCCGCAACCGTCTCGGCTAATTACAATCTTTCTTACTCTCTCTTTGATCTCGTATCGATTCCTGTTAGAGGCAATCATTGTGATTGATATTATTAAGGTTGATTACTGATTAGTTATCTTTTTCTGTGTTGTTTCTTTTGTTGTTCGTGATACACGGATTAAGAGTTGTGGGCACTTCGTTTGCAACCGTAGATAGTTCTTCACCGAAGGTATTACTTTCTATCCCTCTTTATATGAAATAACAATTAACAAATCTTGGAAAAGAGAAATAGATAAAAATAGATAAAATTTTATTATTCCGCTGTGTCTAGGCTTGTCTATTTTCCTACACTGGATACTTGGCCGTGATGTGTGTGCACACTGCTTCATAATCTCTTAACTGAGATGCACTCATGTCAACAGTACTTGTCTTGGTGATGAAATCCATATCCTTCTGCCACATTAGTAACTCATTTTGCCTCAATCTTTCAATATGCATCCTTTCAACCCTATCAAGATCAATAGGATTAGCTGAAGAATTCCCCTTCTGTTTTCCTTCTGCCGCTGCCTTTGCCGCTTTAATTCCTCCAAGCCGGATTCTGCATGACGAATGAGCCTCGCTCCCGGTGTCACCTTTCTCTCCGACTAAAGTTGACTCGCTTCGTACAGATGGTACTTTTTTGTTAATTTCAATGTACTCTTGCCATTTAGGGTGATCAACCAGGATTTGCCAACACTTAACAAACTTAAATTCCTTATTTTGTTCGTGCCTCTGTTTGTAAAGACTTTTTGCACTCTCCATGTGTCCTTCATCGTCATTTCCACTTAGGTGCATATCCTGCATATCTTTGTAAGCTCCTACAAAAAGCTGGACATCTTTGCTAATTCGTAAGAATTTGGACTTTGCAGACGAAGCCTGCATCAATGAATCTGCATATTCCGGCTTTTCTCTGTTGTACAAACATTTAACTCGATTCCAAAATTTTCTATCCTTCTGAGCCATACGTACACACTGGTCCTCAGAAATTGACACCCAAGCCTTGGTTAAAAGTACTTCAAGACCAGAGTCAAATACATAAGCTTTCGCCTTTGCCTTCTTCTTTTTTGGTGCCACCACAGCTTCGATAACGAGTTCTTCATCACTCTCAGCAACTACTTCGACTTCATCATCCGATCCCGTATTTTGTGAGTCCATGTTAATCGGGATTGGTCCCAAATTAGATTGTGTGGAATATTACGGACCATGTGTTGATCATTACGAATCGAACCAAAATGATTGTGGTTTGGCATCGAAAAATTTTCTGCAAGTGGATTCCTATGTCTTGCTTATGTGGATTTCCCTAGAACATTCATAAAGCAATAATGAAATAAGATGATGAACATAGAATAATTTGCATTACATTGATTTGATTCTTGATAAACAAGTATTGGCAGTGTTGATCATATGTCAAAAGTTAAGAATACAAGGAATAAAGACTATAACAGGTGAAAGTATAAGGGTTGTGAATCTTTTTACTGCCTATGTAAGGTTGTCAAGATTCTGGTTTGTCTTCTTTAATTGTATCTTTTCTTTATATCTCGGGGAAGTGTATCTCTCGATCTTGCTTCCTTCAATGCTTGGAGCTTAATCCTTATAAATATTTGTAACTCGATAACTTCAATATTGAATATCTCTTGTAAAAGTTTGTAATTATCAATCTATATGTTGTATAGAGAGGAAGATCATTCTTATAGTTGATGAAAGATTGTGTCCTTTTGATGTGATAACTTTTCATGTAGATATGATGAACACTCACAACCAATGGTGAAGAAGAATGTTGATTCAGATGAAAGGAGATGCTTTAGAGGTGAAGAATCATGTCTTTTTGTAGTAAAAATGACTGTCACGAACGAGGCATGGGTGTCACGTCCATGACATGAATTGGCATTCAAAGTTGATGGAATTCTCTTGTCACGATCGTGACAGAGGTCACCATCACGATAGACATATTTCTTCAGTGGGTTGTTTTTCGCGCATGTCACGATCGTGACAGGTAGGTCATGAACGTGGCATGTATTTTTGCCCTAATTCAGGCTATTTTTCCTATCTTTTGCTCGTTTCTTACTGACATTTCTTTATATTGAGTTGTTATCTGTATTTAACATATCTCTGTTCAAATCATAAACAACCATGTGAAATCTTTCCAAAACATTAAATAAACTAAGGTAAATATATAAATATAAACGTGAATATGGATGCGAAAATACGTAAACTTTGGACTTATCAGTATACTTTTTATAATAATGTTAATATTTTACTATATTATAAGGTTAAATATGAACAAAAATATTGCATTTTACATGATTTTATGAATCATGGTTAAACTCGGTTGAACCCCAGTTGAACCTTTAACCCTTTGTCTTTTCCGGTTCTATGACCGATCCAATTTTGACAACCATGAAGAGACGAATGTTCGGGGCCAAATTTATTTGATTCAAGGTCGAACGTCTATCAATTATCTTTAGCTAGCAACAGAATGTCTTCAATTGGAGATAAAAGACCTGCAAAACAAGGCAGATACTCTGACGCTCAAGTCAGTCTAGATGGAGGACCTACAAAATAAGGTAAATACTCTGACGCTCAAGTCAGTCTAAAGTTTAAACATAATAAAAAAAAGGAGATGCAATATCTTCCATCAGAGATTGGGAACCTACAAAACAAGGTAGATACTCTGACGCTCAAGTCAGTCTAAAGTTTAAACATAACAAAAAAACAAACATGATAATGAAAAAAAGCAAAGAAATGTCTTCCATCTGAAATGAGGGACCTGCAAAACAAGGAAGATACTCCGACGTTTAAGTCAGTCTAAAGTTTAAACATACCAAAAATAAAAATAAGGGAAAAGTACAAAAATAAACCTTGTGGTTACATTTGTTTTCGATCAACACCATGTGGTTTAAAAGTTTGCAAAATGGTATATTGAGGTTCATTCCGTTAGCAAACACATACCAAATTGACTAACGGTATTAAAAGTCAAAAGGAAAAGAGTTAATTTGGTCCTTATATTTATTTATTTTATAAATTAATACCCCTTATTATCTAATTATCATAAACAAACCTCAAAATTAAAAATAAAATCAAGGGTAAATTCCAAAAAAACCCCATGTGGTTTCATGTTCTTCCAAAAAAATCCTTGTGGTTTGTTAATACAAAAAAGGACTGTGGTTTGCGCCGTTACCCGAAAAACGGAAAATGGCTTAACACCGTTAAAGTGCTGACGTGGCACAGGGGTAAAATCGGAAAATCGGATTTTTTTTTTATTTTTTTATTTTTTCCCTCTCTCTCTCATCTTCTTCTTCTCCTTCTTCTTCCTTCTTCTTCCTTCTTCTTCTTCTTCTTCCTTCTTCCTTCTTCTTCTCATTCTTCCTTCTTCTTCTCCTTCTTCCTTCTTCTCTCCTCTTCTTCCTTCTTCTTCTCCTTCCTTCTTCTTCTCCTTCCTTCTTCTTCTTCTTCTTCTTCTTCTTCCTCCTTCTTCCTCTTCTTCTTCTCTCCTCCTCCTTCTTCTTCTTCCTTCTTTTTTTTCTTTTTTTTTTAAGTTTCAGAAATTTCCAGACTTTTGGAAAATTTCCAGAAATCTGGAAAATTCCAGATTTCTGGAGATTTTCCAGAAATCTGGAAAATTTCCAGATTTCCAGATTTCCGGATTCCAGAAATCTGGAAAAATTCCAGATTTCCGAAGAAATCTGGAAATCGTAAATCGAAAATTAAAAAAAAAGAATAGAAGAAAAAAATAAGAAGAAGGAGGAAGGAGAAGGAGAAAAGAAGAAGTAAGAAGAAGAAGTAAGAAGAAAAATAAAAAAAATAAAAAAAATAAAAAAAAATCGAATTTCCAACCTTACCCATGTGCCACGTCAGCACTTTAACGGTGTTAAGTCATTTTCCATTTTTCAGGTAACGACGCAAACCACAGTCCTTTTTTTTTTGTATTAACAAACCACAAGGGTTTTTTTGGAAGAACATGAAACCACAGGGCTTTTTTTTTGGAATTTACCCTAAAATCAAATATAACTTCCTCTTCATCCCTCTAATTTCTTATCTTTCTCTCTAAAAATACAAAAACAACTTTCAACTTTCATTTATATATTAGGTAACATAATCCGAATATTAAGTTTAAAAATACAAAATCAACTTTATGCCGGCACATCCAATGGAACAAGATCCTCAAGGTAATCAGGAAGAATCTTGTGAAGAAATGCATTGAGATGTTCAACGAGATTGCAGAGAACAAGGATGATTACAACAAGTTCTACGAGTCTTTCTCAAAGGACTTGAAATTGGGCATTCATGAGGATAGTCAGAACAGAACCAAGTTAGCGGATTTACTTCGCTACCACTCAACCAAGAGTGGTGAGGAGATGATGAGCTTGAAAGACTATGTGACCATAATGAAAGAAGGCCAGAATGAGATTTACTACATCACAGGTGAAAGCAAAAAAGCAGTGGGGAATTCTCCATTCCTGGAGCGACTCAAAAGGAAGGGATACGAAGTTCTCTTCATGGTAGACGCCATTGATGAATACGTTGTTGGGCAATTGAAAGAGTATGATGGAAAGAAGCTGGTTTCAGCAAAAAAAAAAAAAAAGAAGGGCTGAAACTCCACGATGAAACTGAGGAAGAGAAAAAAGAAAAAGGAGGAAAAGAAGAAATCATTTGAAAACCTCTGCAAAATCATCAAAGATATATTAGGTGACAAAGTAGAGAAAGTGTTTGCTAAATCAAATGAATAAGTAATAGCTGATCATTTGTTCCCAGCATAAAGTTGATTATGTATTTTTAACTTAATATTCGGATTATGTTACCTATTATATAAATCAAAGTTGATTTTGTATTTTGTATTTTTAGAGAGAGAAGAGAGAAAGAAGAAAAAAAAATTAGAAAGAGAGAGAAGAAGGTGTATTTGATTTTTATTTTTAATTTTGGGGTTTGTTTGTGATAATTAAATAATAAGAGGTGTTAATTTATAAAATAAATAAATACAAGGACCAAATTAACTCTTTTTCTTTTGACTTTTAACACCGTTAGTCAATTTGATATGTGTTTGCTAACGGAATGAACCTCAATATACCATTTTATAAATTTTTAAACCACAAGGCTGCAATAGAAAATAGGTGTAACCACAAGGTTTATTTTTGTACTTTTCCCTAAAAATAATAAATAGAAAAACAAAAAAAACGAAATATCTTCCAGGTGATGATGGGGACCTGTAAAATAAGGTAGATACTCAGAAACTCAAGTCAGTCTAAAGTTTTGATAACAAGGGAGAAACTTCTGATCGGAGCTCGTCCCTGTGGGGGGCGTCGTTGGGTTCGACGGGGGAAACTCCGATGCCAAAGTCAGTAGAGAATATGAAGAATAAACTGTATTGACAAAGCTTAGAGAATATAGAAAAGTCTGAGTACCTTGATAGCCTAGAATGGTAGGCTATATATAGTTGAGAAGTTCGTAACCTCTAGGTAACTAGAAAGTCCCCATTAATGCTCATTTAATGGCGGTTACAAGTTACTCTTAACCTGGCGGGTAAGACAGTTAATGATCCATTTAATGATCCTTTATGGCCGAGCCGGCGGCCAGCCGTTACCAAGGTGAATGGAGAGATTCGCCTTAGAGATCCGCCAGCGGATCTCTTAGAGCTAGTCCAGGGAGATCCGCCAGCTGACTTCCTTTGCTACGTGGCATACTTAAAGGCAGATATCTCTTTTGGTCCTCATGATAATATCTCGATGTTATCAGAAGCCCCCCTAAAATGCCTTTAAAGTCCTTTAGGGCTTTTAGACTTCCGTGCGCCGTCATATGCTCCATCATTAATGTGCGCTCTGTTCAACGCCATTTGATGGTTGACACGTGTGGTGGCACACTGTCCTAGGCAAGTTCAAAAGAAACCTTTTTCTCCTTCTAATTTCTCTTTCTTCTTTGTTCCTTCATCTCTCTCCGTTTTCGAAGCTTTTCCTAGAAGTTTTCCAGAGCTCTTTTTCAAACTTCTACGTTTCCATGTAAGTGCCCTTTCTTTTTATCTTGAATGTTTAGAAGTTCATCCTCGTCTTCTGGGTCGACTTCTGAACTTTTTAACTCGTCATCTCCTCCTAAGATTGAAGTAGATTTTAGTTGGACCACTTCATCGTCGGAGGACTCCCAATCTTCTGTAGGTGCGATTAATTCCGGTTTAGCTGAGTTCAATAACTCGACGCGTAACCATTACCAGACTCGTTCAACCAGAAATCCCTCTTTCTTTTTTCCTGTTTCCGGTGCCGTTCCGGCCGGTGCCCGTAACCGATTTCCGGGTTCCATGGCCACTTCTTCCCTCCCTGCTAAGAAAAAGAATCCTCGAGCGGAGTCCACTCCATCCCGTATGAATGCCGCGGATTTGGCGAATCTGGCGGACCGCTTTTCGTGGATCAAAAATTACGAAACCCAACTTGCTGCTTCTCATCAACGCCCCTCCAATCCGCCTAACGGCTTCTTTACTGTATTCTGTAGTCATGTAGAGAGAGGGTTTCGCCTTCCTCTTCCCAAGATGATGGCGGATATCCTCTCATACTTTGACATTGCCGTCAGTCAGCTACATCCTAATGGCTGGCTCGACATGGCCCTAGACTGCTATCTCGCTTCAAATTTAGGCGTTGTTTATACGGGCCGTATTTTTAGGGCCTTTCATAAACCTTCCAAGAGGAAGTCAGAATCCTATCTTACATTCGCCAAATTTGGTGTCTATTCGCCCTTTTACGACAAAATGTCCAATGTTCATAGCTGGGATGAGAGTTTCTTCTATGTGAAGATAAAGGAGGATGAACCGTTAGGTTTCCCTTCATTTTGGAATTCTCGTCCGCTACATATGGTGGGTGACATGCGGATCTTAACAAGCAGTGATGAAGAGGTGGCAGATCTCATGAAGCAGATTAAGGCGGATGCATGGACTTATGCAGATGCCTTAGCCTTCATGATGAGTGACATTCCATTGATTCACCGAGAAGGGGATCAATTTATTTATTCAAAAATTACTCAGTTTGATCAAGGTACCTTTCCGTTACTTCAAAAGTCTTGATTATCTTGATGTCTTCTTTGGCAGGGGTGTATCTAAGGCCAATCACGCTCTTGTAGAGACGCGCAGGAAGCTTTTGGAAGATGAAGCGCGCAAGAAAAGTCAAGCGGCTAATCCTCAAGCCGATACGGGCAAACGTCCTGCAGAGATAGCTGTTGATCCGCCACTGAAGAAGAGGCGGCCCAACACTATGGGTAGTACCAAAATTATGGCGGACGCGATACGATCCGCCAAACCTGCTGAGAAGATTGTTCAGGTAATCCATCTTTTGATTTCCTCTGTTGCTCATCCGATTCTAAAGTGATGTATGGCTCTTCTCTGTTTGTGCAGATGGCGAAGCCCGATATTGGAGGATACTGGTCCGCCAAATTGGGGGCCCAAGGTTCTTTTGAGAATGAATCCCTTCTGAATGATCTGGATGAGGCCTTGGGTCAGGTGGGAGAGGTACAAAGGAACTATAACCAAATCCCTGGGCCAACTCATGTCTAGAAGGGGAAATCGGAGCTTCTTTCGGTGAGTTCAAAAAGAATGTAGATAATGATAATTCCTTCACCTCTTTTTCTCCCTTGGACTAAATCATTTTGTCTTTTATAGCTGTATGCCCGTCTGCGTACTTTGGAAAATGGACTCCTTCAGAACGTGGTGGACAGGGCAACCATTGAAAGGTTAGAAAAAGAGATAGCGAATGCCAATTCCACCATTGCCTCTGCAAACGCGGATCTTGCTTCCGCCACAACGGCTTTAGTTCTCCGGGATGAAGAGATTAAAAGTTTAAAGGCAACGATGGCTTCTGATGCCAAAAGCCATGAGGATGCTCTCGGAGAAGCTGAATACACGTCGGGTGTACAGGCGTTTTACTATGGCGAGATGCTTATGGCGTACTTCTCTCTGGCCCATCCCGAAGTTGACTTCACAGATCCTCTGCTCGCCGTCCCCGAACCAGAAGACGTGGCGAGGTTCAACAAAATGCCAGATGTCAGGGAATACCTTCGCAATTATGTACGGAAATGGATGAAAGGACCCCCGCAGGAGACCAAACGTTCTACCACAGTTGTGGCGGACAATTCTGAAGAGATGCCGCCCAAGGTAGGTACAGAGCCCATTCTTGATTCTGTCCTTCCACCGGGTCCTACTTCTTCGAAGGATAAGGAGGTATCTCCTGGTGGCGGGTCTGTGACTGTGGAGAAGAAGGATCCTGAAGCAAGCATCATAGGCGAAGGAAGCAAAAAAGAGGATGCCCCTATTATTATTTAGTTTCTGTTTAAAGATCTTTTTGTAAAAAATCTTCTAAGTACAATCTGGTTAATCCTTTACGCTGTTATCTATTTATTTTACTCTTACATTTACGTAGAGAAGTACTTTGAACATAAGCATGTTTAGGATTTATGTTTGGAGTAGGTGGCCAGCCATACTCCATGGTATGAACCTTTGTGAAGGTTTGAAGCTGTTTTATTCCTTCTTGGAGGAAGTAAAGCTGCCCAGGGGTTCAATTTGCTACCTATCTTTGAGGTGAAATGATCCGCCCGTAGGACTTGTGAATCCCTCTCTGGGAGGGATAAGAGAGTGTAAAGACCTTGCGTCTAAGGATCGTTTTAACTCAATCGGTGATCAGGATCCGCCAAGTGGCGGATCTACATTGAATGTGGAGAGCGTTGGATGCCCCCCTTCTTTTTAAGACTGGAATATTGATATTGCAGCAGTAAACTATAAAAAGAACATAGATGATAAAACCAACAATGTTTATTAATGGGAGAAACACCTTATTACAGCAAATAGGTCTTTATAAATGAGCCTCGTTAAAACCTTTAACAAGAAAAACCACATGGGAAAAAGCTTGTTAAAGGAAAAAGAGTGCTCAAGACCATGAACATACTTCATTTTTTAACAAAGTATTTGCGGAGGTTTTGGAGATTCCACGTGCGTGGCAGTGTATTGCCCTCCATATCTTGTATTTTGAATGTGGCCGGTCCAACCTTGTCTACTATCTGGTATGGACCTGTCCAGTTGAGCCCCAACTTGCCCTTGCCTTCTCGAGATTGGACTTTGTCAGTTTTGCGAAGCACAAGATCTCCTATCTTTAGATCTATAAGCTTGGCATTTTTATCATGGTAAGCCGCGATCCGCTGTTTGTATGCTGCCATGCGTACATAGGATTGGTTCCTGCGATCCTCAACCTGATCCAAACGCTCCCTTAGTCGTTTGTTGTTGTCCTCTTCACAATAAAAGGCTACCCGATCACTGGGGACTTGTATCTCAATTGGGATCACGGCCTCCACTCTATGAGAAAGGGCGAATGGTGTTTCCCCAGTAGCTGTTCTTGAGGTGGTACGATAAGCCCATAAAACACTTGTAAGCTGATCCGCCCACTTCTTGTCATGCTCTCCCAACCTCTTCTTTATCCCCTTAACAATTGTCCGATTGGTAACTTCGGTCATTCCATTGGACTGAGGATAATAAACGGAGGCGAATCTGTTCAGGATGCCCAACCCCTCACAGAAAGCCTTGAATTTGCCACAGTTAAACTGTGTTCCGTTGTCAGTGATGATGGTATGTGGAATGCCATATCTTCCCACGATGTTGTCCTTGACAAACTCCACCATCTGTTCTGCTGTAATAGAGGAAACAGCCTCGGCTTCTACCCATTTGGTGAAATGGTCTACTGCCACTATTACGTACCTCTTTTGCCGGCGAGTTGGGGGAAATGGGCCAACGATGTCTATTCCCCAGAGGGCGAATGGACGTCCCTCAATGATTGGCTTTTGGATATGTTTGATAGTATGTGATTCATTTGCGTGAATCTGACAATTGTGACAAGATTCTACCAAACTCTGGGCATCTAATTCAGCTGTGGGCCAGTAGAAACCTGCTAACCTGGATTTCTTCAAGATCGTGGCTGAAGCTTCATGTGACCCACAGGATCCCTCGTGTAGCTCCTTGAGGATCTGCTGCCCTTCTTCTGGTAGAATGCATTTCAGCCAAGGATGACTAAAGGATTTTCTGTAAAGACCATCATTGATCAAGGAGAAATAGGCTGATCTCCTAACTATCCTCCGTGCCTCTTCCTTGTCTTCAGGTAATGATCCATTCAGCAGATATTGGCGGATGACCGGTCTCCAATCACCCTCCACCGTTGTGAGTAGGGACACTTCTTCAGAGGCAAATGCTGGAGCCATTTTTACTTCAAAGGGACAATCAGGGTCCGCCCATTTTTCCTCACAGGAAGCCATTTTGGCCAATTGATCAGCCTCTGTATTGGATTCCCTTGGTATGTGAATCAATTCCCACTTCGTTTCTTTAACTTCAAGGTGATCCAGCAACTTTTTGACTTCTGCTACATATTTGGCCAGAACCTCGTCTTTCACCTCGTAATTCTTGATTACTTGGTTGACCATTAGTTTTGAATCGCTATATATCACGATCCGCTCTAGGGTGATTTCTTGAAGTAGACGTAATCCCAGTATCAGAGCTTCGTACTCAGCAGCATTATTAGTGGCATGGAAATTTAATTTTGCTGCGTATCGCAATCTTATGTAGTGGGGACCTTTGATCACAACTCCCACACCTGCTCCATCCGCCGAGGAAGCTCCATCAGTGTACATCGACCATTCTTCTAACGGAGGCTTGGGATGAGATATCCCTTCGTCAGTGAATTCATTCACGAAGTCCGCCAGGACCTGACTTTTCAAAGATGATCTGCTTTCATATCTTACATCAAATTCGCCCAGGCGAATCGCCCATTCCATCAACCTTCCTGAAGTGTCCGGCTTCTGCAATACCTTTCTCATTGGTATATTGGTTCGAACTATTACAGTATGCGCCTGAAAATATGGCCTAAGGCGAACTGCTGTGGTTACAACAGCCAGTGCCATTTTATCCAGCTTTGAATATCTGGTTTCAGCGTCTTTCAAAACTTTACTCACGTAATAAATTGGGAATTGTTGGCCATCTTCTTCTCGTATCATGACTATGCATACGGCTTTATCCGTGACCGATACGTACATGTAAAGATCCTCCCCTTTCAAAGGTCGGCTCATCATGGGTGGCTCTGTGAGGAACCGCTTGATTCCTTCAAAGGCATTTTGACAATCCTCATTCCACTCGAATGCTTTTTGTTTCTTGATGACTTCGAAAAAAGGCTGACATCTACGAGCTGAGCAAGAGATAAACCTGCCCAAGGCTATGATACGTCCATTGAGGCGCTGTATTTCTCTGATATTCTGGGGCGCTTACATTTTTAGGACTGCTTTGACCTTGTCAGGATTTGGGCTGACCCCTTTTTCGCTGATCATGAATCCTAAAAACTTCCCATATGTTGCCCCGAAAGTGCATTTCTCTGGATTCAACTTGATGTTGTGGTGCCGAAGTACGCCCAATACCTCCTTTATATCTTCTGCATGCCTTTCTACAGTTGTGCTTTTAATGATCATATCGTCTACATAGACAGAATAATTACCGCTCTTATTGTCCGCAAATATCTTGTTCATCATCCTCTGATAGGTAGCACCTGCGTTCTTAAGCCCAAAGGGCATGACTTTAAAACAATAAGTAGCTTGATGCGTCACGAACGAGGTCTTAATTCTATCTGAGGGCTCCATGGGGATTTGATGATAGCTTGACTTCACGTCAGTAAAGGAGTACATTGCGTGATCGGCAGTTCCATCTACAAGCATGTCTATGCATGGCAAAGGATAATTATCCTTGGGGCAAGCTTTATTGAGATCTGTAAAGTCAATGCACATGCGGTAAGATCCGCCAGCTTTCTTGACTAGCACGACGTTCGCCAACCACTGTGTGTAGAGTACCTCCTCAATGGCATCCGCCTTCTGGAGCTTGGCGATCTCTTCCTCTATCACCTTTTGCCTTTCCGGACCATGGTTTCTCCGCTTCTGAGCCACAGGAACTGCATCTTTATCGATGTTGAGCTTATGGGTGATCACATCTGGGCTAATTCCTAGGAGAACTTCGTCCTTCCATGCAAAGACATCTTCAGCTTCACAAAGTACTTTGGTGATTGCATCTCTGATCTTGCCCCGTAGCCCCTTAGCTATTCGTACCTGCTTCTCCTCTGCCATAAAGTACATTTCGGTTTCGCCTAAGGCTATTGTGACACGCTCCTCTTCATCTTCTTCCTTAGATTGAGGGCGAATCATTAAGGATGCCGAATATGTTTCTTGGGCCACCTTTTGACAACCTTTGACCATCACACCTCCCTTGACCGTGGGAATGTAAAGTGTCAAATGGCGAATAGAGATAAGAGCTGCAACTTCGGAGATAAAAGGTCGTCCGAGGATAATGTTATAAGCTAATTGTCCATCCAATGTCATTTTGGATCTCCGAACTACCCAAATAGGATCATAGTCTATAATGGAGAATCCTAAAACGATGTTTTATTTTAAAACGTTATTTCGAAATATTTTCAAAACTTATAATTATAACGTTTTTTAATCCCGAACTACCTTTGAATCGGATCACGGTTCGTATTGGGATATTGAAACGAGGTTTTTTTTATTTCAAAACAAAAACGAACGTTTATTTAATACGAGACGAAAATTAAATAAATACGAAAAATTAAATAAAACGTGATAAATAAATAAATAACTAAATAAATAAAATTATAACATGAAAATAAATAAATAAAGGAAATAAATTAAATAAAATAAAACGAGTCTAGTCCTCGGATAATACCTCAAGATCGGTATCTGACAGTCGAAGTCGGTTGATTCCGCGAATCGTGATTTTCCGGTGTTTTTCGGGTTTTTAGTAAAAATTTAACTTTTAGGAAATTCGGACTTTTTGAGAAAAAAAATATTTTTCTCAAAAAAATTCACTCTCTCTCTCTAAAAATGTCTAGAGTGAGAAAGCTCTCCCTAATCCCCCCCTTTAAATGCATGGGGATTCGTGCCTTATATAGGCATTGATCCCCGGAAACTTTGGGCGACGCCCGATTAAAATTGGGCGTCGCCCAAAGTAGGTTGGGCGGACGCCCAACATATGTTGGGCGAACGCCCAACTCTTGTTGGGCGCATGCCCAACTAACGTTGGGCGCGCGCCCAACAGGCGTTGGGCGTTCGCCCAACGGCCGTCGGGCGTGTGCGTCCAGCGGACGTCGGGCGTGCGCCTCGCGCTGTCGGGCGCGCGTGCCTAGCGGACGTCGGGCGTGCACCCCGCCCTGTCGGGCGCGCGTCCAACTGTCGTCGGGCACGCACCGATTATCGCTAGGCGCTCGCACCACGTCGCTGAGCACTCGCGAGCCGTCCATTCGACGACCGCCACTCCTACTGACCTCACGTCTTTTATTATATATATTTTTTTGCTTTAAAACTCCCGGAACCAACCGCTTCAACCGTCTTGTTACAGGTTTTCATCACAGGTCCTCCGACTCGGTGTCTACAGTTGCCCCTACTTTTCTATTTTGACAGTGATGTGTGTGTTTTGAAAATGTTTTTTGCTAACACGGCACATGCAATGGAAATATATTAAAGTAAAAGACACATATAGAGTAGGAGGAAGAATACCTGATCTCCATGCCGCATGCTCCGGCTTCGTCTTCGATCTTCGCCTCGGTTGTCCCGCCCTTGCCTCTGAATCGAATGCAGACGAACGCTCCTTCCGGCGACCCTAGTCTCTAAATCGACCGCAAGTATATAGCTCTATCTAGCGACCCTAGTCTAAATCGACCGCAGGTATATAGGTCTTTCTAGCGACCCTAGTCTAAATCGACCGCAGGTAAATAGCTTTTTCTAGCGACCCTAGTCTTCTCATCGACCGCAGGTAAAGTTGCTTTTTCTAGCGACCCTAGTCTTTATCTCGACCGCATGTAAAGTTGCTTTTTCTAGCGGCCCTAGTCTTTATTTCGACCGCAGGTAAAGTTGCTTTTTCTAGCGACCCTAGTCTTTATCTCGACCGCAGGTAAAGTTGCTTTTTCTAGCGGCCATAGTCTTTATCTCGACCGCAGGTAAAGTTGCTTTTTCTAGCGACCCTAGTCTTTAACTCGACCGCAGGTAAAATTGCTTTTTCTAGAGACCCTAGTCTTTATCTCGACCGCAGGTACTCTTTCGTTTTGAAATTAATCATTCAACCCTAATCTCCACATCGATCGCAGGCGTCCTTTCGTTTGCGTATCTCCACATCCATCGTTCGACCCTAATCTCTACATCGATCGCAGGCGTTTTCATGTATTGCAGACCTCCAAATCAAACATCCAACCCTAATCTATACATCGATCGCAGGCGTCCTTTCGTTTGCATATCTCCAAATCCATCATTCGACCCTAATCTCTACATCGATCGCAGGCGTTTTCTTGTATTGCAGATCTCCAAATCGAACATCTGACCCTAATCTATACATCGATCGCAGGTGCTCTTCGTTGATGATAGCTGTGCTTTATCACTCGTCCGAGAGTTGGAATTGAGACCTCGTCCAAGAGGTTTTGACCGCAGTCGCTTTGATATTTGGGCTTTATCACTCGTCCGAGAGTTTGTGACCGCAGTCGCTTCATGCCGTAGATGGGAGTCCGTAGCGGGGCCTATGCCCATTGATAATGCCGTAGACTGCAGTCCGTAGCGGGGCCTGTGCCCATTGATAATGCCATAGGCCGCAGTCCGTAGCGGGGCCTGTGCCCATAGATCGAATCCTAATTTGCCTATCGAAGCCTGCCTAGACTTGCACAAATTTCGTGGAGCTATCCAAGTATTTCTGCGTGCGGCTTGACTTAAGTCACGCCCATCATCTGGTGAGTATTGTATAACCTAGTGTAGTGATATGTATGCACATGATTATGAATGAATGTATGTATATTTTCTCTTTTTTTTTTCTTCTTTCTCCTTTTTTACATTGCTTCCCTCCTATTTTTCTTTACAGGGAGGCCTCCATTCTATGGACCGAAGAGTACAGGAGGGCGTGGCGGCCGGGCGAGGAGAGTCACTACGGAATGATGACGCTCAGATCGTACATCGTTATCGAGAGATGGAGGATGAGTGCTCCAGCTGGGAGGAGCGAGGCCGGGCAACCGAGGAGAGGAGCCATGTGGATATAGAGGTCCAGCGAGCTGCTGAGGAGAGTTTACGGATTGCGGTAAATGGTCATCGGGTTGCCGAGGAGGCCTTAGCCGAGGAGTAGGCACCTTACTTCAGAGGCTTTGATTCGCTTGAGGGCTTTTGGGACTTTGGGGTTCCTCCTCCTTGATAGTCCCGTCATTGTTTTGGTTTACGACTTTATTAGTACTACCGTGATGTATAGTGGGTATATGTGAAAAAGATGTTTGTGTAGGCTTTTATTTGGTGGTGGGGAAAAGAAATGTATAACTCATGACTTGTAATACCATACATTCAGTCGATCATAATCATTTCAAACATTCTCTTCGAATATATTCATGCCTTTATGTAAGTCGTTATTTTCTATCACTTGCTGATGATGCTGAGTTAATCAAGAATGGTGCTGAGTTATCAAGTCAACATAATTGTATGTAATCAAGTCAGCATGAAGTAATTCAACAAGTCGGTATAATGCTGAGTTATCAAGTCAGCATGGCTGTGGTCAGCATGGTACTGAGGTGTTAATACAGGTCAACATGGTCTTGCTGTGTTACCACTGGTCAGTAGGTCTTGCTGAGTTAGTACATTTTGAGTAAGGATATTTTGGGTATTTTCACAACCTTGTAAAGGCTATAAAAGGTCTGGGTTGGGAAGTAGTTTCATACGAGAGATTATTCTTAGACTAAGTCATTAGTGTACACTGTGATATACTGAGTTGGGGATTGGGAAAACACAAGAGTTTCTAGAGAGGAAACTGTTTCAATCTTATTGTAATCTCCATTGATTAGTGAAGTTGCTGGATGTAGGCAGTTAAGCCGAACCAGGGTAAATTCTGTGTGTATTCTTTTGATTGTTGTTTCAAGATCCAATCTGTGATCTTTGTGAACTTTGTTTATCTGTGTGGTTGATTGATCGTTCGAAGTATAGCTCAACAATTGGTATCAGAGCTAATCAAGAACAGAGCAATGGGTTTTACAAAGATCGAGATCGAGCGTTTCAATGGTAAGGGAGATTTTGCTCTATGGAGACAGAGGATGAAAGCAATCTTGGTTCAAATGAAGGTTGCGAAGGCTCTGAAGGGCGAGAAAGAACTTCCGGTGACAATGACGAATGAGGAGAAAGAAGATCTTCTTGAATTGGCTTACAGTACGATCGTCCTGTATCTTGGCGACAAGGTGCTGAGAGAAGTCTCGAAGGAAACCTCAGCTGCTGGGGTTTGGCTCAAGCTTGAACAGTTGTACATGACGAAGACACTCACCAATCGGGTTTATCTTAAGGGAAAGCTTTTCGGCTTCAAGATGAACGAGGACAAGCCAGTTGAAGACTATATTGATGATTTCTCAAAGATCATAATTGACCTAGAGAACATAGAGGTAAAGATAGATGATGAAGATCAGGCCATAATGATCTTGAATTCTTTACCCCAGTCTTTTAGTCATTTCGTTGAAACCATGAAGTACGCTAGAGAAACACTAAGTCTGGAAGAAGTTCTTATGGCTCTAAAGTCAAAACAGATTGAGGCCAGCACCAACACTGAAACTGCAGAAGGATTGCTTGTTCATGGAAGGTCTGAGAAAAAAGACTCTCACAAGCCAAAGAACAAGAACGGGAAAAAGTCCAAAACTCCATCCTCAAGCAATAAAGAAGGCAAGGTCTACAAGTGTTTTCACTGCCATAAGGAAGGACATTTCAGGAAAAAATGTCCTGAGAGGAAGAAGAGTCAAGGTCAGCCTAAAGATCAAGGCGAAGCTGCTGTGGTAGAAGAAGGTTATGAGAGCGCTGAAGTTCTTGCTGTCACTGATAAAGATCCAAACACTGACTGGATCTTGGACAGCGGATGTACGTTCCATATGACTCCCAACAGGACGTGGTTCGAAGACTTTCAAGAAGAAGGTGGGAGGGTTCTTCTAGACAACAACAAGTTGTGCAAGGTACTGGGTCAAGGCTCCATTAGGCTAAAGATGTTCGATGGTCAAGAAAGGATTATGACCGGTGTGAGGTATGTGCCAGAACTGAAAAGAAATTTAATTTCTTTGGGTACGCTTGATAAACAAGGATACAATTATAGAGCCGAATGGGGTATCATAAGAATAGCTAGAGGATCTTTAGTTGTTATGAAAGGTACCATGAGTAATGGCCTATACACACTCTTAGGTAGTACTGTGTTAGTCTCTAAAGTAAATCTCACTGAGTCTAAAACTGATAGAACCAATCTTTGGCACCTTAGACTAGGTCACGTGAGTGAAGTTGGTTTACATGAACTTAGGAAGTAGGGTTGTTTTGGTAAAGATCACATAGGAAAGATAGATTTCTGTGAGAACTGTGTCTTAGGGAAGTCAAGTAAAGTCAAGTTTCCTAAGTCAGCAACACATAGAACCCAAGACATTCTTGAGTACATTCACTCTGACCTATGGGGGCCAACAAGAACTAAGTCTCATGGTGGGAGGACCTATTTTATGACCCTTATTGATGATTACTCTAGAAGAGTATGGGTTTATATTCTAGCTCATAAGAAAGAGGCCTTGCAAACGTTCAAGGATTGGAAAGTGCTAGTGGAAAACCAAACAGGAAAGAAAATCAAAAGGTTGAGAACCGACAATGGTTTGGAGTTTCTTGACAAAGATTTCATCACTTTGTGCAAGAAGTCCGGTATAACCAAACATCACACCGTTCCTGGAACTCCACAGCAGAATGGCCTAGCAGAGAGGTATAATAGGACTATCCTAGAGAGAGTTAGGTGCATGTTAATCCAATCCAGTCTCCCTAAGTCTTTCTGGGCTGAAGCAGTGCAAACTGCGTGTTACCTAATCAATAGGATCCCATCATCTGCTATAGGTTTTAAAACACCTATGCAAATGTGGTCTGATCACCCTGAGGATTATGAAAAACTTAGAGTGTTTGGTTGTTCAGCTTTTGCACACGTTAGACAGGAAAAATTAGAACCTCGGGCTCTAAGATGTGTTTTTATAGGCTACCCTATAGGAGTCAAGGGCTATAAGTTGTGGTGCCTAGAACCTGGTTATAAGAAATCCATAGTCAGCAGAAATGTTGTGTTCAATGAGATGGATTTTCCTTATCAGAAAAACCAAGAGAAAACTCAGTTAGAACCGAGTAGTCCTAAGTCCATTCAAAACCTTGAGAGTGTTAAAAATGAGGTGGAGCTTGAAGAAAATAGTGAAAACACTCGTAAAACCAAGCAAGAAGTCAGTGATGGTAATTCTACTGAGTCCAGTCAAAGCTATAGACTTGTTAGAGACCGTGAAAGAAGAGTCCCTAGGGCCCCGGTTAGATATGGTTTTGAGGACCTTGTAGCTTATGCATTTAGTGTTGTTAAGGAAGTACAAGAATCTGAACCTGTAACCTATAGGGAAGCTGTGAATTCGGTTGACAAGGAACAGTGGCTTAACGCTATGAAGGATGAGATAAAATCCCTTGACAAAAATGAAACTTGGTTTTTGGTAGATAAACCTCCTGATAAGAAGTTGGTCGGTTCAAGGTGGGTGTTTAAAAGAAAGGAAGGGATACCTGGTGTAGAGAAACCTAGGTTTAAAGCTAGGTTGGTGGCCAAAGGGTTTACTCAGCAGGAAGGTATATACTTTAATGAAATCTATTCACCGGTTGTTAAACATAGGTCTATAAGGATTATTCTCTCTCTTGTAGCTCGTTTTGATCTAGAATTAGAACAGTTAGATGTCAAAACAGCTTTTCTTCATGGAAACCTGGATGAGGTCATATATATGCAACAACCAGAGGGTTTTGAAATAGGAGATAAAGACCAGCGGGTATGTTTGCTTAAGAAGTCTCTATATGGTCTGAAACAGTCCCCTAGACAGTGGTACATGAAGTTCGATGAGTTTATGATAAGTCAGGACTTCCATAGGTCTAGTTATGACTGGTGTGTGTATAGTAGAGACCTTAGTGATGGCTCTAAGATTTATCTCTTGTTATATGTTGATGATATGCTTATAGCTTATCACAACAAAGCAGCCATAAATCAGTTAAAGGCACAACTAAACACACGGTTTGAGATGAAGGATCTCGGGTCAGCACGGAAAATTTTAGGGATGCAAATTTCTCGAGACAGAGGAAGAAAGAAGCTGTTCCTAAGTCAGTCAGTTTATCTGAGCAAGGTGTTAGAACGTTTTGGTATGACGAATTCAAAGGCCGTTCTCACTCCACTTGCAAGTCACTTCAAGCTGAGCAGTAAGCAAAGTCCTCAAACTGATGAGGAAAAGGAAGACATGGAGAGGGTGCCATATTCTAGTGTTGTAGGCTGTCTAATGTACGCGATGGTCTGTACACGTCCAGATTTGGCTCATGCTGTGAGTCTCATTAGCAGGTTCATGGCAAATCCAGGAAGAGCACATTGGTCAGCGGTGAAGTGGGTGCTGAGGTATGTCAAAGGCTCACTGAGTAAAGGTTTGAGTTATGGTGGAGCTGAAGCCCTAGTGGATGATGTAGCAGGTTTTGTTGATTCTGATTATGCTGGTAGCATTGAAACCAGAAAATCCCAAACCGGGTACGTATTCACTGTGTTTGGAACAACAATAAGTTGGAGGGCAAGTCTACAGTTAGTTGTGACTCTGTCAACAACCGAGGCAAAGTTTATTGCCGTCACAGAGGCAGTAAAGGAAGCAATGTGGCTGAGAGGAGTCTTAGCGGAACTTGGAGTGACACAGATTGATGGTTTGAAGATTTACTGTGATAGTCAAGGAGCTATACACCTGTCAAAACACCAAGTATTTCACGAGCAATCCAAACACATAGATGTGAGAATGCATTTCGTCAGGGATGTGATTAGCATTGGTACTGTTCAGGTGGTGAAAGTGGGAACTGAGGATAACCCAGCCGACATGCTGACCAAATCTGTTTCAAGTAATAAATTTGAACATTGCTTGAAACTGGTTAGGATGGTCAGTGGTCCTTGAGTGTATTTTCTTCACTAGTTGATGGAGTGATTAGAAAGACAAGGTGGAGATTGTAAGTCGTTGTTTTCTATCACTTGCTGATGATGCTGAGTTAATCAAGAATGGTGCTGAGTTATCAAGTCAGCATAATTGTATGTAATCAAGTCAGCATGAAGTAATTCAACAAGTCGGTATAATGCTGAGTTATCAAGTCAGCATGGCTATGGTCAGCATGGTACTGAGGTGTTAATACAGGTCAACATGGTCTTGCTGTGTTACCACTGGTCAGTAGGTCTTGCTGAGTTAGTACATTTTGAGTAAGGATATTTTGGGTATTTTCACAACCTTGTAAAGGCTATAAAAGGTCTAGGTTGGGAAGTAGTTTCATAGGAGAGATTATTCTTAGACTAAGTCATTAGTGTACACTGTGATATACTGAGTTGGGGATTGGGAAAACACGAGAGTTTCTAGAGAGGAAACTGTTTCAATCTTGTTGTAATCTCCATTGATTAGTGAAGTTGCTGGATGTAGGCAGTTAAGCCGAACCAGGGTAAATTCTGTGTGTATTCTTTTGATTGTTGTTTCAAGATCCAATCTGTGATCTTTGTGAACTTTGTTTATCTGTGTGGTTGATTGATCGTTCGAAGTATAGCTAAACACTTTATTTATTTACAAGCAACAGAAATACTTAGCCACTTACACATTATTTCCATAATTGCTCAAGATATAACTACTGTTACCAGGACCCGCCTTTTTTCGGTTTTCAGGTCCCAACGATTTTTCAACTCTCCTTTTATTATCCCGGAATTTTCAAATGAGCGCCCTCTTGGGTTTTCACTCATTGGGATGTCCCTTATTGTTGCATAGGTCGCCCTTTGCGGGTTTTCAACCTATCGGGAATTTTTATTTCTTTTTTTCCTTTTTTTTTTACGAAAAGTATTTCTTAAGCCTATCCAGATTGGTAGGTTCGGAGAACTCCATACCGTCAATAGTAGCAAGCTTCACCGCCCCCTTGCTCAGGATCTTCCTCACGAAGAACGGTCCTTCCTAGTTTGGCCTAAACTTGCCCCTAGGGTTAGTGTGCGTCATTCGGATCTGTTTCAGCACCATATCCCCTTCTTTGATAAGGCTGGCCTTGACCTTTTTGTTGAAGGCCCGGGCCATCCTTCTTTGATATAACTGCACATGGTAAAGAGCCTCCATCCTTTTCTCATCCACCAACGCCAACTGTTCATATCGGTTCTTCACCCATTCTGTCTCGGGAATCTCTGCTTCTACCGCGATTCTCAGCGATCGCTTCTCAATCTCAACGGGCAGAACTGCTTCTGCCCCATACACTAAGGAGAACGGCGTTGCCCCAGTTGACATTCTAACCATCGTGCGATAAGCCCATAAAGCGAGCGGAAGCTGCTCGTGCCAATTCCGATGCGATGCTACTGTCTTTACGAGAATCCTCTTAAGGTTCTTATTGGCCGTTTCTACTGCCCCGTTAGCTTGTGGGCGATATGGAGACGATCTATGATGCTCAATACCGTACTATTGGAAGAGACTTTTCACTTCCCCTTGAAACTGGATCCCATTATCCGTGATTATGTGGTGAGGCACCCCAAACCTGGTGATTAGATGCTTTTCAATAAACTTCCTCATCTGCTTCGATCCCAGCTTACTAAACGATTCTGCCTCTACCCACTTGGTGAAGTAATTAATGGCAACTGCGATGAACTTGTGTCCATTTGATGCATTAGGCCTCACCTTACCGATCATATCAATGCCCCAAGCTGCAAACGGCCAAATGGGTGCCAACACGTGCAGTTCCATAGCTGGCAGGTGATTATAATCGCCGTGGATTTGACAATCGTGGCATTTCTTCACACATTCATTGCAATCTCTTTCCATGGTGAGCCAATAGAAGCCTTGCCTTATGATTTTCCTTGCCAATACTGCTCCTCCCATATAGGCCCTACAAATTCCCGAGTGTACTGACTCCATGCCTCACGGGCTTCTCCCTCGTCCAAGCACCTCAATTGTAAACCATCGGCGTGTCTTTTGTAAAGCAAGTCATTGTGGATGACAAATTACTGAGCTAACCTTCTGATCACAGCCTAATCCCTAAGTTCTGATTCTGCCGGGTATGTTCCACTTTTCATGAAGTTTACGATATCGAAATACCAAGGCCTTTCATCTGCCCCTAACAGCATTACATTTTCGTAGCATGGTTTGTGAGACCTCCTCAATACCAAAGGCTTTGAGGCAAGGTTCTGGGGATTATCCCATATCGACACCAAAGTGGCCAAAGCATCCGCTGCCTGATTCTGTGCTCGAGGAATATGATAAAAGCGGCACTCACTGAACCTCTGTGCCAACCCCCCTAGCTGGTCTAGGTACGGGTGTAACCTTTATTCCCTTACTTCCCAGTTTCCCTGCGCTTGTTCGATAATCAGTTTTGAGTCTCCCCAAATTTCAACATATGATGCTCCCAGCGCTGCTAATGACTCCAACCCATAGATGCACGCTTCTTATTCGGCCATATTATTGGTGAGAGGGAAGGATAGCTTCTTTGCCATTGAGATCCTTTCTCCTTCTGGTGAGATAAGTAGCACTCCTACTTCGGCTCCATTTGAGTTAACCGCTCCATCGAAGAACATTTTCCACGATATAACTTCTATGGAGTTCAAGTGCTCATCGGGGAAATCATAATTTATCTCCTCCTCTTCTGCGTTCAGAGGCTGATTGGCCAGAAATTCCGCTACGGCTCTCCCCTTAATAACCTTTTTCGTTACATATTCGATGTCAAATTCGGACAAGAGTAACAACCATCGGGCTAGCTTCACTGTTAGAGACGGAGTTCGGTACAGATATTTCACGGGATCCATCCGGGAAATAATGATCACCTTGTAAGATTGAAAATAGTGCCGCAGTTTCTTTGTTAGCCATACTACTGCCACGCACGTCTTTTCAATCATGTTATACTTAAGCTCGTATTCCAGGAACTTCTTACTCAGATAATACACCGCGTGCTCCACACCGGTGTCCCCTTCCTGGGCCAGCATTGCCCCAATAGATCGCTCCTCGATCGCTACATAGAGGAGAAGCGGTTTTCCAAGTTTAGGCGGTCTTAGAACTGGGGGATTAGACAAATAGTTCCGGACGCACTCCAATGCTTGCTGACACTTATCATTCCAAACCGTGGGTTGATCTTTCCGTAGCAGCTTAAAGATCGGCTCGCAGATTGCAGTGAGTCGTGCCATGAACCGACTGATATACTGAACCTGTATGGCCTTCACTTTGTCGGGATCTACCTCAATTCCCTTGTTACTAATCACATAGCCTAAGATTTTCCCCGATGAAACGCCAAAGAAACACTTTTTCGGGTTCAACCTTAGCTTGAACTCTGCGATTCGGGCCAAAAACTTCTCAAGTGCTCCGAAGTGCCCTTCTCTTGTATCCGAATTGACCATCATGTCATCCACATAGACTTCCACCTCTTTGTGTATCATGTCGTGGGATAGTGCCGTAGCCATTTGCTGATAAGTTGCCCCGGCGTTTTTTTTAACCAAATGGCACTACTCTATAGCAACATGTCCCCCACTCAGTAGTGAACGAGGTCTTTGCTTTGTGCTTCTCGGCCATCTGAACCTGCATGTAGCCCATGAAGCCATCCACATTCGTGTGCAAGACGCTTGATGATGCACTGTCGATCAATACATCGATGTGAGGCAATGCGAATTCATCTTCAAGCCTTGTTGAGATCTCTATAGTCGACGCACATTCGCACCTTACCGTCCTTCTTTGCGATTGGCACTACATTTGCCACCCACAGCGGATATTCAATTACTTCGATGAAACCTGCCTCTTAACTATTTCTTCACTTCTTCCCTGATCTTATCTACCCATTCTGGCCTCATGCGTCGGAGCTTTTGCTTTACGGGTTTAGCATCGGGGTATTTTGGAATACGGTGAGCTACGATGGATTTATCGATTTCAGGCATGTCCAAGCAAACACTATTTCGTATTTTTTTTTATTATTCTCTCAAATTCTTTCCTCTCTTCAATAGTTAATTCTTGAGCAATTTGTATAAGTTTAGGATTTTCATCCATGCCAAGATTGAAAGTTAACATTTCTATTGTATTGATTTCAAATGTAGGCATGTTATATGAATGAGAATGCATGGAATGATCAGAATCAACATCAAGCAAGTAAGCAAAATCAGAATTCGTTTCATTGATAGTATTGGTGAGTACATCATCAGATTCAAACAAAGCGGTAATCTAGTTGTCATCAACAGGGTTCTCGGGTTTCTCATAAGTCTTGGAGGTACTGGGCTCATCCACCGTTCCCACAGTGGCCTCAATAGTGATCACCTGCTCCTCGGCATTAAGATCTAACATCATGATCTCCTCGATCAAACAACTTGCTTCTCCTTTGCCCCAGTCGGTAACATCATTGAAGATCTCAAAACCTGGCAGAATCTTTCCTTCGGTGCTAGCAGCCATTTCCAGCTCATCATCAGACTCATCCCAGATGTTGATCGGAACTCTCTGATTGATACCATCCTCGTCGGAGGAACTTCCCCAAATATCTACGACCATCTAGCTCCCTCAAAGTAACCTCAAACATAGTGTTGAAGCTATATTGGGTGATGAATACCTTCGCTAGTTCTTTACAATCTTTCTTCGTTCCTAGTGGCAATGCATGAAACCACATGAGGGCAACTCCTTCCAGATAGGCGCTGCACAACCCTAGGATTTGTTCCTCTATCAGAATTATGTGTTCCATTGCTGCCATATATTGGTTCACATGGGCGGTAGGATCCCCAGTTCCATCGAACTTCTTCATGTTCGGGAGCTGGAATCTCAAAGGCAAAGCAGTCACCGACAAGCAGTTCTTCAAGTTATAAAAATCCTGACACCTAGAGCCTACCCCGCATAGATCATGCACTTCCTGAGTGATGTGCTGCTTCCATTCCTCTTCCCTTTGTTTTCTCTTTCCCAAACTACTTGTTACGCGATCCTGATAGTTATTTCCAAAATGGGGACTCGTGCTCACAATGCTCTTAGCTGGTTTACTGCCACTCTTGTTACTCTTAATTGCAAGCTCGTCCAGCTGGACTAAAATTAAGGTTAACTGATCATTAAGGTTGTTTACCACTCTTTCTAACCCTGATATTCTCTCATCTGGCGTAGACATACTGACCGAAGATTGAGCTGATTCGGACAACGATGATTCGGACGTCACCACTGCTGATTCAGAACTGACGATCCGTAGCTGATCAAACTGCCTGACTAGCCGGTTACTCTCGCGAAACCACAACCGCTTAATGATGAAGTCTGCGCGAACGGCCATCCATTAGTATGTATGCATGGTTTATATGCATGATTCGTGGTGTGTGTGTTTATTTATTTACGGATATATAAGATAAGAAGAACAAACGTCAGTCTAATTACACGTATCACAGCATCTCTCTTCCACCCTTATTCCTCCACACACTCGATGGTCCAAGTCTCTTTCCTAGGATTTTGGTTTGGGGCTCACATTGCGGTCCAGGGGACGCGTGATGCCATCGATTATTGCGGAAAAGTAAATCATCCATCAGACAATACAGTTCATTTTTTACGTATCAACATCCAGTGACTAAGATATCGACCAAATGGATTGTCCTTTCGAATAACTCGTCTTTTGTCATTTCGCGAGATGCATTAGTTCGGGTTTTGATTCCCTCTTGAGCGTATCTCGGATTTAGACGTGGTATGAGTTATTTTTCCGGTTCAATCGTTCGTTATTGACAATGACTTGTTCCCTTTTATTTACGTGGGTTCGTGTCTCGATTTTTGGATTACAACGGGATCTTTTTGGATCTATCGAGAGACGTAACCACATGTTTATTTAGTGATGAAAGCACTTTTAAGGAACGGACTCATCGCGTAACGTGTTTGTTTTTAGCGTTAAGAATCCGTTTGCTCATTTTGGCTACGTAAAAAGACGGCGAGTCTTATTTGAGCGCACGGTAATCTTTCGGCTAGCAACAAGTTTTTATTTCTTCCAATCTACGGGATATATCACCCTAGCGTGGTTATAGAAAATCAACGTTTCATTAAATCACATGCTTATTCGAAGCAGGGATATTACCGTTCTTTTTCAGTTAGGCACGAGTCAAGCAAACACGCAGATCAGGCCATACTTCTTGTAGTTTTGGTAACGGTCGAAATGATCGAGCCATTAATCAAACCCACAGTCTCGTCCATATGGCGCAATTATGCGGTTTTAGCTTAATTCGGCTTTATGATTTTAAACGGCGTACATACCGGCTCGAGGCACGTATTTAACGGCATTGGTTCATTTTCTTTAACTACCCTCGGGATGGATATACATCGTAGATACAGAATGACTTTGGTCGTTTGTTTATTTTTGCTTTTCTTTTATTTTCTTAGTCACTTTCGCGGACACGTCCATTTCTCTTAAGAACGACACAAGGCATAACGTAAGAGCTCGTCTTTTATTCGGAAGGGACGGGCCATGTTTGCAAAACTCTTTACGTTACAACGGGGTCGTTCTAAACAAAAATGTTCTTCGTTTTCGTTTTGTCATAATTTCGCTTTATCCCAACGTATTTAAAGAATGTGAATAACGGCTATCGTTAATATAGTCTTTTGGATCGAGCTATAACTATCCTTAATATCAAACCGACTTGGACTAATACGTGCTTACGTCACAACGCACTTCCTGAACATGTGCCTTCTTCGGGACACGGAAAGGGACCAGGCGGGTCGCACAAGTTCATTCATACGAGATGACTAAGTCGTCTTTAGTTCGAATCGTTTCGATGTTTTGGGGTAGTTTATATATCGGTTTAAGAGTTATATTAACGCATCGCTTCATTTCCTTTACATATTTTAGGATTAGACACGTATCATGGCAATTTGAAAACACGAACTGATTCATTTATCACATCAAAAATAGTAACGGGTAATCCTATGGCAACTTCTAAGGCTACTATATGCTGACACGGCTGATCGTGGGACCTCACAGGACCGCACAAATTCACCCCTAACGAATGGATGGGGACCCTTTGGCGCCTTACTGTAAGGGGGAACTTACACTAGCCTCTTTCGAGCGACGAATGGACTCTCGCTAGAGGTTTCGCGGAAATTACCCAAAAGGTTTGCAATAATGCTTATGAATGCATACGAAAAGAAATAATACGATCTGTCCCCGTTAAGGGCTTAATACACGCCTTCCGGAATCAAATTTCTCGCTTCCCCAGCAGAGTCGCCACTTGTTAGACAAGGTGCCAAATGGCCTCGCCCGGGCGGACCGGGAGGTGGACACCTCATGGCGACGTAAGCGGTGATTGGCGCCGAAAGCAACCAATCGTGGAATCAAGCTGCTCGGCAGGACCGGAGCTCGGAGTATGGAAGAGTCGCCACCCACGAATGGGAAAATGAACACCGATCCCTTGCGGGAGACCGGTGAGGGTTCGGGAAACTTAGGTACGAGCCGAGAAGGCTAGCTCCTTTCCGGAGAAAGGCTACTAGGCACCCCGACATCGCCCGGTTATGAACCACCGGCCTCCTACTCAGCGTGTTAGGCGATAACGGACTAATCGCATATTTCTTTAAGTTTAAAATTCATTTGAAACCTTTTCTTTCTCGCTTTGAAAACCGTTTTGAGCATGTTATTGAGCCATTTTAGTAAAGAATCACCCATTTTGCATAAATTTGAAGTATACAGGAGAGAGAGGGGGAGAAGAGAGAATTGATTTATTCACAGTGTGATTTTATGCTTTAGACTGTACACTAACTTTAAGCTAATCTCACTCCCCGAAAAACGAGTTTATTTACATGGTTCGTACCTTAATCGCCATTGGAACGATTTAGGTACGTTTCAAAACCCCGTTAATTTACATGACATCGACTCGAATCGCCGTTGGAACGACTCGAGCGTTTGAAAACATTTGAACAAGAAGTTTTAACCAAAAACATGATTAAGCATACAAGTTCATTCATTTTGTATAAAACTGTTTAGTTAGGAAAACGATTCAAAACTTCATTATTTACAATGAAAAGAAACGATTTTAATTACAAGGTTCGCTTAATCCGTCGTTGGAACGAATTAAGGTTTTAAAACGTGATGTTTAAGAAGATCGTTTGAAATGATAGAAAAAGCCTTTTATTTACTCTTTAGGAGTATCTAGAAAAACTTTTAGTTTAAATAAGCAAATTAAACTCTCTTTTTGTGGTTTTGTTTTCCCTTTTTTCACTCAATTAACCTCTAATCACAACAGTTAAGAAATTTAGTCTAAATCAACCCAAATATATTTATAGTATATGTACATATAGAAAACCTAAAAGGAAAATAAATATACATATTTATACATATATACAAGAATGGTGAAAATAGTAATAATATATGTAGGTTAAATATATGGTAAGAAACAAAATAATAGTACATATATACAAATGAAAATAGAGATAATACTAATTAAAATACACTTTGATTTTGATTTAAGAAACAATGTAAAAATAGAGAATAAAATCCATAAATAAGAAAGTTAAATTCATCCCAAAATAGTTTTACATAATAAATATATAGAAAATAACCCCCACCCTAAATAAGGGCTCATATAACTTAAATAAACCAAAAACTATATATATGTACAAGTATGTTACTTTACAAAAATAAATTGATGTAAATTAAGTTTAAAATATAAAGTAGATAGATAAATAATATGTAATTAATAGTTATATAACCCAAAATAATTTTCATAAATACATTACATAATTATACACATATATATACAAGGACCAAAAGTCTAAAAGTTGAGAAAGAGGGATCAAAACAGCATTTTTTACATTTCAGCAGCTTTACCGATGGAAAATCCGTCGGTAAACAGCCTTTAGTGACAGAAAACGGAAAATTACAGAACTGCTCCAACAGTTTCCAGATTTGTTCAAACACTTTAAATTAGATCTATTCTATCGTTTTGGATCTCCGAACTACCCAAATAGAATCATAGTCTATAACGGAGAATCCTAAAACGATGTTTTATTTTAAAACGTTATTTCGAAATATTTTCAAAACTTATAATTATAACGTTTTTTAATCCCGAACTACCTTTGAATCGGATCACGGTTCGTATTGGGATATTGAAACGAGGTTTTTTTTTTATTTCAAAACAAAAACGAACGTTTATTTAATACGAGACGAAAATTAAATAAATACGAAAAATTAAATAAAACGTGATAAATAAATAAATAACTAAATAAATAAAATTATAACATGAAAATAAATAAATAAAGGAAATAAATAAAATAAAATAAAACGAGTCTAGTCCTTGGATAATACCTCAAGATCGGTATCTGACAGTCGAAGTCGGTTCATTCCGCGAATCGTGATTTTCCGGTGTTTTTCGGGTTTTTAGTAAAAATTTAACTTTTAGGAAATTCGGACTTTTTGAGAAAAAAAATATTTTTCTCAAAAAAATTCACTTTCTCTCTCTAAAAATGTCTAGAGTGAGAAAGCTCTCCCTAATCCCCCCCTTTAAATGCATGGGGATCCGTGCCTTATATAGGCATGGATCCCCGGAAACTTTGGGCGACGCCCGATTAAAATTGGGCGTCGCCCAAAGTAGGTTGGGCGGACGCCCAACTTAGTTGGGCGGACGCCCAACATATGTTGGGCGAACGCCCAACTTGTGTTGGGCGAACGCCCAACATTAGTTGGGCGATCGCCCAACAGGCGTTGGGCGTTCGCCCAACGGCCGTCGGGCGCGTGCGCCCAGCGGACGTCGGGTGTGCGCCTCGCGCTGTCGGGCGCGCGTGCCTAGCGGACGTCGGGCATGCGCCCCGCGCTGTTGGGCGCGCGACCAGCGGACGTTGGGCGTGCGCCCCGCGCTGTCGGGCGCGCGTCCAACTGTCGTCGGGCGCGCGCCGATTATCGCTAGGCGCTCGCACCACGTCGCTAAGCACTCGCGAGCCGTCCATTCGACGACCGCCACTCCTACTGACCTCACGTCTTTTATTATATATTTTTTTTTGCTTTAAAACTCCCGGAACCAACCGCTTCAACCGTCTTGTTACAGGTTTTCATCACAGGTCCTCCGACTCGGTTTCTACAGCAGCCCATTCAGGATATATACCATCAGTTAGGTAGTATCCCATATTATATGTCTTATTATTAACAACAAACACCTCTTCACGAGCTTGCCCCCTTAATTTCTCATGGAATAAAGGCGACTTGTTAAGCACATTAAGGTCGTTGTTTGATCCAGCAACACCGAAGAAAGCATGCCATATCCATGTGTATTGTGAAGCAACTGCTTCAAGCATGATTGTAGGAACCCCATGATCTCCTCGGGTATATTGACCTTGCCAAGCAACTGGACAATTTTTCCACTCTCAGTGCATGCAATCAATACTTCCTTGCATCCCTAGAAATCTATGTATGTCTTCGTGCATCTTAAAAAGGCGTTTGACGTCATTAGCATTAGGCTTCCTCATGTAAACTGCTCCGAACACCTCGACAATAGCACGATGAAATTTGGCCAAACATTGTAAGGCTGTAGTCTCTGCGATCCTGAGGTATTCGTCTTCATGATCGGCGGCCTCCCCATAAGCAAGCATACGAAGAGCTGATGTACATTTTTGAAGTGGAGTAAATCCCAACTTGCCCGTAGCATCAGCCCTCTGTTGGAAATATGGCGAGTGATTTCCTAACTCTTGAACTATACACAAGAACAACGGTTTACTCATCCGAAACCGTCTACGAAACATGGCCTCATCGTACAGCGGAGGATCTGTAAAGTAATCTTCATATAACCGTGTTGCACCTTCTTCACGGTTGCGATTTAGATGTCTCCGACGATGAGTTGGTACAGATTGTTCTGTTAATTGTTGTACGAGAGCTTGATGAATATAATCACCTGTTTCATCCCAGAAGCTATAAACGCCATCACCCCGATTGAATTGTTCAAAATAGTTGGAATCAGACATTTTTAGAGTGTTTGATACAATATGTGAGTGGTTATTGAGGTGAGTAGTTGTGTAATTTATATGAGAAAAATGTAGTGAGGTGTTTTGTAATAAATGGTAGTAGGTGTGTATTAAATTGAAAGAGTAGTTGTGTGTTAGTAGGTGTGTATTAAATTGAAAGAGTAGTTGTGTGTTAGTAGGTGTGTATTAAATTGACAACACCTTTAACTTGACAAGACCTTCACGTGCTTTATTAAAGTAGCCGATACAGTCCAAATTCGAATTCGGTGCGAATTGATAAGACCTTCACGCGTATTATTAAAGTAGACGATACAGTCCAAATTCGAATTCGGTGCGAATTGACAATACATTCACGTGTTTTCTTAAAATAATTAATTTTAAATCATAATTTAAGCATAAATACAACATATAATTTAAAATTACTACATAATCATAATCTAAGCATAAATACAACATATAATTTAAAATTAATCCCTCATATCGATCCCAAAAGACTGTTCGGTGTCAAAGATCTCTCTAGCTTCTGCAATTGTTTCTGTATATTCTGTTGGAAGATTGTCCCATGGCCTTTCATTTGGTCCCCAACCAGCATTGCAGTTATTTTTCTGTGCACTTACGTGTTGGAGAGCAATAGTTGTGCTGCGAAGGGAGTGCCAGTTTGCACATAAAGATGCTGGATAAGTTTCATAGAGCTCATGAAACGCATTAGATGCTGTCAGTTTTAAAAAAAATATGACAGATATATATTTTGGTTTTTGCAATGCATTGTAAAGCCTCGTTTTTTCGACCAATAATTGGGTAAAACGATCATTCCATGCATGAATCGGCATAAACCATTGCATAAATGTTTGAACATTTGGAGGAACAGTACCTCCACTGAGACCGTCACACCATTCAGACAGAGAAAACTCGATAGGTATATAATGCATATAGCATAAGAACCACAACATGTACAACGAGCACCTGGGAAACTCCCCACGGCTCGGAAGTTTAAAACACGACATAAAAGGGAACATAGGATGAAACAAATCCGATTGAATAAAAGTTTGTCCATAAGAACGAACAACATCATACTGATATTCAATCATCTTCTCTGTGCATTGCTCCTGATTCAGGCTCGAGATGATGCTCCATTCAGTAGGGAAGTTTGAGTAATTCTGGGAGGGATCCATTTTACAATTGGGGTGAGCTTAGATGTCCATAGTATGTTTATCTTATAGAGAGATATGTACGTGTTGTCACGATCATTATACGTGAACAGCTGTATCCAGCTGTGTTGAATTATGGTCGTATATGGTATCCCATGTGAACATCACTATAATTATTGAAGCAAATGGTATCCGATGTGAAATAGTAATACATAGAAATTGTAGTACAATACAAATTTTATAAGAAAAAGACAACAAATAACATAATTTAACACCAGAACATAGGAAACTTAATTACTTAAAGAACAAAATAAACTAAGACACTAATAATTCATCAATTTTTTGGAAACACATCTGGATGTTGGGGTTTATGTCCTATAGACAATTGTTTTAGGATATAAATATTAATGAATAAATTGTTTATTTAATCATTTGTTTAATCAGATATATAGCATTAAAATGTAACTATATATAAAGGCACAAATCTTTCATAAAGAAAGTAATCCTAAGTTTATTTAAGTAGTTATAAAGTGTTCATACAAGCATGAAGTGAGACTATACTTTATAATAAGATCAATAAACTTAAAATCAACCCAAGTCAAGTAATATGTTATAGGGGTTGGCATATCACTGTTGAGACTTGCATGTAACAATGTTTTCTGTCGAGACAGAAAGCTGATCTCACAAGCTTTAGATATTTAGATATCTAGATAGTTACATGGATCCGGTGAAGGAGTTCATTAGGATTGGGACCCAACTTGAGATAACAGTATGGATTGATTTATCTAATGTGTCAACTGTTCATCTCATTGGTATTAGTAGGTATAACTAATCCTCAGACTCAAACATTTGTTAATTAGTGATTCTGGATTATGGAGTCTGGTACTTTGATTATGTGCGAGCACGATCCAACAGGTGAGAGCCTGGGGTGTGTGAGAGCAGGGTTGGGTATCACACAAAGTAATTGCAGAATAGTTAATGTCAGATTGAGCATTCGTCACTCCCGATAAGTGGGAGATATATCCAAATGGCCGCTTGTGGTGAATTGACTGAAATCCTTGCAAGGTGATAGAGTTAAGAGTAGAAATGGATATTTCACTTAACTTATCTTTCAGAGTGAATTCAACTTGTACAAGTAAAACCAGACTCTTCGTTATATGTAACCTTGACACGTTCCATGGTTATAAGGAATTGACCGACAGGATATAGTTGATGAAGGATCGTATTATACTGTACCTAATACAGAAAGGTTAACGCCAGTTATCAACCTGACTTCTTAATTGCTCTGGGGGAATATCATAGGTTCTGCTAGTAACAGCTCGCGACGGTATTCTGTTATATATATGTTGGAATTAATCGTGATGAATAATTTCAAAGGATATATACGGCTAGTGGCAATAAAGAACCTAATGGGTCGCATATGGGACTTGGAATCGGAGGACGAAAATGTAATTAGTGAGACGCTATATATATGGGCCGAAATTTGTAGATTAATTAGGGATAAAATTAATAATTATAATTTGATTGTGGTTATGAATTAAATTAAAGGATTATCTGATAATATTAATTAGAAGTTTTTATGTGATTGAAACTCTAATTAATTATCCCTAACATTAATTAATTATTAATTTGATTAATGATAATTATCTAGATATAATTAGTTATTATTTAGATAATAGTAAAGTGTTTATTTAATTATCTAATTAGGAATCCTATTCTGAATAAGATTCCAATTATTTAATTACCTAACACAACTGGGATTAGGGTTTTGAGAAGTCTATAAATAGACTCCCTAACCCCATAATTCGGCAAAAAAACACTAAAGAGAAGGGTTAGAGGAATCGTTCCGCAACCGTCTTGGCTAATTACAATCTTTCTTACTCTCTCTTTGATCTCGTATCGATTTCTGTTAGAGGCAATCATTGCGATTGCTATTATTAAGGTTGATTACTGATTAGTTATCTTTTTCTGTGTTGTTTCTTTTGTTAAGAAGAAGAAGAAGAAGAAGAAGAAGAAAAAGAAAAAAAATAATAAAAAAAACCCAATTTCCAACCTTACCCATGTGCCACGTCAGCACTTTAATGGTGTTAAGTCATTTTCCGTTTTTCGGGTAACGGCGCAAACCACAGTCCTTTTTTTTGTATTAACAAACCACAAGGGTTTTTTTGGAAGAACATGAAACCACAGGGCTTTTTTTTTGGAATTTACCCTAAAATCAAATATAACTTCCTCTTCATCCCTCTAATTTCTTATCTTTCTCTCTAAAAATACAAAAACAACTTTCAACTTTCATTTATATATTAGGTAACATAATCCGAATATTAAGTTTAAAAATACAAAATCAACTTTATGCCGGCACATCCAACGGAACAAGATCCTCAAGGTAATCAGGAAGAATCTTGTGAAGAAATGCATTGAGATGTTCAACAAGATTACAGAGAATAAGGATGATTACAACAAGTTCTACGAGTCTTTCTCAAAGGACTTGAAATTGGGCATTCATGAGGATAGTCAGAACAGAACCAAGTTAGCGGATTTACTTCGCTACCACTCAACCAAGAGTGGTGAGGAGATGATGAGCTTGAAAGACTATGTGACCATAATGAAAGAAGGCCAGAAGGAGATTTACTACATCATAGGTGAAAGCAAAAAGGCCGTGGGGAATTCTCCATTCCTGGAGCGACTCAAAAGGAAGGGATACGAAGTTCTCTTCATGGTAGACGCCATTGATGAATACGTTGTTGGGCAATTGAAAGAGTATGATGGAAAGAAGCTGGTTTCAGCAAAAAAAAAAAAAAAAAAGAAGGGCTGAAACTCCACGATGAAACTGAGGAAGAGAAAAAAGAAAAAGGAGGAAAAGAAGAAATCATTTGAAAACCTCTGCAAAATCATCAAAGATATATTAGGTGACAGAGTAGAGAAAGTGTTTGCTAAATCAAATGAATAAGTAATAGCTGAGCATTTGTTCCCAGCATAAAGTTGATTATGTATTTTTAACTTAATATTCGGATTATGTTACCTATTATATAAATCAAAGTTGATTTTGTATTTTGTATTTTTAGAGAGAGAAGAGAGAAAGAAGAAAAAAAAATTAGAAAGAGAGAGAAGAAGGTGTATTTGATTTTTATTTTTAATTTTGGGGTTTGTTTGTGATAATTAAATAATAAGAGGTGTTAATTTATAAAATAAATAAATACAAGAACCAAATTAACTCTTTTCCTTTTGACTTTTAACACCGTTAGTCAATTTGATATGTGTTTGCTAACGGAATAAACCTCAATATACCATTTTATAAATTTTTAAACCAGAAGGCTGCAATAGAAAATAGGTGTAACCACAAGGTTTATTTTTGTACTTTTCCCTAAAAATAATAAATAGAAAAACAAAAAAAACGAAATATCTTCCAGGTGATGATGGGGACCTGTAAAATAAGGTAGATACTCTGAAACTCAAGTCAGTCTAAAGTTTAAATATAACCAAAATAAAATAACAAAAAATAAATATAACAAACAAAAAAGACATTAAATGTCTGGGGAACCTACAAAACAAGGTAGCTACTCTGACACTCAAGTCAGTCTAGAGTTTAAATATAACAAAAACCAAACATAATAATGAAAAAAGCAATGAAATGTCTTCCAACGGAAATGAGGGACCTGCAAAACAAGATAGATACTCCGACGTTTAAGTCAGTCTAAAGTTTAAATAAAAAAAATAAAAAAAAATGAAATGTCTTCCATCGGAAATGAGGGACCTCCAAAACAATGTAGATACTCCGAAGGTCAAGTCAGTCTAAAGTTTAAACATAACAAAATTAAAATAACAAAAAATAAACATAATAAATAAAAAAGACTTTAAATGTTTCCATAAGAGATTGTGAACCTACAAAACAAGGTAGATTCTCTGACGCTCAAGTAGGTCTAAAGTTTAAACATAAGCAAGATAAACATAACCAAAAACAAATATAATAATGAAAAAAGCAATGAAATGTCTTCCTCAGAAATGAGGGACCTGCAAAACAAGGTAGATACCACGAAGTTTAAGTCAGTCTAAAGTTTAAAGATAGCTAAAATAAATTAACAAACATAAACATAATAAATAAATAAAAACGAAATATCTTTCATTTGAGATGAGGACCTGAAAAATAAGGTAGATACTCTGAAGTTCAAGTCAGTCTAAAGTTTAAACATAACCAAAATAAAATAATAAAAGATAAATATAATAAACAAAAAAGACATTGAATGTCTTCCATAATGGATGGCGGACCTACAAAACAAGGTAGATACTCCGACGTTCAAGTCAGTGTAAAGTTTAAACATAACAAAAAAAAACATAATAATGAAAAAAGCAATAAAATGATGGACCTACAAACCAAGGTAGATACTCTGATGTTTAAGTCAGTTTAAAGTTTAAAGATAACAAGAATAAATTAACAAACATAAACATAGTAAATAAATAAAAATAATAAAAAACAAAACAAAAAACGAAATATCTTTCATTGGAGATGGGGGGACCTGCAAAATAAAGTAGATACTCCGAATCTCAAATCAGTTTAAAGTTTAAACATAAAAAAAATAAAATGAAAATAAATAATGATTAAAACTCCCACTCAGGACAAACGATACCACGTTTGTTGCCACGAAAGCCACGAGAGGGGGCATGACCTAAAAAGGAGTAACCGCCCTCGGAACATGGCCTGGAAGGGGTAACCGCCCTTGGCGGTTACTTAAGAACACTTATAAAAAGCCCTAAGGCCAAAGGGGGAAAGGTACATTCACATTTTTCCCACAATACTATTGTCAATTTACCAACCCTCCTACAAAAACTGACTTGATCGTCGGAGAGTTTTTCCGGAGATCCTGTCTCCGGTTCTGTTTTGCAGGTAACTACGGCGGAGATCATCAAATCGGATCCAACAAGTTATCATTGGTGCGGTGAATGTGGACCTTTTTTACCAACATTTGGTTAAAGGTACACAAAGAACATGTCAGAACCATCACGAACGACCGGCGTTACAACCAGATCCACTAGTATGAACTCAAGGGGTCCACGGATTGCGAATTCGCAATCTGCAAGTACGCAGCCTGTGGTGCCTAGCTCGTCAAGCCCTTCAGGACAATTGAGTCCCTTATTGGAGGTTCAAGTGCAAAATGAAATGGAGATGTCCAATAGCGATTTCGTACAAATGGCAGGACAAGTCTTGGCTTCAAATATGAGCCAAGCGGCGGGGGATCGAATGATTAGTTTGTTAACCGCAATGGCCGATCATAATACCGCCGTGGCGGCTGCTCCTCAACAACCTGTTGTTGTCTCCACACAACCATCGACTACTGCCTCCATATCTGCGCTTCCGCAGCCATCTCGAGAGCTAACCCAGATAGGTCAGAGTAGTCGCATGAACCCACGCAGCCATCCAAGCAACTACTCATACCACGATCCTAGTATGACGATCCATCCGACCTGGCAAACATCCCAACCGACATCGGGAATGCCAGGAATCCTTCCACTACAACACACGGAACCCTTGGTTAACGGGCATTCAGAATTAATGGCGTCTGGGGCGAATACGTTTGGGCAGGAGCACACCTGGAACTTTGATCCTATAACCGGACGACGGCTAGAACCACGGTGAGAACAAATCTCAACATCAATTGGCGGGTGGATGCCACCTAGAGTTCACCAGCAGCGGATGGAAGAGGTTCGGCGAATACCCAATCTTGAGTTGGAAGATCAACTACGGAACATGATGGAGCGAATGGGGTACACGCCTAGGGCGAGAGCAGAGGTGCAGAGTGATTCGCCTTTTGCTCCGTCGTTGCGAGAATTTATACCAGATCACAGGATAAAGGCCCCGGCGATACCTAAATACTATGGGGATCCTAATTCTGATCCTGAGGCTCATGTCAGGAACTACAAAGAATTAATGGATGTTGCGGGAGCGAGTGAAAGTATAATTTGCAGATTATTCTCGACCACTTTGGGGGGAGCGGCATCTGATTGGTTTCGGTCTTTACCTGCTGAATCTATTCACAACTGGAATCAATACAGTCGTGATTTCTGTGCCAAGTTCGTGGGCTGTAAAGCGGCAGATGTGACGGATAGGCAGCTGAAGGAGATCAAACAGAGGAACTATAATTCCCTAAGGGAATTTGTTGTCGCATTCAACGATATTCTGGTGCGGTTGCAGAACCCGGATATCGTGAGCATCCGCAACATCATGGCGGATGGAACCACGGATTGGAGCATGCAGGAGGAAATCATCCGCAATAAGTCGCGCACAGTGGCCAAACTCATGAAGATAGCAAAGGAATTCATGGAAGTGGACGATGTCAACAGAGAACATAGAGCTCAAACCCGGAGAGAGAGAGATGCTGCTAGATCCACTTCGGACAATCGACGCCAGACCCAGTCCAAGGGTAATTTTGTTCGCAGAGGCGATCGCTCCTTTCAAGGGGGAGGATATCAAACACCATTGAGTACGACTCGCCAGGAGGTGTTACTTTGGATCGAAAAGAACCCCCTGAAGAAGGATGTGCGGTTCCCCGAGGCGAAAGGCCGAACTAGTTTGGGGCGATATCCTAACAAATATTGCAGGTTCCATAGATTGAACGGCCATGACACGAACGATTGCTATGAACTGAAGAAGGAAATGGAAAAGATGATTGAGAGGGGCAAGCTAGGTCAATTCGTAAGAAAAGAAACGATTGATGAGAAAACAACGCTCCCGTATGAGGGAGAAGCAAGGCCCGAAAAGAAACAGAAGAAAGGGGTGATAAACATGATCGCTGGCGGGATCTATGAGCCGCTAACAAAAAGGGCTCGTCGTGAACAGCGAAAAAGCAACACGCATAGGGGGGATGCCCTCAATTACTCATTTGCGCGAATCACGGAGCCGCATGCGGATGATTTGGTGATTACGATGGCTGTAGAAGGATGGGACGTCAAGTGGGTCCTTATTGATACTGGCAGTTCTTGTAATGTTATTACTCGGACTGCATTCAACAAGTTGGGAATTAATGACGAGCGAGTGGAACATACATTCATGGATGTAACTGGTTTTGGAGGTCAATCGTCTCAAACAAGTGGACAAGTGGTGTTGGAAGCAGAAATGGGCGATAAGAATCTAAAATGGCGAGGTGATCTAGAATTCGCAATTGTTGATCTCCCGTTGGCCTACAACATAATTCTGGGGCGTCCGTTCCTATCGGAAACGGAATCGCTCATCTCAATGAAGCACTTGACATTACATTTGCCAACACACCAAGGGCGAGTCATAGTTGAAGGTGATCAACTTGTATCTCAACAAGCCTATACATTGTCACTTGAACCAAAGCCAGGTGAAGAGGATAAAGTTGATGAGAAGTTGCCGGCAGAAGCATTAGGAGAAACAGAACTATTCGCCATCTCAAATGATAAGAATGTACGAATAGCGGCAGGACTCCCCGAGGAAACGAAGAAAGCCATTATCGAGGTGTTGATCCAATGCGAGTCGGCATTCGCGGCTCCGAATGAAGTGCTGAAAGGAATAAGTCCAGATATAGCAACCCATCGTTTGAATGTGGACAAAGGTGCAACCCCAGTGCGACAAAAAAAGAGAGGACACGCTCCAGAGCGGCAGAAGGCGATTGAAAAAGCTGTGGCGGATTTGCTAAAATCAGATGCAATTCGAGAAGTCACCTATCCGGAGTGGCTAGCCAATGTGGTGCTAGTCAAAAAGCCAAATGGAACGTACAGAATGTGTGTCAACTTCAAGGATCTGAATAAAGCTTGTCCGAAGGATATGTATCCGCTACCTAACATTGATATATTGGTAGATGGAACTACAGGATTTGAAGCTTTATCGTTCACCGACGTGAAATCCAGTTACCACCAGATACCCATGGAGAAGGCGGATGAAATCAAAACATCATTCATAACTCATCAGGCGACTTATTGCTTCAAGGTGATGCCCTTCGGATTGAAAAACGTAGGAGCAACATACCAGAGGATGATGAACAAGATATTTTCAGACAAGTCAGGCGAGAACTTCTCAATCTACGTAGATGACATGATCATCAAAAGCAAGAAGATGCGAGACCACCCGCAGGATATCAAAGAAATCCTGGAAGTGCTAATCAAATATGGCCTCAAGTTGAACCCAGAAAAATGCACGTTCGGAGCAAGGGCAGGAAAATTCCTGGGTTTCATTGTTAGTGGCAAGGGAGTTGAGGCGAATCCTGAGAAGGTTAAAGCAGTAATGGAGATGAAAACTCCGAGGAACGTAAGAGAAGTACAAAGACTAAATGGGCGGTTGGTGGCATTAGGGCGATTCATATCATGCTCGGCTAGAAGATGTCTACCTTTCTACAATGCCATCAAAAAATCTAAGTCCTTTGAATGGATGTCGGATTGTCAAGAGGCATTTGAGGGTATAAAGCGACTGATATGCTATCCGCCCTTAATGAGCAGGCCGGAGGACGGAGAAGATTTATTTCTTTACGTATCCGTCACCAGTATGGCGATATGCACTGTAATGGTGCGAGAAGAAGAGGGCCAACAATATCCAGTGTACTATGTGAGCAAGGTCTTGAAGAATGCAGAACTTCGGTATTCGAAGTTGGACAAAATGGCTCTCGCGGTGATAACCACGGCGGCTAGGCTAAAACCATACTTTCAGGCGCATACTATCATTGTGAGAACCGGAATTCCAATGCGGAAGGTACTGCAGAAACCTGACGCATCCGGCCGATTAATGGAATGGTCAATTTGCCTGGGGGAATTCGATATTCGCTACGAAGGAAGACCAGCACTAAAGGGTCAAGTACTTGCCGATTTCGTGAATGAATTCACGTGGGATGAAGATGAACGTCCAAAGGCACAAAAAGAAGAGTGGAGCATGTTCACAGATGGGGCATTATCCACAGATGGGGCTGGACTGGGAGTCGTCATCAAAGGCCCGGAGGTTATTCGCCTGTACTATGCGGCAAAGTTAACTTTCAAAACTACCAATAATGCCGCAGAGTATAAAGCAATGATATGCGGATTGAAGCTGCTTAATGAACTTATGCCAGAAAGAGTGGTGATCTACAGCGATTCTAAACTCATGATAAATCAGATCACAAAAAACTATCTGGTGAAACAAGAAGATCTGGTCAAATACCATCAGATAGTCGGCAGATTGACGCAGGAGTTAACACACAAGGGAGTCGTTTGGGAAATGGTGCATGTTCCAAGAGGCCAAAACACAAAGGCTGATGAACTGGCAAAAGCAGCGGCGAGTAGAGAACCATGGAATCAAAAAGCATGCAATTTGGAGATAAGATCCGCACCGGCATTTGAAGTCGATCAGATTATGGTCATTGAAGAGCTGGAAGATGATGAAGATTGGCGGATACCTATCCGCCAATATCTGGAGCAGGGAGATTTGCCAGATGACAAAAGCCTAGCCAGAAAGCTAATTGGACAATCAGCGAGATACTCAATTCGAGATGGAACTTTATATCGAAAATCATATACATGTCCATGGTTGAAATGTGTTAGCCGCAATGAAGGAGACTACGTACTGCAAGAACTCCATGAAGGAATGTGCGGCGCACATGAAGCATCCGCGGCATTGGCAAGAAAGGTCAAGTTAATGGGATACTATTGGCCAAAGGTGATGGAGGATTCCCAGAAGATGGTAGCGGAATGTCACAGCTATCAAATCCATGCGAATGAAAAGCACGTTCCCGGAGCCGAACAAATCTCTATAATGACGGCTTGGCCATTCGCAACATGGGGAATCGATATAGTGGGTCCATTCCCAGAAACGACAAAGAAAATGAAGTACTTGGTAGTCGCAGTTGACCACTTCAGCAAATGGGTAGAAGCGGAGGCAGTAACCGCTCAAACACCTGAACGAATGATCGAGTTCCTACGAGAGAACATTATCATGCGATTTGGAATCCCGCAAAAGCTTATAACTGACAACGGCACCCAGTTCAACTGTGTCAAGTTCAAAGCATACTGCGAAAGCATGGGGATCAAGAATCATTTCTCTTCCGTAAACCATCCCCAATCGAATGGTATGACAGAGGTTACCAACAGGGCCATGATTCAAGGTATCAAGAAGCGGCTAGGTGATAAAAAAACAGGTTGGGCGGATGAGATACCCCATATGTTATGGGCATACAGAACTTCTGTAAAAGCAGCAACTGGCGAAACACCTTTCTCGCTGGTTTATGGAGCCGAAGCAGTCCTACCTGTTGAAATCAAGTCGCCTACAGATCGAATAATTTATTATTGCGACACATAAAATCCTATCAACATTAGAGATGCATTGGATTCTGTTGAAGAACGAAGAGAAAAAGCTTACATGCGAATGGCAGTGTACCGCAATAGAATCAAGAAATATCATGACAGAAGGGTGCGAAAAGTGATAATCAACGAGAACGACTTTGTCTTGAAAAAAGCGGACAAAATACAATCCAGAGATGGCAAAGGCAAATTAGGCGTCAACTGGATCGGACCATACAGAGTATCCAAAAAGATGGGACCATCAACTTTTGAAATAGAAGAAATGAGCGGAAAAAAGCTCCCGCGCACCTGGAATCTAGAAAATCTGCGCCTATATAAACGGGCCGGGTAGTTCAGGGAAATGACGAGTACTCTTTTTCCTTTTATGAGTTTTTTCCCACTGGGTTTTCTGATAAAAGGTTTTAATGAGGCTTTGATCCCGCACATTTCATATACCAATGTAACAAAAAGTCTTTTCTTTTATCAATAAAGATATTCAATTGTTGCATACGGCGTTTGAGTGCGGATCCTTTTTAGGACAACCACTTCAGTGTGTTATCTACAAACAAAAGGCGGGTAAATCGCGCAAAAACCTTATGGTTAAACTTAAAAACACATAAATGTGTTGCCTATTAAGAAAGGCGGATGCATGATTACGCATCACTCGCAAAAACCTTATGGTTAAACTTAAAAACACATAAATGTGTTGCCTATTAAGAAAGGCGGATGCATGATTACGCATCACTCGCAAAACCTTATGATTAACCTTATGATTATATTATTTTCGAAAGAAAAATTATAAGATAAGGCATAAAATTAAGCGAATTAACGAGTACTCAAAAAATTGCAAAAAGGGTCTGGCCACCCTAGCGGAAACGAAACTAAACTACGAGGAAATACAAATATGGAGTCGGCAAAAGGGCAAGGGTCACGTATGAAAACAAAGGGCAATAAGGAATAAAGCAACAATCGCACATATAGGTAAAGTGGCAAGCAAAAGAAAATATATATATACGGGCAGTTTGTTACATACAACAGTCCAGATATAAATCAAACTATGCTACAGCTTCCTCTCATTCACCCCTATGGCCCTTCTCGCCTTCAGCGGCTCCCTCATCTCCTCCAGTGGGCGGATCTGCTTCAAGCGAATCCTCAACCCTCGAATCAGTAACCGCTTCAGAGGGCGGTACCTCTTGCTCAGGCTGAGAAAGGTCTTGTGGTGCCTCTTTTTCCGCGTTCTGAGTAGGGATCTCGCAGCTAATTGGAGGGTTCTGAAGACTCTGATAATCTAAGAAGAGTACCTCATCCATATCAGCATCCTCGGCTTCCAGCTTGTCCCACTTCTCAGTTAGATCCTTTTCGGGGATGGGAACCTTGGGGCGGCTAAGTACTCGATCTGGATGCCCATGCTCATAAACAGCATGAATTCGCTCCCCATACCAATAGATGCGAGCACCATCTTCGGCTAGAATCTCCTCAGCTTTCTTCTTTTGCGTCTCTAGAGCCTCCTTGGATGAATTTAGATCATCAAGGACCTTTTGCAGCTCGTCGGACTTAGCCTGGAGGGATCTGAGAGCTTCCTCCTTCTCGCTCATAACCTTCTGACAAGCGCCTTCAAGTGCCTTTACCTTCCCTTGGACATCATCATAAAGCGACTTCTGAGTCGCCAATTCAGTACCAAGGTTCTCCAACTCTTTAGCGCGTTCAGCGTCCCTTAGGAGAGCACCCTCCATGAAGTTAATAATCTGCATAAAAGATGATTCGCAGATAATAAGAGCGGATAGAAATGTGCGGTTACTACAAATGCAAGATCCTTGAAAGAGAATATCACAAGTAACAATATACCTCTATGGCCCGCTTCTCAATCCCCTCCATAGCAGTAGGAAGCGGCGCTTGCTCTCGCACGTGGGAAGCAGAGGGGAGGCGCCCAAGGACATTGCATATGGAAGAAACAATGTCCCTACACGAGAAGCTCACAGCCATGCCAAAGGTCCTAGTCCACCACCCGCTGATATCGGGAATTGGCTGCGAATGCATAAGGAGAAAGATCAGGAGAACAACAGATAACTCATAAGGAAAAATTAACAACATAAAAAAGGGGAATAGATCAATATACCTCGTGGATTGGTGTACTGCTTTTTCCTTTGGACGAGGCGGATACAGGTGTACCGCCAACAGTGAGGGACACAGAAGCGTTTTTCTTTCTGGGACGAGAAGACTCTGTATCCGCAGTATTCTTCCGCTTCCTAGTTAAGGGAAGGTCCTCGGAAGCAGAAGCTGGACCTTGTGAAATGGAGGCCCTTGCAGGAGAAGCCGCCTCGATAGAAGTAATCGCCCCTCTAGGAGAATTCGCCCCTGCAACTGAAGTGTTTCCCTCCATTCGCCTCTTCCTTCTCGCTAGGGCTTTAGCCTCCCGATCTGCAGCGAGTTGAGATAAAGGATCACCCCTGCAAAGGGTTAAAAGAAATCATCAACTTGGAAATAAAAAGTACCTTGTACAAAAACACGATAAGGGATATAGACAACGTGATCCCCCTCGCGATAGGCAATCGCCACTCGGCTCCTTAGCATGTGGAAAGCCTGATCATATGTCCATACAAAGGGAGGAGTACCCTTCAAAAACTTGATCACAGTGGATTCTTCCTCGCTGGGGTAACCGAAGTTCAAACTCTTTACATTTGGTCGGCCCCAACGGCGAAGGAAGTTCGGATTCCCTTCGTGAAACTTGATGAAGAAATAAGATCGGTCCCACTCGCGGATTTTGTTCAGCTTCTCGTCAAAACCATAGTAACCGCACTGACGGATGAAAGTAAAATACCCCGCCGAACTTTTGAAATGATGAAGCTTGGAGAAAATTTTGAGTGAGAAGGGAACCTCCAGACAATCCGCCAGAAATTTGTCCAAAGTTAAATCGGCCCATCCATTGGGATGCAACTGACCGGGTGCGATTCCGTAACCGCCAAGGACGGAGGCAACCTCATCCGCCAGCGGATACGTGAAGCCGCAGATGATCTGGGCGACGAAAATGGTGAAATACCCCTTTGGATAGTCGCCCGGTCCTTTATCCTCCCCGGGAATAAGGGTTTCGAGGCCTTGGAGCCAAGGATACTGCTCCCGCAAATCGTCAATTGTCTCTTGACAAACTAAACTTCCCGACCTGTCCTTCTTCGGTAATAAACGGGGGGTTGGGACAGGTGGCGGAATCAACTTTTTAGGGTCAAAACCTAGGCCCTCATCGGTTGTATTCGCCAGGTGGAGGAAGTCGGCGGGATGAGAATCAGACCCAGGAGAGCTGGTTGAAGCTTCATCAACCATTTCCTCGACCTCATGGGAGACCTCGCGGACGTAATTTTCATCGAATAGTGCGAAGTCGAGGTCAGGGTTCGACATATTGATGAAGGAAAATGAACAGAAGTAAAGAATCGAGCGAGGTACAAATTCTAGAAAGGAACACTTACATATGAAAGACGACACAGAGAAGAACGGATGCAAAAAGGTTGATGCCGGAAGAGAAACGACGCAAAAGGTGGATGCCGGAAAAGAAACGACGGGAAAGGGAAAGTCACAATTTTTGAATTTTGAAAATCCAGACAAAAACGAAGAGTCTCCTATAAAAAAGACCCTAAAGGGCTCTTGCCAAACTAAGGGGGAGGCATGTGATGACCCATGAAAGCCAAACCGGGCCGAATTCATTACACGGGCCCAGCCCATACTTAGATCCATGGTCTAAGATGGGATGGGACCCAAATTGAGGAAGCGGGTGAAGTAAGTAACCGCCCCGAATTCCTAAATGGAGCATTAAAACTCCCACTCAGGACAAACGATACCACGTTTGTTGCCACGAAAGCCACGAGAGGGGGCATGACCTAAAAAGGAGTAACCGCCCTCGGAACATGGCCTGGAAGGGGTAACCGCCCTTGGCGGTTACTTAAGAACACTTATAAAAAGCCCTAAGACCAAAGGGGGAAAGGTACCTTCACATTTTTCCCACAATACTATTGTCAATTTACCAACCCTCCTACAAAAACTGACTTGATCGTCGGAGAGTTTTCCCGGAGATCCTGTCTCCGGTTCTGTTTTGCAGGTAACTACGGCGGAGATCATCAAATCGGATCCAGCAAGTTATCAAATAAATATAATAAACAAAAAAAGGTATTGAATGTCTTCCATAAGAGATGGTGGAACCTACAAAACAAGGTAGATACTCTGACGTTAAAAATAACAAAAAAACAAACATAATAATGAAAAAAACAATAAAATATCTTCCATCGGAAATGAGAGACCTGCAAAACAAGGTAGATACTCTGACGTTTAAGTCAGTCTAAAGTTTAAATATAACAAAAATAAACATAATAAATAAATAAAAATAAAAAAACCGAAATATCTTCAATTGGAGATAGGGGACCTGCAAAACAAGGTAGATACTCCGAAGCTCAAGTCAGTCTAAAGTTCAAACATAATAAAAAAAAAATAACAAAAAATAAATATAATAAACAAAAAAGACATTGAATATCTTACACAAGAGATGGGGAACCTGCAAAACAAGGTAGATACTCCGACGTTTTAGCCAGTTTAAAGTTTAAACATAACAAAAATAAACATAATAAAAAAATAAAAATAATAAAAAAAACCCGAAATATCTTCCATTGGCGATGGGGGACCTACAAAATAAGGTAGTTACTCCGAAGCTCAAGTCAGTCTAAATTTTAAACATAACCAAAATAAAATAACAAAAAATAAATATAATAAACAAAAAAGACATTGAATGTCTTCCATAAGAGATGAGGAACCTGCAAAACAAGGTAGATACTCCGACGTTTAAGTCAGTCTAAAGTTTAAAGAAAACAAAAATAAACATAAAAAATAAATAAAAATAATATAAAAAATAAAAAAACCGAAATATCTTCTATTAGGGATGGGGAACCTGCAAAATAAGATAGATACTCTGAAGCTTAAGTCAGTCTAAAGTTTAAACATAACCAAAATAAAATAAGAAAAAATAAATATAATAAACAAAAAAGACATTGAATGTCTTCCATAAGAGATGGGGAACCTGTAAAACAAGGTATATACTCCGACGTTTAAGTCAGTCTAAAGTTTAAACATAACAAAAATACAGGAATTTTCACATGCACCTTAATGAGCAAGTGAATTTGCTCATTTACCGTTAGATATAAGCTTAATAAATCTAAGCCTCAGGATGCTTTGAATCTCCATCTTAGGATTCTAATAAGCCTAGATCTAACGGTAAATGAGCAAATTCTACATGTTCATTAATGTGGATGTGATCAAGACTGACAAAAATAAACATAATAAATAAATCAAAATATTAAATAAAAAAACCGAAATATCTTCCATTGGAGATGGGGAACCTGTAAAATAAGGTAGATACTCTGAAACTCAAGTCAGTCTAAAGTTTAAAGATAACCAAAATAAAATAACAAAAAATAATTATAATAAACAAAAAAGTCATTGAATGTCTTCCATAAGAGATGGAGAACCTGCACAACAAGGTAGATACTCCGACGTTTAACTCAGTCTAAAGTTTAAACATAACAAAAATAAACATAATAAATAAATAAAAATAATAAAAAAAACCTGAATCCATTGGAGATAGGAGGCCTGCAACATAAGGTAGATACTCTGAAGCCCAAGTCAGTCTAAAATTTAAAAATAACCAAAATAAGATAAACAAAGAAAGCTATGAAATGTCTTCTATCGGAAATGAGGGACCTGCAAAATACTGTAGATACTCCGATGTTTAAGTCAGTCTAAACTTTAAAAATAACAAAATATAAAAATAAACAAAACAGCAACTAAATATCTTCCATTGGAGACTGAGAACCTGCAAAATAAAATAGATACCCTAAAGCTCAAGTCAACCTAAAGTTTAAACATAACAAAAAAATAAATATAATAAAGAAAAAGGATACAAAATGTCTTTCATTGGAGATAAGGAACCTGCAAAACAAGGTAGATACCCTAACGCTCAAGCCGGTTTAAAGTTTAAACATAACAAAATAACAAAAATAAATATAATAAATAAAAAGACATTGAAATGTCTTCCATCGAAAAATGTGGGACCTGCATATAAGATAGATACTATTGCGGTTAAGTTAGTCTAAAGTTTAAACATGACAAAAAATAAAATAATAAGTAAAAATAAATAAATAAAATAAACAAAAATAAATAGAAAAACAAAGAAATATCTTCCATCGAAGACGTGAGACCTGCAAAATAAGGTAGATACTCCGACGCTCAAGTTAGTTTAAAGTTTAAACATAACAAAAAAAGAAAATAGCAAAAATAAACTTAACAAATAAAAATAACAAAAATAAACATAATAAATAACGAGGGTGAGGAGGGGAATTAAAGAAGGAGTAAAAGGAGGGAGGGAAGGAATTAAAGAAGGAAGAACGGAGAAATGAATAAGTGAATGAATGAATGAATGAATGAATGAGTGTATGCATGAATGAATGAATGAATGAATGAAGAACATGGAGAATGAGAAAGAAAAAGGGAGAAGGAAGAAGGAAGAAGAAGAATGAGAAGAAGACTACTTACCTTCTTGCATACATGCTTACATTTTCCTTCTTCTTCTTCTTCTTCTTACTGCTTTCTATTGCTTGCTTTTCTGTTCCATGCTCGTTGTTTACCTGCCTACATTATTATTCCTACTTACTTACATGTTTGCGTACCTGGTTACTTTAGTTTTCTTCATCTGCTTACCGCTTCTAGAATTTCAATAGATTTCAGAAAAATATAATCCAACTAACTCGACCCGCAAATTTATTTGTCGAACCAGGAACCCTAAAAAATATCGATACTTGAAAAGTAAGAACCATAACTTCAACATTCTCATAAGCGTGACTCTTACGTGTCAATTATCTTTTGTGAAATCTAATTGAAGTTTGATAACTTGTTGGATCCGATTTGATGATCTCCGCCGTAGTTACCTGCAAAACAGAACCGGAGACAGGATCTCCGGGAAACCTCTCCGACGATCAAGTCAGTTTTTGTAGGAGGGTTGGTAAATTGACAATAGTATTGTGGGAAAAATGTGAATGTACCTTTCCCCCTTTTGCCTTAGGGCTTTTTATAAGTGTTCTTAAGTAACCGCCAAGGGCGGTTACCCCTTCCAGGCCATGTTCCGAGGGCGGTTACTCCTTTTTAGGTCATGCCCCCTCTCGTGGCTTTCGTGGCAACAAACGTGGTATCGTTTGTCCTGAGTGGGAGTTTTAATGCTCCATTTAGGAATTCGGGGCGGTTACTTACTTCACCCGCTTCCTCAATTCGGGTCTCATCCCATCTTAGACCATGGATCTAAGTATGGGCTGGGCCCGTGTAATGAATTCGGCCCGGTTTGGCTTTCATGGGTCATCACATGCCTCCCCCTTAGTTTGGCAAGAGCCCTTTAGGGTCTTTTTTATAGGAGACTCTTCGTTTTTGTCTGGATTTTCAAAATTCAAAAATTGTGACTTTCCCTTTCCCGTCGTTTCTTTTACGGCATCCACCTTTTGCGTCGTTTCTCTTCCGGCATCAACCTTTTTGCGTCCGTTCTTCTCTGTGTCGTCTTTCATATGTAAGTGTTCCTTTCCAGAATTTGTACCTCGCTCGATTCTTTACTTCTGTTCATTTTCCTTCATCAATATGTCGAACCCTGACCTCGACTTCGCACCATTCGACGAAAATTACGTCCGCGAGGTCTCCCATGAGGTCGAGGAGATGGTTGATGAAGCTTCAACCAGCTCTCCTGGGTCTGATTCTCATCCCGCCGACTTCCTCCACCTGGTGAATACAACCGATGAGGGCCTAGGTTTTGACCCTAAAAAGTTGATTCCGCCACCTGTCCCAACCCCCCGTTTATTACCGAAGAAGGACAGGTCGGGAAGTCTAGTTTGTCAAGAGACAATTGACGATTTGCGAGAGCAGTATCCTTGGCTCCAAGGCCTCGAAACCCTTATTCCCGGGGAGGATAAAGGACCGCGCGACTACCCAAAGGGGTATTTCACCATTTTCGTCGCCCAGATCATCTACGGCTTCACGTATCCGCTGGCGGATGACGTTGCCTCCGTCCTTGGCGGTTACGGAATCACACCCGGTCAGTTGCATCCCAATGGATGGGCCGATTTAACTCTGGACAAATTTCTGGCGGATTGTCTAGAGGTTCCCTTCTCACTCAAAATTTTCTCCAAGCTTCATCATTTCAAAAGTTCGGCGGGGTATTTTACTTTCATCCGTCAGAGCGGTTACTATGGTTTTAACGAGAAGCTGAACAAAATCCGCGAGTGGGACCGATCTTATTTCTTCATCAAGTTTCACGAAGGGAATCTGAACTTCCTTCGCCGTTGGGGCCGACCAAATGTAAAGAGTTTGAACTTCGGTTACCCCAGCGAGGAAGAATCCGCTGTGATCAAGTTTTTGAAGGGTACTCCTCCCTTTGTATGGACATATGATCAGGCTTTCCACATGCTAAGGAGCCGAGTGGCGATTGCCTATCGCGAGGGGGATCACGTTGTCTATATCCCTTATCGCGTTTTTGTACAAGGTACTTTTTATTTCCAAGTTGATGATTTCTTTTAACCCTTTGCAAGGGTGATCCTTTATCTCAACTCGCTGCAGATCGGGAGGCTAAAGCCCTAGCGAGAAGGAAGAGGCGAATGGAGGGAAACACTTCAGTCGCAGGGGCGAATTCTCCTGGAGGGGCGATTACTTCTATCGAGGCGGCTTCTCCTGCAAGGGCCTCCGTTTCACAAGGTCCAGCTTCTGCTTCCGAGGACCTTCCCTTAACTAGGAAGCGGAAGAATACTGCGGATACAGAGTCTTCTCGTCCCAGAAAGAAAAACGCTTCTGTGTCCCTCACTGTTGGCGGTACACCTGTATCCGCCTCGTCCAAAGGAAAAAGCAGTACACCAATCCACGAGGTATATTGATCTATTCCCCTTTTTTATGTTGTTAATTTTTCCTTATGAGTTATCTGCTGTTCTCCTGATCTTTCTCCTTATGCATTCGCAGCCAATTCCCGATATCAGCGGGTGGTGGACTAGGACCTTTGGCATGGCTGTGAGCTTCTCGTGTAGGGACATTGTTTCTTCCATATGCAATGTCCTTGGGCGCCTCCCCTCTGCTTCCCGCGTGCGAGAGCAAGTGCCGCTTCCTACTGCTATGGAGGGGATTGAGAAGCGGGCCATAGAGGTATATTGTTACTTGTGATATTCTCTTTCAAGGATCTTGCATTTGTAGTAACCGCACATTTCTATCCGCTCTTATTATCTGCGAATCATCTTTTATGCAGATTATTAACTTCGCGGAGGGTGCTCTCCTAAGGGACGCTGAACGCGCTAAAGAGTTGGAGAACCTTGGTACTGAATTGGCGACTCAGAAGTCGCTTTATGATGATGTCCAAGGGAAGGTAAAGGCACTTGAAGGCGCTTGTCAGAAGGTTATGAGCGAGAAGGAGGAAGCTCTCAGATCCCTCCAAGCTAAGTCCGACGAGCTGCAAAAGGTCCTTGATGATCTAAATTCATCCAAGGAGGCTCTGGAGATGCAAAAGAAGAAAGCTGAGGAGATTCTAGCCGAAGATGGTGCTCGCATCTATTGGTATGGGGAGCGAATTCATGCTGCTTATGAGCATGGGCATCCAGATCGAGTACTTAGCCGCCCCAAGGTTCCCATCCCCGAAAAGGATCTAACTGAGAAGTGGGACAAGCTGGAAGCCGAGGATGCTGATATGGATGAGGTACTCTTCTTAGATTGGCACCACAAGACCTTTCTCAGCCTGAGCAAGAGGTACCACCCTCTGAAGCGGTTACTGATTCGAGGGTTGAGGATTCGCTTGAAGCAGATCCGCCCACTGGAGGAGATGAGGGAGCCGCTGAAGGCGAGAAGGGCCATAGGGGTGAAGGAGAGGAAGCTGTAGCATAGTTTGATTTATATCTGGACTGTTGTATGTAACAAACTGCCCGTATATATATATTTTCTTTTGCTTGCCGCTTTACCTATACGTGCGATTGTTGCTTTATTCCTTATTGCCCTTTGTTTTCATACGTGACCCTTGCCCTTTTGCCGACTCCATATTTGTATTTCCTCGTAGTTTAGTTTCGTTTCCGCTAGGATGGCCAGACCCTTTTTGCAATTTTTTGAGTACTCGTTAATTCGCTTAATTTTATGCCTTATCTTATAATTTTTCTTTCGAAAATAATATAATCATAAGGTTAATCATAAGGTTTTGCGAGTGATGCGTAATCATGCATCCGCCTTTCTTAATAGTCAACACATTTATGTGTTTTTAAGTTTAACCATAAGGTTTTTGCGAGTGATGCGTAATCATGCATCCGCCTTTCTTAATAGGCAACACATTTATGTGTTTTTAAGTTTAACCATAAGGTTTTTGCGCGATTTACCCGCCTTTTGTTTGTAGATAACACACTGAAGTGGTTGTCCTAAAAAGGATCCGTACTCAAACGCCGTATGCAACAATTGAATATCTTTATTGATAAAAGAAAAGACTTTTTGTTACATTGGTATATGAAATGTGCGGGATCAAAGCCTCATTAAAACCTTTTATCAGAAAACCCAGTGGGAAAAAACTCATAAAAGGAAAAAGAGTACTCGTCATTTCCCTGAACTACCCGGCCCGTTTATATAGGCGCAGATTTTCTAGATTCCAGGTGCGCGGGAGCTTTTTTCCGCTCATTTCTTCTATTTCAAAAGTTGATGGTCCCAGCTTCTTGGATACTCTGTATGGTCCGATCCAGTTGACGCCTAATTTGCCTTTGCCATCTCTGGATTGTATTTTGTCCGCTTTTTTCAAGACCAAGTCGTTCTCGTTGATTATCACTTTTCGCACCCTTCTGTCATGATATTTCTTGATTCTATTGCGGTACACTGCCATTCGCATGTAAGCTTTTTCTCTTCGTTCTTCAACAGAATCCAATGCATCTCTAATGTTGATAGGATTTTATGTGTCGCAATAATAAATTATTCGATCTGTAGGCGACTTGATTTCAACAGGTAGGACTGCTTCGGCTCCATAAACCAGCGAGAAAGGTGTTTCGCCAGTTGCTGCTTTTACAGAAGTTCTGTATGCCCATAACATATGGGGTATCTCATCCGCCCAACCTGTTTTTTTATCACCTAGCCGCTTCTTGATACCTTGAATCATGGCCCTGTTGGTAACCTCTGTCATACCATTCGATTGGGGATGGTTTACGGAAGAGAAATGATTCTTGATCCCCATGCTTTCGCAGTATGCTTTAAACTTGACACAGTTGAACTGGGTGCCGTTGTCAGTTATAAGCTTTTGCGGGATTCCAAATTGCATGATAATGTTCTCTCGTAGGAACTCGATCATTCGTTCAGGTGTTTGAGCGATTACTGCCTCCGCTTCTACCCATTTGCTGAAGTGGTCAACTGCGACTACCAAGTACTTCCTTTTCTTTGTCGTTTCTGGGAATGGACCCACTATATCGATTCCCCATGTTGTGAATGGCCATGCCGTCATTATAGAGATTTGTTCGGCTTTGGGAACGTGCTTTTCATTCACATGGATTTGACAGCTGTGACATTCCGCTACCATCCTCTGGGAATCCTCCATCACCTTTGGCCAATAGTATCCCATTAACTTGACCTTTCTTGACAATGCCGCGGATGCTTCATGTGCGCCGCACATTCCTTCATGGAGTTCTTGCAGTACATAGTCTCCTTCATTGCGGCTAACACATTTCAACCATGGACATGTATATGATTTTCGATACAAAGTTCCATCTCGAATTGAGTATCTCGCTGATTGTCCAATTAGCTTTCTGGCTAGGCTTTTGTCATCTGGCAAATCTCCCTGCTCCAGATATTGGCGGATAGGTATCCGCCAATCTTCATCATCTTCCAGCTCTTCAATGACCATAATCTGATCGACTTCAAATGCCGGTGCGGATCTTATCTCCAAATTGCATGCTTTTTGATTCCATGGTTCTCTACTCGCCGCTGCTTTTGCCAGTTCATCAGCCTTTGTGTTTTGGCCTCTTGGAACATGCACCATTTCCCAGACGACTCCCTTATGTGTTAACTCCTGCGTCAATCTGCCGACTATCTGATGGTATTTGACCAGATCTTCTTGTTTCACCAGATAGTTTTTTGTGATCTGATTTATCATGAGTTTAGAATCGCTGTAGATCACCACTCTTTCTGGCATAAGTTCATTAAGCAGCTTCAATCCGCATATCATTGCTTCATACTCTGCGGCATTATTGGTAGTTTTGAAAGTTAACTTTGCCGCATAGTACAGGCGAATAACCTCCGGGCCTTTGATGACGACTCCCAGTCCAGCCCCATCTGTGGATAATGCCCCATCTGTGAACATGCTCCACTCTTCTTTTTGTGCCTTTGGACGTTCATCTTCATCCCACGTGAATTCATTCACGAAATCGGCAAGTACTTGACCCTTTAGTGCTGGTCTTCCTTCGTAGCGAATATCGAATTCCCCCAGGCGAATTGACCATTCCATTAATCGGCCGGATGTGTCAGGTTTCTGCAGTACCTTCCGCATTGGAATTCCGGTTCTCACAATGATAGTATGCGCCTGAAAGTATGGTTTTAGCCTAGCCGCCGTGGTTAACACCGCGAGAGCCATTTTGTCCAACTTCGAATACCGAAGTTCTGCATCCTTCAAGACCTTGCTCACATAGTACACTGGATATTGTTGGCCCTCTTCTTCTCACACCATTACAGTGCATATCGCCATACTGGTGACGGATACGTAAAGAAATAAATCTTCTCCGTCCTCCGGCCTGCTCATTAAGGGCGGATAGCATAGCAGTCGCTTTATACCCTCAAATGCCTCTTGACAATCCGGCGTCCATTCAAAGGACTTAGATTTTTTGATGGCATTGTAGAAAGATAGACATCTTCTAGCCGAGCATGATATGAATCGCCCTAATGCCACCAACCGCCCATTTAGTCTTTGTACTTCTCTTACGTTCCTCGAAGTTTTCATCTCCATTACTGCTTTAACCTTCTCAGGATTCGCCTCAACTCCCTTGCCACTAACAATGAAACCCAGGAATTTTCCTGCCCTTGCTCCGAACGTGCATTTTTCTGGGTTCAACTTGAGGCCATATTTGATTAGCACTTCCAGGATTTCTTTGATATCCTGCGGGTGGTCTCGCATCTTCTTGCTTTTGATGATCATGTCATCTACGTAGATTGAGAAGTTCTTGCCTGACTTGTCTGAAAATATCTTGTTCATCATCCTCTGGTATGTTGCTCCTGCGTTTTTCAATCCGAAGGGCATCACCTTGAAGCAATAAGTCGCCTGATGAGTTATGAATGATGTTTTGATTTCATCCACCTTCTCCATGGGTATCTGGTGGTAACTGGATTTCACGTCGGTGAACGATAAAGCTTCAACTATGACTCGCCCTTGGTGTGTTGGCAAATGTAATGTCAAGTGCTTCATTGAGATGAGCGATTCCGTTTTCGATAGGAACGGACGCCCCAGAATTATGTTGTAGGCCAACGGGAGATCAACAATTGCGAATTCTAGATCACCTCGCCATTTTAGATTCTTATCACCCATTTCTGCTTCCAACACCACTTGTCCACTTGTTTGAGACGATTGACCTCCAAAACCAGTTACATCCATGAATGTATGTTCCACTCGCTCATCATTAATTTCCAACTTTTTGAATGCAGTCCGAGTAATAACATTACAAGAACTGCCAGTATCAATAAGGACCCGCTTGACGTCCCATCCTTCTACAGCCATCGTAATCACCAAAGCATCCGCATGCGGCTCCGTGATTCGCGCAAATGAGTAATTGAGGGCATCCCCCCTATGCGTGTTGCTTTTTCACTGTTCACGGCGAGCCCTTTTTGTTGGCGGCTTATAGATCCCGCCAGCGATCATGTTTATCACCCCTTTCTTCTGTTTCTTTTCGGGCCTTGCTTCTCCCTCATGCGGGAGCGTTGTTTTCTCATCAATCGTTTCTTTTCTTACGAATTGGCCTAGCTTGCCCCTCTCAATCAGCTTTTCTATTTCCTTCTTCAGTTCATAGCAATCGTTCGTGTCATGGCCGTTCAATCTGTGGAACCTGCAATATTTGTTAGGATATCGCCCCAAACTAGTTCGGCCTTTCGCCTCGGGGAACCGCACATCCTTCTTCAGGGGGTTCTTTTCGATCCAAAGTAACACCTCCTGGCGAGTCGTATTCAATGGTGTTTGATATCCTCCCCCTTGAAAGGAGTGATCGCCTCTGCGAACAAAATTACCCTTGGACTGGGTCTGGCGTCGATTGTTCGAAGTGGATCTAGCAGCATCTCTCTCTCTCCGGGTTTGAGCTCTATGTTCTCTGTTGACATCGTCCACTTCCATGAATTCCTTTGCTATCTTCATGAGTTCGGCCACTGTGCGCGGCTTGTTAGGGATGATTTCCTCCCGCATGCTCCAATCCGTGGTTCCATCCGCCATGATGTTGCGGATGCTCACGATATCCGGGTTCTGCAACCGCACCCGAATATCGTTGAATGCGACAACAAATTCCCTTAGGGAATTATAGTTCCTCTGTTTGATCTCCTTCAGCTGCCTATCCGTCACATCTGCCTCTTTACAGCCCACGAACTTGGCACAGAAATCACGACTGTATTGATTCTAGTTGTGAATAGATTCAGCAGGTAAAGACCGAAACCAATCAGATGCCGCTCCGCCCAAAGTGGTCGAGAATAATCTGCAAATTATACTTTCACTCGCTCCCGCAACATCCATTAATTCTCTGTAGTTCCTGACATGAGCCTCAGGATCAGAATTAGGATCCCCATAGTATTTAGGTATCGCTGGGGCCTTTATCCTGTGATCTGGTATAAATTCTCGCTAAGACGGAGCAAAAGGCGAATCACTCTGCACCTCTGCTCTCGCCCTAGGCGTGTACCCCATTCGCTCCATCATGTTCCGTAGTTGATCTTCCAACTCAAGATTGGGTATTCACCGAACCTCTTCCATCCGCTGCTGGTGAACTCTAGGTGGCATCCACCCGCCAATTGATGTTGAGATTTGTTCTCGCCGTGGTTCTAGCCGTCGTCCGGTTATAGGATCAAAGTTCCAGGTGTGCTCCTGCCCAAACGTATTCGCCCCAGACGCCATTAATTCTGAATGCCCGTTAACCAAGGGTTTCGTGTGTTGTAGTGGAAGGATTCCTGGCATTCCCGATGTCGGTTGGGATGTTTGCCAGGTCGGATGGATCGTCATACTAGGATCGTGGTACGAGTAGTTGCTTGGATGGCTGCGTGGGTTCATGTGAGTACTCTGACCTATCTGGGTTAGCTCTCGAGATGGCTGCGGAAGCGCAGATATGGCGGCAGTAGTCGATGGTTGTGTGGAGACAACAACAGGTTGTTGAGGAGCAGCCGCCACGGCGGTATTATGATCGGCCATTGCGGTTAACAAACTAATCATTCGATCCCCCGCTGCTTGGCTCATATTTGAAGCCAAGACTTGTCCTGCCATTTGTACGAAATCGCTATTGGACATCTCCATTTCATTTTGCACTTGAACCTCCAATAAGGGACTCAATTGTCCCGAAGGGCTTGACGAGCTAGGCACCACAGGCTGCGTACTTGCAGGTTGCGAATTCGCAATCCGTGGACCCCTTGAGTTCATACTAGTGGATCTGGTTGTAACGCCGGTCGTTCATGATGGTTCTGACATGTTCTTTGTGTACCTTTAACCAAATGTTGGTAAAAAAGGTCCACGTTCACCGCACCAATGATAACTTGCTGGATCCGATTTGATGATCTCCGCCGTAGTTACCTGCAAAACAGAACCGGAGACAAGATCTCCGGGAAACCTCTCCGACGATCAAGTCAGTTTTTGTAGGAGGGTTGGTAAATTGACAATAGTATTGTGGGAAAAATGTGAATGTACCTTTCCCCTTTTTGCCTTAGGGCTTTTTATAAGTGTTCTTAAGTAACCGCCAAGGGCGGTTACCCCTTTCAGGCCATGTTCCGAGGGCGGTTACTCCTTTTTAGGTCATGCCCCCTCTCGTGGCTTTCGTGGCAACAAACGTGGTATCGTTTGTCCTGAGTGGGAATTTTAATGCTCAATTTAGGAATTCGGGGTGGTTACTTACTTCACCCGCTTCCTCAATTCGGATCCCATCCCATCTTAGACCATGGATCTAAGTATGGGCTGGGCCCGTGTAATGAATTCGGCCCGGTTTGGCTTTCATGGGTCATCAAAGTTTAAACGTTGTTTGGTATGAACCAGAACTTCAACATATTCATCTTTTTAATTATTATTATTAAAATTTAATCGAATGTAGCTTATATAAGTTTCTTTATATCTCAACACAATGTGAAGCATATAGCTATCTTTTTGTTGATCTAACTGATCCTCCTAGTTTTTTTCCATTTTTAGTTTCTACCAAACATTTGAGTCACTTTTAAGTATCTCCCGTTTTGTTTCGCACAACACATAACCAAAATAGCTTCCTTATTTTCAATAGAATTGATCAATTTTTAAATGATACAACATTTAAGTAGGTTAATCAACTGGGTCCTAATCATTCATCAAGTTAAATTTAAAGTAGATTAAGTCACAAACAACTTCGAATTGATTAGTCGGATCCTTATACCAAAAAGAAAAAACATATATATGAAGAAACCTAAGGTCTTATAACTCATACATTGTAACGCTCAAGTCAGTCTAAAGTTTAAACATAACAAAAATAAAATGAAAATAAATAAATATAATAAACAAAAAAGGTATTGAATGTCTTCCATAAAAGATGGGGGAACCTACAAAACAAGGTAGATACTCTGACGCTCAAGTCAGTCTAAAGTTAAAAATAACAAAAAAAACAAACATAATAATGAAAAAAACAATAAAATGTCTTCCATCGGAAATGAGGGACCTGCAAAACAAGATAGATACTCCGACGTTTTAGTCAGTCTAAAGTTTAAACATAACAAAAATAAACATAATAAAAAAATAAAAAACCGAAATATCTTCAATCGGAGATAGGGGACCTACAAAACAAGGTAGATACTCTGAAGCTCAAGTCAGTCTAAAGTTCAAACATAACCAAAATAAAATAACAAAAAATAAATATAATAAACAAAAAAGACATTGAATGTCTTCCACAAGAGATGAGGAACCTGCAAAACAAGGTAGATACTTCGACGTTTTACCCAGTTTAAAGTTTAAACATAACAAAAATAAACATAATAAATAAATAAAAATAATAAAAAAAAACCCGAAATATCTTCCATTGGAGATGGGGGACCTGCAAAATAAGGTAGTTACTCCGAAGCTCAAGTCAGTCTAAAGTTTAAACATAACCAAAATAAAATAACAAAAACTAAATATAATAAACAAAAAATACATTGAATATCTTCCATAAGAGATGAGAAACCTGCAAAACAAGGTAGATACTCCGACGTTTAAGTCAATCTAAAGTTTAAAGATAACAAAAATAAACATAATAAATAAATAAAAATAATATAAAAAATAAAAAACCCGAAATATCTTCTATTAGGGATGGGGAACCTGCAAAATAAGATAGACTCTCCGAAGCTAAAGTCAGTCTAAACTTTAAACATAACCAAAATAAAATAAGAAAAAATAAATATAATAAACAAAAAAGACATTGAATGTCTTCCATAAGAGATGGGGAACCTGCAAAACAAGATAGATACTCCGACGTTTAAGTCAGTCTAAAGTTTAAACATAACAAAAATAAACATAATAAATAAATAAAAATAATAAAAAAAACCGAAATATCTTCCATTGGAGATAGGAGACCTGCGAAATAAGGTAGATACTCTGAAGCTCAAGTCAGTCTAAAATTTAAAAATAACCAAAATAAAATAACAAAAAATAAATATAATAAACAAAAAAGTCATTGAATGTCTTCCATAAGAGATGGGGAACCTGCAAAACAAGGTAGATACTCCGACGATTAAGTCAGTCTAAAGTTTAAACATAACAAAAATAAACATAATAAATAAATAAAAATAATAAAAAAAAAAACCGAAATATCTTCCATTGGAGATAGGAGACCTGCAAAATAAGGTAGATACTTTGAAGCTCAAGTCAGTCTAAAATTTAAAAATAACCAAAATAAGATAAACAAAGAAAGCTATGAAATGTCTTCCATCGGAAAGGAGGGACCTGCAAAATACTGTAGATACTCCGATGTTTAAGTCAGTCTAAACTTTAAAAATAACAAAATATAAAAATAAACAAAACATCAACCAAATATCTTCCATTGGAGGTTGAGAACCTGCAAAATAAAATAGATACCTTAAAGCTCAAGTCAGTCTAAAGTTTAAACATGAAATTAAATGCAGCCAATTCCATGAACAAATTGTTTCACTTTCACAATCTAACAGAAACATGGTACTCTATTTATACATGGGAGAAGGGAACTTTACATTTTTTGCTTTGGCTTACGTAACAGATTCTACAACTGACCCATTTATGGCACATACTTGCTTCTTCCCTAGAGCAGCAGTTTTGGCACTAGGCTTCTGAGTAAAAAAATTGAACAAAAACATTACATAACATCAGTAAGCAACATCTGTGTGAATTCTCTACTAAGGCTATTGATGACCCATGAAAGCCAAACCGGGCCGAATTCATTACACGGGCCTAGCCCATACTTAGATCCATGGTCTAAGATGAGATGGGACCCGAATTGAGGAAGCGGGTGAAGTAAGTAACCGCCCCGAATTCCTAAATGGAGCATTAAAACTCCCACTCAGGACAAACGATACCACGTTTGTTACCACGAAAGCCACGAGAGGGGGCATGACCTAAAAAGGAGTAACCGCCCTCGGAACATGGCCTGGAAGGGGTAACCGCCCTTGGCGGTTACTTAAGAACACTTATAAAAAGCCCTAAGGCCAAAGGGGGAAAGGTACATTCACATTTTTCCCACAATACTATTGTCAATTTACCAACCCTCCTACAAAAACTGACTTGATCGTCGGAGAGTTTTCCCGGAGATCCTGTCTCCGGTTCTGTTTTGCAGGTAACTACGGCGGAGATCATCAAATCGGATCCAGCAAGTTATCATTGGTGCGGTGAAGGTGGACCTTTTTTACCAACATTTGGTTAAAGGTACACAAAGAACATGTCAGAACCATCACGAACGACCGGCGTTACAACCAGATCCACTAGTATGAACTCAAGGGGTCCACGGATTGCGAATTCGCAACCTGCAAGTACGCAGCCTGTGGTGCCTAGCTCGTCAAGCCCTTCGGGAAAATTGAGTCCCTTATTGGAGGTTCAAGTGCAAAATAAAATGGAGATGTCCAATAGCGATTTCGTACAAATGGCAGGACAAGTCTTGGCTTCAAATATGAGCCAAGCGGCGGGGGATCGAATGATTAGTTTGTTAACCATAATGGCCGATCATAATACCGCCGTGGCGGCTGCTCCTCAACAACCTGTTGTTGTCTCCACACAACCATCGACTACTGCCGCCATATCTGCGCTTCCGTAGCCATCTCGAGAGCTAACCCAGATAGGTCAGAGTAGTCGCATGAACCCACGCAGCCATCTAAGCAACTACTCGTACCACGATCCTAGTATGACGATCCATCCGACCTGGCAAACATCCCAACCGACATCGGGAATGCCAGGAATCCTTCCACTACAACACACGGAACCCTTGGTTAACGGGCATTCAGAATTAATGGCGTCTGGGGCGAATACGTTTGGGCAGGAGCACACCTGGAACTTTGATCCTATAACCGGACGACGGCTAGAACCACGGCGAGAACAAATCTCAACATCAATTGGCGGGTGGATGCCACCTAGAGTTCACCAGCAGCGGATGGAAGAGGTTCGATGAATACCCAATCTTGAGTTGGAAGATCAACTACGGAACATGATGGAGCGAATGGGGTACACGCCTAGGGCGAGAGCAGAGGTGCAGAGTGATTCGCCTTTTGCTCCGTCGTTGCGAGAATTTATACCAGATCACAGGATAAAGGCCCCGGCGATACCTAAATACTATGGGGATCCTAATTATGATCCTGAGGCTCATGTCAGGAACTACAGAGAATTAATGGATGTTGCGGGAGCGAGTGAAAGTATAATTTGCAGATTATTCTCGACCACTTTGGGCGGAGCGGCATCTGATTGGTTTCGGTCTTTACCTGCTGAATCTATTCACAACTGGAATCAATACAGTCGTGATTTCTGTGCCAAGTTCGTGGGCTGTAAAGCGGCAGATGTGACGGATAGGCAGCTGAAGGAGATCAAACAGAGGAACTATAATTCCCTAAGGGAATTTGTTGTCGCATTCAACGATATTCTGGTGCGGTTGCAGAACCCGGATATCGTGAGCATCCGCAACATCATGGCGGATGGAACCACGGATTGGAGCATGCGGGAGGAAATCATCCGCAACAAGCCGCGCACAGTGGCCGAACTCATGAAGATAGCAAAGGAATTCATGGAAGTGGACGATGTCAACAGAGAACATAGAGCTCAAACCCGGAGAGAGAGAGATGCTGCTAGATCCACTTCGGACAATCGACGCTAGACCCAGTCCAAGGGTAATTTTGTTCGCAGAGGTGATCGCTCCTTTCAAGGGGGAGGATATCAAACACCATTGAATACGACTCGCCAGGAGGTGTTCCTTTGGATCGAAAAGAACCCCCTAAAGAAGGATGTGCGGTTCCCCGAGGCGAAAGGCCGAACTAGTTTGGGGCGATATCCTAACAAATATTGCAGGTTCCACAGATTGAACGGCCATGACACGAACGATTGCTATGAACTGAAGAAGGAAATAGAAAAGCTGATTGAGAGGGGCAAGCTAGGCCAATTCGTAAGAAAAGAAACGATTGATGAGAAAACAACGCTACCGCATGAGGGAGAAGCAAGGCCCGAAAAGAAACAGAAGAAAGGGGTGATAAACATGATCGCTGGCGGGATCTATGAGCCGCCAACAAAAAGGGCTCGCCGTGAACAGCGAAAAAGCAACATGCATAGGGGGGATGCCCTCAATTACTCATTTGCGTGAATCACGGAGCCGCATGCGGATGCTTTGGTGATTACGATGGCTGTAGAAGGATGGGACGTCAAGCGGGTCCTTATTGATACTTGCAGTTCTTGTAATGTTATTACTCGGACTGCATTCAACAAGTTGGGAATTAATGATGAGCGAGTGGAACATACATTCATGGATGTAACTGGTTTTGGAGGTCAATCGTCTCAAACAAGTGGACAAGTGGTGTTGGAAGCAGAAATGGGCGATAAGAATCTAAAATGGCGAGGTGATCTAGAATTCGCAATTGTTGATCTCCCGTTGGCCTACAACATAATTCTGGGGCGTCCGTTCCTATCGGAAACGGAATCGCTCATCTCAATGAAGCACTTGACATTACATTTGCCAACACACCAAGGGCGAGTCATAGTTGAAGGTGATCAACTTGTATCTCAACAAGCCTATACATTGTCACTTGAACCAAAGCCAGGTGAAGAGGATAAAGTTGATGAGAAGTTGCCGGCAGAAGCATTAGGAGAAACAGAACTATTCGCCATCTCAAATGACAAGAATGTACGAATAGCGGCAGGACTCCCCGAGGAAACGAAGAAAGCCATTACCGAGGTGTTGATCCAATGCGAGTCGGCATTCGCCGCTCCAAATGAAGTGCTGAAAGGAATAAGTCCAGATATAGCAACCCATCGTTTGAATGTGGACAAAGGTGCAACCCCAGTGCGATAGAAAAAGAGAGGACACGCTCCAGAGCGGCAGAAGGCGATTGAAAAAGCTATGGCGGATTTGCTAAAATCAGATGCAATTCGAGAAGTCACCTATCCGGAGTGGCTAGCCAATGTGGTGCTAGTCAAAAAGCCAAATGGAACGTACAGAATGTGTGTCGACTTCAAGGATCTGAATAAAGCTTGTCCGAAGGATATGTATCCGCTATCTAACATTGATATATTGGTAGATGGAACTGCAGGATTTGAAGCTTTATCGTTCACCGACGTGAAATCCAGTTACCACCAGATACCCATGGAGAAGGTGGATGAAATCAAAACATCATTCATAACTCATCAGGCGACTTATTGCTTCAAGGTGATGCCCTTCGGATTGAAAAACGCAGGAGCAACATACCAGAGGATGATGAACAAGATATTTTCAGACAAGTCAGGCGAGAACTTCTCAATCTACGTAGATGACATGATCATCAAAAGCAAGAAGATGCGAGACCACCCGCAGGATATCAAAGAAATCCTGGAAGTGCTAATCAAATATGGCCTCAAGTTGAACCCAGAAAAATGCACGTTCGGAGCAAGGGCAGGAAAATTCCTGGGTTTCATTGTTAGTGGCAAGGGAGTTGAGGCGAATCCTGAGAAGGTTAAAGCAGTAATGGAGATGAAAACTTCGAGGAACGTAAGAGAAGTACAAAGACTAAATGGGCGGTTGGTGGCATTAGGGCGATTCATATCATGCTCGGCTAGAAGATGTCTATCTTTCTACAATGCCATCAAAAAATCTAAGTCCTTTGAATGGACGCCGGATTGTCAAGAGGCATTTGAGGGTATAAAGCGACTGCTATGCTATCCGCCCTTAATGAGCAGGCCGGAGGACGGAGAAGATTTATTTCTTTACGTATCCGTCACCAGTATGGCGATATGCACTGTAATGGTGTGAGAAGAAGAGGGCCAACAATATCCAGTGTACTATGTGAGCAAGGTCTTGAAGGATGCAGAACTTCGGTATTCGAAGTTGGACAAAATGGCTCTCGCGGTGTTAACCACGGCGGCTAGGCTAAAACCATACTTTCAGGCGCATACTATCATTGTGAGAACCGGAATTCCAATGCGGAAGGTACTGCAGAAACCTGACACATCCGGCCGATTAATGGAATGGTCAATTCGCCTGGGGGAATTCGATATTCGCTACAAAGGAAGACCAGCACTAAAGGGTCAAGTACTTGCCGATTTCGTGAATGAATTCACGTGGGATGAAGATGAACGTCCAAAGGCACAAAAAGAAGAGTGGAGCATGTTCACAGATGGGGCATTATCCACAGATGGGGCTGGACTGGGAGTCGTCATCAAAGGCCCGGAGGTTATTCGCCTGTACTATGCGGCAAAGTTAACTTTCAAAACTACCAATAATGCCGCAGAGTATGAAGCAATGATATGCGGATTGAAGCTGCTTAATGAACTTATGCCAGAAAGAGTGGTGATCTACAGCGATTCTAAACTCATGATAAATCAGATCACAAAAAACTATCTGGTGAAACAAGAAGATCTGGTCAAATACCATCAGATAGTCGGCAGATTGACGCAGGAGTTAACACACAAGGGAGTCGTCTGGGAAATGGTGCATGTTCCAAGAGGCCAAAACACAAAGGCTGATGAACTGGCAAAAGCAGCGGCGAGTAGAGAACCATGGAATCAAAAAGCATGCAATTTGGAGATAAGATCTGCACCGGCATTTGAAGTCGATCAGATTATGGTCATTGAAGAGCTGGAAGATGATGAAGATTGGCGGATACCTATCCGCCAATATCTGGAGCAGGGAGATTTGCCAGATGACAAAAGCCTAGCCAGAAAGCTAATTGGACAATCAGCGAGATACTCAATTCGAGATGGAACTTTGTATCGAAAATCATATACATGTCCATGGTTGAAATGTGTTAGCCGTAATGAAGGAGACTACGTACTGCAAGAACTCCATGAAGGAATGTGCGGCGCACATGAAGCATCCGCGGCATTGGCAAGAAAGGTCAAGTTAATGGGATACTATTGGCCAAAGGTGATGGAGGATTCCCAGAAGATGGTAGCGGAATGTCACAGCTGTCAAATCCATGTGAATGAAAAGCACGTTCCCGGAGCCGAACAAATCTCTATAATGACGGCATGGCCATTCGCAACATGGGGAATCGATATAGTGGGTCCATTCCCAGAAACGACAAAGAAAAGGAAGTACTTGGTAGTCGCAGTTGACCACTTCAGCAAATGGGTAGAAGCGGAGGCAGTAACCGCTCAAACACCTGAACGAATGATCGAGTTCCTACGAGAGAACATTATCATGCGATTTGGAATCCCGTAAAAGCTTATAACTGACAACGGCACCCAGTTCAACTGTGTCAAGTTCAAAGCATACTGCGAAAGCATGGGGATCAAGAATCATTTCTCTTCCGTAAACCATCCCCAATCGAATGGTATGACAGAGGTTACCAACAGGGCCATGATTCAAGGTATCAAGAAGCGGCTAGGTGATAAAAAAACAGGTTGGGCGGATGAGATACCCCATATGTTATGGGCATACAGAACTTCTGTAAAAGCAGCAACTGGCGAAACACCTTTCTCGCTGGTTTATGGAGCCGAAGCAGTCCAACCTGTTGAAATCAAGTCGCCTACAGATCGAATAATTTATTATTGCGACACACAAAATCCTATCAACATTAGAGATGCATTGGATTCTGTTGAAGAACGAAGAGAAAAAGCTTACATGCGAATGGCAGTGTACCGCAATAGAATCAAGAAATATCATGACAGAAGGGTGAGAAAAGTGATAATCAACGAGAACGACTTGGTCTTGAAAAAAGCGGACAAAATACAATCCAGAGATGGCAAAGGCAAATTAGGCGTCAACTGGATCGGACCATACAGAGTATCCAAGAAGATGGGACCATCAACTTTTGAAATAGAAGAAATGAGCGGAAAAAAGCTCCCGCGCACCTGGAATCTAGAAAATCTGCGCCTATATAAACGGGCCGGGTAGTTCAGGGAAATGACGAGTACTCTTTTTCCTTTTATGAGTTTTTTCCCACTGGGTTTTCTGATAAAAGGTTTTAATGAGGCTTTGATCCCGCACATTTCATATACCAATGTAACAGAAAGTCTTTTCTTTTATCAATAAAGATATTCAATTGTTGCATACGGCGTTTGAGTGCGGATCCTTTTTAGGACAACCACTTCAGTGTGTTATCTACAAACAAAAGGCGGGTAAATCGCGCAAAAACCTTATGGTTAAACTTAAAAACACATAAATGTGTTGCCTATTAAGAAAGGCGGATGCATGATTACACATCACTCGCAAAAACCTTATGGTTAAACTTAAAAACACATAAATGTGTTGCCTATTAAGAAAGGCGGATGCATGATTACGCATCACTCGCAAAACCTTATGATTAACCTTATGAAAACAAAGGGCAATAAGGAATAAAACAACAATCGCACGTATAGGTAAAGCGGCAAGCAAAAGAAAATATATATATACGGGCAGTTTGTTACATACAACAGTCCAGATATAAATCAAACTATGCTACAGCTTCCTCTCCTTCACCCCTATGGCCCTTCTCGCCTTCAGCGGCTTCCTCATCTCCTCCAGTGGGCGGATCTGCTTCAAGCGAATCCTCAACCCTCGAATCAGTAACCGCTTCAGAGGGCGGTACCTCTTGCTCAGGCTGAGAAAGGTCTTGTGGTGCCTCTTTTTCCGCGTTCTGAGTAGGGATCTCGCAGCTAATTGGAGGGTTCTGAAGACTCTGCCAATCTAAGAAGAGTACCTCATCCATATCAGCATCCTCGGCTTCCAGCTTGTCCCACTTCTCAGTTAGATCCTTTTCGGGGATGGGAACCTTGGGGCGGCTAAGTACTCGATCTGGATGCCCATGCTCATAAGCAGCATGAATTCGCTCCCCATACCAATAGATGCGAGCACCATCTTCGGCTAGAATCTCCTCAGCTTTCTTCTTTTGCATCTCCAGAGCCTCATTGGATGAATTTAGATCATCAAGGACCTTTTGCAGCTCGTCGGACTTAGCCTGGAGGGATCTGAGAGCTTCCTCCTTCTCGCTCATAACCTTCTGACAAGCGCCTTCAAGTGCCTTTACCTTCCCTTGGACATCATCATAAAGCGACTTCTGAGTCGCCAATTCAGTACCAAGGTTCTCCAACTCTTTAGCGCGTTCAGCGTCCCTTAGGAGAGCACCCTCCGCGAAGTTAATAATCTGCATAAAAGATGATTCGCAGATAATAAGAGCGGATAGAAATGTGCGGTTACTACAAATGCAAGATCCTTGAAAGAGAATATCACAAGTAACAATATACCTCTATGGCCCGCTTCTCAATCCCCTCCATAGCAGTAGGAAGCGGCACTTGCTCTCGCACGCGGGAAGCAGAGGGGAGGCGCCCAAGGACATTGCATATGGAAGAAACAATGTCCCTACACGAGAAGCTCACAGCCATGCCAAAGGTCCTAGTCCACCACCCGTTGATATCGGGAATTGGCTGCGAATGCATAAGGAGAAAGATCAGGAGAACAGCAGATAACTCATAAGGAAAAATTAACAACATAAAAAAGGGGAATAGATCAATATACCTCGTGGATTGGTGTACTGCTTTTTCCTTTGGATGAGGCGGATACAGGTGTACCGCCAACAGTGAGGGACACAGAAGCGTTTTTCTTTCTGGGACGAGAAGACTCTGTATCCGCAGTATTCTTCCGCTTCCTAGTTAAGGGAAGGTCCTCGGAAGCAGAAGCTGGACCTTGTGAAACGGAGGCCCTTGCAGGAGAAGCCGCCTCGATAGAAGTAATCGCCCCTCCAGGAGAATTCGCCCCTGCGACTGAAGTGTTTCCCTCCATTCGCCTCTTCCTTCTCGCTGGGGCTTTAGCCTCCCGATCTGCAGCGAGTTGAGATAAAGGATCACCCCTGCAAAGGGTTAAAAGAAATCATCAACTTGGAAATAAAAAGTACCTTGTACAAAAACGCGATAAGGGATATAGACAACGTGATCCCCCTCGCGATAGGCAATCGCCACTCGGCTCCTTAGCATGTGGAAAGCCTGATCATATGTCCATACAAAGGGAGGAGTACCCTTCAAAAACTTGATCACAGCGGATTCTTTCTCGTTGGGGTAACCGAAGTTCAAACTCTTTACATTTGGTCGGCCCCAACGGCGAAGGAAGTTCGGATTCCCTTCGTGAAACTTGATGAAGAAATAAGATCGGTCCCACTCGCGGATTTTGTTCAGCTTCTCGTCAAAACCATAGTAACTGCTCTGACGGATGAAAGTAAAATACCCCGCCGAACTTTTAAAATGATGAAGCTTGGAGAAAATTTTGAGTGAGAAGGGAACCTCCAGACAATCCGCCAGAAATTTGTCCAGAGTTAAATCGGCCCATCCATTGGGATGCAACTGACCATGACGGAGACATGCGGGGCACTTGCCCATAGTTTACTTGGCATCGATACTGGTAGCAGGGAACCATCTTTCTGGGAAACACAAGTTTCCTGAAACGGGCCGACATAGAGGGTGTATCCTAAACTAGAAGCAAGCGGGACGAGACCACCACATATGGGGTGTGGGTCAATCGTTAGTTTAAACCCAAGATACAAATACGTAGACGTACCAACGGAACCTTGGCGTGCTATGCAGAAAATGGTAACACACGGGGTGTGCCTCAAACAGGTTAAGGCATAAGGAAGACACGAGTGACATACGTGATGTGCGCTAGTTGCCAGCTCAGAAAGCAACTATTACCATGATGGGTATCATTTGATGGGGCAATGAACACGGAATACCTGATACTCGAGGTCCGAATAGGATGCATATGTCAACATACGAGGTATGTCCAATTATTAACTCCTACGGTATGTCTTAGAGGTAGCCAAAAGGCATGATGGGAGTCACGTTTGATGTGCCCCCACGATTGAATCATACACAACTCACGAATGAAATGATGGCTCGATTTCGGGATTTCGACCGTGGTGGGGGAAATCCGACATGCTGGGTACGAGACACGGATAGGGTACGCATACGACACACGTGTTAACTGACCAACTTGGGCATAGATGACGAACAGAGATGACTCAAGAGGTATCTCCTACAACATTGGAGGTGTCAGCTAGACACAATACCGACACGCAGGGTGCAGTCTAAGGATTAACTCAAGCTAGAGACACAAATACCTCGATGAATTTGCGGACATCGGTGCATCTGGTAGAATGAGAGGGCCTTAACCCGATCGAGGTACCAACGAGACGGAAACAATGACTTACCTGGTATATGTCAAAGGTTAATTTGTTTCATAGCGCAAACCTGACGATGATATGTTTTATGAGAACTCCTAACGATCTTACGTGGATACTTATGACGTATTTGGTCCATCACCGGTATTTGAGATACCAGCAATGACACACAAGGTAGACGTCGATAGTTCGACTGGAACCTATCACTAATGAACAATTTGAGGAGCACCGAATGTGCAAACCAAGACCTTAGAGTTAAGTGCCAAACGTTGGACTTAGACGCGGTACGAACAACTCGATACTACTGATACGAGTGAGACCCCAATAGCGACCATAGGGCATATGTCTCAGACTCGTGAATAAGGCAATTCGGAGTTTGGGGGCGCATGGACAACGGTAGCAATGATGTAGGGGGAGCATGTCGAGGGTTTGACAATATAAACAAACCGCTGTTTGAGGCGTACTCAAGACATGAGTGACGATTTACGGGGCATACGTCAAGAGTTTGATAGGAGCCTCACGATATGAACAACTCAGTGTGTCAAGGTATGAGCGGGACGCTCGAGATGTCCCATAGGGTACGTGCCTAAGGGTATGACTTGGACTCGACGACATGAATCACTCTATATGACATGTACGTGCCAAAAGTTCGACTCAAACTTGACGATACAAATGACTCGACATTGGAGATGTAAGCGAGATGCGCGTGACGGCATACATGATACTTGCCCCAGATTCGACTTGAACTCAATGACATGAGTGACTCGACATTTGACATGCGAATAAGACGTACCGAACCGCATATGGGGGTGTGTGTCACAAGCTTAACCCTGACTGGATGGTATAAACGACTCAGTTCTTGACATGTGAGTAAGGTGCGAGGGATGACATACGGAACGCACGTCAAAAGTCGGTCCAGAATTGGATAGCCTAATGACATATTCGTGGGCTACAAATATTATCGATGACAAGGCAACATGTGGGGCACATTTTGACAAGGCCCAACGTATGACTAAAGCGCAAGCGGTGACATACGGGATATGCACCGAAAGATGATACGTGTTCGAAGCACTAGTGTCACATATTTTGGAATACTGACGTGTTACAATATACGGTGACACACCTGGTACACCTCCTATAGATTTGGCTGTTTTGAAGATGCGACGGGGTGTCTCAAGAAGATCAAGGATGCGCGGGTTACCCTAGTACACTGACATGTCGACATACAAGGTACGACCGCGGGTACCAATGGGGTGTGACAATGACCTACTAGCCAAGAGGTTAGTACAATGGCGCATAGATTCATTAGATGTGACGAAGGGCCCTATAAGGCGTCAGTTAAAGAGCGGATGTGACGCCATGACTTCGTGTGAAGCGTGCATCAGAGGGTCAATGTGAACCTGGGGTCCGGACAGTAGGATGACGTAAATACGAAGGGACGCTATGATGACCCACATGGCGCACCTAAAGGTATAAATGGGAAGCGTGGACAACACACCAGTCAAGGGTTTGTTTCGAAGTTCGGGGTATTGCCCACAATTCTAAAATATGGAGGTGCTACGTATGGACTACCTCCCCAGATGCGAATGATGACAGGTAAACGAGATTCGTGTGAAACAGTTCACTTAACCCTAAGGTTTCGATCTTACAACCACGTAACTTTGGAGTATAGGTGCACGGCGCACCGACACACGTGGCATGTCTTAGCGTACGAAGGTCATGATGGCAACCTATGAGGTGAGGGGCATGGATAATACAACAATGTAATTTGGAATCACCTGGGCAATTGTGTATAGCGTGGCGACATCCGTGGGTATGTCTTGAGATACGAAAGGGAGGTGACGACGACCCGTGAGATTATGGTTCTATTTGAGATTAAGGTGCCAGTCATAATCTTGAGATGTGTTGGTTAAGGCGTAGCGACATACATGGTATGTCTTGAGGCATAAGTAGGACGTGTATGAGGCATGTGATGAATGGTTAATTCGAGTCTCGAGAGAACCGACGTCGTGATATTATTATTTTTTTGTTTTTTTGAACAATCGACATACATGGCGACACACCTAGTATGTCTTGAGTTGACCGTGCGGACAGTATACAGGACCGGCCCCACGATGCGAATGTCAGGATAAGCGAGGTATGACCACCAAACAAGTCCTAACCATGATAGAGGGATGCGGGATACATTATGACATATGGGATATGTCTCCGGATGACGTAAACACTACGGTGAAAGCGCATGTGACATGTCACGATGCACTAGGTACACTCTCTAATGGTATAAACAAGACGATAAAGATGTGCACGACGTATCCCACACAAAGTATAACACGACGAAGACGTAGGGAATACCTCAAGGTCTAAAGGTGCTCCACTTGACGGGTATGTGAGGCATGGTAAAGATGCACGAGATTCATCACGACATACGGGGTATGTCTTCTGTTACACGGGATATGGCTCTGGACTAGTGTATCTGATATAAAAGATGCATATGCGACCTATCGCGATGTACAACCTTGACAATACCCGAACGTACGTGATGCATGGTGGTGCATCAAGTATACGTCTTGACTGGTCCATAGCTGACGTGATGGAGACGCATGGGACACTTCACGATATGGAAGATGGGACGAGGTAAGGACGTATGGGATACGTCACAGCCCAAATGGTATGCCTTTCATCTAACGTACATAGCATGGTGAACAAGCACCTGACATGCCCTGACATACGGGGCATGCAACTCATGCCCCTCGCTTGGCGCAAGGAATCAGGCGAATATGTATAGGATGCGTTATGACACATATAGTTCACCTTCTGACCGGTGTGTAATGACATGGTAGAGACACAAGGAATGGGTCATAATATACGAGGCACAACACGGAAAAGACATATGGGATATGTCACGATATAACAGGTACGCCTCTTGATCGGTGTCTGAATGATTAATGGAAGATGCATGGGGTGCGTTACGTCTCATGGAGTATGACAAAGTAAAGATGCAAGGAATACATCACCCCATGACAGGTGGGACTCATGACGGGTGGACACGTGATGATACGACGCAGCAAGGATATAGCGGGCACACCACCAGAGAATGGTACGCCTCTTGACAGGGTAAGGACGTATTGGAGGTGTCGTGACATACGGGGTATACCAAAACAAAGGCGTATGGGATACGCCATGACATAAGGGTTGTACCTTCCGACTAGTGCCTGGGATACGAGAGAAATGTACGAGGTAAGCTACCATACATACAGTATGCTAAGGCAAAGACGGATGGGATACGTCACAACATAATGGACATGCCTCCTAGCTAGCATACAAACGACACGGTGAAGATGCACGAGACGTGCCAAGGACGCATAGGATGCATCCCAACACTTAGGTATGACAAGGCAAAGACGTATAGGATACGTCACGACATAACTAGTATGCCTCCAGAATGACACGCGACGTTGGGGTCGACTCTTTCTCACATTCCTAATAAATATGTCCTAAGTCTATGAAACCTAATATAGCTGCACACAATTTGGTCAGCATGCAACGAACTATATGGTACGACTGCAATGATTTGTTAAGCATAGGATGCATTATGACTTAAATCTGACTCGATTGATGTACAAACAGATAGAAATCCATACGAACAAACTAGTTAGCGAAAATCGTACATAACGCGTAATTAGATTGCAATAAGAAAACGTTAGATAATAATCACAATCATCACATCATCTCTCTTCCATCCTTATTCCTCCACACACTCGTTGGTCTAGGTCTCTTTCCTAGGATTTTGGTTTGGGGCTCACATTGCGGTCCAGGGGACGCGTGATGCCGTCGATTATTGCGGGAAAGTAAATCATCCATCAGACAATACAATTCGTTTTGACGTATCAACGTTCAGTGACTAAGAAATCGACCAAGTTGGATTGTCCTTTCGGAATAACTCGTCTTTTGTCCTTTTGCGAGACGCAGTAATTCGGGTTTTGACTCCCTTTGAGCGCATCTCAGTTTTTAGACGTGGTTCGAGTTATTCTTCTAGTTCAATCGTTCGTTATTGTCGATGACTCGTTCCCTTTTGTTCGCGTGGGTTCATGTCTCGATTTTGGATTACAACGGGATCTTTTGGATCTATCAAGAGACGTAACCACATGTTTATTTAGTGATGGAATCACTTTTGGATTTTATTTTAGGGAACGGACTCATCGCGTAACGCGTTTGTTCTTAGCGTCGAGGATCCGTTTGCTCATTTTGCTATGTGAAAAGACGGTGAGTCTTATTTGAGCGCACGGTAATCTTTCGGCTAACAACAATCCTTTATCCTTTCCAATCTACGGGATACGTCACCTTAGCGTGGTTATAGAAAATCAACGTTTCGTTGGATCGCGTGTTTATTCGAGGCGAGGATATCACCGTTCTCTTTCCTTTAGGCGCGAATTTAAGCAAACACGTACATCGGGCCATATTTCTTGCAGTTTTGGTAACGGTCGAAATGATCGAGTCGTTAGTCAAAACTAGCAGTCTCATCCATATGGCGCAATTATATGGTTTGGCTTAATTCGGCTTCGAGATTTCAAACGGGGTATATAATCGTTCGAGACACGTATTCAACGGCATTGGTTTATTTTCTTTAACTACCCTCGGGATTGATATATATCGTAGGTTCGGAAAGATTTTGGTCGTATAGTTTATTTTTCTTTTCTTTTATTTTCTTAGTCACCTTTGCGGACACATCCATTTCTCTTAAGAACAACTCGAGGCGTAACGTAAAAGCTCGTCTTTTATTCAGGAGGGACGGGCTACTTGTGCGAAACTTTTCACGTTACGACAGGGTCATTCAAGACAGAAATGTTCTTTGTTTTCGTTTCATCATGATTTCGTTTTATCCCAATTTATTTAAAGAATGTGAATAACGGCTACTGTTAATATAGTCTTTTGTATCGACATGTAATTATCCTTAATACCAAACCGATTCATACTAATACGTGCTTACGTCATAACGCATTTCCTAAACATGTGCCTTCGTCGGGACACCGAAAGGGACAAGGCGGGTCGCACATGTTCATTCACACGAGACGACTAAGTCTTCTTTAGTTCAAATCGTTTTGATGTTTTAGGGTAATGAGTATGTCGATTCACGAGTATATATTAACGCATCGTTTGATTTTCTTTACATAATTTAGGATTAGACACGTATCATGGCGGTTTGAAAACACGAACTGATTCATTTATCACATCAAAAATAGTAACGGGTAATCCTATGGAAACTTCTAAGGCTACTATATGCTGACACGGCTGACCGCGGGACCTCACAGGACTGCACAGATTCGCCCCTAACGAATGGATGGGGACCCTCTGGCGCCTTACTGTAAGGGGGAACTTACACTAGCCTCTTTCGAGCGACGAATGGACTCTCGCTAGAGGTTTCGCGGAAATTACCCAAAGGGTTTGCAATAATGCCCATGTATGCATACGAAAAGAAGTAAAACGATCCGTCCCCGTTAAGGGCTTAATACACGCCTTCCGGAATCAAATTTCTCGCTTCCCCAGCAGAGTCGCCACTTGTTAGACGAGGTGCCGCGACCTAATCTCCCGGGCGGACCGGGGGGTGGACAACCTCATGGCGACATAAGCGGTGATTGGCACCGAAAGCAACCAATCGTGGAATCAAGCTGCTCGGCAGGACCGGAGCTCGGAGATATGGAAGAGTCGCCACCCACGAATGGGAAAATGAACACCGATCCCTTGCGGGAGACCGGTGTGGGTTCGGGAAACTTAGGTACGAGCCGAGAAGGCTAGCTCCTTTCCGGAGAAAGGCTACTAGGCACCCCGACATCGCCCGGTTATGAACCACCGGCCTCCTACTCAGCATGTTAGGCGATAACGGACTAATCGTATACTTCCTTAAGTTTAAAATTCATTTGAAACCCTTTTCTTTCTCTTTTTAGAAACCGTTTTGAGCATATGATATTGAAAAGCCACATCAGTAAAGAATCACCCATTTATGTTTATACATACACAGAGAGGGGGGAAAAGAAGTGATTTATTTACAACCGTATTTAAATGTTATGTTGTGTGTTTATTCTATACTAACTTATTTCTCCAAAACGAGTTTATTTACATGGCTCGCACCTTAATCGTCGTTGGAACGATTTAGGTGCGTTTTAAAACCCCGTGTGATGAAGTTTACCCGAATCGCCGTTGGAACGACTCGAGTATTTGAAAACGTTAAAGTAAAAGCCTTTTAATAAGAAAACGTGGTTAAACATACAAGTCCATTTTATTTTGTACAAATTCATTAAGAAAGCGATTCAAAATCTCCATTATTAACAAAGAAAACGATTTTGATTACAATGTTCGCTTAATCCGTCGTTGGAACGGACTAAGGTTTTAAAACGTGGTGTTTTGAAGACGATTTGAAATATCAACCAAAATGACTCTATTTATCTACGTTAGAGATCTCCAAAAATTCATTAGTTTAAATAATTCAATTGAAAACTCTCTTTTTTGTGATTTATTTTCCCCTTTTTATTTAATGGACTCTCTAACTATTATAATTACAATAAGACACTTATTTAAAGCAAGACTTATAATCAAACAAGGCCCATTTGAGACATGGACCCATGAATGGGCCCAAAAGAATAGAGAAAATAATTTAGACACATATATATGTACAAGTAAATCAAAAAGGAAGATATGAAAACCCAAAAATTAATATAAGAGGAACTTTATGTATATGGAAATAATAGGTACTATATACTTATACTTTAAAAATGCTAAAACAATAAGTAAATCTTATGGATAAGAAAATAATATTTACCCAAAAATAACTTCCTTCAATAATTAACAAAATAACCCAAATGTTCCCAAAACTATACATATATATACATAATTAATATAGTTTAAATACCAAAAATGACATATACTAATATCCATCCATTATTTCTCAAAATATCAAATAACTAATATTTAAACATAGCCTAAGTTAAGAAAAAGGAAATACTTATATATATATTTATACTTATATTATAAAATAAAATAAAAATGATATACCAATATTCTAAAATAAATGTATATACTAAAATTCTAAAATAATTTGAAAAACATGTATTACATAATCATATATATATACTAGGGATTAAAAGTCTAAAAGTTAAGAAAAAGGGACCGAAATGATATTTTTTACATTTTGGCAGATTTACCGACGGAAAATCAGTCGGTAAACAGCATTTAGTGATAGAATTGACAAATTACAGCAGCACTCCAACATTTTCCAGATTTGTTCAAAAGCATTAAATTAAATCTAATTCAATCGTTTTGGACTTCCGAACTACCAAAGATGGATCATAGTCGAAAACGGAAGTTCCTAAAACGATGTTTTTATTTTAAAACGTTATTTGGAAACCTCTTTTAAATAAAAACTTATAAGTACAACATTTTCGATACCCGAACTACCTTTTTATCTGATCACAGTTCGTATTGGGATATCCAAAATGAGGTTTTTATTTTAAAACAAAACTGAATTTTATTTAACACGAAACGAAAATTAAATAAATACGTTAACTAAATAAAGCGTGACAAAATAAATAAATAACTAAAGGAATAAAAACTATAGCATAAAAAAAAATAAATAGAAGGAGAGAATAAATTAAATGAAATAAAGAGTCTAGTCCTCGGATAATACCTTTAATTCGGTATCTGACAGTCGAAGCCGATTGATTCCACGAACCGCGAGCTCCCGTTTTTAATAAAAATTTAGTAAAAATTGAACTTAGGAAATTTGGAATTTTTGTGAAAAAAATATTTTTCTCAAAAAAATCCACTCTCTCTCTCTAAAAATGTTTAGAGTGAGAAAGTTTTCCCCAAAAAAGGCCTCCCCTTCACCTTGGGATCCGTGCCCTTATATAGGGAAACGGATCCCGGAACAATGGGCGACGCCCAAAAAAAATTGGGCGTCGCCCATTGGGGTTGGGCGGCCGCCCAACCTAGTGTTGGGCTACCGCCCAACCTTGTTAGGCGGCCGCCCAACATGAGTTGGGCGGCCGCCCAACAATAGTTGGGCGACCGCCCAACAATGTTGGGCGATCGCCCAACGACGTTGGGCGAGCGCCCAATCCTCGTCGGGCATCCGCCCGACGCGTTGGGCGTTCGCCCGACGTGGTTGGATGCCCGCCCGGCGACCCTCCGGGCGTGCCCCGTGCCGTCGGACGCGTGCACTCCGTGGCCGCCGAGCGCGCGTTCCGCGCAGCCAGACGCTCGCACGTCGCGGCCGTCGAACGCGCGCCTCACGCTGCCAGGCACGCGCGCTCAACGGCCCACAAGGGCGCGCATCGCCAGCGGTCCCAGGCATTGCTCGGACGTCGAGAGCGTGCCACTCGCGGTGCGTCCGACGGACGCCGCGCGCACGTCTCGAGCCGTCAAGCGGGCGTTCGACCATCGTCGTCCGCGTGCGGGATGCCGTTGCGTGCCCGCGCCGTGCCGTTAATTTTCCTCCGCTTATTATTCTTTATATATTTTTCAAAACTTCCGGAATCAATCGCTTCGACCGTCTTGTTTTCAGGTTTTCGTCACAGGTCCTCCGACTCGGTGTCTACAGCAGGTAAAGTTGCTTTTTCTAGCGGCCCTACTCTTTATTTCGACCGCAGGTAAAGTTGCTTTTTCTAGCGACCCTAGTCTTTATCTCGACCGCAGGTAAAGTTGCTTTTTCTAGCGATCCTATTCTTTATCTCGACCGCAGGTAAAGTTGCTTTTTCTAGCGACCCTAGTCTTTAACTCGACCGCATGTAAAATTGCTTTTTCTAGCGACCCTAGTCTTTATCTCGACCGCATGTACTCTTTCGTTTTGAAATTAATCATTCAACCCTAATCTCCACATCGATCGCAGGCGTCCTTTCGTTTGCGTATCTCCACATCCATCGTTCGACCCTAATCTCTACATCGATCGCAGGCGTTTTCATGTATTGCAGACCTCCAAATCAAACATCCGACCCTAATCTATACATCGATCGCAGGCGTCCTTTCGTTTACATATCTCCAAATCCATCGTTCGACCCTAATCTCTACATCGATCGCAGGCGTTTTCTTGTATTGCAGATCTCCAAATCGAACATCTGACCCTAATCTATACATCGATCGCAGGTGCTCTTCGTTGATGATAGCTGGGCTTTATCACTCGTCCGAGAGTTGGAATTGAGACCTCGTCCAAGAGGTTTTGACCGCAGTCGCTTTGATATTTGGGCTTTATCACTCGTCCGAGAGTTTGTGACCGCAGTCGCTTCATGCCGTAGACGGGAGTCCGTAGCGGGGCCTGTGCCCATTGATAATGCCATAGGCCGCAGTCCGTAGCGGGGCCTGTGCCCATTGACGATGCCATGGACCGCAGTCCGTAGGGGGGCCTGTGCCCATAGATCGAATCCTAATTTGCCTATCGAAGCCTGCCTAGACTTGCACAAATTTCGTGGAGCTATCCAAGTATTTCTGCGTGCGGCTTGACTTAAGTCACGCCCATCATCTGGTGAGTATTGTATAACCTAGTGTAGTGATATGTATGCACATGATTATGAATGAATGTATGTATATTTTCTCTTTTTTTTTTCTTCTTTCTCCTTTTTTACATTGCTTCCCTCCTATTTTTCTTTACAGGGAGGCCTCCATTCTATGGACCGAAGAGTACAGGAGGGCGTGGCGGCCGGGCGAGGAGAGTCACTACGGAATGATGACGCTCAGATCGTACATCGTTATCGAGAGATGGAGGATGAGTGCTCCAGCTGGGAGGAGCGAGGCCGGGCAACCGAGGAGAGGAGCCGTGTGGATATAGAGGTCCAGCGAGCTGCTGAGGAGAGTTTGCGGATTGCGGTAAAGGGTCATCGGGTTGCCGAGGAGGCCTTAGCCGAGGAGTGGGCACCTTACTTCAGAGGCTTTGATTCGCTTGAGGGCTTTTGGGACTTTGGGGTTCCTCCTCCTTGATAGTCCCGTCATTGTTTTGGTTTACGACTTTATTAGTACTACCGTGATGTATAGTGGGTATATGTGAAAAAGATGTTTGTGTAGGCTTTTTATTTGGTGGTGGGGAAAAGAAATGTATAACTCATGACTTGTAATACCATACATTCAGTCGATCATAATCATTTCAAACATTCTCTTCGAATATATTCATGCCTTTATTTATTTACAAGCAACAGAAATACTTAGCCACTTACACATTATTTCCATAATTGCTCAAGATATAACTACTGTTACCAGGACCCGCCTTTTTTCGGTTTTCAGGTCCCAACGATTTTTCAACTCTCCTTTTATTATCCCGGAATTTTCAAATGAGCGCCCTCTTGGGTTTTCACTCATTGGGATGTCCCTTATTGTTGCATAGGTCGCCCTTTGCGGGTTTTCAACCTATCGGGAATTTTTATTTCTTTTTTTCCTTTTTTTTTACGAAAAGTATTTCTTAAGCCTATCCAGATTGGTAGGTTCGGAGAACTCCATGCCGTCCATAGTAGCAAGCTTCACCGCCCCCTTGCTCAGGATCTTCCTCACGAAGAACGGTCCTTCCTAGTTTGGCCTAAACTTGCCCCTAGGGTTAGTGTGCGTCATTCGGATCTGTTTCAGCACCATACCCCTTCTTTGATAAGGCTGGCCTTGACCTTTTTGTTGAAGGCCCGGGCCATCCTTCTTTGATATAACTGCACATGGTAAAGAGCCTCCATCCTTTTCTCATCCACCAACGCCAACTGTTCATATCGGTTCTTCACCCATTCTATCTCGGGAATCTCTGCTTCTACAGCGATTCTCAGCGATCGCTTCTCAATCTCAACGGGCAGAACTGCTTCTGCCCCATACACTAAGGAGAACGGCGTTGCCCCAGTTGACATTCTAACCATCGTGCGATAAGCCCGTAAAGCGAGCGGAAGCTGCTCGTGCCAATTCCGATGCGATGCTACTGTCTTTACGAGAATCCTCTTAAGGTTCTTATTGGCCGCTTCTACTGCCCCGTTAGCTTGTGGGCGATATAGAGACAATCTATGATGCTCAATACCGTACTCTTGGAAGAGACTTTTCACTTCCCCTTGAAACTGGATCCCATTATCCGTGATCATGTGGTGAGGCACCCCAAACCTGGTGATTAGATGCTTTTCAATAAACTTCCTCATCTGCTTCGATCCCAGCTTACTAAACGATTCTGCCTCTACCCACTTGGTGAAGTAATCAATGGCAACTGCGATGAACTTGTGTCCATTTGATGCATTAGACCTCACCTCACCGATGATATCAATGCCCCAAGCTGCAAATGGCAAAATGGGTGCCAACACGTGCAGTTCCATAGCTGGCAGGTGATTATAATCGCCGTGGATTTGACAATCGTGGCATTTCTTCACACATTCATTGCAATCTCTTTCCATGGTGAGCCAATAGAAGCCTTGCCTTATGATTTTCTTTGCCAATACTGCTCCTCCCATATGAGCCCCACAAATTCCCGAGTGTACTGACTCCATGCCTCACGGGCTTCTCCCTCGTCCAAACACCTCAATTGTAAACCATCGGCGTGTCTTTTGTAAAGCAAGTCATTGTGGATGACAAATTACTGAGCTAACCTTCTGATCACAGCCTGATCCCTAAGTTCTGATTCTGTCGGGTATGTTCCACTTTTCATGAAGTTTACGATATCGAAATACCAAGGCCTTTCATCTGCCCCTAACAGCATTACATCTTCGTAGCATGGTTTGTGAGACCTCCTCAATACCAAAGGCTTTGAGGCAAGGTTCTGGGGATTATCCCATACCGACACCAAAGTGGCCAAAGCATCCGCTGCCTGATTCTGTGCTCGAGGAATATGATAAAAGCGGCACTCATTGAACCTCTGTGCCAAACCCCCTAGCTGGTCTAGGTACGGGTGTAACCTTTATTCCCTTACTTCCCAGTTTCCCTGCGCTTGTTCGATAATCAGTTTTGAGTCGCCCTAAATTTCAACATATGATGCTCCCAGCGCTGCTAATGACTCCAACCCATAGATGCACGCTTCTTATTCGGCCATATTATTGGTGAGAGGGAAGGATAACTTCTTTGCCATTGAGATCCTTTCTCCTTCTGGTGAGATAAGTAGCACTCCTACTTCGGCTCCATTTGAGTTAACCGCTCCATCGAAGAACATTTTCCACAGTATAACTTCTATGGAGTTCAAGTGCTCATCGGGGAAATCATAATTTATCTCCTCCTCTTCTGCGTTCAGAGGCTGATTGGCCGGAAATTCCGCTACGGCTCTCCCCTTAATAACCTTTTTCGTTACATATTCGATGTCAAATTCGGACAAGAGTAACAACCATCGGGCTAGCTTCCCTGTTAGAGACAGAGTTCGGTACAGATATTTCACGGGATCCATTCGGGAAATAATGATCACCTTGTAAGATTGAAAATAGTGCCGCAGTTTCTTTGTTAGCCATACTACTGCCACGCATGTCTTTTCAATCATGTTATACTTAAGCTCGTATTCCAGGAACTTCTTACTCAGATAATACACCGCGTGCTCCACACCGGTGTCCCCTTCCTGAGCCAGCATTGCCCCAATAGATCGCTCCTCGATCGCTACATAGAGGAGAAGCGGTTTTCCAAGTTTAGGCGGTCTTAGAACCGGGGGATTAGACAAATAGTTCCGGACGCACTCCAATGCTTGCTGGCACTTATCATTCCAAACCGTGGGTTGATCTTTCCGTAGCAGCTTAAAGATCGGCTCGCAGATCGCAGTGAGTCGTGCCATGAACCGACTGATATACTGAACCTGCCCCAGAAATCCTTTCACTTCTTTCTCATTCTTGGGTGCTGGCATTTCCCGTATGGCCTTCACTTTGTCGGGATCTACCTCAATTCCCTTGTTACTGATCACATAGCCTAAGATTTTCCCCAATGAAATGCCAAAGAAACACTTTTTCGGGTTCAACCTTAGCTTGAACTCTGCGATTCGGGCCAAAAACTTCTCAAGTGCTCCGAAGTTCCCTTCTCTTGTATCCGAATTGACCATCATGTCATCCACATAGACCTCCACCTCTTTGTGTATCATGTCGTGGGATAGTGCCGTAGCCATTTGCTGATAAGTTGCCCCGGCGTTTTTTTTTAACCAAATGGCACTACTCTATAGCAACATGTCCCCCACTCAGTAGTGAACGAGGTCTTTGCTTTGTGCTTCTCGGCCATCTGAACCTGCATGTAGCCCATAAAGCCATCCACATTCGTGTGCAAGACGCTTGATGCGGCACTGTCGATCAATACATCGATGTGAGGCAATGCGAATTCATCTTCAAGCCTTGTTGAGATCTCTATAGTCGACGCATATTCGCACCTTACCGTCCTTCTTTGCGATTGGCACTACATTTGCCACCCACGGCCGATATTCAATTACTTCGATGAAACCTGCCTCTTAACTATTTCTTCACTTCTTCCCTGATCTTATCTACCCATTCTGGCCTTATGCGTCGGAGCTTTTGCTTTACGGGTTTAGCATCGGGGTATTTTGGAATACGGTGAGCTATGATGGATTTATCGGTTTCAGGCATGTCCAAGCAAACACTATTTCGTATTTTTTTTTATTATTCTCTCAAATTCTTTCCTCTCTTCAATAGTTAATTTTTGAGCGATTTGTATAAGTTTAGGATTTTCATCCGTGCCAAGATTGAAAGTTGACATTTCTATTATATTGATTTCAAATGTAGGCATGTTATATGAATGAGAATGCATGGAATGATCAGAATCAACATCAAGCAAGTAAGCAAAATCAGAATTCGTTTCATTGATAGTATTGGTGAGTACATCATCAGATTCAAACAAAGCGGTAATCTAGTTGTCATCAACAGGGTTCTCGGGTTTCTCATAAGTCTTGGAGGTACTGGGCTCATCCACCGTTCCCACAGTGGCCTCAATAGTGATCACCTGCTCCTCGGCATTAAGATCTAACATCATGATCTCCTCGATGAAACAACTTGCTTCTCCTTTGCCCCAGTCGGTAACATCATTGAAGATCTCAAAACCTGGCAGAATCTTTCCTTCGGTGCTAGCAGCCATTTCCAGCTCATCATCAGACTCATCCCAAATGTTGATCGGAACTCTCTGATTGATACCATCCTCGTCGGAGGAAGTTCCCCAAATATCTACGACCATCTAGCTCCCTCAAAGTAACCTCAAACATAGTGTTGAAGCTATATTGGGTGATGAATACCTTCGTTAGTTCTTTACAATCTCTCTTCGTTCCTAGTGGCAATGCATGAAACCATATGAGGGCAACTCCTTCCAGATAGGCGCTGAACAACCCTAGGATTTGTTCCTCCGTCAGAATTATGTGTTCCATTGCTGCCATATATTGGTTCACATGGGCGGTAGGATCCCCAGTTCCATCGAACTTCTTCATGTTCGGGAGCTGGAATCTCAAAGGCAAAGCAGTCATCGACAAGCAGTTCTTCAAGTTATAAAAATCCTGACTCCTAGAGCCTACCCCGCATAGATCATGCACTTCCTGAGTGATGTGTTGCTTCCATTCCTCTTCCCTTTGTTTTCTCTTTCCCAAACTACTTGTTAAGCGATCCTGATAGTTATTTCCAAAATGGGGACTCGTTGTCACAATGCTCTTAGCTGGTTTACTGCCACTCTTGTTACTCTTAATTGCAAGCTCGTCCAGCTGGACTAAAATTGAGGTTAACTGATCATTGAGGTTGTTTACCACTCTTTCTAACCCTGATATTCTCTCATCTGGCGTAGACATACTGACCGAAGATTGAGCTGATTCGGACAACGATGATTCGGACGTCACCACTGCTGATTCAGAACTGACGATCCGTAGCTGATCAAACTGCCTGACTAGCCGGTTACTCTCGCAAAACCACAACCGCTTAATGATGAAGTCTGCGCGAACGGCCATCCATTAGTATGTATGCATGGTTTATATGCATGATTCGTGGTGTGTGTGTTTATTTATTTACGGATATATAAGATAAGAAGAACAAACGTCAGTCTAATTACACGTATCACAGCATCTCTCTTCCACCCTTATTCCTCCACACACTCGATGGTCCAAGTCTCTTTCCTAGGATTTTGGTTTGGGGCTCACATTGCGGTCCAGGGGACGCGTGATGTCGTCGATTATTGCGGAAAAGTAAATCATCCATCAGACAATACAGTTCGTTGTTTACGTATGAACATCCAGTGACTAAGATATCGACCAAATGGATTGTCCTTTCGAATAACTCGTCTTTTGTCATTTCGCGAGATGCATTAGTTCGGGTTTTGATTCCCTCTTGAACGTATCTTGGATTTAGACGTGGTATGAGTTATTTTTCCGGTTCAATCGTTCGTTATTGACAATGACTCGTTCCCTTTTATTTGCGTGGGTTCGTGTCTCGATTTTTGGATTACAACGGGATCTTTTTGGATCTATCGAGAGACATAACCACATGTTTATTTAGTGATGAAAGCACTTTTAAGGAACGGACTCATCGCGTAACGTGTTTGTTTTTAGCGTTAAGAATCCATTTGCTCATTTTGGCTACGTAAAAAGACGGCGAGTCTTATTTGAGCGCACGGTAATCTTTCGGCTAGCAACAAGTTTTTATTTCTTCCAATCTACGGGATATATCACCCTAGCGTGGTTATAGAAAATCAACGTTTCGTTAAATCGCATGCTTATTCGAAGCAGGGATATTACCGTTCCTTTTCAGTTAGGCACGAGTCAAGCAAACACGCAGATCAGGCCATACTTCTTGTAGTTTTGGTAACGGTCGAAATGATCGAGCCATTAATCAAACCCACAGTCTCGTCCATATGGCGCAATTATGCGGTTTTAGCTTAATTCGGCTTTATGATTTTAAACGGCGTACATACCGGCTCGAGGCACGTATTTAACGGCATTGGTTCATTTTCTTTAACTACCCTCGAGATGGATATACATCGTAGATACAGAATGACTTTGGTCGTTTGTTTATTTTTGCTTTTCTTTTATTTTCTTAGTCACTTTCGCGGACACGTCCATTTCTCTTAAGAACGACATAAGGCATAACGTAAGATCTCGTCTTTTATTCGGAAGGGACGTGCTATGTTTGCAAAACTCTTTACGTTACAACGGGGTCGTTCTAAACAGAAATGTTCTTCATTTTCGTTTCGTCATAATTTCGCTTTATCCCAACGTATTTAAAGAATGTGAATAACGGCTATCGTTAATATAGTCTTTTGGATCGAGCTATAACTATCCTTAATATCAAACCGACTTGGACTAATATGTGCTTACGTCACAACGCACTTCCTGAACATGTGCCTTCTTCGGGACACGGAAAGGGACCAGGCGGGTCGCACAAGTTCATTCATACGAGATGACTAAGTCGTCTTTAGTTCGAATCGTTTCGATGTTTTGGGGTAGTTTATATATTGGTTTAAGAGTTATATTAACGCATCGCTTCATTTCCTTTACATATTTTAGGATTAGACACGTATCATGGCAATTTGAAAACACGAACTGATTCATTTATCACATCAAAAATAGTAACGGGTAATCCTATGGCAACTTCTAAGGCTACTATATGCTGACACGGCTGATCGCGGGACCTCACAGGACCGCACAAATTCACCCATAACGAATGGATGGGGACCCTTTGGCGCCTTACTGTAAGGGGGAACTTACACTAGCCTCTTTCGAGCGACGAATGGACTCTCGCTAGAGGTTTCGCGGAAATTACCCAAAAGGTTTGCAATAATGCTTATGAATGCATACGAAAAGAAATAATACGATCCGTCCCCGTTAAGGGCTTAATACACGCCTTCCGGAATCAAATTTCTCGCTTCCCCAGCAGAGTCGCCACTTGTTAGACAAGGTGCCGAATGGCCTCGCCCGGGCGGACTGGGAGGTGGACACCTCATGGCGATGTAAGCGGTGATTGGCGCCGAAAGCAACCAATCGTGGAATCAAACTGCTCGGCAGGACCGGAGCTCGGAGTATGGAAGAGTCGCCACCCACGAATGGGAAAATGAACACCGATCCCTTGCGGGAGACCGGTGAGGGTTCGGGAAACTTAGGTACGAGCCGAGAAGGCTAGCTCCTTTCCGGAGAAAGGCTACTAGGCACCCCGACATCGCCCGGTTATGAACCACCGGCCTCCTACTCAGCGTGTTAGGCGATAACGGACTAATCGTATATTTCTTTAAGTTTAAAATTCATTTGAAACCTTTTCTTTCTCGCTTTGAAAACCGTTTTGAGCATGTTATTGAAAGCCATTTTAGTAAAGAATCACCCATTTTGCATAAATTTGAAGTATACAGGAGAGAGAGGGGGAGAAGAGAGAATTGATTTATTCACAGTGTGATTTTATGCTTTAGACTGTACACTAACTTTAAGCTAATCTCACTCCCTGAAAAACGAGTTTATTTACATGGTTCGTACCTTAATCGCCGTTGGAACGATTTAGGTACGTTTCAAAACCCCATTAATTTACATGACATCGACTCGAATCGCCGTTGGAACGACTCGAGCGTTTGAAAACATTTGAACAAGAAGTTTTAACCAAAAACATGATTAAGCATACAAGTTCATTCATTTTGTATAAAACTGTTTAGTTAGGAAAACGATTCAAAATTTCATTATTTACAATGAAAAGAAACGATTTTAATTACAAGGTTCGCTTAATCCGTCGTTGGAACGAATTAAGGTTTTAAAACGTGATGTTTAAGAAGATCGTTTGAAATGATAGAAAAAGCCTTTTATTTACTCTTTAGGAGTATCTAGAAAAACTTTTAGTTTAAATAAGCAAATTAAACTCTCTTTTTGTGGTTTTGTTTTCCCTTTTTTCACTCAATTAACCTCTAATCACAACAGTTAAGAAATTTAGTCTAAATCAACCCAAATATATTTATAGAATATGTACATATAGAAAACCTAAAAGGAAAATAAATATACATATTTATACATATATACAAGAATGGTGAAAATAGTAATAATATATGTAGGTAAAATTATGGTAAGAAACAAAATAATAGTACATATATACAAATGAAAATAGAGATAATACTAATTAAAATACACTTTGATTTTGATTTAAGAAACAATGTAAAAATAGAGAATAAAATCCATAAATAAGAAAGTTAAATTCATCCCAAAATAGTTTTACATAATAAATATATAGAAAATAACCCCCACCCTAAATAAGGTCTCATATAACTTAAATAAACCAAAAACTATATATATGTACAAGTATGTTACTTTACAAAACTAAATTGATGTAAATTAAGTTTAAAATATAAAGTAGATAGATAAATAATATGTAATTAATAGTTATATAACCCAAAATAATTTTCATAAATACATTACATAATTATACACATATATATACAAGGACCAAAAGTCTAAAAGTTGAGAAAGAGGTATCAAAACAGCATTTTTTACATTTCAGCAGCTTTACCGACGGAAAATCCGTCGGTAAACAGCCTTTAGTGACAGAAAACGGAAAATTACAGAACTGCTCCAACAGTTTCCAGATTTGTTCAAACACTTTAAATTAGATCTATTTTATCGTTTTGGATCTCCGAACTACCCAAATAGGATCATAGTCTATAACGGAGAATCCTAAAACGATGTTTTATTTTAAAACGTTATTTCGAAATATTTTCAAAACTTATAATTATAACGTTTTTTAATCCCGAACTACCTTTGAATCGGATCACGGTTCGTATTGGGATATTGAAACGAGGTTTTTTTTATTTCAAAACAAAAACGAACGTTTATTTAATACGAGACGAAAATTAAATAAATACGAAAAATTAAATAAAACGTGATAAATAAATAAATAACTAAATAAATAAAATTATAACATGAAAATAAATAAATAAAGGAAATAAATTAAATAAAATAAAACGAGTCTAGTCCTCGGATAATACCTCAAGATCGGTATCTGACAGTCGAAGTCGGTTGATTCCGCGAATCGTGATTTTCCGATGTTTTTCGGGTTTTTAGTAAAAATTTAACTTTTAGGAAATTCGGACTTTTTGAGAAAAAAAATATTTTTCTCAAAAAAATTCACTTTCTCTCTCTAAAAATGTCTAGAGTGAGAAAGCTCTCCCTAATCCCCCCCCTTTAAATGCATGGGGATCCGTGCCTTATATAGGCATGGATGCCCGGAAACTTTGGGCGACGCCCGATTAAAATTGGGCATCGCCCAAAGTAGGTTGGGCGGACGCCCAACATATGTTGGGCAAACGCCCAACTTGTGTTGGGTGAACGCCCAACATTAGTTGGGCGAACACCCAACAGGCGTTGGGCGTTCGCCCAACGGCCGTCGGGCGCGTGCGCCTCGCGCTGTCGGGCGCGCGTGCCCAGCGGACGTCGGGCGTGCGCCCCGCGCTCTCTGGCGCGCGGCCAGCGGACGTTGGGCGTGCACCCCACGCTGTCGGGCGCGCGTCCAACTGTCGTCGGGCGCGCGCCGATTATCGCTAGGCGCTCGCACCACGTCGCTAAGCACTCGCGAGCCGTCCATGCGACGACCGCCACTCCTACTGACCTCACGTCTTTTATTATATATATTTTTTTGCTTTAAAACTCCCGGAACCAACCGCTTCAACCGTCTTGTTACAGGTTTTCGTCACAGGTCCTCCGACTCGGTTTCTACAGCAGCCCATTCAGGATATATACCATCAGTTAGGTAGTATCCCATATTATATGTCTTATTATTAACAACAAACACCTCTTCACGAGCTTGCCCCCTTAATTTCTCATGGAATAAAGGCGACTTGTTAAGCATATTAAGGTCGTTGTTTGATCCAGCAACACCGAAGAAAGCATGCCATATCCATGTGTATTGTGAAGCAACTGCTTCAAGCATGATTGTAGGAACCCCATGATCTCCTCGGGTATATTGACCTTGCCAAGCAACTGGACAATTTTTCCACTCTCAGTGCATGCAATCAATACTTCCTTGCATCCCTAGAAATCTATGTATGTCTTCGTGCATCTTAAAAAGGCGTTTGACGTCATTAGCATTAGGCTTCCTCATGTAAACTGCTCCGAACACCTCGACAATAGCATGATGAAATTTGGCCAAACATTGTAAGGCTGTAGTCTCTGCGATCCTGAGGTATTCGTCTTCATGATCGGCGGCCTCCCCATAAGCAAGCATACGAAGAGCTGATGTACATTTTTGAAGTGGAGGAAATCCCAACTTGCCCATAGCATCAGCCCTCTGTTGGAAATATGGCGAGTGATTTCCTAACTCTTGAACTATACGCAAGAACAACGGTTTACTCATCCGAAACCGTCTACGAAACATGGCCTCATCGTACACCGGAGGATCTGCAAAGTAATCTTCATATAACCGTGTTGCACCTTCTTCACGGTTGCGATTTAGATGTCTCCGACGACGAGTTGGTACAGATGGTTCTGTTAATTGTTGTACGAGAGCTTGATGAATATAATCATCTGTTTCATCCCAGAAGCTATAAACGCCATCACCCCGATTGAATTGTTCAAAATAGTTGGAATCAGACATTTTTAGAGTGTTTGATACAATATGTGAGTGGTTATTGAGGTGAGTAGTTGTGTAATTTATATGAGAAAAATGTAGTGAGGTGTTCTGTAATAAATGGTAGTAGGTGTGTATTAAATTGAAAGAGTAGTTGTGTGTTAGTAGGTGTGTATTAAATTGACAACACCTTTAACTTGACAAGACCTTCACGTGCTTTATTAAAGTAGCCGATACAGTCCAAATTCGAATTCGGTGCGAATTGACAAGACCTTCACGCGTATTATTAAAGTAGACGATACAGTCCAAATTCGAATTCGGTGCGAATTGACAATACATTCACGTGTTTTCTTAAAATAATTAATTTTAAATCATAATTTAAGCATAAATACAACATATAATTTAAAATTACTACATAATCATAATCTAAGCATAAATACAACATATAATTTAAAATTAATCCCTCATATCGATCCCAACAGACTGTTCGGTGTCAAAGATCTCTCTAGCTTCTGCAATTGTTTCTGTATATTCTGTTGGAAGATTGTCCCATGGCCTTTCATTTGGTCCCCAACCAGCATTGCAGTTATTTTTCTGTGCACTTACGTGTTGGAGAGCAATAGTTGTGCTGCGAAGGGAGTGCCAGTTTGCACATAAAGATGCTGGATAAGTTTCATAGAGCTCATGAAACGCATTAGATGCTGTCAGTTTTAAAAAAAAATATGACAGATATATATTTTGGTTTTTGCAATGCATTGTAAAGCCTCGTTTTTTCGACCAATAATTGGGTAAAACGATCATTCCATGCATGAATCGGCATAAACCATTGCATAAATGTTTGAACATTTGGAGTAATAGTACCTCCACTGAGACCGTCACACCATTCAGACAGAGAAAACTCGATAGGTATATAATGCATATAGCATAAGAACCACAACATGTACAACGAGCACCTGGGAAACTCCCCACGGCTCGGAAGTTTAAAACACGACATAAAAGGGAACATAGGATGAAACAAATCCGGTTGAATAAAAGTTTGTCCATAAGAACGAACAACATCATACTGATATTCAATCATCTTCTCTGTGCATTGCTCCTGATTCAGGCTCGAGATGATGCTCCATTCAGTAGGGAAGTTTGAGTAATTCTGGGAGGGATCCATTTTACAATTGGGGTGAGCTTAGATGTCCATAGTATGTTTATCTTATAGAGAGATATGTACGTGTTGTCACGATCATTATACGTGAACAGCTGTATCCAGCTGTGTTGAATTATGGTCGTATATGGTATCCCATGTGAACATCACTATAATTATTGAAGCAAATGGTATCCGATGTGAAATAGTAATACATAGAAATTGTAGTACAATACAAATTTTATAAGAAAAAGACAACAAATAACATAATTTAACACCAGAACATAGGAAACTTAATTACTTAAAGAACAAAATAAACTAAGACACTAATAATTCATCAATTTTTCGGAAACACATCTGGATGTTGGGGTTTATGTCCTATAGACAATTGTTTTAGGATATAAATATTAATGAATAAATTGTTTATTTAATCATTTGTTTAATCAGATATATAGCATTAAAATGTAAATATATATAAAGGCACAAATCTTTCATAAAGAAAGTAATCCTAAGTTTATTTAAGTAGTTATAAAGTGTTCATACAAGCATGAAGTGAGACTATACTTTATAATAAGATCAATAAACTTAAAATCAACCCAAGTCAAGTAATATGTTATAGGGGTTGGCATATCACTGTTGAGACTTGCATGTAACAATGTTTTCTGTCGAGACAGAAAGCTGATCTCACAAGCTTTAGATATTTAGATATCTAGATAGTTACATGGATCCGGTGAAGGAGTTCATTAGGATTGGGACCCAACTTGAGATAACAGTATGGATTGATTTATCTAATGTGTCAACTGTTCATCTCATTGGTATTAGTAGGTATAACTAATCCTCAGACTCAAACATTTGTTAATTAGTGATTCTGGATTATGGAGTCTGGTACTTTGATTATGTGCGAGCACGATCCAACAGGTGAGAGCCTGGGGTGTGTGAGAGCAGGGTTGGGTATCACACAAAGTAATTGCAGAATAGTTAATGTCAGATTGAGCATTCGTCACTCCCGATAAGTGGGAGATATATCCAAATGGCCGTTTGTGGTGAATTGACTGAAATCCTTGCAAGGTGATAGAGTTAAGAGTAGAAATGGACATTTCACTTAACTTATCTTTCAGAGTGAATTCAACCTGTACAAGTAAAACCAGACTCTTCGTTATATGTAACCTTGACACGTTCCATGGTTATAAGGAATTGACCGACAGGATATAGTTGATGAAGGATCGTATTATACTGTACCTAATACAGAAAGGTTAACGCCAGTTATCAACCTGACTTCTTAATTGCTCTGAGGGAATATCATAGGTTCTGCTAGTAACAGCTCGCGACGGTATTCTGTTATATATATGTTGGAATTAATCGTGATGAATAATTTCAAAGGATATATACGGCTAGTGGCAATAAAGAACCTAATGGGTCGCATATGGGACTTGGAATCGGAGGACGAAAATGTAATTAGTGAGACGCTATATATATGGGCCGAAATTTGTAGATTAATTAGGGATAAAATTAATAATTATAATTTGATTGTGGTTATGAATTAAATTAAAGGATTATCTGATAATATTAATTAGAAGTTTTTATGTGATTGAAACTCTAATTAATTATCCCTAATATTAATTAATTATTAATTTGATTAATGATAATTATCTAGATATAATTAGTTATTATTTAGATAATAGTAAAGTGTTTATTTAATTATCTAATTAGGAATCCTATTCTGAATAAGATTCCAATTATTTAATTACCTAACACAACTGGGACTAGGGTTTTGAGAAGTCTATAAATAGACTCCCTAACCCCATAATTCGGCAAAAAAACACTAAAGAGAAGGGCTAGAGGAATCGTTCCGCAACCGTCTTGGCTAATTACAATCTTTCTTACTCTCTCTTTGATCTCGTATCGATTTCTGTTAGAGGCAATCATTGCGATTGCTATTATTAAGGTTGATTACTGATTAGTTATCTTTTTCTGTGTTGTTTCTTTTGTTAAGAAGAAGAAGAAGAAAAAGAAAAAAAATAATAAAAAAAAACCGAATTTCCAACCTTACCCATGTGCCACGTCAGCACTTTAATGGTGTTAAGTCATTTTCCATTTTTCGGGTAACGGCGCAAACCACATTCCTTTTTTTTTGTATTAACAAACCACAAGGGTTTTTTTGGAAGAACATGAAACCACAGGGCTTTTTTTTTTGGAATTTACCCTAAAATCAAATATAACTTCCTCTTCATCCCTCTAATTTCTTATCTTTCTCTCTAAAAATACAAAAACAACTTTCAACTTTCATTTATATATTAGGTAACATAATCCGAATATTAAGTTTAAAAATACAAAATCAACTTTATGCCGGCACATCCAACGGAACAAGATCCTCAAGGTAATCAGGAAGAATCTTGTGAAGAAATGCATTGAGATGTTCAACGAGATTACAGAGAATAAGGATGATTACAACAAGTTCTACGAGTCTTTCTCAAAGGACTTGAAATTGGGCATTCATGAGGATAGTCAGAACAGAACCAAGTTAGCGGATTTACTTCGCTACCACTCAACCAAGAGTGGTGAGGAGATGATGAGCTTGAAAGACTATGTGACCATAATGAAAGAAGGCCAGAAGGAGATTTACTACATCACAGGTGAAAGCAAAAAGGCCGTGGGGAATTCTCCATTCCTGGAGCGACTCAAAAGGAAGGGATACGAAGTTCTCTTCATGGTAGACGCCATTGATGAATACGTTGTTGGGCAATTGAAAGAGTATGATGGAAAGAAGCTGGTTTCAGCAAAAAAAAAAAAAAAAGGGCTGAAACTCCACGATGAAACTGAGGAAGAGAAAAAAGAAAAAGGAGGAAAAGAAGAAATCATTTGAAAACCTCTGCAAAATCATCAAAGATATATTAGGTGACAGAGTAGAGAAAGTGTTTGCTAAATCAAATGAATAAGTAATAGCTGAGCATTTGTTCCCAGCATAAAGTTGATTATGTATTTTTAACTTAATATTCGGATTATGTTACCTATTATATAAATCAAAGTTGATTTTGTATTTTGTATTTTTAGAGAGAGAAGAGAGAAAGAAGAAAAAAAAATTAGAAAGAGAGAGAAGAAGGTGTATTTGATTTTTATTTTTAATTTTGGGGTTTGTTTGTGATAATTAAATAATAAGAGGTGTTAATTTATAAAATAAATAAATACAAGAACCAAATTAACTCTTTTCCTTTTGACTTTTAACACCGTTAGTCAATTTGATATGTGTTTGCTAACGGAATAAACCTCAATATACCATTTTATAAATTTTTAAACCATAAGGCTGCAATAGAAAATAGGTGTAACCACAAGGTTTATTTTTATACTTTTCCCTAAAAATAATAAATAGAAAAACAAAAAAAACGAAATATCTTCCAGGTGATGATGGGGACCTGTAAAATAAGGTAGATACTCAGAAACTCAAGTCAGTCTAAAGTTTAAATATAACCAAAATAAAATAACAAAAAATAAATATAATAAACAAAAAAGACATTAAATGTCTGGGGAACCTACAAAACAAGGTAGCTACTCTGACACTCAAGTCAGTCTAGAGTTTAAATATAACAAAAACCAAACATAATAATGAAAAAATCAATGAAATGTCTTCCAACGGAAATGAGGGACCTACAAAACAAGATAGATACTCCGACGTTTAAGTCAGTCTAAAGTTTAAATAAAAAAAATAAAAAAAATGAAATGTCTTCCATCGGAAATGAGGGACCTCCAAAACAATGTAGATACTCCGAAGGTCAAGTCAGTCTAAAGTTTAAACATAACAAAAATAAAATAACAAAAAATAAACATAATAAATAAAAAAGACTTTAAATGTTTCCATAAGAGATTGTGAACCTACAAAACAAGGTAGATTCTCTGACGCTCAAGTCGGTCTAAAGTTTAACAATAAGCAAGATAAACATAACCAAAAACAAATATAATAATGAAAAAAAGCAATGAAATGTCTTCCTCAGAAATGAAAGACCTGCAAAACAAGGTAGATACCACGAAGTTTAAGTCAGTCTAAAGTTTAAAGATAGCTAAAATAAATTAACAAACATAAACATAATAAATAAATAAAAACGAAATATCTTTCATTTGAGATGGGGACCTGAAAAATAAGGTAGATACTCTGAAGTTCAAGTCAGTCTAAAGTTTAAACATAACCAAAATAAAATAATAAAAGATAAATATAATAAACAAAAAAGACATTGAATGTCTTCCATAATGGATGGCGGACCTACAAAACAAGGTAGATACTCCGACGTTCAAGTCAGTGTAAAGTTTAAACATAACAAAAAAAAACATAATAATGAAAAAAGCAATAAAATGATGGACCTACAAACCAAGGTAGATACTCTGATGTTTAAGTCAGTTTAAAGTTTAAAGATAACAAGAATAAATTAACAAACATAAACATAGTAAATAAATAAAAATAATAAAAAACAAAACAAAAAACGAAATATCTTTCATTGGAGATGGGGGGACCTGCAAAATAAAGTAGATACTCCGAAGCTCAAATCAGTTTAAAGTTTAAACATAAAAAAAAATAAAATGAAAATAAATAAATATAATAAACAAAAAAAGGTATTGAATGTCTTCCATAAGAGATGGTGGAACCTACAAAACAAGGTAGATACTCTGACGCTCAAGTCAGTTTAAAGTTAAAAATAACAAAAAAACAAACATAATAATGAAAAAAACAATAAAATATCTTCCATCGGAAATGAGAGACCTGCAAAACAAGGTAGATACTCTGACGTTTAAGTCAGTCTAAAGTTTAAACATAACAAAAATAAATATAATAAATAAATAAAAATAAAAAAACCGAAATATCTTCAATTGGAGATAGGGGACCTGCAAAACAAGGTAGATACTCTGACGCTCAAGTCAATCTAAAGTTCAAACATAAACAAAAAAAATAACAAAAAATAAATATAATAAACAAAAAAGACATTGAATATCTTACACAAGAGATGGGGAACCTGCAAAACAAAGTAGATACTCCGACGTTTTAGCCAGTTTAAAGTTTAAACATAACAAAAATAAACATAATAAAAAAATAAAAATAATAAAAAAAACCCGAAATATCTTCCATTGGAGATGGGGGACCTACAAAGTAAGATAGTTACTCCGAAGCTCAAGTCAGTCTAAATTTTAAACATAACCAAAATAAAATAACAAAAAATAAATATAATAAACAAAAAAGACATTGAATGTCTTCCATAAGAGATGAGGAACCTGCAAAACAAGGTAGATACTCCGACGTTTAAGTCAGTCTAAAGTTTAAAAATAACAAAAATAAACATAAAAAATAAATAAAAATAATATAAAAAATAAAAAAAAAACCGAAATATCTTCTATTAGGGATGGGAAACCTGCAAAATAAGATAGATACTCTGAAGCTCAAGTCAGTCTAAAGTTTAAACATAACCAAAATAAAATAAGAAAAAATAAATATAATAAACAAAAAAGACATTGAATGTCTTCCATAAGAGATGGGGAACCTGTAAAACAAGGTATATACTCCGACGTTTAAGTCAGTCTAAAGTTTAAACATAACAAAAATACAGGAATTTTCACATGCACCTTAATGAGCAAGTGAATTTGCTCATTTACCATTAGATATAAGCTTAATAAATCTAAGCCTCAGGATGCTTTGAATCTCCATCTTAGGATTCTAATAAGCCTAGATCTAACGGTAAATGAGCAAATTCTACATGCTCATTAATGTGGATGTGATCAAGACTGACAAAAATAAACATAATAAATAAATCAAAATATTAAATAAAAAAACCGAAATATCTTCCATTGGAGATGGGGAACCTGTAAAATAAGGTAGATACTCTGAAACTCAAGTCAGTCTAAAGTTTAAAGATAACCAAAATAAAATTACAAAAAATAATTATAATAAACAAAAAAGCCATTGAATGTCTTCCATAAGAGATGGAGAACCTGCACAACAAGGTAGATACTCCGACGTTTAAGTCAGTCTAAAGTTTAAACATAACAAAAATAAACATAATAAATAAATAAAAATAATAAAAAAACCTGAATCCATTGGAGATAGGAGGCCTGCAACATAAGGTAGATACTCTGAAGCCCAAGTCAGTCTAAAATTTAAAAATAACCAAAATAAGATAAACAAAGAAAGCTATGAAATGTCTTCTATCGGAAATGAGGGACCTGCAAAATACTGTAGATACTCCGATGTTTAAGTCAGTCTAAACTTTAAAAATAACAAAATATAAAAATAAACAAAACAGCAACCAAATATCTTCCATTGGAGACTGAGAACCTGCAAAATAAAATAGATACCCTAAAGCTCAAGTCAACCTAAAGTTTAAACATAACAAAAAAATAAATATAATAAAGAAAAAGGATACAAAATGTCTTTCATTGGAGATAAGGAACCTGCAAAACAAGGTAGATACCCTAACGATCAAGTCGGTTTAAAGTTTAAACATAACAAAATAACAAAAATAAATATAATAAATAAAAAGACATTGAAATGTCTTCCATCGAAAAATGTGGGACCTGCATATAAGATAGATACTATTGCGGTTAAGTTAGTCTAAAGTTTAAACATAACAAAAAAATAAAATAATAAGTAAAAATAAATAAATAAAATAAACAAAAATAAATAGAAAAACAAAGAAATATCTTCCATCGAATACGTGAGACCTGCAAAATAAGGTAGATACTCCGACGCTCAAGTTAGTTTAAAGTTTAAACATAACAAAAAAAGAAAATAGCAAAAATAAACTTAACAAATAAAAATAACAAAAATAAACATAATAAATAACGAGGGTGAGGAGGGGAATTAAAGAAGGAATAAAAGGAGGGAGGGAAGGAATTAAAGAAGGAAGAACGGAGAAATGAATAAGTGAATGAATGAATGAATGAATGAATGAGTGTATGCATGAATGAATGAATGAATGAATGAATGAAGAACAGGGAGAATGAGAAAGAAAAAGGGAGAAGGAAGAAAGAAGAAGAAGAATGAGAAGAAGACTACTTACCTTTTTGCATACATGATTACATTTTCCTTCTTCTTCTTCTTCTTACTGCTTTCTATTGCTTGCTTTTCTGTTCCATGCTCGTTGTTTACCTGCCTACATTATTATTCCTACTTACTTACATGTTTGCGTACCTGGTTACTTTAGTTTTCTTCATCTGCTTACCGCTTCTAGAATTTCAATAGATTTCAGAAAAATATAATCCAACTAAATCGACCCGCAAATTTATTTGTCGAACCAGGAACCCTAAAAAATATCGATACTTGAAAAGTAAGAACCATAACTTCAACATTCTCATAAGCGTGACTATTACGTGTCAATTATCTTTTGTGAAATCTAATTGAAGTTTAAACGTTGTTTGGTATGAACCAGAACTTCAACATATTCATCTTTTTAATTATTATTATTAAAATTTAATCGAATGTAGCTTATATAAGTTTCTTTATATCTCAACACAATGTGAAGCATATAGCTATCTTTTTGTTGATCTAACTGATCCTCCTAGTTTTCTTCCATTTTTAGTTTCTACCAAACATTTGAGTCACTTTTAAGTATCTCCCGTTTTGTTTCGCACAACACATAACCAAAATAGCTTCCTTATTTCAATAGAATTGATCAATTTTTAAATGATACAACATTTAAGTAGGTTAATCAACTGGGTCCTAATCATTCATCAAGTTAAATTTAAAGTAGATTAAGTCACAAACAACTTCGAATTGATTAGTCGGATCCTTATACCAAAAAGAAAAAACATATATATGAAGAAACCTAAGGTCTTATAACTCATACATTGTAACGCTCAAGTCAGTCTAAAGTTTAAACATAACAAAAATAAAATGAAAATAAATAAATATAATAAACAAAAAAGGTATTGAATGTCTTCCATAAAAGATGGGGGAACCTACAAAACAAGGTAGATACTCTGACGCTCAAGTCAGTCTAAAGTTAAAAATAACAAAAAAAACAAACATAATAATGAAAAAAACAATAAAATGTCTTCCATCGGAAATGAGGGACCTGCAAAACAAGATAGATACTCCGACGTTTTAGTCAGTCTAAAGTTTAAACATAACAAAAATAAACATAATAAAAAAATAAAAAAACCGAAATATCTTCAATTGGAGATAGGGGACCTACAAAACAAGGTAAATACTCTGAAGCTCAAGTCAGTCTAAAGTTCAAACATAACCAAAATAAAATAACAAAAAATAAATATAATAAACAAAAAAGACATTGAATGTCTTCCACAAGAGATGAGGAACCTGCAAAACAAGGTAGATATACTTCAACGTTTTACCCAGTTTAAAGTTTAAACATAACAAAAATAAACATAATAAATAAATAAAAATAATAATAATAAAACCCGAAATATCTTCCATTGGAGATGGGGGACCTGCAAAATAAGGTAGTTACTCCGAAGCTCAAGTCAGTCTAAAGTTTAAACATAACCAAAATAAAATAACAAAAACTAAATATAATAAACAAAAAATACATTGAATATCTTCCATAAGAGATGAGAAACCTGCAAAACAAGGTAGATACTCCGACGTTTAAGTCAATCTAAAGTTTAAAGATAACAAAAATAAACATAATAAATAAATAAAAATAATATAAAAAATAAAAAACCCGAAATATCTTCTATTAGGGATGGGGAACCTGCAAAATAAGATAGACTCTCCGAAGCTAAAGTCAGTCTAAACTTTAAACATAACCAAAATAAAATAAGAAAAAATAAATATAATAAACAAAAAAGACATTGAATGTCTTCCATAAGAGATGGGGAACCTGCAAAACAAGATAGATACTCCGACGTTTAAGTCAGTCTAAAGTTTAAACATAACAAAAATAAACATAATAAATAAATAAAAATAATAAAAAAAACCGAAATATCTTCCATTGGAGATAGGAGACCTGCGAAATAAGGTAGATACTCTGAAGCTCAAGTCAGTCTAAAATTTAAAAATAACTAAAATAAAATAACAAAAAATAAATATAATAAACAAAAAAGTCATTGAATGTCTTCCATAAGAGATGGGGAACCTGCAAAACAAGGTAGATACTCCGACGTTTAAGTCAGTCTAAAGTTTAAACATAACAAAAATAAACATAATAAATAAATAAAAATAATAAAAAAACCGAAATATCTTCCATTGGAGATAGGAGACCTGCAAAATAAGGTAGATACTTTGAAGCTCAAGTCAGTCTAAAATTTAAAAATAACCAAAATAAGATAAACAAAGAAAGCTATGAAATGTCTTCCATCGGAAAGGAGGGACCTGCAAAATACTGTAGATACTCCGATGTTTAAGTCAGTCTAAACTTTAAAAATAACAAAATATAAAAATAAACAAAACATCAACCAAATATCTTCCATTGGAGACTGAGAACCTGCAAAATAAAATAGATACCTTAAAGCTCAAGTCAGTCTAAAGTTTAAACATAACAAAAAAATAAATATAATAAAGAAAAAGGATAGAGAATGTCTTTCATTGGAGATAAGGAACCTGCAAAACAAGGTAGATACTCCGACGTTCAAGTCAGTTTAAAGTTTAAACATAACAAAATAACAATAATAAATATAATAAATAAAAAACATTGAAATGTCTTCCATCGAAAAATGAGGGACCTGCATATAAGATAGATATTATTGTGGTTAAGTTAGTCTAAAGTTTAAACATAACAAATAAATAAAATAATAAGTAAAAATAAATAAATATTTTTCATCGAAGACGTGAGACCTGCAAAATAAGGTAGATACTCCGACGCTCAAGTTAGTTTAAAATTTAAACATAACAAAAAAGAAAATAACAAAAATAAACTTAACAAATAAAAATAACAAAAATAAACATAATAAATAACAAGGGTGAGGAGGGAGATTAAAGAATGAATGAAAGGAGGGAGGGAAGGAATGAAAGAAGGAAGAATGAAGAAATGAATGAGTGTATGCATGTATGAATGAATGAATGAATGAATGAATGAAGAACAAGGAGAATGAGAAAGAAAAGGGGAGGAGGAGGAAGGAAAAAGAAGAATGAGAATAAGACTACTTACCTTCTTGCATACATGCTCACATTTTTCTTCTTCTTCTTACTGTTTTCTATTGCTTGCTTTTTTGTTCCATGCTCGTTGTTTACCTACCTACATTATTATTCCTACTTACTTACTTACATGTTTACGTACCTGGTTACATTAGTTTTCTTCATCTGCTTACCGCTTCCAGAATTTCAATAGTTTTCTTCATCTCGACCCGCAAATTTATTTGTCGTACCAGGAACCCTAAAAAATATTGATACTTGAAAAGTAAGAACCAAAACTTCAACATTCTCATAAGGGTGACTCTTACGTGTCAATTATCTTTTGTGAAATCTAATTGAAGTTTAAACGTTGTTTGGTATGAACAAGAACTTCAACATATTCATCTTTTTAATTACATTCGATTAAAATTTAATCGAATGTAGCTTATATAAGTTTCTTTATATCTCAACACAATGTAAAGCATATAGCTATCTTTTTGTTCATCTAACTGATCCTCCTAGTTTTCTTCCATTTTTAGTTTCTACCAAACATTTGAGTCACTTCTAAGCATCTCCCGTTTTGTTTCGCACAACACATAACCAAAATAGCTTCCTTATTTTCAATAGAATTGATCAATTTTTAAATGATACAACATTTAAGTAGGTTAATCAACTGGATCCTAATCATTCATCAAGTTAAATTTGAAGTAGATTAAGTCACAAAAAACTTCGAATTGATTAGTCGGATCCTTATACCAAAAAGAAAAAACATATATATGAAGAAATCTAAGGTCTTATAACTCATACATTGTAACGCTTCTAAGCTAATCGATTCCTTACAAAAGAAGAAATTTAAGAGAAAATTTTCTAAACCTAAGCCCTTAAATCATGAAATAGTATCCATATGAATGGACTAGAGAGAAACACCACTCCCATTAATCTAAACTGTTGGGTCAAGTAGTTTCTTGACAAATATCACTAATTAATTAATTAATTTATTATTATTTCGTAATTAGATATATTAATTGGTTCGTTTTTCCAATTAAAGTCTATTATATACACTATAACTTGAGCTTATGATCTCTTATTTAAGAGATTTTATATCATTATCACTTAATTCAACCTAATTGTTATTGTCATTATTTATTTATTTTTCTTTAGACAATGAGGTGTTTTGAGCCCATGTTTTGGAAAAGAACCTTAGCTATGACATACGATCAAAAGTTAAACAACATCTAGCTATATTTAATACACTTTAATTAATTAATTAATCCATGATTGGACATTATTTTACTTTGTACAATATATATATATATATATATATAATTGATGAATTTGTATAATACCTTTTAAATTCAATTTAAAATAGTGGTATTGTTTTATAGTCATTATTGTGATAAAAAAAATAGTTGGCTTGATTTGAAATGCATAATGATCAATTCAAAATTAAAAGCCTTGTTCTCTAACAAAAAAAAAAGATAGAAAGAAATTGAGAGTTATGGAAAATAAATGAATGCAAATGAGTATTGTATAATTGGAATCGTGATGATACAATTAGAAACTAAACTACAATTAATTGATTTCAGCAAAAGATAAGCCAATTCTACTACATAATTTAGGATCAATTCTCAAAACGGTGAGATAATAAACGTTTGATAATCAATATGAATAGCCCAGTAACAGTAAACAATGAGATAAATCAGCAATAAGCTATACCTTTTTTAATGAGATTGTACAGTGTGTCGATTGCCCTTGGATTTAGATAATAAACGGCAGCCAGATGTTTGCTGCGACAGAGATATACTGTATCTTGGCCAGATTCAGATAGAACTCATACCGTTTCAAATAGGTGTGGAAGATGATTTCTTCCTATTAATAAATTGAAGCACAATTTTAGTTAGACAAAATAAAAGTTGAAAAAAAAAAAACTAATCGAAGAAGAAGCTCACTTCCAACATAAATGCATTTATCAAAGATCCAAATGGAATTTCACTAACGAGGATTTTGATAAGGCATGAAATGTACAGACTCAAAATTCAACTAATCAAAGTTAAGTCACCATTTGGACATAAGTAGGCATCACAAGTTTAGGAATAATTAACATCATTGGATCCCAATTTGACGACAACATGAAATTAAATGCAGCCAATTCCATGAACAAATTGTTTCACTTTCACAATCTAACAGAAACATGGTACTCTATTTATACATGGGAGAAGGGAACTTTACATTTTTTGCTTTGGCTTACGTAACAGATTCTACAACTGACCCATTTATGGCACATACTTGCTTCTTCCCTAGAGCAGCAGTTTTGGCACTAGGCTTCTGAGTAAAAAAATTGAACAAAAACATTACATAACATCAGTAAGCAACATCTGTGTGAATTCTCTACTGAGGCTATATATTCTTAATGTTCATCAAATGATTGATCAAACAACAAACAGACAAACAAATATTATTTATCCTTCGGATTGCAATACGCCTAATGAAACTGTGCTGGTGCATACAGAATCAATTAAACCTCAACAGGAGCATGTTTCCCCTGACTTAGAATCTCCGGCCAGGTCATGGGCGGATCAGTGTGAATCAGAAACAGAATGGCAAACAGTGTCTAATAAGAATAAGCGAAATAAAGGCAAGAAAAAAATGATTGCAGGACAGGAATTACTAACTTACAAGAGAGAAGTTCGTCCACCTACACGATATCGATGAATGTCTTGTTCTGGAATTGCAGGGGGATTGGTAACTCGGAAACGCAGCGACGTTTGGAAAACTTTTGTATTCAGTATCGTCCAGACTTTGTTTGTTTGGCTGAACCAATGGTAGATTTCAATAGTATTCCCCAAAGATTCTGGCAGAGACTGCAATTAGAGTTTATTGCCTCTAATACAACCTCTTCATTGTGGGTTTTGATTCGGACTGGTTTTACTCAGGTCGATTCTGTGTGGAGTCATTCGCAACATGTTACTGTGTCTTTTCTGATAAACTCAGTTGTGCAGAAGATTTCTTTTGTTTATGGCAGCGTCTCATATTTACAACATCGTAGATTGTGGGATGATTTGGCTAGAGTCGCTATGGGAAATTCTGATTCTTGGCTAATGATTGGAGATTTTAATTCTGTTCGCGGCGCTCATGAAAAAACGGGCGCACCTCCTTCCAACATTGCTTGTGCAGATTTTACAACTTGTCTTGACAATTGTGGTATGTCCGATGTTGACACCCGGGGTTCCTTCTATACTTGGAATAATGGTCGAAGGGGTAGTAATCGGGTGGATTGTAGACTCGATAGAGCAGCAGGTAATTTCCCTTTTTTTGATTTCTGGAATTCTGTTCATGGTGTCACTCTTCCTAGACACACATTGGATCATTCTCCGATTATCTTGTCTTGCACAAACGCTGATAGGGGTCGAGTCCTTTTTCGATTTCAATCTATGTGGGTGCTCAACTCTTCTCTACGTTCTACAATTGAAGAGTCGTGGGCTCAACCGGTGCTCTCTTCGCACCCTATGTTCATCATGAGCTATAAACTGAAACGGCTAAAGGGAGTTCTCAAAACTTGGAATAGAGAGGTTTTTGGTCGTCTTTCGGTCAACATTGCGTCTGCATCTAGGGATCTTCGACATGTGCAAAATCAGATATCAGTGGAGGGATTTTCTGATGAACTTCATAACTCAGAATTACAAGCGCATGAGGTCCTTGAAACGGCATTAAAGCAAAATGAAATTTTTCTTAGGGAAAAAAGCAGGGTGAAATGGTTGGCTGCAGGGGACAGGAACTCACATTTCTTCCACCAACAGTTCGCTAGAAATAAATCTCGGCAAGGTATCAGACACTTGCAAATTGACGGGGAATAACCGCTGACTGCTCGGCTATACAGAGACATATTATAGACCATTTCAGCTCAGTTTTCACCTCTTCTACCAATCCTAACAGGGATCTCACAAGCATTGCAGACATTATTCCATCTTGTGTGTCTGTAGAAGATAACATGACACTAACTGCCAAGCCATCTATTGAGGAGATTAGAGACACAGTTTTTCATATGGATGCAGATAGCGCCCCTGGCCCTGATGGGTACACTGGTATTTTTTTCAAATCATTTTGGAGTATAATTGGCCACGATTTTTGCAAGGCTATTCTGAACTTTTTCAGTCAGGGGACATTACCTACGGGTTGGAATTCGAGTCTAATGGTCCTTATTGCGAAAGTCACGGAAGCAATCTCTGTTGATCAGTACAGGCCAATTTTCCTCACCAATTTTTGTACCAAGGTAATCACTAAGATTCTAGCCTCTAGACTTGCCAATCTCTCTAGCAGAATTCTTTCTCAAAATCAATTCGGTTTTACAAAGGGTCGGAGAATATCAGATTGTATTATTGGAGCTTCGGAAGGGGTAAATATGCTTCAAAAGAAATGTTTCGGTGGGAACTTGGCAATCAAAATTAATATTCGTAAAGCATTTGACACTTTGGAATGGGATTTCATTTTAGAGGTATTAAAGTGCTTCGGTTTTTGTCATCAATTTCAAGATTGGATTCGTTCTGTTTTTTCCACTGCTAGGTTATCTATTGCCATCAACGGCCAAGACCATGGCTATTTTGCATGCTCAAGAGGTGTTAGGCAAGGAGATCCGTTATCTCCCCTCTTATTTTGTTTGGCAGAAGACTTCTTTAGCCGATTATTGCAGTCAAGAGTTTCTTCTGGAGCTCTGACACCATGCTTGTATAGCGGTAATGTGAATTTTCCGACTCATTTTCTTTATGCGGATGATGTACTAATATTTCTTAAGGCTACCACTCGAAACATCACTGAATTGAATAGCATCCTCGATCAATATGGCATGATATCTGGCCAGATGATCAACAAGCAAAAATCGGAATGTTTTGTCAACAGATACTGCTCGGCCCGGAGGGGGATTGAATTAAGTGGATTATTGGGAATGAAGTTAGGAGTGCTGCCTTTTACTTACCTAGGAGTGCCTTTATTCTCGGGTGCTCCTAAGAGGAAATGGCTACAGAATTTGGCAGATAGAATTTATGGTAAATTGGCGACTTGGAAAGGTGAATTGCTATCGATGGCCGCTAGACTCACTCTTATTAAAAGTGTCACAAGTAGCTCTTTGCTCCACTCTTTTTCAGTTTACCGATGGCCTCGCTCTTTACTGAAAAAACTCAACCGCGCTATGAAAAACTTCCTATGGACGGGGGATGTGAACAAGCGTAAACTGGTCACTGTAGCCTGGTCCCACTGTTGTTTACCGGCTAGGGAAGGAGGTTTGGGTATTCGAAACTTGATTCACCTGAATTCAGCGATGTTGTCTCGACATAATTGGAACCTCATCTGTGGAAAAGACTTCATTTCAGGGTTAATTCAAAAACGTTTCTTATTCCCAAATGGTTGGCCGAGGAACTATACATTTAACTCTTCAATATGGTCTTCACTAAAACACATATACAGGGATATTCGAAAGCATGTGTATTGGGTGCTTGGAACTGAGTCGGACAGAAACTTTTGGGTGGATGAATGGATTTGGCCAACATTAGCAGATCAAATGGACATCCCGGAGCGGAACAGGCATTTACTCACTGATTGTATTCAGAGATATAGGGATCACACTGGTTGGATTGATCTACCTGTGGAGGGGGATACTGCAGCAGCAGTAAGTCGAGTTTCCATATCGCCTGCTGAGGACGATCTATGTTGTTGGACGCCGTCTCGTAACAGTCAATTCTCTGTTAAAAGCTCTTATGACACATTCAGATTGAAGGGCCAAACAAATAACTGGTACAGGTTTATATGGGGTGACTTTCATCAAATGATTGATCAAACAACAAACAGACAAACAAATATTATTTATCCTCATCATCATCATATTACTTTTACCCCATCCTCATCATCAGAAGAATCTGAACTGCTGCTTTCTGCTTTTCCATTTCTATTAGCTATAGAGATGAGGACTCGTGGGATTGGTAGAAATTTTGAGCATTAATATGAATTGTGCCCTTAACTATAAGCTTAAGCTTTTAGTTTAAATGATTTCATGACAATGATGATTCCGTAGCCATCATTCAAGGTTTTTAGTCATGAAGACCTGAACTTTTCAACTTCAAGCTTTGAAAATGTGCTTATTATTGCAATTTTTTTTTATCAAAGTGTATATTAGAGCCACAACACTCACCTGGAAACTCCCATCACCTATGCAAGCAATCACACGCTTATTTCTCGCAGCCTGAGCGTATCTGAGAGTAGCACCTACTGACCAACCAATAGATCCATATTACATCTGGAATTCGTACCTGAAGCAATCCATTCATAAATAATGGATAACAAATATAGGGAGTGCATTCAATTTTCTTAACTCTGCTACTTACCCATAATTTTCAGGGAGGCAGAGTTTCTGATAGTTGAACCATGAATCTCCAGTTTCAGAAATTACTGCAGAGTCCCCAGTAAGCATTTCCTAATTCATGTTCCAAACAAAGTTAGAAAAATCAGAAGCATGAAAAATGGTTTATAAAGAAAGAATGCTATTGATGACAAAGGGAATCAAAAGCGAAGAATGACCGAATCAAAGACTAAAAGCAACAGTTGTCTGATAGCACGAATACCTTGGAATATACAGAATATTAAATATGATCTTGGTAGATATTGCATTAGCCACTGGAGAAAGAACATTAGGATATGAATCCCACCTCGATCCTGCGACACAATACCGAGATGGAATCCCAAAATGCTGTGATCCCCTGAAAATAAACGAGAAAAGATTCATTTAAGTAAAAATCCAATTTATGAATGCATTTCTACTAACCTTATTGATATGATCTGTTAAATACAGTAGCCAGCTAAAGTAAATACCACTTATGTACAGATTATGGAGGGAATATGACGATTCTATTGATGATAAAATATATATATACAGTAATAGAAACCAAAGTCTATATTGTATAATTACAAATATACCACTAAATATTATATAATCGTATCACTCATGAATGATGTCCTGTCATTTCCAGGGGTTCATTTGGTTATTGTCCTACCTCTGACTTAAAAATATGACATAAATGATGGAATGGAAGTTAGACAAACTACTAGAATGATCTAACATATAATCAGTAGTTTATCTTGAACCTTGGTGGAAGTTGAATTTTAAACTTTGTAAAAGGATTAATGAGAGAAATTGAAGGAGAAGTCTCAACTGATATCAACCAACCATAGGATGATCCAACATATATTTTATCTTTAATCACATGATTCTGCAAATCAACAAAGTACAAAGTTTCCTTCTTCTCTACAACGTAAATTATATATGTAATGCTCTATCATCAGCATCAGCAGCATCATCATAATCAAGATCAACATTTTCATTATCCATACATGGCACTAGCAAGAGGCACTTGTTACTACTTATCTTTGGGAATACAGGTTTCCATGATTTAAAAACACAAGCTATTCTAACTTTGTCATCGTATAAACTTACTCAGTCAACGATCTTTCTCAACAATTCGAATAGAAGATTCTCCCATTCACCCATAGTTTTATATGATTCTCCCATTTAGATTGATAATTGACAGTCAATATGAATCAATTATACACTAGAAATCTTAAATCTAAACTTAATAAACAAAAACTTAACTTCAATTGGTGAGTGTTCGACTCGACTGCATCAAATACTAAACCGCATGGATTGTATATAGCTATGAAATCTTAAATCTTAAATTAAAGCATATGGAAATCATAAATAAACCCAAAATCCCCAATTTTAGAAACAGAACACAATTTCCCAATTGAAAACACAAAAACTCTTAAATCTGTATTGATCTACTAGATATAATGGTTAATGCAACCCAAGACAAACTGACAGTGCTCATAGACATTCTAAGATCCATTTCAATTTTTCATTGTTTAGCAACCGATACATAGTTAAACTGTGACATTTATGTACACATGCCAGAACTCAATAATGGCCTTATAGAAGGAAATAAGAATAATTAAGTTAAACTCATAAAAAGATGCAATTTCAAGATTAAACCTTAGTTAGCATACCAAATTACATACCTGAAGGGAAAACTGCAGTTTCTTATCCCAGTATAAGCTAAAGATTGGAAGAGTTTGATTTCCAATAGCCAGTACACATGCTCCTGGGTGAAGAATGGAAGGAACACCAGAGAGCACATATATATACTTCTCTGGAAGCCTATGTTTTGGCAAAACACCCACGAACAAAGGATTCTCCCTCCATAGTCCATAAGCATAAGCCGATGTATCCACCTGAAGCTGCCAATGTGGGTCCCCAAGGAAAGCACAAAATAGATACATGAGCAAGTGAGAATCAGTAGGAAGGTGGCAACTGACATCCCCACTCCTCATGTACTCATATTTCTTCAAGCAAGCCCCTTCAGCAAGCTCTGTAAGAGAAGGTAACCCCAAGTATAATTAAATAACAAGTAAGCATAAGGTAACAATATGTTTTAGAAGATAAAAATGGCATTAAAGATACATAATAAGCAATCAAATGAAGTTTAATGGAGTACCCCGAATCCTCTGCACCATATAGCCGTCTGGGATGTTGCTATGTGATAGCAATCCTTTGACCCATTCTCCTTTGATCAATGTATGAAGCCTTTCATGCTCAGTGATGGCATTAAGACATTCATGAATCCTAGGATTTTGCTGGGAGGTTTGATGCAAACTGGCAGCAGGAAACTTAGCTACAAGCAATAAGGTTAAAACCACATTAAACCTAAAAAATAACGGTAAATCAATCCAGAACAAGGGAAAAAGTTATAGTGGAGCAACTAACTCATGGAAGTATCAAGAGCCTGCAAAAGTGTGCGACGTAATTGCTCGAGCATGCAATTCCGGCCCCATGGCTTCCAATCAATTGGATTTCCTATTTCACTAATAGTGATAGAAATACCAACTTTGGCAGCAGCTTGCATGACCTGCATATGAAAATAATATTTAAGCAATCTATAGTGTAATAGATTTCAGGGACACATCATTTCAAAGAACAAGTATGGATATTCAACAAACTTCACTTAGATTCATGAACTTCTATTTCTACCATCCCAATGGAAAGGCACCACATACACACTTTACCGGAATGTGGAATACAGGTGTCTCGAACAAAATAAGTTTGTTTTTCAGTCGTACTACTAAACTGTTTAAAAAAAAGGAGGGTTTAATATATAATTCTCCCACTACTATATATGTGTAAGCTTCTCCCACCAGGATTTATGTATATGTTGTAAAGTTAGGAAGCTTAATGATCCTAATCAAAATTGGAGAAAAAGAACAAATGAACACCAAAGGTCCAGTAGAGGGACAAAAGAACAAATGTAAAACTCAATAATTAGTTGCAATTATGATTATAAATTTTACATTAACTTGTTGATATTTCTGCTAACCAAATCATCTTTCTCTAATATGATTTCAGTTATAAATCATATAAATAGAAAAGGGATGAGATTAAACATCCTAATTTTAATTTGGAATGCAAAAAGAAAACCATTGTAGCTTCTAAATTTGTGCCTGGACACACCTCTAGCAAGGGGTTACGCTCAGAAAGGCACACTAAGAGGCGTGCCTCTTGAACAGAGCCCCCTTTTGGCTTTTTTGGAGGATCCTCTCAAGTTGAGTTTCAGCTTTAGAAGTCATGTTTTAGTATAATGATAATCTTAACCATTCATTTCAATGTTGAGACTCAACTTGAGAGAATTCTAATCCCTGAACTAAAACACCACAAAGCTACAATATGTATTTAATGGTAGATTCTCTTGTTGCACTATATAGAATTCCGTTATCTACATGCTCTTTGTCCTTTCTTGAAGCATTTTTCGTGATGATCTAGTATGGGGCACATTTTGCATAGAAAACAAGGCCAAATCAACCATGTCACGCTTTCGATCCAAACATATTGAGATAGTGTTACCATTGTCATATTCAATATGAAAATAAGCACATTGAAACATAATGTGCAGAAAATCTCATTCTCCTTGGAAAACAAGAAAGTAAGATACTCCAAATTCTGTGGAACAAATTGATGACATACCAATTAGCCTAGGAGCAAAATCATTGTCTACAATAGTTTAGTCTGAAGTCCTTGAACCCTGATGGTTGACTTTTCATTACTAGATCTCATTGGTGTACAAGATGCTACAGAAATTTATCTAATTGATTGAAATGGAACTTCTAATTTTAACATGTGTCCTTAATATTACTAAATGATTTGAAATCCACCTCATAGTAGAAAAAAAAAGAACAATAACGCTCAAAATCACTAAATGATTTCTCTCAAGTTTGTGAGAATTAGAGGAGAGTCATATGATGAGAGAATCAATTGAAGATTACATGTTTCTCTTTTGTTATATAATAGAAAATCAAAACTATTACAACTAAACAAAGTATAAACTGAAGCAACTATGTTAAACTTTACTCACAAGTATATACATGTTTACTTCTCTATGCTATATATGCACTTGTCAATTTATCCCATGATGCTGTCATTTTTAGAAACGTGATGATGTCCTTAGCTGAAACAGTGACCAACCCCTAAGACCGAATTCTGGATATTAACGAGTGCAGCCATAGAAAGAAACCTCAACTTGAACTTAGCCAACAAAAAAGACCCATAGAAAGAAAACCTCAACTTGAACCTTAGCCAACAAAAAAGTGATAATCTCAAAAACAAATACATATATGAGTTATTAAAAACAAATACAGCTTAAGTATTATTCAACAAGAGTAGGCATTATTTTAAATGACGTATTTGAAAGATTAAGGACACTGAAATCCAGCAGGAACATCCTTTCCACAGGAATTCAAGAGCAAGCTCAAGGAGATAGGAACATTAAGATTGAGACCTAAAACATTAGCCTTAAGAGCGGTGCAAAGGCAAATGGGACCTTCAAGATCAACCAGTCTTGGAAAAAAAGAAAGTAAGATACTCCAAATTCTAGAGACACAAAAGTTCTATAAAATGTGAATGAAAGATCACACGAAATTGAATTTGGCTGATGAATCTAAGAAATAGTGAAAATTCTCAATATTCTGATAGGAACAGAAAAACGTATACAGAGAAGAAAATTGAAAATAAACCATTAAATTGATGAACTCAGAGAACTATTACACTACTAATGAAAACAAAAGACAAAGATAGAATGGACATAGCCTAAATGTAACGCTCACAGGTATTCTTTCTTCTCTATTAAATTAAACGAACAACGCTCAAATCAAATGAGCCAAACAACATAATTTTTCATGACCCCCTTCACACTCTGCACTTGTGCATAACTAACTAAAGCGTGGTCTCTCTTCACAATATTCTGAATAGCAATCTCAATGGGTTCTATTTTTTAGTCTAAGCATTACTTGTATAAAAATTATATATTTTGTACATGTATGTTTACTGTTGAAGAATGCTCACAATGCAATTGAGAGCCAAAACGCAGAGTTTTAATCAGTTAGAGATTTTTACTTTTTTGTCCTTAACATCTTTATATAAACTTGTAATACAATTGGGTTAAAGACATCGAATATAAGTTTCTCTCCATTTTCTCTCAATTTCTTCTATTAACATGGTATCAGAGCAGGTTTAATCAAGCCTGGGAATTAAGCTTGGGATGATCGATCCGTTGATTTCTGGAAGGAATGCGTCCTCAGAAGTCAAAATCAAGATCGTTCGCTGAAATTGTGAGCAATCCTATTGCAGAAACTGATTCTGAAGATTCCGGTGAAAGCTCCGACGAGAATTACAATCGGAGTTCATCTAACGTCCATAGCAACTTCAACGAAGAACCGAATCGTGAAAATCAACAACCAGATCTTCATACGGTTGCTACAATGGCAGGAAATTCTCAAACTACTCAGGTAACAAGCATCGACAACCCTAGTATGATACTTGTTACAAGTGTGTTGAATGGAAACAATTATATTGCTTGGAAGAGAGCTATGATGTTAGCTCTGAGTGCAAAACGAAAATTGAAGTTTATTAAAGAGAATAATGAACCTGCTGATGAGAAATCAGAGGAGTATGCTAAATGGAAATGGGATGATGACCTTGTTTTCTCATGGATTCGAAGTTCTTTGACCAAAGAGCTAGCAGATGTATTTCTGTTTGCTAAATCTTCATACTCTTTGTGGCAAGAGATTGAACAAAGATATGGCCAAAGCAATGGTCCTTTGATCTATCAATTGAGAAAGGAGATCAGTAGCTTATCTCAAGGAAATCTAAGCCTTGTGGATTATTTCAACAAGATCAAGAGGAGATGGGATGAATTGGCTGAAATTAAGCCTTTGTTGAGTTGTACATGTGGAGAAGCAAGAAGGCAGGCTCAGGATCAACTTGAGGAGGAGCAGTTGATGCAGTTTCTTTCTGGTTTACACATTGATTTTGACAATGTGAGAGAGCAGATCTTGATCCAGGAGCCTCTTCCATCAGTCAACAAAGCTTACTCCATGTTGATGAGGATTGAAAGGCAGAGGAGTATGAGCAATACTGAGATGAAGGATGATTTTGTGAATTTATCAAAATCTCAAAATAACAAGTCAAACACAAGGAATGGAGGTAAAAAGTATCAGAATCGTGGTCAATCTAGTGATACTAGCAAAGATGACAAGTTCTGCACTCATTGTAAGAAACCTGGCCATGAGAAGGTTGATTGTTTCAAGCTGGTAGGGTATCCTGATTGGTACAAAGGAAAGAAGAGTGCTCCATACAAGCAGCAAGCTCACATGTCCAAAGAAGAGTCTAATCCTTTGGCTGATACTGACTCCGAGAATGAGGTGGAGGATAGTAAGATGGAAATGATGATTGAAAGAGCTCTGCAGAAAGCGTTGAAGAACAAAGGGAGCATTGACAACAACAAGCACCACGAATTCTCTGCATTTGCTGGAATGAGCTCTGCAGGTAACATACATAAACTTAAATCATTGAAGAATCCTGAATGTGCTTGGATCATTGACTCAGGGGCAACAACTCATATGACATATGATGATAACATGATGCATAATGTATCTTTATTATCAAAACAGCACAAGAAAGTGTTCTTGCCAACAGGCACGTTTCAAACTGTGCTGAAGAAAGGAGATATTAACCTTGACAGTGGTCTTATCTTAAAAGATGTATTATATGTGCCAGAATTTCATTATCATTTGCTTTCCGTGGGAAAGTTATTGCAAGATCAGAAGATTAGCATTAGATTCTTTGCTAAATTCTGTGTTTTGCAGGACCTAGCAAGTGAGCAAGTTGTTGCTGTGGGGTTTTTGGAGCAAGGATTATACTTACTCCAAAGGCAGTCTTTCAATAAGGAGATAATAAAGACACATAGTAATACTAGTTCTCTTAATCAAATAAATTGTAGTTTGATTGCCAAAGATGATAGTTTAGATGTAACTATCTGGCATCAAAGGTTGGGCCACATGTCTAGTAGTGGTATGAAGTATGTAAAGCCATTACAGAATAGAGGAATTGGATTTTTTGATGATTTTTCACATTGTGATGTCTGCTTAAGAAGCAAGTCTGTCAGACACTCCTTTTGTAATAGTACTACCAAATCTATGAAATTGTTTGAGTTAGTTCATATGGATGTATGGGGTCCATATAAGCAAGTTTCTCTCACTGGAGACAGATTTATACTAACTATTGTGGATGATTTCTCTAGAGCAATGTGGATTGTTTTGTTCAAGTCTAAAGATCAGGTGCCTAACTTGATTGAGAACTTCATTAAGCTGGTTGAAAACCAGTTTGAAACCAGGATCAAGACAGTAAGAACAGATAATGGGACAGAATTCACTAGTCAGAATACACATGTGGTGTTCAAACAGATGGGAATTTTGCACCAGAAATCTTGCATACACACTCCCCAACAAAATGAGATTGTAGAAAGAAGGCATAGAAGCTTAACTACTGTTGCAAGAGTCTTGTTAAAACAAGGACACCTATCTCATAAGTTTTGGGGAGAGGCAATGTTGCATGCAACCACCCTGATAAACTTATTTCCCACCAAACTTTTAGGTTGGAAGACTCCTTATGAGATGCTTTACAAGAAGGAGCCTGAGTATGGGAAGTTGAAGGTTTTTGGCTGCACTGCTTATGCAGTTGACACAGATGTAAAAAGAGGCAAGTTTGATGATAGAGCTTTCAAAAGCATCTACTTGGGAGAATCTCCAGGGCAAAAAGGCTGGAAATTATACAACCTGCAAACACATAAAATCTATGTGTCCAGGGATGTTCACTTTATTGAGAATGATTTTGTGTTTGCTAATTCTTCATCTGTTTTAGCAGGAAAAGATTATAAGCAGTTGTCATCAGATACAACTATGTATGAGCAATTCACAGAAGTCCCCATTACGGTAGCAGACCACATGAACAATGACAGTGCTACACCTGAAGAAAGTACTATTGAAGCAGATTCTAGTGCAGAAGTTACAAGGGTTGAAACTGCTCCAGAAAAAGAGCATGTTGCACCAGAGGTAGCAGTAGACGATGTTGTAGAAGACGTTGTGACTGAAGATGTACCAGTGCTGAGAAGGTCAGGCAGAAGCATTAAACCTCCAGCCTGGACATCAGATTTCGTTAAATGTGCTACTCATAGTGCTAAAAGGATGGAGATGCCACCTTACATAGACGATCATGCTGCATTTTTACTCAATATAGCCAAAATACCTGAACCAAGCTCTTATGCAGAAGCTAGTAGAGATCCCAATTGGGTTCAGGCAATGCAGGCAGAATTGGATGCACTTGAAAGAAATGAAACATGGACTATGTGCACACTTCCAAAGGGAAAGAAAGCAATATCATCCATGTGGGTTCTCAAAGTGAAGTACAAAGCAGATGGCAGTTTAGACAAGTACAAGGCAAGACTTGTAGCAAAAGGGTACAATCAGAAGTTTGGGATTGATTACCATGACAGTTTTGCACCGGTTGCTAAAGTTGTTACAGTTAGAATGATCATAGCGCTAGCTGCTCATTTCCAATGGGAAATTTACCAGGTGGATGTAAACAATGCATATCTGCATGGTTACATTGAAGAAGAACTTTACATGCAACCACCTGAAGGGTATAATGCTAAACCTGGAGAAGTTTGCAAGCTCAGAAAGTCACTCTATGGGTTGAAGCAGGCAGGAAGACAGTGGAACAAGATGTTCACTGATACATTAGTCAGTATGGGGTTTCAAAGATCCATTCATGACTACTGCTTGTTCACCAAGAGGGTTGGTGGAGATTTAGTTGTGTTGGTTGTGTATGTTGATGATGTATTGTTGACAGGTACTTCTGTGTACATGATCAATGATGTGAAAGCAGCTTTAGATAAAGCTTTTACTATCAAAGATATGGGGGTTGCAAAGTATTTTTTGGGTGTAGAGTTATCCAGGTCAGAGGAAGGCTATGTGATATCTCAACAAAAATACATCAATGACATGATTTCTGAAGCAGGTTTGCAGGATGTCGAAGCTGTGTCAAGTCCACTCCCAGCAGGGATTGATTTCTCAGCTGACAGTCCACCAATAAAAAATAGTGATCAATACAGGAGGATCATAGGTAAACTACTTTACCTAGGATTCACCAGACCTGACATCAGTTACACAACTCAACAGTTGAGTCAGTTCCTTCAAAAACCAACTAAGGTACATTTTAATGCAGCTGTGCATGTGTTGAAGTACCTAAAAGGTACTGCTACTATGGGAGTGTTATATGCTAAAGATTCTAGTTTAGCATTAAGAGCCTTGTGCAATAATGATTTTGAGGAACAACTCAAAAAAGACAGGTTGAAGATGACTGCTTTTAGTGATGCTGATTGGGCAAGATGTAAGGAGACTAGGAGGTCAGTGGGAGGCTATTGCATTTTCTTAGGAAAATCATTGGTTTCCTGGAAAGCTAAGAAACAGCCAACAGTCAGCAAATCATCTGCTGAGGCAGAATATAGGGCTATGGCCACTGCATCTTGTGAAGTGAAATGGATCACATTTCTGTTGAAAGAGTTACAGTTAAATGTGGAGAAGCCTGTCCCTTTGTACTGTGACAACACTGCTGCAATTCACATTGCAGAAAATCCAGTCTTTCACGAGCGCACCAAACACTTAGACATAGATTGTCACATAGTGAGAGAACACTTGCAGAGTGGACTATTGAAAACTCCCTTCATCAGTTCTGAAGAACAGTTGGCAGATATACTGACAAAACCCCTCAATTATAAACAAATGCTTCCGGTTATTGAGAAGATGGGAATTGTTAATTGTCACAAAATTAGATCACTCAATAAGTGAATATAATTGCATTGGTGAAGAGGGGGTGTTGAAGAATGCTCACAATGCAATTGAGAGCCAAAACGCAGAGTTTTAATCAGTTAGAGATTTTTACTTTTTTGTCCTTAACATCTCTATATAAACATGTAATACAATTGGGTTAAAGACATCGAATATAAGTTTCTCTCCATTTTCTCTCAATTTCTTCGATTAACATTTACCATTTAGAAGCACCTTGATGATCAAAATTGGAAGGTTTTATATGCATAAAAAGTTCACAATAAATCTTTGACCTCCATCCCAGTAAGTTGATTAAAGTTCTCCACTCAATTTGAGAGATAATTTTATGACAACTCGCTTGTTATGCCAACACACTTCTTTTGTGTGCCCCCTTTTTCCACAACATTCACATTGAGTGAATTGCTTATGCTGACTAGTACTTGCGTACTCAGTATGGGGTTTATTTCTTTTTGAGCCTTTTGTTTGACTCTGTAAGATTGTAACATCCTTTCTAAGTTTTTTTGACTCGGATTGAACCTCCGTGACAAGCTTATGCATTATTTGCATGTTGGTATGTAAATCTGAGTTGTCCTGGAGAAGATATCGGAGGTCACTTAGCTTGACCTCTTCAATCTCGTCACACTGCCTGCTGAGTGATTTGATTTTCTTATTGCACTTCTTAGTTAGTGCATATAAATCACTCAAGGCATTTACCATTTCATTTCTAAGCAAAAGTAAGGATGTTACCTCATTATTGTGTTCCTCCTGGTCAGTTTCATCAGAGAGGTCAGCTTGCTCAGATTGAGATTGGTCAGCTCCATCATCTGCCATGAAGCATATATTGGCAGTTTCATTTTGCTCAGTTTCGGATGATGTTGACACGTCACTGTCACTCCATGTTGCTACCATTGCCTTCTTGTTTCCCTTCTTATCTCTTTTTAGGTTTGGGCAGCTTGACTTGATGTGCCTAGTTTGGTGGCACTCGAAGCAAGTGACAGACTTGGAGCTATCTTTCTTATATCTGTTGTCACTTGGCTCAGCTTTATACCTGTCACCTCTTTTGTATGGCCTTTTGCTGTTCCTGTCATTTCTTCTGAACAACTTCTTCATCTTTCTAGTGAACATAGCTATTTCCTCATCATCAGTTGACCCAGCTTCTGTGGAGTCACTTTCATCACTAGAGATTTTTGTTTCTTATCCTCAGACTTTTCTTTTGCCTCAAAATTCTTCATAGAGATCCCGTGGGTCAGCAGGGATCCGATTAGCTCATCATATTTGTAGGTAGTCAAGTCCTGAGCTTCTTCTACAGCTGTTTTCTTTGCTTGCCAACTCTTAGGTAAGCTTCTCAAGATCTTCTTCACTTGTTCTTCTTCAGTGAAGTTCTTTCCAAGTCTTTTGATCTCATTTATGATGTTGGTGAATCTTGAGTTCATTTCTGAGATGTCTTCGTTTTCGTTCATCTCGAACAGCTCGTAGAGTCTCATATGCTGATTGACTTTGGACTCTTTAACCTTACTGGTGCCTTCATAGGTCACTTCAAGCTTTTTCCAAATCTCCTGTGCTGACTCACAACCTGAAATCTTATTGTATTCTGCAGCATCTAAAGCACAGTGAAGCATATTTATAGTCGAAGCATTGTTTTGTAATTTTCTGAGGTCATCCTCTGTCCACTCTGCTTCGCTCTTAACAATTTTCTCATTGCTAACAGTTTTATATGGCACATGTGGACCTTGAACAATTGCAAGCCATGCACTCATGTTTGTGGCTTGAATAAAGTTTTTCATCCTATTCTTCCAGAATGTATAATTAGATCCAAAGAATAGGGGAGGTCTAGTGATTGATAATCCCTCAGGGAGTATCTGTGTTGTTTGGTTCCCCGGAAGGAAACGAGTGCTGTTCTCACCCATTTATAGGATCCGCTCAAGATAGTTATATCTTTGAGTAGTGAGCTTAGGCTCTGATACCACTTGTTGGTCCCGTGTGATTAGTTCCAAAGGGGGGGTTAGGAACTAATATAACTTTTTCGCTTTATTGTATGCTGACTTAGTTATTTTTCGAGTTTGTCAACTCAGCTTTTGGTCAGCTTGGCCAGATATGCTATAAGACAGCTTTGGCCGGATATTGACTAAAGCTGTTTTATTTATAAGTTAGATATTGACACTCTTGGAGGTCAGCTTCTAACTTAGCACTTGAAATTACTCAAAGTCAACTTTAAACAATTTTATATGCTAAGTAAACTTCACACATAACACATGCACATATATATATTGAGAGAGAGTTTAGAGATTACTCAGTATCACTTATCCTGGTTCGGCCTCTCTGCCTACGTCCAGTCCCCAGAGTTCTCCGGGCTTTTAGAATCCAATACTGAGCTCTTTAAAGGTAGAGCACAAACCAATTACAAGGCAGTTGAATATGCAAGAGTACCTTCCTCTATTCGTCTACTCAACTCCTACTAAGTGCTACAGCCCAGCACCTAGATTTCTCTACCACTGAATGTTTACAACCAAACACTCAGCACTACACTCTCAATTTTACAATTGATAAACACTTGTTCCTTTTCAAATAAAGAACACTTTAGAAGATTACAAGTAATCACTCTAGCATTTACACAAGGAATAGAAGATGGGTGTAAGATCTCTTTTTTTGTATCTAAGTGCTTTTGTATCTTTTCTCTCTTGTATTTTTCTTCTTGTAATTCGGCAATGATCCAAGAAGTTTGATTGTCCTTAAATAGGGAAAATCTGTGATGGGTCATTTTGAAATGATGTAGCCGTTAATGTTAAAACGGCTCTTTTAGGGGACAGATTCTGGTCAGCTTCAGACTGTTCCGGCCATTCCCTTCCTCTGCATTCCTTCAGATGTCAGGCTTGTCTTCTTGCGTCTGGCTTGTCTTTTTGTGTCAGTTGTCCTTTACCAATAATCCATTGACCCATACATCTCGGAATGTGTCTTCTGTGTATTTTCCAAGGATTCAATTATTGGTGCAGAGGGGCGGTAATCATTGTCTTTTAGCAAACGACTTTTTCATGCTGTCCTGAAGAATTACTCAGCTTCTACTGCGTAAATCATTGTCATCGGCAATTTCCAAGCTGAGTATATTTTTAGTCAGCTCATCTTCGTGAGACATTTGTTGTGGGCGTGTATGTCTTTGTCTTTTGATGCTAAGTTTGATTCCACTCAGCTTGATACTTTAGGCTTCTATGCTGACCTCTTCCTGTCTTACTTTTTATATTTATCTTTATTTATATTTATACTCAACATTGAACAAACGGATTAGTACAATTAAAATAAAGCACTTAAATTTAATTGTCTCTTAATCATGGATGATTTTGTCAAATCAAAATCTTGTGGAAAGGTGTTTCAACACTGTTTACTAAACTCCTTGCACATAGAATCGTCAGTAGCACCAAAAATTATGTCATCTACGTAAATTTGTGCAAGTAGGGTATTTTTACCCTTTTTCTTAATGAACAAGGTTGTGTCAGCTTTGCCTCTGACATAATTCCTGGTCAGCAGGAAGTTGGTCAACCTCTCATACCAAGCTCTTGGAGCTTGCTTTAGGCCATATAGGGCCTTTTTGAGTTTATAAACGTGGTTTGGAAATTTTGGATCTTCAAACCCTGGAGGCTGACTAACATATACCTCTTCGTTTATAAAGCCATTAAGAAATGCACTCTTAACATCCATTTGATATAATTTAAAGTTTATAAAACTAGCATAGGCATACAGTATACGTATATCTTCTAACCTAGCAACGGGCACAAAGGTTTCACCGTAGTCAATGCCCTCTTGCTGACTATAGCCTTGGGCTACAAGTCGGGCTTTATTTCTGACTACGTTGCCTTGCTCATCTAATTTATTTCTAAAGACCCACTTAGTTCCTATGGTCTTTTGATTCCTAGGTTTAGGTACTAAATCCCATACCTCATTTCTTGTGAATTGATCAAGCTCTTCTTGCATAGCGTTGATCCAATATTCATCATGCTCAGCATCAGCGAAATGCTTTGGCTCATGCATTGAGACGAATGTAACATTGCTGAGATACTTCCTAAACTGATCTCTTGTCATCAGCTTGTTGTCAGCAGCATCAAGAATGGACTTCTCTGAATGTCCTCTTGGAATTTTTATTTCTTTGGGCAATGTTGAGTTGTTTGGAACAGGTGTTTCTACAATCTCTGCAGGAATAGATTGGTCAGCAAAGGTTATTTCAATTTCTTGCTTACCTTTGGTCAGCCCTTGTATTGATGACTCAGAGGCTCCATTTTGATCAGGGGAAGCTGAGCTTGGTTCATCTTCATCAAGCTGAGTTGACTTTCCTGCAGGGTCAGCTTCATCGAACTCAATATGGACAGACTCTTCTACAACCTGAGTTCGTTTATTATACACCCTATATGCTTTGCTGTTAGTTGAGTACCCTAAAAAGATCGCTTCGTCAGCTTTACCATCAAATTTTGCAAGATTATCTTTTGTATTGAGTATAAAACATTTACACCCAAAGGCACAAAAGTAGCCAATGTTGGGCTTTCGTCCTTTCCAAAGTTCATATGGGGTTTTCTTAAGAATAGGTCTAACTAAAGCCCTATTGAGAATGTAGCATGCTGTGTGGATAGCTTCACCCCAGAAATACTTTGGAAGCCTATTTTCACTCAGCATTGTCCTAGCTATTTCGACAATTGTTATGTTCTTCCTTTCAACAACCCCATTTTGTTGAGGTGTTCTAGGAGCAGAGAAATTGTGGTCAATACCACTGGTTTCACAGAATTCATCAAACTGTTGGTTTTTGAATTCTCCACCATTGTCACTTCTAATATGAGCTACTCTTAGGTCTTTGTCATTTTCAAGTTTCTTAATCAATGTTGTGAACATCTCAAATGTTTCATCCTTGCTACTCAGCAAGATGATCCAAGTGTACCGAGAGAAATCGTCTACAATGACTAAGGAAAATTTCTTACCTCCCAAGCTGAGTGGCTGGACAGGTCTGAAAAGATCCAAGTGTAGTAATTCCAATGGTCTCTTGGTTGAGACAATATTTTTACTTTGAAATGACTTCTTAGTTTGTTTACCTTGCTGACAAGCATTACACAATTGATCTTTTTCAAATTTAAGTTTGGGCAATCCCTCAACTAGTTGCTTTCTAGCTAATTTGACAAGAAGGTCCATGCTTACATGACCAAGTCTTCTATGCTATAGCCAGGAGTTATCCTCTTTAGACACTAAGCATATATTTTTAGAAAACTGTTTTGCTAAACTCAGCATGTATACATTGTCTACATGAGGGGCAGTTAAAATCAATTCGTTTGTTTTTCCCTCGAGTATTTGACACTGAGTATCATCAAATACAAAATTTCTGCCGCTCTTGCAAAGCTGAGCTACACTCAGCAGATTGTATTTGAGACCTTTAACTAAGGAGACTGACTCAATAGTAGGGTTACCTCCGATAGTACCTGAGCCGACTATCTTACCCTTTTTATTGTCTCCAAAGCTTACACTTCCACCTCGTTTAAGCTCTAGTGTGATGAATTGAGTTTCATCACCAGTCATGTGCCTCAAGCATGCGCTGTCTATATACCACAATTTTGATTTCTCCACGCATCTCAGGCTCACTTGCATTTTAGACTATTCATCTTTAGGTACCCAATTCTTTTTGGGTCCTCGTTTGTTAGTATAAACAGGTGCAAAGTCATATTTTAATTTGTGAAGACATACTTTTATAGTGTGGCCACTTTTACCACAGAAGTCACAGTGAATTACCCTTTGAGGGTGATGTTGAGTGTGGTCAGCATTATTGTGCTGTGCATGCCAACATACCTTAGTGGTATGTCCTTTCTTTCCGCAGAAGTCACATTGGACAATCCGCTTATTGTACCAACACACTTCTCTTGTGTGCCCCTTTTTCCCGCAACAGTCACACTGCGTGAACTATTTATGCTGACTAGTACTTGAATACTCAGCATGGGATTTATTTTTATTTGAGCCTCTTATTTGGCTCTATAGGCTAGTGACATCCTTTTTCAGTTTCTTTGAATCTGATTGGACCTCCGAGACAAACTTATGCATAAGTTCTATGTTACTATGCAAAGTTGAGTTGTCTTGGAGAAGATATCGGAGGTCACTCAGCTTGGCCTCTTCAATCTTATCACACCGCCTGCTGAGTGCCTTTACTTTCTTATTGCACTTTGTAGTTAGCGCATATAAATCACTCAGGGCGTTTATCATCTCATTTCTAAGCAAAAGTAAGGATGTTACCTCATTATTGTGTTCCTCCTGGTCAGTTTCATCAGAGAGGTCAGCTTGCTCAGAATAAGTGCGGTCAGCATCATCGGCCATGAAGCATATATTTGCTGTTTCATTTGCATCAGCTTCTGATGAGGTTGACTCATCACTATCACTCCATGTGGCTACCATAGCCTTTCTGCTGCCCTTCTTGTCTTTCTTCAACATGGGACAGCTTGACTTGATGTGCCCAGTTTGGTGGCACTCGAAACATGTGACAGGCTTTGAGCTGTCCTTCTTATATTTGTTGTCGCTGGGCTCAGCTTTGTATTTGTCATTTCTTCTGAATGGCCTTTTGTTGTTCCTATCATTCTTCTTGAACAGCTTCTTCATCTTCCTGGTGAACATTGCCATTTCCTCATCATCAGATGAGTCAGCTTCGGTGGAGTCAGCTTTCATGACAAGTGATTTTTGTTTCTTATCTTCTGACTTATCTTTTTCTTCAAAGTTTTTCATTAATATCTCATGAGTCAGCAACGATCCCATCAGCTCATCGTACTTATACGTAGTCAGGTCCTAAGCTTCCTCCACTGTAGTCTTTTTGGCCTGCCAGCTTTTGGGAAGACTTCTCAAGATCTTCTTCACCTATTCTTCCTCGGTGAAGTTCTTTCCAAGTCTTTTCAACTCATTTATAATGTTGGTAAATCTAGCGTTCATTCCCGAGATGTCCTCATTATCATTCATCTCGAACAGCTAGTATAATCTCATATGCTGATTTACTTTTGATTCCTTGACCTTGCTTGTGCCTTCGTAGGTTGCTTCAAGCTTTTTCTAAATCTCCTGTGTCGACTCGCAACCTGAAATATTATTGTATTCTGCAGCATCTAAAGCACAGTAAAGCATATTGATAGCCGAATCATTGTTTTGAAGTTTTCTAAGGTCATCTTCTGACCACTCAGTTTCACTCTTAACAACTTTCTCATTGTTAACAGTTTTATATGGCACGTATGGGCCTTGAACTATTGCAAGCCATGCACTCATGTTTGTGGCTTGAATAAAGTTCTTCATCCTATTCTTCCAGAATGTATAATTAGATCCAAAGAATAGGGGAGGCCGACTAATTGATAATCCCTCAGGGAGTATCTGTGTTGTTTGATTCCCGGGAAGGAAACGAGTGCTGTTCTCAGCCATTTATTTGGGATCAGCTCAAGATAGTTATATCTTTGACACTACAACAAATGAGCACTTGTGCCACGAATCATGCCACGAGAATATAAAATTCGTGGCATATTTTTAGTTAGCCACGGGAAAAATGGATTCCACCATAAACTTTTGATCACTTGATGTATTTATGCCACAGTTAAGTTTATTCCGTGGCAAACATATACTTCTGCCACGAATCTTGCCACGGTATTTTTTTTGTGTGGCTGAACTTGTTTATGCCACTGGAAAAGTTTAAGCGTGGCATAAACTTACTAATGCTACGGGTAATTTATTTGGTGGCAAACAATAATTTATTATCACTACAAGAAAACAGGGCATTAGCGACCAAAATTAGCGACCAACTAAATTTCAGTCACTAAATACTGAAAAAATACCGCCCCTGTAACTCGTTGAGAGTTGTAGAAACTGGGCGGCAAAATTGCCGCCCACTTTACATTGTCCTTTTCTAGAAAACCACGTGTCTGTCCCATAAAATTCCTTTAAAACTAAAAACTAAAAGTTAGAAGTTAGGGTTAAGGTGCAAAAATACCCCTAACGTTTTGGGTCAGGAGCAATTTTACCCCTAACGTCTAAAATGGTGCAATTTTGCCCCTAACGTTTGTAGCCAAGAGCAATTTTACCCCTAACGTTGGTAATTTGGGTCAGTTTCAGACACTATTATAAAACATAGATATTTTTGTTCATTAGTTTACACCAATTGTATATCAATTCATTCTAAAAAAAAGGATTTCATATCTTTTGTAATTTAATAATAGAATTGGAGATTAATATTTATAAATTCGGTGAATTTTTTGAATTTTTTATCTAATTCGTACAAAAGACAGTATATTTTTTTATTTTTTTTCACATCTCAACATATGTTTATGATTTGTTACTGATAAAATGACGCACATGTGACGTGTAGATGATAAGATTCATGACCAAGAAGACAGTTTGATGAATTATTTTTGAAATTGATCCAATTTATCAACGTTAGGGGTAAAATTGCTCTTGGCTACAAACGTTATGGGTAAAATTACACCATTTTAGATGTTAGGGGTAAAATTGCTCCTTACCCAAAACGTTAGGGGTATTTTTGCACCTTAACCCTAGAAGTTAAAAACAAGAAGAAGAAAAAGACAAAAAAGCCCTAGTTCATTTTTCCTTTCACTCCTCTCCACACTTCTCTTGCGATCTCCCTCTTTTCTTTCCTCTGCTCTAGATCGAAACCCTAGAGGTTTCGATGGCGCTGGTGATCCTTCACCAAACGACGGTGGTTCTTCCTGCATCTATTTCATTCAAGGTAAATATCTCTTCCTTTTCGCTATTACCTTTCGCTCCATTTGCTTTACCTAAAAGTATCATCTCTCCTTCGTCATCAGTTTTAGTGAGTGAAAGTAGTTTCTAGAGGGAAGGACAGAAAAAGAGAGGAAGAGAGGGAGAGTGTTGTTATTGTTAGGGTTTTGCGTGGACTTTTCAGGCTTGTATTGATGGACGAGAGTCTTCTTTACGATATTATACGGCGACTGGTGGAGTCCAAGAATGGTAGGACGACGAAGCAGGTGCACCTACAAGAGACGGAAATCCATCAGCTTTGTCTCGCATCCAAGGAGGTTTTTCTCAGTCAGCCTAACCTTCTCGAGCTTGAAGCTCCTATAAAGATTTGTGGTAATAGTTGTAATTAGTTGCTCAGAAACTCGATTTGGTTTATTCTATGTTCTCTAGGTGCCCGATTGTGATCAATTATTTTCCTATTTTAGAAGTTTTGGTTTGATTGTGATTGTATTGGCCTCGCTAGAGTCTTGGCTTTGGTTTGATGAGTTTCATAATGAAGTTACACTAGTACATGCATGGTAGCTTATGTGAAGATGGTTGAGCCCTCATCTTCTTCTAACTTTTTTTAATGGCCCTAATTTTTTATTAATTGCCCAGAACTGCAGATAACCCACCCAATACTCCAAATTGCAACTATGAACAATTAAATAAAGAAAATTAAGGGAGAGAGGAAGGAAGGAAGAAACAAAACGAATGGAAGAAGGTAAATGAGGAGACCGGAGATGGATGATAGAACGAAGACGTCACTACTGGTTCTGCTGGCCAGGTAAGTTTCTTGCTGCCTCATTCTTTTCTTTCTAGCAGTTCGAAATCGCCAATTAAATTTTTTACTGTTGATTTTGTTTTCCTGGGTTTTGGTTTTCTTCTTATATGTGTAATGGGTTTTGAATTTGAACTAAAATTGTCCAGATCTATCAGTTTACTAACTTTATGGCTTATAGGTCCAATGAGGTGGAGCTAATGTTGTTGCTCATGGCTACATGATGGGTGATAAGCTTGGTGTTGAGATTATTGGCACTTTTATTCTCGTTTACACCTTTTTTCCTACTACTGATGCTAATAGATATGCTAAAGACTCTCATGTCCATGTAAGTATACTTTCTTGGCTTTTTTCAAAACTTAGTTCCTTACAGAAAAGGTTGCTCTTTTTGCTCTCAAATGAACAATAGTTAGATGTTGAAATTCTAAAAACAAAAGGCATGATTGTTAAAAATGTAAATGATAAATCACATTCAGCAGTAGCTTCTTTGCTTCAAAAATTAATAATTTGTGTCATTTTTTAGTTGCTGTAACAGTTTAAGCAATGAGTTTCTCGAGTTTTGATTAAACTTACCTGTCATTTAATTAGATTTGGGAAGGGTCTGATTTTCACTTAATTGGTTCTTGGACATGCTAAACACGTATAATTTTATATTAGAAAGATGTGTATTATGGTTCTTGCTGAATATTATTTCATATGCCCATTCTGATTTGCATAGCCTTTTTACTTATAACATGATAATTTACTAGATCAATTCAATCTTGGATGTTTTAATTAAGGATTTGAATTTTCAAGCTTGGTAGTCAGAGTAGAGCAGGGCAAATAGAGCAAGGCGAACAATGTGAGGTTCCAGTGACGCTGGTGAGCCTTCACCAAATGGCGATAATGGTTCTTCCTCCTTGGATGTGTTTTGTTTGAATGCAGGTAAATATCTCTTCATTCTCTCTTTTCAAGATGGTTGAGCCCTTATATTCTTCAAACCTTTGTTTAATTGTCCTAATTGGCCAAAAGTGCAGGTAGCACACCAAATACCCCAAATTACAACTCCGAACAATTAAATAAAAAATTTGAGGGAGAGAGGACGGAAGAAACAAAATGTAAAGCTATTGTTTATGCTGAAAAACACAACCATACTCCATCAGACATTCACTCTCCTCTAGAAGAGGTGAGTTGGTTTCAATATATAACAAGACTACTACAATGTATCTCTGCTATTTTCTTTGAGTCGTGTTTTTAGAAGAAGATCGTAATGGAGCATGATCTTGTAGTTTTTTATTGATACTGTCAATTTAAAGTTCATGTTTAGGTTTGGACATGGAAATGTCTTACACATAGTTGCAATATGAATACTATACTAAATGAATGTTTAGGTTTATGTGGACTTGTCTTAGGGACTGCCGACCTTAGCTTTTGTTTGCACCAAAAATAAAGTTTTTTTTATTGCATACCCTGGTTTACTCTTTTTCATGGGATAAACTTTTTCTTAAAAGAACATTTTAGGAAATTTTTTCTTAAAAGGTCTGTTTAGGAAACTTTTCATTTCGGGAAACTTTTCATATTTTCCATTGATTTAGGATTTCCTAGAGAGAACCTCAATTTCCCTTAGGGGAAACATCCATGTAGTGTACCTCATGGGAAATCATAGTGTACCTCGTGGGAAACCAACTTCCTATAGTGGACATCAGGGGGGACTTAAAGTAAACATATGGGAAATCATGTAGTGTACCTCATGGAAAATCATAGTGTACCTCATGGAAAATCAACTTCCTATAGTGGACATCAGGGGGGACTTAAAGTAAACATATGGGAAATCATGTAGTGTACCTCATGGGAAATCATAGTGTACCTCATGGGAAATCAACTTCCTATAGTGGACATCAGGGGGAACTTAAATTAAACATAGGGGAACCAAGTGCCAGCTAATATTTTAACGTGTTTTCGTGAGCCAATTAAAAAGCAGGAACAATCAGAAAGTGTACGTATCAATCCATCATGGAAGTTAAAGTGGAGGTTACTCAATATGGTGGAGAACGTGACTTAGTGGAAAGAAGCAGGAAGTTACCTCCAACATCTATAAAAGGGAGGAATCACGATGAAACAAGCCCAATCACCCAAGCAATCAACCAACTCAACAACTCAACACAACTATCCAAAACTCCAGCAATTCACCTTAGACTTCAGCATTTTACAATTCTTAGTTGTTCCCTTAGTTTCAGTTTTCAGATCTAAAGTTCAGCACATCATTTCCTTTCAATTTTATTTTATTTGTTGTTTCAATCATTTTCTGTAAGGTCGGTATCGTTTTGATAATTGAACCCTTTAGGAATTTTTCGGTCTCTTTAATTCTTACAATCGTTTGATATTTAGAAGTTAGAAAGCGCACCCAATTTCACTCCATAGTATGAGAATACTATAATTCTCTGGCACGCCTGCAATTTCCCACGAAAGAGCCAAACAACTTTATTTTATTTTATCTTTTCAAAAGAAAAATGAATTAAATCATCTCTTTGACAGATGGTAAACCCTCAATTTCTTGATTAGGTGATATAGTATATTAATTCTTGAAGTGGTACGTGTATGAACATGTGTACAAATAGAAACACCCATTGACTTTATTGACATAACTGATATTTGAGGTGATCAATACCAGCAAGAGTAGTTGAAGCCTTTAAACTCCACTATGACATAATGGGTACTGAATCAAGATACATAGGTGCTACTTTCCCCAAACAAAATGTTATTTTACTACATCTCACCATCCTTTGTTTTTTTTCAACTAACTTCTATTTTTAATTAATTTTCTTATTACTGCTAACTAAAACTTTTAAGGATTTAAGAGTTTCAATAATAATATCTATAATTTATTTGGAATTAAAATATACTCTAATCTAGTGTAATATATGTGTTTAAATTTAACTAGTCAGTCTGTAAATGATTTGGTGGCATCTGCAAAAGGTTATTGAATTGCGTTCGTAATATTAATGTATATAAATATTGTCTTAACTTTGATTGTTGATTTTGTAACAGTTGGTGAATTAAGCCATTTGGTTTCTTCAACTACGAGTGGGGTAACTCCAATCTTTGGAAGCTTGCTGCGAATCTCATTTTTTCTTATGATTTCTCCTATTATTATTTGTATGGTACTGATGGGGAAAAAATTTATATTGGATACTTTTGATAGATTTCTTTTCTTGTTGGGATTTTTATTGGATGGATGATAGCTAGAAAGATTCATGTCTAATTAATAAATATTATTTTTGAGAAGATTGGTTGAAATGTGAGTCTTTGTTCACTTTCATATTGATTTTAATGAGCTTCATCCATTCAGAAGATCATATAATAATAATAATAATAATAATAATAAATTAAAAATAAATTACCACGATGATGCTCGTGGCTAGGAAATCTTTACAGCCACAACAAATCTATTTTTGCCACAGTTATGCTTGTGGCTAAATAAAATTTCTAGCTACATGTTCTATTTTGCCACGGTTATGCTCGTGGCTAAACAAGATTTCTAGCCATAATTATTTTACTTTTGCCACGGTTTTGCTCGTGGCTATGTCGGGTTGATTGCCACGGGTTGCTATTATTTGCCACATGTATTTTATTCTTGCCACGAGTTTACCCGTGGCAAAATGATGTGATTAGCCACGGACGTTCCCGTGGCATAAGAACCCATTTATGCCACGACCATTATTTTTCCGTGGCAACTAGTTAGCCACGATCACTTGTGCCACGGAAGAATTTCTGTGGCTATGTAGTGTAGCCACGGAAATTTTAAACTTGTGCCACGATTTTAACCGTGGCACAAGTGCCCATTTGTTGTAGTGTGAGTAGTGAGCTTAGGCTCTGATACCACTTGTTGGTCCCGTGTGATTAGTTCCAAATGGGGGGGGTTAGGAACTAATGTAACTTTTTTGCTAATTAATCTTGCTGACTTGATAATTTTAGTGAGTTTATTAACTCAGCTTTTGGTCAGCTTGGTCGATCTTAGTGTGAGACAGCTTTAGTCAGATGTTGACTAAGATTGTTTCACTTGTGAGTTGGGAATTGACACTTTTGTGGTCAGCTTCCAACTTAGCACTCTACTCAGTGTCAGCTTTAAACAGTTTATATGCTGAGTAAGTAAAACAAGCAACACATGCACATATATATATATTAAGAGGGTTAGAAATTACTCAGTATGACTTATCCTAGTTCGGCCTCTCCGCCTACGTCCAGTCCCCAGACTCCTCCGGGCTTTTAGAATCCAATACTGAGCTCTTTAAAGGTAGAGCACAAACCGGTTACAAGGCAGTTGAATATGCAAGAGTACCTTCCTCTATTCGTCTACTCAACTCTTACTGAGTGCTACAACCCAGCACCTAGATTTCTCTACCACTGAGTACTTAATTTCGAGTACTCAGCACAACACTCTCAATATTACAATTGAAAACAAACTTGTTCTTTTTCAGATAAAGAACACTTTAGATGATTACAAACAATCAATCTAGCATTTATACAAAGAATAGAAAGTTGGTGTAAGATCTCTTTCTTGTTTTTGAGTGCTTTGAATTTGTATCTTTCTCACTTGTATTTTCCGTATGTTTCGGCAATGATCCAAGAGAATTGCTTGTCCTTTTATAGTTGTACTTTGAGGATCAAATGATTTGAATTTGATTTGTCCATTGAATCCAAAACGGCTCTTTTGGGGGACAAACTTCTGGTCAGCTTCAGATGTGCAGACCAATCATGTTTTCTGATTTCTTCAGATGTCAGGCTTGTCTTCTTCCTGCAGGCTTTGTCTTCTTGCGGCAGTTTGTCTTATAGCAACGAACAGTTGACCCATGCATCTCGGAATTTGGCTTTTGCGTAATTCCAAGGCTTCAATTATTGGTGCAGAGAGTTGTCGGATTTGTCTTTTAGCTAACGGATCGTACATGCTGTCCTGAAGATCACTCAGCTTTACTTCGATATTCATTGTCTTTGATTGTCACCAAATCTCATACTGAGTTCTTTTTCACTCAGCTTCCATGGTCAGCTTCGTTCTGCAAGATCTAGTTCTGAAGCAGACTTCTTTTATGCTGAGCTTCGTTCCACTCAGCTTCTTTGATCAGCTTCATTCTTAAGTTGTTGTTTTGAAGATGACTTATCTTCTCTTGTGCTGAGTTGCTCTTCACTCAGCTTGTATTGTGTTCTCATGCTGACTTTGTCCTGTCTTAATTTTTATTTCCTTTTGCATTTATGTTTATACTCAATATTGAACAAACGAATTAGTACAGTTAAATCAAAGCACTTAAATTTAATTGTCTCTTATTAAACTTAAATGATTTTGTCAAATCAAAATCTTGTGGAAAGGTGTTTCAACAATGGTGCCCCCAAAGAAATATGTTTTTGAAGGTCTCTGATGCTGAAAAAATAGGAGCTAAAATTGGTTCTCTTCTATGAAGCACTGATACTTTTTGGAGGTCAACGTTCGCGTATCCGATACTCCGAGTACGGGGACACGGCGGGATACGTACGGGACACGGCTGGAAAGTATCCCCTTTTTTCTTTTCTTTTTTAAATTAGGGGATACATGGGGACACTCTAGAGACACGTCGGGGATACTTCAGAATACTTTAGGGTTTTTAAAAAAAAATTGAAAGTATAGGGTTTTGTTAAAAAAACTCAGAAAGTATAAGGATTAAAATTAAATAACCCCACCCTACTAGTATATTTGTGTTTTTATAATGACTTTATGAATATGATTTGTGATTTATATATTTATGTATCTTTTGAATTTTTCATTATAAATTATATACATTATTAATTATATATAAAATTTGTTGTATCCCCGCCGTACCCGTATCTCATATTTTTTAGAAATATCGTTTGCCGTACCCGTACCCATATGCGTACCCGTATCGGTGTTTCATATGTACTCTTATATTATGAAGACACATGATAGAATTCAACTATATTAAACATGTTTCAAAAAGAAATTTATTCACATCAATAATAATATAAACAATATTAATGGAATTATTGGAAAAGTTAGGAAAATGAATTATTTATTGTAGGTCTAATACACAAATAACCTCCTGAACTTGTCCAAATGTTGCAACTGCCCCCCTCAACTTTCAATTGTAACAACTTACCCCTCAAACTTGTCCAATTGTAAGACATAACCCCAAATTGGGATTTTTTTTACCCCGTACTTGAAGCAACCGTAAAAATGTTTTCCCGAATTCGTATCACGCTATGAAATCTTCAATGGAGCTATTTCTCCACATAAACACATTTTCACCCACATAATATCCCAAAACTTTGAATCAAGAAATCACTAAAAAAACGAATAGCAATAACAAAAAGAAGAAGAAGAAGTTAAAGAATAAGTTGAAGAATTGAGGATTTGGTTACTTAAATACTGATTTTTTTGGGTCTAAAGATCTGATTATTACATTCCACGAGCGTTTGCAGCTTTTGTATTTCACGTGTTTCTTCAATTGCAGTCCGTGTCAGCAATTTGGGGTTCTGTTTTACAATTGAACAAGTTTGAGGGGTTATGTTTTACAATTGGACAAGTTTGAGGGGTAAGTTGTTACAATTGAAAGTTGGAGGGGGCAGTTGCAACATGTGAATTAGAATTAAAATCCTAATCAACGAGTATTGCTCATCATTGGTGTGGTGCCACAGCAGGAATTTTCACATGCACTTTAATGAGCAAGTGAATTTGCTCATTCACCGTTAGATATAGACTATTAAATCTAAGTCTCATGCTTTAAATCTCTACCTTAGAATTCTAATAAATGTAGATGTAACGGTGAATGAGCAAATTGTACTTGTTCATTAAGGTGCATGTGATCAGAACTGAGTGTCACAAATGCTCTAATGATAAGTTTCCTTAGCATATGAGGATCAATATTTTAATTATAATTCACATTTTGTTTGTATTGAACCGTGTGCTAATATTTATATCTGGTATTTCAAAGTTGCATTACATGATATACCACAGTGAGTTTGTATTATAAAAAAGTGTCGTCTTGGTTCTCATTTTTATAGTTACTTTTTATTTTTTTCACTCCAAAACAGTAGAATAGAATAGAATATTTAATTAAAATAGGAAAACAGTTCATTCACAGTGGAATAATTAGGATACATTTTATTAATTTATTCAAGACAATATACTAGTAGCAATTTTCATGCATTCATCATCTACAGATTTTAATATCAGTTTATTATGCTGCACAACTACGTGTATCGCACATCCTGATACGTATTTCTCCTCATACATGCCCAAGGCACCAAGTCGTTCGTGAGTCGGGTCAACAATTTAACACCATGTTGTGTGCTGGGTGATTCATTTAATGCCACACTGTACTTTAACCAATACACAATGCTAAATTTTAATTGGTTAAAGTGCGTTCGTGTCATTAAATTATTTCTATCATTTCTCACCATATGTTCATGTGGCACGCAACTGAAACTTCTCATTGTCTCAAACAAAATCAAATTTCATAAGGATCTTCACCGAATTGTACTTCATTCCCTCACAGTCATGGAATTTAAGTGCTCGAATTCCTCTTCTTAACTCCCAAACAGGAAGGCATGTTTGGCCGCCAAAGTCATCCTTTTCCGACATGTCATACTCATTAACTTCAACACAGAGCACAGCAAGTTCTGGAACAGTTAATGGGAATTCAAATTCCTCATTCCAAACAGGCGTCCAATTGTTTGTCACTGTCTCTGTCTTCTTTGCTGCTATGTCCGCAGGAACTCCAGCAATCCGTACCTGCAGACAACGCAAAACAATCACCGAAATATACTAATGGATATTATGGTCAAACATGTTGATAACAGCAAAGACATTATATTATGTTATGTTACATTATATTACAGTAGTCGCATGCTCTAAGATAAAAATCTGAGAGAAAAGAAAGACAAAAATCTGTTTCATACCAATTAATCATAGAACAAGAGTGAAGAGAGAAGATATCTACATACTCTAACATAAAAATCTGGCGAGGAGAACACATCAAAACTACTGAACTCACTGCGCCATCCTTCCCCCATATATACTTTCACCTATTAAGCAAAACAATGGTGAAGTTACTGACAAAAGCAAAGTACCAAGTCATCATACAAGGAAGATTAGTACAAGGACCTGAAAAAACTGGCCCTAATCAATCTTTCTGACAATATAAGAACTCACTTTCAAAGTTGTCTTTACAGGCAACTCAGCTCTAGGATCAAAAACCTCTCCTTGTGAGCCAGACTCCAACAGAAAAGATGGTTTCTTCACATAACCGCACCCACCGTTGGCTTTGAACATACCATGCATCAACCAAAGTGATTTTCCGTGTCCCTGTCAAAGAAAAATCTGATAATCAGAAGTTGGTAGTAGCACATTTGAACATAATTAAAACAAAAAATGTGTTTGATGCATTAGCAGACAGTGACATGAAAACTAATAGAAGGCTGGAGAACAGAAAACAAATTTCAGGGCATGAATGCTTATAATTTTCTATTAGCTCGTTAAAGAATCAATGAAGAAAAAAAAAAACAAATTGTTAGGAACTACAGCAATGTTAACAGTACACATCTCAACTCCAGCTTCTTTTATCTAGTTTGTATGAATAATTTAGATATAAAGATTTATGAACGTATACCTGCATATTAAAAGCAACCATTTGAGCTCCATGCATCCACGCAATCAATGGATTATAGTTGGATGAGTCAATACGAGTACCCTTTGGATACACCCTTAGTATATTTCTTTGGGTAAACCTGCATCACAAGCACTCTCATCATACACCTAAGAGCTTGGTTTTACACGCAGTTACAGACAAGTGATGATAATAAATGCATGCTTTTGCTTATAGTTGTGAAGAAGTACAATATTTAACTTATAGAGCAACAGGATATACTGCCTTTGCAAGAACTGAAACATAGAATGCAGATTTGGATAAAGAGGAAAAAGTATTGAAAAATAATTACTTGACAAAATCCAACTCCAATTATTAGAAACCTATTCAACCATGAAACTTCTATTGCTAAATATCATTGGTGCCTCTCTCACATCATAAAATTTTCCCAAACAAAAAATATGCACGGTTAAATAATTTGGTGTTGTCAGAACATTTGCAAATACGCATTAGCACCTGACAATTTCTTTTCCATGATCTTCTGCAGCATCTTCAAGTTGTGCCTCACTTAAGCTAAGACGTCTCACTTTCTGAGGATCTACTTTCAGGCATATATCTAGTCCACCTTTAGGCTTACCAGCATGAATAGCAATTAAAAGTTTGTACTCTGGAGCTCTGATATGCTTCGATTTGATGTTTCCTACATCAATATCTTCCTCATCATCACTACTATCATCCAATTCATTCTGCAAGAAGAAAGTAATTGAAGAGCCGAAACAGGAAAATTCGATATGCAAAAATTTCACAATCATCTGGACACCTTGATGTCAGCCTTAATATCTTTCTCACAAGCTTTTCCATCAGGTGCAGCTTCCCTGCTTCCTAAAGCACCATCCCCCTCCTTGACGTCTTTGTCTTCGAGGTATTCCTTTGGTGGTTTCGTTGATATTATAACTCGCTTCTTTAAGAATTCTGGTGAAGGAAATTCCTTAAAACGTTCTGAGCCAGGACAGAACAAGATGTCTCCAAATGTTTGAGTGACCATCTAGAAATATATCAAAGAATAAATTAGACTATAAGAGCTTCATATGCCCACAAAACAACCAAAACTCACCTCAGCGACTTTAGCCTGAAGATCTGGAGTGAGGTGATCCTCTAGAGTTATAACAACTGGATAATCAGAGGCAGTAAAGGCATGCTCCTTGATAGACCTCAAGCATTTGATAAGCGCTACTGGAGTTGTCAGAGTCCTACATGAATGAAGTTGAAATAGGTAAAAGGCAATGTGGACATATTTTATTCAAGTTGCTTAGAAGTCCTATGAAAAAAAGGCAAGCCATCTTAGAAGTTTATTTTTCGAATAAGATGCACAAAAATGTAAGGTGGCTGTAAGTGACCGACGTAAATTTGATCAATCGCCATTAGATTTAGGTTTATTAAATTTAAGTCATAGAATGATTTTAATTTCAACCACAGGATTCTAATAAACCTAAATCTTACCAAACTTACCAAGTGAAAACCACCCGCAAAAATCTATTATCCTATAAGCTGATCCTTCTTTGAATTTGATCAATAAAAATAATACTATTTTTATTCATTCAAAATGAGAATTTTTTTTTAATTCCTAGACCACAAACATAACAATTGAAGGAAAAAGAGAAGTACAGTCTAAATCACTGTATCAACAATTCTTATTCTACTTTGATTTTCCGTTTTGAGTGGTAATCAGATTTCGTTGTTTGCACAACAGTGTACCTCCCGTGAAGAACTTCCACATCATCCTCATCTGAGTTAGGCCATAAATCCAATTCAATTACTCTCACACCTTTCTTCAGGGCCTCTATAATGGGAACATCACTACAGTCACTGCTAAGTTGGTTCCCAGTTAGATACGAATTGTGCCCAGTCCATATGAAATAATGCGACAAAGGAGCTGTCATATCTTGATGTACCTAAAACCCAAGAAATATTCATCAAACCAAGTTAAACCAAGTTAAAACAAGAACTAAACAAGCGTCTACAGAAACTGGAAAGATATAATTATTTCCACCGACATATTTAATTCTTAATTAACAACCACTCCAATATCAGACAAAATCCACCTGCACATTACAATCTAGCACATAGATCCTAGAAAGTGACATGAATACTGTTGCAATACGGAGATGATGAAGTATAGGTAGGATAATATTGTGCAGCTTATTGTGATTTACAAAACAGTAGCACATTACAAATTCAAAAAAATTATGTGCACAAATTCTTACTTGAGCAAATTGTTAATTTAGAAGGATTTTTGCCTAACGAGTTTTTCATTCTTACTAGAGCAAAATGCTCCAATATCTTATTGCTTGACCTGCTTTTATGATATGGAGCAGAACCCGCCAAATCTTCATTTTAATTCTAAAATAATAATATAGGAAGGAAAGGGGGAAAAAGAAAAACAGAATAAAACAAAAACCGAATCTACTTTTCAGTATAAAAATCCAAAGAAAACAATAAGAAGAATTCAGCTAACTCCCAATCAAAATTAGCTACTCAGTGCTGATAACAAAAAAGAGGAAAAAAATACAAAATCGATCTATTATGAAAGAAAGAAGTAAAGTTTACCCCTCGTTTGAGATCGATCGGAGGATTCATGTCGCCGAAAAGGTATTTAATAAATGCGTCAAGATTGAGACCTTTATTATCATGAAAATGATCAAAAATGGCCTGTGCTTCGTCCACTGTAGCATTGTCTTGCTTTTGGATCTCAACGAGGAACCGACGGAGATGATCAATGGTCATAAATCCATTCGCCGAGTAGTTTCTGAACAAAGCGTTGATCTCCTCCGGCACCAGAGTCATTGCAACCTTGATTTTCCGTTATAGTCGTTGATATTGAAAATTCGGAAGTCTTAGCAGTTAATTAACGCCCTTGAGTCTCTTTTCTTTTTTAGAGAAAGGACAAAGAACAAAAGCAGATAATGAGATAAATTAATTAAAGTGATTCTCTTTTTTTTAATTAAAAATTGAGGTCGGCAACGGAAATGTTATATTTCGTTTCTGTCCTTGTCTTCTTATGCATTCATTTATGGTGGTTGGTTGGATAAAATTATTTGAGAAAATTAAATCTTGGCTTAATATATCATTTTCTGAACTTGTATAAAATGGTTAATTGGTCCCTAAACTTTTAAAATATTTCGATAGCCTCTTAAATTTATATAAAATATTAACTTGCGTAAAACATAATCAATTGATTATTCGGCTGTAAAAAAGTAAAAGTTAAATGCGAAACATGTATAACACGTGTCTTAGAATGTTATTACATAATTCAAGAATAGAGTAAAAATGAAGTTATTACTTGTTCAACTATAAATCTTGTATTCTCTAATATTACAATCGCAATACTTCGATCTTGATTGTTTAACTTTTTTAAGACGCGTGCAATACATTTTCCGCATTTAACTTACTTTTTTTGCAACCGAGTGATCAATTGATTACGTTTTACGCAAGTTCAGGGGGCTAACTGAACATTTTATGTAAGTTCAGGAGGCTATCAAGACACTTTGAAAGTTCAGGGGACCAATCAACGATTTTAGACAAGTTCAGGGGCAAATGATGTATTAAGCCTTAAATCTTTTAACAACTTTATTTTCTTAGCACAAAATTTATGAAACTAATATTCTCTGAATATTCCCATTCAATGTTTAAAAATAATTAGTTTTGGAGTAAATAGAATTATTCATGTGCTTTTAAGAAAAAATATTGATTGATTGAGGATGTTTAAAAAAAATATATATTGATTGAATCTCACAGATATATTCAGTTTATTCTCACCATTATCATTGTCTTTTAGAATCGTTTTACCTCAGACTTCCACCCCGATGGAACTCTTTGGAACCAGATCATTACAAGCTCACTAGCTTTGTTTGGTTCATTCTAAAAGTGGATTACTAAACCTAACCACTATTTCCCACCCCTAACCCCGTGAAAAGATGAAACTGCTCTTGCAACAAATTCACTAATCCTCTCAAATTTCTAAAAGCATCTCCAAGAGACTCTTAGTAGACTCTCTAAAATAATATAAATAATTAACTCTTAGTGATTTAAGAGTGACTAAGACATATCATCTCCAACAATACTTCTTATATTCAATCCTTATTTATTATTTTATCATTAAAATTATTAATTGTTGTTATATTTACCAATAGTGTGAGGAGAGAGAGTCATCAATACTAAATTATTAATAAAAAATGAATTAAGAGGCACTAAGAGGTGGAAAGAGGCTCTCTATTAATAGAGAGGATGGAGAGGCTCTTAGTAATTTGAGGAGCCACTAAAAGGCTGTTGGAGCTGATTTTTCATTCTCTCACCTCAAATTTTAACTTAAGAGCCAATTTAAGAGGTTGTTGGTGATGCTCTAAATCCTCTCCAAAACTCAAAACTCTCTCAAATCTAATCCGGGCTAATTTGGTAAAGAAAAAACATGGAAAACGACTAATGCTATGTAATTTTGTTCGAAAATATGTTTTATTTACAGTTGTTTATAATAAAAGCGAATGATTTTTTAAAAAATCATTTTTCGGTATCGGGGCATGTGAATAATATGCCTCCACCACAAGTGGGGCGTATGAACATCACGCCCCACCACAGGTGCAGGCATATTATTCATATGCCTCCACTTGTGGTGGGGCGTGATGTTCATACGCCCCATCTGTGGTGGAGGCATATTGTTCATATGCCTCCACCTGTGGTGGAGCGTGATGTTCATACGCCCCACCTATGGTGGAGGCATATTGTTCACATGCCCACGTGTGATTTTTTTTTTCAATTTTACATTTTAATTATTATTATTCTAAATAATTATAAATATTATAATTATTCTAAAAAAATTTAAATATTATAATTATTAACATGAATTATAATTATTAACATTATAATTAAATAATATACATGAAGCATCAAATATGTATTAAAATGTGTTAAAAATAATAAGTTCTAAAGAATTTTAAATATTAAACAATTACAACAAGTCAATTCGTCCGGTTCCATTCCTCCATAGATCGGTGTGTGATAGATTTAAGAAAGATTGTTCACATACCCACTTGTGATTTTTTTTCCAATCGTACATTTTAATTATTATTATTCTAAACAATTATAATTATTCTACAAAATTTTTAAATATTATAATTATTACATTATAATTAAATAATATACATGAAATATCAAATATGTATTAAAATATGTTAAAAAAATAAGTTCTAAACAATTCTAAATATTAAAAAACTACAACATGGGCATGTGAACAATCTTTCTTAAATCTATCACACACCGATCCATGGAGGAATGGAACCGGATGAACTGACTTGTTGTAATTTTTTAATATTTAGAATTCTTTAGAACTTATTGTTTTTAACATATATTAATACATATTTGATACTTCATGTATATTGTTTAATTATAATGTTAATCATTATAATTCAAATTATAATGTTAATAATTATAATATTTAGAATTTTTTAGAATAATTATAATATTTATAACTATTTAGAATAATAATAATTAAAATGAAAAATTGGAAAAAAAAAATCACACGTGGGCATGTGAACAATCTTTTTTAAATCTATCACACACCGATCCATGGAGGAATGGAACCGGACGAATTGACTTGTTGTAATTTTTTAATATTTAGAATTCTTTAGAACTTATTGTTTTTAACATATTTTAATACATATTTGATACTTCATGTATATTATTTAATTATAATGTTAATAATTATAATTCAAATTTTTGATTTTTTGAATTATAATGTTAATAATTATAATATTTAGAATTTTTTAGAATAATTATAATATTTATAATTGTTTAGAATAATAATAATTAAAATGTAAAATTTGAAAAAAAATTCACACGTAGAAATGTGAACATCACGCCTCACATTATTTAATTATAATGTTAATCATTATAATTCAAATTATAATGTTAATAATTATAAAATTTAGAATTTTTTAGAATAATTATAGTATTTAGAATTGTTTAGAATAATAATAATTAAAATGGAAAATTGAAAAAAAAATCACACGTGGGCATGTGAACATCACGTCTCACCATGTGGTGAGGCATGTGGCTATCACGCCTCACCACGTGGTGAGGCATGTGATAGCCACATGCCCACGTTCCGTAGAGAGAAATTTTTTTTTACAAAGACTAAAACAATAAGGGCAGTTTCGTCATTTCACGGGGCTAGGGGTGGGAATTGGTGGCTAGGTATAACAACACCATTCTAGAATGAGAGTATCGTGCATGGAGAGTTGACTCTAATACCACTTGTAACAGTCTGGTCAATACCATATAGATGTTGTTTGCTTTGCTTTAAATCTAATTTATTGGATCTTACAACTTTAAAACGTGTTTATATATATTAAAAATCTATTTTACTAATAACTTCAGTCACTCTTCCTTCTTTTTTTTATATATTGATTTAGTTCATTTATATCATCATCATAAATTCCTTTAGATCGTTTAATTTTTTTACCTTAGTGCCACTCTTCATCAAGATTGGGTTATTATAATTTATTTTCTATTCATTTTTTGTGCAATAATGAGAACAAAAGGTAGGGTTCAATTTATACAAGACAAATTTAAGATCCTGTTTAGTAGCGGATAATCGATTTTGTAATGAATATTTATTATATTAGGGCTCATTGCATATTTCGTTATCCGCTTTATTTTTGTTATAATGAAATCATAAATATATTATTTAAGTTTTTTTATAAATTTATGTAATGGACAAAAAAAATGAATCATCTTACAAAAAGCAGTCTTGTGTTTTTATTATCTACAAGTGCTATTAAATAATAAAATTAAAAGAAAAATTAGTACAATGAAAATACAAGAAAAAGAACAAAAAGAGGAAGAGAAAAACAGAAGACAATAAAACTAAGAAAAATAGGGGAAAACTAGAACAATGAAAATAACGAAAAAAAAAATCTTTTCTCTTTTTTTTACTCTTTTTATTATTTTTTATTATAAAAAATAAAAATTTATGATTATATTTAATTAAATAAACATAGTGTACCAATAATTATATTTCATCAAAAAAATCTGTTAACGTAATATAGTAATGGAATTATTATTTTATCCACTACATTACATACTTCATTGCATTTCGTATATCAAACGCCACCAAAAAAACAAAGAATTGCTATAATTACTATCTCTATATAGACCTTTCATAGAGATTTATACTTTCTCTTACTATTCAACGATCGAGAACTTCTACAGTGGATCGGGTGCAATGGACCCAACTAATGAAAAAAGAGAATCATGCTACCTCATTGGAAGATTATTGGTGTTAGGAAAGAAAGTGCACAATTGTCACGTTTCTATTGGTAAGGTCCAATGGATCGGCCATAGTAGAATTTATCTTCAACGACCTAGGCATTAAAGAGTTCCTAAGAGACCACCCAATTTAACCTTCTCTATTTACATATGATAATGCCATTGAAGTCGGGATCCCTTTTCGATCACATGTAAAAGGAGAATGTTAGATCAAGTAGTAACATGAAAACTCTCTAATATGAGAAATTTTTAACATTTATATCTTTTATATTTTGTATGGTTTACCATGGTATATTTGACTCCTAAGTTAGACATGATATTTTATTTTGGTCCCTTCAATAGTGTGTACATTTTTCGTTGATAAATTGGATTACTTTTTTGAGTTGATTAGACATTTTTTAACCTGAATGTATAATTTTTTTATACAATCATCGATCAATCATCTAAGGCTTCAAAGTATTATGGAGGTCATTTATTCAAAATGTTTTCTTATCATTGATATATTATTTAGTAACATTTGTTTTTTTGACTTATCTAAAATGTCATTTTTGTTTCCATATCTTATTATTTGTTAATATTTCCACCCACCTATTAAAATTAGTGAAATTTTAATCAACATGAATTGTAAGTTAACAAATTCATTTAAATTTTTAGTAGTTCAGTTAACAGTTTTATTTAATTTTTATGGATTCTATTACGTAGATTAAGGTTTTAATAATAGTTAACTTGCCATCTAATAAGGTTGCGCCAATTTTGATACATTGAGGGCAAATGTTGGTGGGAAATTTGGTAAAAATATAATATAATATCTTATTAATGATGGTGCCCGCTATGGTTATTTTGTTTTTTACAAAGTAACGTTACTTGGTGTGTTTTCACCATTGGATGATGGAGCATAAAATTAATCCAATGGTGAATATGAACACCAAGTAACGGTACTTTGTAAAAAACAAAGTAACTATAGCGGACACCTATTAATGATAGGTGGATTGTTATTATATACAATCTAAATATTTCAAATATACTCTTTTTGATCCACAATACATGTCTTTTAAGGTTAATATACATTAATTAAGAAATGTAATTAATTTTAAGTAAAAAACTTTGTTACCCTTGTATTAATTACATCTGCTCTTAACTTTATCTATTCTCATGGTAAAAAGTCAACTTAAATAAGGGTATTTGGTAAAAGTAAATTAATGTGCATAGATTGAAACAAAATGTCATGTATTATGGAACAAACAAATTTCTCTAGAAAAACTTCTATTATGGACCGGGAAGAGTATATAACATTTACACACAAATTACCATATTATCTTTTTGCCTTGATTTTTGAGTTTCTTCAGCTCTAAGTGAGTAATTATTAGATTTCTTTCTTTAGTTCGTCTATTTCAAATCTGATTTTAGGGTTTTCGTTGTCCAAAGTTCAAAAATTTCACTTTTTGTTCTTCTTTTACATATTATGTCCAGCCATCTTCGTGACTTTATTTCGATTCTTTCAAGTCTAGTTTAGTCCTAAATTTTGCTTTATTCATGTTCCCAACATCCTGAATTTCATTTTAGGCTTTCGTTTTTTTTTTCCAATTCCGTGTCCGAAAACACATTTTATATACGTTTTTGTGTTTGGATTTTCTATTTCAGCTTTCAAAATTTTATTTCTATTTAGTTTTTATAACACCAAATCAATTCACACTCGATATCCAACTTAAAATCATTCGTCAATCCCAATTCTAAATCTAAAATTCCTCAAGCATCCAATTTTTTCACCATTAAATCAATATTAAGCTTTTGCATTCAAAGTGTTTATATTAACGATCGTTCATTCAATACGCTCTCACACTCATGAAATCAAGACCAACTCCAGCTCAAGACTTGTTCAAACTAGCCATTTATTGACCCAAAGTTTGTCGGTTTCAATTGCTTTTAATTTTATTTTTAGCATTTCAATTTCATTATTTCATTTCCACATTCAAATTGTTATATTGCTCATATTTTAATAGTTTATAATCAACATCTACAATTGATTTAGCCATTTTTTATAATAGATATAAATTTGATTGTAATTGCTTCTATTTCATTACTTTCTTGTAATTAAACAATTCTTTATCAATAAAATTGACTTTTTATTTTTGGACACGATTATCTTTCTAGTAAAGCTTCTATAGTGGTACTAGAAACCTAAAAAGGATTTTTTTTTCAATATTTGCGTCCGACATCAATCGTTTCGTTTAGAAATTAAGTTTTTCGCGAGCATTTTTCATCACTTTAACCGCCCGGCACGTCCGCACTCAATCCACAATGACAATGTTGAAATTTCCAATATTACGAAAATATTGCTAACAATAATTAAATTATGAAAAAAATAAGAAAATGCAAAAGTCAAATATTCCAAAATAAAGTAATACATGACCAAAATTTTAAAATTTGCTTTAAATATATTTGTGGTACCGGTAACTTTTCAACTACGAAAATTCCAAATTGACAAAAGAAGAAAGACTTGGAATACGAGGGCTTTGTACGTTTATAAGGATAAAGACATAAAAGCTTCTTCGTCCTTACGAATTTAATACCCAAATTCTACCAAAAGAAGAAAGAAAATACCCAAATGAAAGGAGATAAAATGCTGCAAAAATAAATGAAGATAACTGTACGCATGAAATTATTAACAAATTTCAGACCTTGCCATAAAAAGAATTCTGGTATTACATATGAAAAAATATGGCCTAAAAAATGGTGATGTAATTAATGGTATAATTAAGGCCCGGATACATCAGGAGTCTCCTAAAGTTGACTCGAAAAGCCGATTGGTCCCCTGAACTTTAACGATATCTCATTAACCCCTTAACTTGCTTAAAATAATTTGATCGACCTTCTAGTGACACATGACCTCCTAGTGATATGTGGTAGAGTAAACGGCAATTTGGAGAAGTTAATCCGCATATTAATTTAAGCAAATATAGGAGGCTATAGATCACTTGAAGCAAGTTCGTAGTCATTAGGACACCTTAAGTAAGTTCAACGGGCTATATGTCATTTTAAGTAAGTTTCGGGAGGCTAAGGAGACATCTCTTAAGTTGGGCCAATAGGATTTTTGGACCAAATATAGATGGCTTGATGTATTCAGCATATAATAAAATTTACAACTTCAATAAATAATTGTATACCACACCTACTCTTTGCTGTCTAAAGAATCTGTCCATGTGACAACAATCTTGCAACCTAAGTATCCACTACAACTTCATGCTTCTCCGAATTAATTTGAAACCTCTTGCTGTGAGTTTCATCAATTTCAAGGGACAAACCTTCTGGCTTCCCAATTTTCTGTTTCAATGATATAAATAAACTATGACTCAGCATTATTCCCATAATCATAGCATCAACAATTATTCTAGATGCTTATTGCAAAAGAAAAGGCAAAATCATTTTCAATTGATTAAGCCAACACATTCAATAATAGTTTCATTTCTCTATAAGAAATGAGGAATCTTATCCAGCTCAAAAGATCAGATGTGCAGCATCTACTTTTTATGATGGTATGATTTGTCTAGTTAAAGAAGCTTTCACAAAATTCAAAGGTTCTCACAGCAATCCGTATAAAGAATACGTCGATTTCACAGGTGAAAATATGTGTACCTTATTTAGTGAAGAATCACTCTGTCGTTCAAGTTCATGTATTTGTTGCATTGTCATCCCAAACCATTCATCAATCCAACCAAAACAATTCCGATGACTCTCTAAAAAGAGTGCTTTTTCACCCTGCATAAGTCAATAAGAAAACATGTTTTACATTGCAACGCAAAGAAAAGAGATGCACATAGGTGTGCATAAGTCAATAAGAAAATATTACTTGGGCCAAAATGGCGTTCTATTCGTTAATGAAAGTACAATCAACTTTACTTTTGGCATTTTCCATCATAAGCTTGTTGTATTTTCTCTTTTTAGCATGTATCTTTGTTAAAAAGGCAGAGCAATCATCCTCTCCAAATCTTCAATATAAATATTACAAAGAGAACGATAGAGTTTACCCCTAGCAAAGCCTGTTCAAGTCGATAACCAAATCCCCAGTAGGGTGCATCTATTGTGACCAACTTGTATGCTGTCATTACTGGTTTACATTTGTCCTGCAATATCAATATGCTACAGTTAACAACTGTAAAGTAAATCGGTATGAGTATTTCAGAGATGCACAATACATTACATCAAAAGAGTGCAAGTCAGATTAAATAAGTAGCTAATGTGATGTGTTCAATAACTACTTTGCAAGATACGAACCTGCCAACCATCCAAAAGGGGACCCCTGCCAGTTCTTGAAGACTTGAATTTACTGAAGTCTGTATTGTTATTTCCAACAGCATAACTCCAATAATCAGTTGCTGCTGAAGCTATATCAATGTATTCAACCTCTCTAGCTGCTAGTTGTTCTTTAGTTAAACCGTGTACCTAGTTTGTCAAGCACCAAAGTCACATGTTGGAAATTCTACAACATTCACCTCTTCACATGATATTAGATTATCAATTTTGTGAACTTCACACGAAAGGAAATGTAAAAATATTATAAAAGACTTACATTTTCTGATTGACCGTTGTCAGCTTTATGAATGGTTTCCACAGTTAAAGAAAACTTAGTGAAGTATGGGCACTGCAAAAATTTCCAAACCAGAATGAGCTGCTGTGAACTGTTACATGGAAATATGTCCATGTATGAATTTGTAAGAATTAATCTCTTTAACCAAGAAGCAATGATTATTACCTTGATTACTGTTGGTGAGACATCCATTTGCAGAGAACAAAGAGCAACATGCCAATATAAGTCAGTTGATACAATATAATACAAGACTTACACATACACAAAATAAATATTAATACTCTAGCAAGAGAAGCCGCAAACCTGTTTTGCACCTTGGATATGCATTCCAAGCTTCTTCATGCATGACAAGAGCATCTGCCGGTGCAAATGTTGTAAGCCATGTAGGTGCTTTGCTGAGAAAGAATTGTGTAAGAGCAAGGTTTAAATTTTATGTCCAAGAATTTCATTAAAAGTATACCATGAGCACGCATTAAAGAGTACATTTTAAGATATGGCTAATTATCAAGTACCAACATATTGGAGAAAATAGATAAATTTAGAGCGAATTTTGCAACTTCACATATCAGCAATTTCAATCAGTCAAAACTATGAAGGCTTCCTCGAAACAGATACAAGGGGGATAGAGAAGGGAAAATGGAAGTAGAAATTCTGCAATCCAAAGTAAGCCATGAATTCTCTCCGGAAAAGAAAAAGGAGTGAAGACTCATCCCTTCTACTATCCAATTACTAAATTCCTTTAAATTCTTGCTAACCACTTTGACCATCAATCTGTGTATGAACCAACTTTCATCATCCAAAACAGATGAATAGCCATAAAAATCAAACTCAATATTCGGATTGTTCACCAGAATCTCAATGCATTCAACACACTCACCCAAATATAAGAGAAAACTTCCCTTCCCCTTCCTCACTTATTTTGCTCATGATATAAAGATAAGGGTAAACATTTGAAGTACTTTTTGTATAGGTCAAAAACAGAACAGAAAACAGAGTTTGCTTGCAGTTGTGATTTGTGAGACACAAAGAGCACCATGTGAAGTAAAGTAGACCACAGCTACGTTATTAAACAATTAAATTACCTTTGCAACCGATATACTTTGGATGTGTATTGACATATTCCCAAAACTTCATCCTCTGTAAGCCTATTCTCCAAGACTTCAACACCCTCGGTACTATTCGTATTTTGTTGTTGCATCTTCATCACCATGTACTTCTGGGCTATCTGATACTGTAAACACCCAAAACAAAAAACATATTTTTCTCTTAAAAAGTTATAAAAAAAAAAAAAGTTCCATTAACGGCATAAATCAACAAATATTTTATTGATACCTCTTCCAGTGATATAGGCATAGCAATTCGGCTTCACAGGAAAAACCCCATCGAAAGAAAACAAGTCAAGGATATATCCAAAGCGCCAATCAAAATAACATATGGAATTGCAGTTTATTGTATTAGGATGGATTGAAGTAAAATTGCAATCAGTTATTCACCAGAGCTACAATAAAACAAAAATCCAGAATATTGAGTTTTGAATCAACGAATTCACAGAATTCTTAACTCGGCCAATTAATATCAAATTCGCAGTCAACTTAAAATGATTCAACCAACCATTAACAAATACAGATAGGAAAAGAGAAGAAGGATACAATTCTTTGATCTGAACCATTGTTCTTCGATTGTAGCAGGCCTTATCAGTGGCAGATTAGCTTGAAAAGAAATTAGAAAGAGCAGAAGATGAGGGGAGAAAATAATAGATGGAAGATTGATAGAAAGAAAGAAATGAAGAACGAAGAGAAGTACAAGTGGAAGGAGGAGGAGGAAAGCGCGTGCGTGATCGGGTATATATCGAAGGTCGTCAAAAGCGCAGGCTGAAGCTTTGTGAAATGTAGGAACAAAGGCGGGTGGGGGTTGAATATTGGCGTAAGCGTGTGTCCAAGTCTCTCTTCCTTAGAATTAGAAAAGTCGCCGGCGTCTCCTTCTATCTGAGCCTGGTTGTCTTTTTCGAGCCGGCGAACCTCACATTTGGTTACTTATTTATTATCCAACTATGCTTGCTTATCTCACGTGCTAATAATTAAGCTCCACTTCATTCAATATTCTTCTTCTTTTCCTTAAAAACTTTATTAATTTACTTTCAAAAGAAAAAGTATATTACTCTTAGTGGATTACTATATATAAACCGCCCCAATTTCCCACCCTCGGTCCTGAAAAAACACGATACCGCCTCTTAGCAAAAATTTGAAAACCCTAAACTCTCACGAACTCATTTCTTTCTGAAATCAGAGATTACACGTATAATGGCGAGCAATCTGTTATCCCCAGGGAGAAACGAGAACGACCAAGCCGCTCAAGTCGAGGTATTTTTCCGATTGAGCATATCTGATTTCTATTGATTTTTTTGCAAAAATTCGGAATAATGGACTATCGGGCGTATGAACATCACGCCCCACCATGTGGTGGGGCGTATGAACATCATGCCCACCTTGTGGTGGGGCGTGATATACACACGTCCAGTAGTCTTAAAATTGAATTTTAGAGGTTTAGGCACCGAAAAATTAACGAAATTGATCATAATGGAATCTAATGTTCGTTAGTTATCATTTGCAGGTTCTGTTGGAGTTTAGTGTCCTAAAGACAATTGTTTTAGGATATTAATATTAATGAATAAATTGTTTATTTGATCATTTGTTTAATCAGATATATAGCATTAAAATGTAACTATATATAAAGGCACAAATCTTTCATAAAGAAAGTAACCCTAAGTTTATTTAAGTAGTTATAAAGTGTTCATACAAGCATGAGGTGAGACTGTACTTTATAATAGACCAATAGACTTAAAGTAAACCCAAGTCAAGTGATATGTTATAAAGGTTGGCATATTACTGTTGAGACTTGCATGTAACAGTGTTTTCTGTCGAGACAGAAAGCTGATCTCACAAGCTTTAGATATTCAGATATCTAGACAGTTACATAGATCCGGTGAAGGAGTTCATTAGGATTGGGACCGGACTTGAGATAACAGAATGGATTGATTTATCTAATGTGTCAACTGTTCATCTCATTGGTATTAGTAGGTATAACTAATCCTCAGACTCAAACATTCGTTAATTAGTGATTCTGGATTATGGAGTCTGATACTTTGATTCTGTTCGAGCACGATCCAACAGGTGAGAGCCTGGGGTGTGTGAGAGCAGGGTTGGGTATCACACAAAGTAATTGCAGAATAGTTAATGTCAGATTGAGCATTCGTCACTCCCGATAAGTGGGAGATATATCCAAATGGCCGCTTGTGGTGAATTGACTGAAATCCTTACAAGGTGATACAGTTAAGAGTAGAAATGAACTTTTCACTTAACTTATCTTTTCAGAGTGAATTCAACCTGTACAAGTAAAATCGGACTTTTCATTATATGTAACCTTGACACGTTCCATGGTTATAAGGAATTGACCAACATGATATAGTTGATGAAGGATCGTATTATACTGTACCTAATGCAGAAAGGTTAACGTCAGTTATCAACCTGACTTCTTAATTGCTCTGGGGGAATATCATAGGTTCTGCTAGTAACAGCTCGCGACGGTATTCCGTTATATATATGTTGGAATTAATCGTGATGAATAATTTCAAAGGATATATACGGCAAGTGGCAATAAAGAACCTAATGGGTCGCATATGGGACTTGGAATCGGAGGACGAAAATGTAATTAGTGCGACATACATATATGGGTCGAAATTTGTATTAATTTAGGGATAAATTAATTTGATTAATAATTATAATTTAATTATAGTTATGAATTAAATTAAAAGATTATCTGATAATATTAATTAGAAGTTTTTATGTGATTGAAACTCTAATTAATTATCTCTAATATTAATTAATTATTAATTTGATTAATAATAATTATCTAGATATAATTAGTTATTATTTAGATAATGGTAAAGTGTTTATTTAATTATCTAATTAGGAATCATATTCCGAATAAGATTCCAATTATTTAATTACCTAACACAACTGGGATTAGGGTTTAGAGAAGTCTATAAATAGACTCCCTAACCCCATAAATTTCGACACACACAGAACAGGAGGAGAGAAATCGTTCCGTCTTTCGTCTCGGCTAATTTACTTTATTTCTTACTCCCCTTTGATCTCGTATCGATTTCCGTTAGAGGCAATCATTGCGATTGCTATACTTTAAAGGTTGATTACTGATTAGTTTTGTTTTTCTGTGTTGAATAAAAACGTTCGTTGCTCACGAGTTGATAATAAGAAGTTATGGGCACTTCGTTTGCAACAGTAGATAGTTCTTCACTAAAGGTATTACTTTCTATCCCTTTTTATATGAAATAACAATTAACAGATCTTGAAAAAGGAAATAGATAAAATTTTATTATTCCGCTACGTCTAGGCTTGTCTATTTTCCTACAGGTTCCGTTAGAAGACTTCAGAGGTAAAGGTGTAGATTATAGTGGAGAATTTTATCCTGTACAGATGTTTGAAACATACCAGAAAGCTGTTAACTGAGCAAAACAGACGGCGATTCGGCTTGGCTTCGAATTAACTATAGCTTCTCACAAGACAGGGGGTAAGTTTAAATGGATATTGGTCAAATGTGTCTGTGGTATAAAGAATACTCAAAGGACTAGGGATAAGGATATGGAGGAAGTAGTACGGAGGAATACGAAAACTAAATATTGTAGTTGCAAAGTACAGGTGAAGGTTATGGAAATCGCTGAATTGGGGGGTTGGGTGGTGAATGATGTTGCTGGAGAGAGAGGACAACACAATCATGGATTGGTTGTATATCGTCAGGGCTATCGACAGATGAGCGGACTAAGTCCCGGTTCAAAAAAAATAGTTCATCAAATGAGTGCAGCTCAAGCAAAGCCTTGTGCTATTTTTGCAGCAATTAAAGAAAAACACCCTGAGGATTGCCCGACCCAAAGACATGTGTATAATTACATGGAAAAAATAAGGACTAAGAGTTTTGAGGGTCGGGATGTAATCAATCAGTTTTATCGGCTTGCTATAGATATGGCTTACATACATTGGACGCAACCGGAGCCGGGCAACAATGTTGTGACTCACCTCTTTATGGCACATCCTACTTCGATCACTCTGTTCTGATCCTACTACTTGTTTGTTGGTATGGATTCAACATATAAAACAAACAAGTATAAAATACCATTTTTTGAGATCATTGAAATGACGCCTTCAAACAAGAACTTCTTGATTGCCTATGCAATTATGAAGGATGAGACTGAGGGTAGTTATATGTGGGTTTTAGGAATTGAGGCTTTTGCTTGGAGCTGATGTGCATCCGACAGCCATTGCTACTGACCGGGAGTTAGGATTGATGAGACCGGTTAGTGAGGTTTTTCCTGAAACTCATCATTTGTTGTGTACATGACATATTAATAAAGATGTGGAGGATAGAGTAGGCAAGTTATGTGGATTGAAGGACTTTGGAGTAATTTTTAAGAATACCAAATGGAAAAATATAATTGAAGCGCCGATAGTAGCCGAATATGAGGAGGTAGTGATAAGCATGAATAATACTTCTGCCAAATGGCCTCATGTGATACAATATGTGGAGACCACATGGCTAGTGCATAAGGAGAAGTTCTACCAAGCGTGGATGAACAAGGTGTTGCACTTAGGAAGCACAACAACATGTGTAGGAAAATAGACAAGCCTAGGCATAGCGGGATAATAAAATTTTATCTATTTTATCTATTTCCCTTTTCCAAGATCTATTAACCGTTATTTCATATAAGGAGGGATAGAAGGAAATACCTTTTCTGAAGTTCTATCTACAGTTGCAAACGAAGTGCCCACAACTTCTTTTATCAAATCCGAGATCTATGTATGGTTTGTTCAACACAGAAAACAATAACCGATTAGTAATCAACCTTAATAATAAACAATCGCAATGATTGTCTCTAACAGAATCGATACGAGATCAAAGAGAGAGTTAGAAAGAATGTAAATTAGCTGAGACAGAGACGGAACGATTCCTCTTCCTCTTCTATTGTGTGTGTCGAAATTTTGGGGTTAGGGAGTCTATTTATAGACTTCTCTAAACCCTAATCCCAGTTGTGTTAGATAATTAAATAATCAGAATCTCATTCGGAATAGGATTGCTAATTAGATAATTAAATAAACACTTCATTATCATCTAAATAATAACTAATTATATCAAGATAATATTATTAATCTAATTAATAATCTAATTATTGTTAGGGATAATTAATTAGAGTTTCATTCCCATTAAAATCTCTAATTAACATTATCACATAATCCATTAATTTAATTTATAACTATAATCCAATTATAACTATTAATCAAATTAATTTATCTCTAATTACTATATAAATTCCGGCCCATGTGTAGTGTTTGGCTAATTACATTTTCGTCCTCTGGTTCCAAGTCCCATATGTGACCCATTAGGTCCTTTATTGCTACTAGCCGTATATATCCTTTGAAATTAAATCATCACAATTATTTCAACACATATATAACGGAATACCGTCGCGAGCTGTTACTAGCAGAACCTATGATATTCCCCCAGAGCAATTAAGAAGTCAGGTTGATAACTGACGTTAACCTTTTTGCATTAGGTACAGTATAATATGATCCTTCATCAACTATATCCTGTTGGTCAATTCCTTATAACCATGGAACGTGTCAAGGTTACATATAACGAAGAGTCTGTTTTACTTGTACAGGTTGAATTCACTCTGAAAGATAAGTTAAGTGAAATTTCTATTTCTACTCTTAACTTTATCACCTTGCAAGGATTTTAGTTAATTCACCACAAGCGGCCATTGGATATATCTCCCATTTATCAAGAGCGATGAATGCTTAATCTAACATTAACTATTCTGCAACCACTTTGTGTGATACCCAACCCTGCTCTTACACACCCCAGGCTCCCACCTGTAATGGATCATGCTCGCACAGAATCTAAGTATCACACTCTGCGATCCAGAATCACTAATTAATGAATGTTTAAGTCTGAGGATTAGTTATACCTACTAATACCAATGAGATGAACAGTTGACACGTTTAGATAAATTAATCCATATTGTTATCTCAAGTCGGGTCCCAATCCTAATGAACTCCTTCACCGGATCCATGTAACTGTCTAGATATCTCTATATCTAAAGCTTGTGAGATCAGCTTTTTGTCTCGACAGAAAACACTGTTACATACAAGTCTCAACAGTGATATGCCAACCCCTATAACATATCACTTGACTTGGGTTGATTTTAAGTTTATTGATCTTGTTATAAAGTACAGTCTCACTTCATGCTTGTATGAACACTTTATAATTATTAAACAAACTTAGGATTACTTTCTTTATGAAAGATTTGTGCCTTATATATAGTTACATATTAATGCTATATATCTGATTAAACAAATGACTAAATAAACAATTTATTCATTAATATTTATATCCTAAAACAATTGTCTTTAGGACACTAAACTCCAACATTCTCCCACTTGGACTAAAGCCAATTGTTCTTGTAACTAATACCAGAAGAACCAAGATGTCTATCATGAGCTCTTTGTGGTAATGGCTTAGTCAAGGGATCTACAACGTTGTCCTCAGTAGGAATCTTTTCTATTCTCACATCTCCCCTGGCTATAATCTCCCTAATGAGATGATATCGCTTGAGGTAATGCTTGGATGCATTATGAGACCGTGGTTCCTTTGCTTATGCAATGGCTCTATTGTTATCATAGTACAAAGTAATGGGATTTACAATGTCGGGCACCACTCCTAGTTCTGTTATGAACTTCCTAATCCAAACTGCCTCCTTTGCCGCTTCTAGAGCTGCGATGTACTCTGATTCAGTCGACGAGAAAGCAACGCTTCCTTGCTTGGAACTCTTCCAACTAACTGAACCTCTATTCAAGATAAACTGGTATCCTGATTGGGATCTGTAATCATTTTCATCAGTCAAATGGCTAGCATCTGAATATCCTTCAATTTTCAATTATATATGTCCATATACGAAGAACATATCTTTAGTCCTTCTAAGGTACTTAAGTATGTTCTTGACAGCAATCTAGTGATCAAATACTAGATTCCCTTGATAGCGGCTCGTCATACTCAATGCGAACGCCATATCAGGTCTAGTGCAAAGCATGGCATACATGATCGAACCAACCGCACTGGAGTAAGGAATTACAGCCATGCGTTTCTTATCATCGTCTGTTTTAGGACATTGATCATTTAATAACATGAACACCATGGACCATTGGCAAGTTACCCCTTTTCGATTCATGCATGTCAAAACGCTTTAGGACTTTGTCAATATATGTAGACTGGGATAGTCCAAGCAGTCTTCTTGATCTATCCCTATAGATCTTAATCCCCAAGACGTAAGCTGCTTCTCTCAAGTCTTTCATGGAGAAATTACCAGATAACCAAACTTTTACCGTTTGCAACATTGCAACATCGTTTCCCATGAGTAGTATATCGTCGACATATAGTACTAAGAAAACGACTGAGCTCCCACTTATCTTCTTGTAAACACAAGACTCTTCAGAGTTTTGTTCAAAACCAAATTGTTTTATGGTTTCATCAAAATGTTTGTTCCAGCTTCTAGATGCTTGCTTGAGTCCATAAATGGACCTTTGAAGTTTGCAAACCTTAGTCGCATCCTTTGACGTGAAACCTTCAGGTTGCATCATGTATACATCCTCAAGCAGGTTTCCATTTAGGAAAGCTGTTTTCACATCCATTTGCCAAATTTCATAATAAAAATGAGTGGAAATTGCAAGCAATATTCTGATGGATTTGAACATAGCTATAGAAGATAAAGTCTCGTCATAGTCAACTCCTTGCTTTTGACGATATCCTTTCACTACCAACCTAGCTTTGTAGGTACTAACCTTTCCATCCATGTCTGCCTTCCTCTTGAAGATCCACCTGCACCTAATAGGTTTTATCCCTTTGGGTGGATCAACCAAAGTCCACACTTGGTTGGTATACATGGAGTCCATTTCAGAATTCATGGCCTCGAGCCATGCTTTAGATTCTGGACTAGCAAGAGCTTCTTCGTAGGTTTTAGGTTCGTCGTCTAACACGGGAACCAGTTCGTTATCACCCACTAGAAAACCATATCTAACTGGGAGCTCACGAACTCTCTGAGACCTACGTATGGGATATAACACTTGTGCTTCATCTAGTGAAACAGGTTCGGGTTCAACTTCCTCTTCCGCTGTCTCGGCATGTGTTTCATTTTGAACTTCCTCAAGTTCGACTATACTTCCATTCTGTGTTTCCTCTAGAAACTCTTTCTCCAGAAACACTGCATTCCTGGACACAATTACTTTCTGATCATCCGGATGATAAAAGTAATATCCTATGGTTTCCTTAGGATATCCAATGAAGAAGCATTTATCAGATTTAGAATTCAACTTATCTGACACTATTCTTTTAACATATGTTGAACATCCCCATATTCTCATGAAAGAGAAAACGGGCTTCTTTCCAATGAACAGTTCGAATGGAGTGGCACTGGAGAATTTGGTGGGTACTCGATTCAAGGTAAACAGAGCAGTTTCCAAGGCATAACCCTAGAATGTCTTTGGAAGAGATGCGGTGCTCATCATGGATCGTACCATATCCAATAAGGTTCGATTTCTCCTCTCTGATACACCATTGTGTTGTGGTGTATAAGGAGGTGTCCATTGTGAGCATATTCCATATTCATTTAGATAATTCATAAACTCTTCTGAAAGATATTCCCCACCTCGATCAGATCGAAGTATTTTAATAGTCTTTCCAGTTTGATTTTCAACTTCATTCTTAAAGTATTTGAACTTCTCAAAAGCTTCTGACTTGTGCTTCATCAAATAGATATAACCATATCTAGTATGATCATCTATGAAGCTAATGAAGTATCTGAATCCTCCTCTTGATTGGACTGACATAGGACCACATACATCTGAATGTATCAATCCTAGAGTGTCTGATACACGTTGACCTTTATTGCTAGGGTGTCTTTATCATTTTACCTTTTAAACGTGACTCACACGTTCCCATCGATTCACAATCAATCGAATATATAAGCCCATCTTGATGTAGCTTAAGCATGCGTCTCTAGTTTATATGGCCTAAATGACAATGCCACAAGTAAGTTGAATTATCTAGCCTAAGTCTTTTGGTATCAATTGTGTAAGCAGAAATATCATCATTCAAAATATAAATCCCATTTAACGATATTCCTGAAAAGTAGAAAACGTTGTTTCTATAAAATTCGCAATTATTGTTCTTAATTGAAATATGAAAACCATCATTAACTAGACAACTAATAGAAATAATGTTACGAGACATCTCTGGAACATACAAATAGTTCCTTAATTCTATTACAAGTCCTGATGGTAAACGCAAAACATAATTTCCAATTGCGAGTGCGGCAACCCTTGCTCCATTTCCAACTCGCAGATTTATGTCTCCTTTCTTCAAGTCCTTAGTCCGTTTTAGTTCCTACATATTTGTATAAATATGAGATCCACATCCGGTATCCAATACCCAAGATTCAGACTGTGAAATTGAATTAATTTCAATATAGAACATACCAGAAGTTGAAGCACCATTCTTTCCCTTCTTGAGAGAAGCTAGGTACTCCTTGCAGTTCCTCCTCTAATGCCCGTCTTTACCACTGAAGTGGCATTCCCCTTTGGGCTTCTTAACTTGCTTCCCTTTGGCTTGGGCTGACTTGGCTCCCTTGTTCTTTTTGGGATATTTAGGATGGGGGAAATTCCCTTTCCTCTTCTTTGACCCCTCGATGACAAGTGCGGAAATTCCCTTATCTTTCTTCATATCGGGCTCAACAGTCTTGAGCATATTGGCGAGCTCTTCAAGAGAGGTCTGTAAGTCATTCATCTAATAGTTCATCACGAACTGAGAATAACTTTCTGGGAGGGATGCGAGAAGTAAGTCGACACTTAGTTCATGATCCATCGCAAAGCCAATACTAGAAAGTTTGGTAATGTAGCCAATCAGTTTGACACAATGTGTCATAATAGATGTACCCTCTTACATCCTGCAACGAAACAACAGTTTTGATATCTCAAAATGTTCACAGCGAGTCTGTTTACCGAACAACTCTTTCAAGTGCATGACTATAGAATATGCATCCATCTCCTCATGTTGCCTTTGCAATTCTGGTGTCATCGATGCAAGTATGATGCATCCTGCATGCTCATCATCAGATCGATGCTTCTGATAAACATTTATCTTTTCAATGGGTGCATCATCAGCCGGAGCCTCGGGTATCGACGTATCCAATACATACCCAATCTTTTCGAACTTCAAAATGATTTTGAGGCTACGAAACCAGTCGGCGAAGTTTGAACCATTTAGTTTGTTATCGGTAAGGATATTTCTTAAATCGGTTTTCGACATGATTGTTTAGAGTAAGATTTTGATTTATAACCTGAGAGTGAGAAAAGGTGACGAATGTTATTCATTTGTTTAATTCTTATACAATTTAAGTAGTAGGACTTTATTGATTTTAAATTGCTCCCACTATTTTACCAAATTAATAACCCTCCATATTAATTCGAAGAATCTAATATAAATTCCTTAGTGAGCTAGGATCCTATCTTGTGAAGCTTACCTTGAATGACTCAAACAAGTTCACTCCCTTTAATAGGTAGATTCATGTAATCAATCACATCAACCATATGATTCCTAGGTTTATTGGGTTACTAACCACATTAGTAACTAATGCTTTTGACATTAATCCCAACCATTTTACCCAACAGCTTTAAATAATCTAGACGACTCGTCTAACTACTCTCAGCCATTTTAAGTCATTGACCTCATTTATTCATGAAAACACTTTTCGATAATTCAGGTGTTACCCATAAGACCCCAGGCCCTGAGACTCTCAGTCGCCCAAGGTACCCAGATATCGTCGGCTGAATTATAATAATAGGGGGGCAACTGACATTAACTTGTTTATTGACTTAACCTTTTGATTAGTGAGGGATTTTAATTTTACTGTCTCATAATCTAACCTAGTCTTGATTTGCTTTAGCATACATCAGACACTCATACATTCAACATTGACAATTATGGACATATTCCTAAGTTTTATTCCGTTGAGCCAGAAACGGAATAAAGGGTCAACCCTAGGGAAATATTAACTATCACATATTTCTCTTGGGTCCTCCGTCTTCTCATTGGCGCCTCGAATTACAACAATATTCAATTTCTAAGAAACTTCAAATTACTTGAAGGAATTTGGACGAGAAGAGAAATACAATAGAGAGTAAGAGAGGCAGGACTCGCATGCCCTATTTCAAAAAATTACCAAAAGACTAAATAACTATTATAGAGGGTCTAATATGTCCATAACGCCAAACATGCAAAGACTCAATTAAATTAAATTTAATTGGTTGATTACACAAACTATTTATGTAATATTTGAGTTAATCGAATTAACAACTTAAATTAATTTACATCCAATTTTATTCTTATCAATTTTGCACCCTTTATATTCAATCTAATCAAATTGTAGCAAGCACATATTATATTAATATAACATGTACAAAATAGCATTATGCACGTCCTAATTAATTCGTATAATTCATTTAACGCTTTGAATTACTTATATCAAATATTTAGGTAAAACAAACTTTTAAATAAATTCATTTTGATAATCAAAACAAAACTTTTAATATTCTGAATATATATTCAAAAACCGGGCCTGTTTAAAACGGTACCCATCGGGCCGGGCCGATTTAATCGGCCCACCCGTCGTAACAGCTGCTGCCTCGCGGCAGCAGCAAAATGTAGGGAGCCGCTGCTGTAACAGCAACGGCATCCCCGTTGTTGGTTGCTGTGCAAGGCAGCAACCAACTGCGATAGCCACTCGGCAGCGACCCCGAACAGCTGTTCGTATATTTTTTTTTTTAAATGAATAAATATATACTAATATACATATAATTGTTTTAAAACAATTTCAAAACAATTTTCAGAATATCAGAAATCAGTTATATCTTTTAGATTTAGTAAAAACAAAAGTTTTTAATTATCTAACTATAAAACCTTTAAGTTAAGTTTAAACGATTATCAACCGAAATAATCAGGAACTATGCATAATCAGTTTTAATTATCAAGTAATCAAAACTTATTTATCTTTAGATTAATTAAACTAACCAATTAATTAATTAACCTAACAATAAATATTTATTCAGTTTGATCGAAACACTTTTATTTTCATATATGAAATAACAGATTAACATAGGCTCTGATACCAATGTAGGAAAATAGACAAGCCTAGGCATAGCGGAATAATAAAATTTTATCTATTTTATTTATTTCCATTTTCCAAGATCTGTTAACCGTTATTTCATATAAGGAGGGATAAAAGGAAATACCTTTTCTGAAGTTCTATCTACAGTTGCAAACGAAGTGCCCACAACTTCTTTTATCAAATCCGAGATCCACGTATGGTTTGTTCAACACAGAAAACAATAACTGATTAGTAATCAACCTTAATAATAAACAATCGCAATGATTGTCTCTAACGGAATCGATACGAGATCAAAGAGAGAGTTAGAAAGAATGTAAATTAGTCGAGACGGAGACGGAACGATTCCTCTTCCTCTTCTATTGTGTGTGTCGAAATTCTTGGGGTTAGGGAGTCTATTTATAGACTTCTCTAAACCCTAATCCCAGTTGTGTTAGATAATTAAATAATCAGAATCTCATTCGGAATAGGATTGCTAATTAGATAATTAAATAAGCACTTAATTATTATCTAAATAATAACTAATTATATCTAGATAATATTATTAATCAAATTGATAATCTAATTATTGTTAGGGGTAATTAATTAGAGTTTCATTCCCATTAAAATCTCTAATTAACATTATCACATAATCCATTAATTTAATTTATAACTATATTCCAATTATAACTATTAATCAAATTAAGTTATCCCTAATTACTATATAAATTTCGGCCCATGTGTAGTGTTTGGCTAATTACATTTTCATCCTCTGGTTCTAAGTCCCATATGCGACCCATTATGTCCTTTATTGCTACTAGCCGTATATATCCTTTGAAATTAAATCATCACGATTATTTCAATACATATATAACGGAATACTGTCGCGAGTTGTTACTAGCAGAACCTATGATATTCCCTCAGAGCAATTAAGAAGTCAGGTTGATAACTGACGTTAACCTTTCTGCATTAGGTACAATATAATACGATCCTTCATCAACTATATCTTGTTGGTCAATTCCTTATAACCATAGAACGTGTCAAGGTTACATATAACGAAGAGTCTGTTTTACTTGTACAGGTTGAATTCACTCTGAAAGATAAGTTAAGTGAAATTTCTATTTCTACTCTTAACTCTACCACCTTGCAATGATTTCAGTTAATTCACCACAAGCGGCCATTTGGATATATCTCCCATTTATCAGGAGCGATGAATGCTTAATCTGACATTAACTATTCTGCAACCACTTTGTGTGATACCCAACCATGCTCTTACACACCCCAGGCTCCCACCTGTAATGGATCGTGCTCGCACAAAATCTAAGTATCACACTCTGCGATCCAGAATCACTAATTAATGAATGTTTAAGTCTGAGGATTAGTTATACCTACTAATACCAATGAGATGAACAGTTAACACATTTAGATAAATTAATCCATACTGTTATCTCAAGTCGGGTCCCAATCCTAATGACCTCCTTCACCGGATCCATGTAACTGTCTAGATATCTCTATATCTAAAGCTTGTGAGATCAGCTTTCTGTCTCGACAGAAAACACTGTTACATGCAAGTCTCAACAGTGATATGCCAACCCCTATAACATATCACTTGACTTGGGTTGATTTTAAGTTTATTGATCTTGTTATAAAGTACAGTCTCACTTCATGCTTGTATGAACACTTTATAATTATTAAACAAACTTAGGATTACTTTCTTTATGAAAGATTTGTGCCTTATATATAGTTACATATTAATGCTATATATCTGATTAAACAAATGACTAAATAAACAATTTATTCATTAATATTTATATCCTAAAACAATTGTCTTTAGGACACTAAACTCCAACAACATGTCAAGTGGAGAGTTCATATGCATAATTAAAGCAGTGGTTGAATTCATCTACTGGTGCACTCGATACAATGTGGGCGAAGGTGCACAAGGACATTGAGGCTCAGATCGATGCGATCAAGTAAGACATTTTTCTGTTATTAAATTTAATCTTTTTAATTGTAACAAATTAGTTTTGTAATGTTTTACTGTATATAACCAAATACTCACTTGAGGACTCGAGACAAAGATCTGCGGTGTCTCACTATGTAGCTCCTATCACGTACCTCAACTTAAATGTTTCACATAACTGTTTGCGTGTACTGTATAATGAGATGGTGCGTATATGCGAATTGAGTGTGGATGTGTTTCAGCAATTTGGATGTGTCTTGCCCATGACTCATGGTATTCCTTGTGCATGTGAAATTAAAAAAATATATTGAGTCAAATATGTCGGTTAGTGTGGAGTGCATCCATCCTTTTTGGAGAGCTCTTGCATTTGATGGTTTGAGTGACATACCAGTTACTGCTCTCGTATATGGTGACGGGTCCAAGGATCACCGGTTTTTTCACTCTCTTGTGGAAAAGGTTGACAAATTAGATCTTGCAATGGTGCGTAGCATATCTATCTACATCCATGATCAAATTAACTCAAATCAAGGCAGTTATAAAGAATCCAAGGTCAAAGACACAGTTAGGGGTAGACCAAGGGGGAATTCATCTGCAAAGCGGAATTCGAGTGCATGGGAGTACAATCAGGGTGCACGTGATCGTGCTCGGTCTTCTACTTCGAGGAGTAGTCATAGTCGAGGCTGAAGCTCATCGTCCTCTGTACATAACAATGAGATGCCGAGTATATTTTATTTTCGTAATAAATAAGTTCATGTTAAAATAAATATATTATCACTAACGAACTTCATATGCTCATATTTGCAGCCGGATTTAATGCGGATATGAGCGGATACCAACATTTACATAGGGTTTAGGGACTAATCATACCATATATTACTGGATACCTAGATGTTGTATCAGATGGTAACTGTGGATTTCGTGTTTTAGCCGACGCCATCACAAATAATCAGGAGGAGTGGAAGCTGTTGAGAGTGCTTATAGAAAATAAGGTGCGGGCCCATCGTGATCTGTATGAGCCAGTGTTCTGGAACCGAGTAGATGATGCTCTCACGCGTATTAGATGGACAGGAGCGGGGTATAGTTAATCTAACTGGATGGTGAGTTCGGATGACTTATATGTTGCTGCATCTGTGTTGAATGCAGTGATATTCCTTTTTACTGTGCCATAGTTAGGATGTTGTACTATACTACCGATGCGTTCGGACGATGGAAGACCACCAGAGCGAGAGATTGTCATTTGTCATTTGGAGAGTTATGAACACTACATACGTCTTTATTTAAGACCTGGATTTCCAGTGCCTCCCATTACCAGCCAATGGCATAGATTTCATGATCCGAGTGTTCGTCACTTGGAGAATATTTATGCTGACAAGAGAGCGGCTGGACTAGATTACATTGATGTATATGAATTTATGTGTTTTAATTGATAATATTTATTCATGAACTTATATTATTGTTCCAGGTTTTAATTAAAATTATATGTATTTACAGGTTTTAATTAAAATTGTGTAGTGTTAACAGATATTTACGAGTTTAATCGAATAATGGGCTAATTTTTTTGCCCTCTCGGCACGCGGGCGTGTGGCTATTATGCCCCACCGTGCGGTCGGGCGTGTGGCTATCACGCCCGACCGCACGGTGGGGCGTGATAGCCACACACCCGCATGTCGGAAGGAAAAAAAAGCCTTTTCCCACCCTCAACCCCTGAAAGGGAATTTTCATCCTTTCACGGGGCTAGGGGTGGGAATTCAAGGCGGGGTATAACAACACCCTAATTTTATTTGCATTTTGAAATTATTTTTACGAGATACATACTAACATGAAACTCTATGCAATACACATAATACATTATAATTTTCGAAATACTATCTATATACAAAAATTGTTATATGAAAATATATCAAATTTACTCTATGAGAAATATATTTGATATCATCACATAATAACCACCACATATAGTCTAATGTGTAACCTCTCTTAAAGTATTAATCCCTAATACCGTGTAAACTAATTAATGACGGCTCCAAGCTCCTACATATTCAACTTTGGTCTTACACATTAATCTATGTGTTATGATTATGACAAGTGGAACTGTTTCATGTTGATAACAAAGGTCATCGATTAAACTGATGCTATGTGGAATTCAACTCTTTTAGAGCACACAATTATGTCATTTTATAAATAGAAAAGTACACATTGCACAAAAAAGGCAATATTTCCTTTGTATATTTCAGTTATATACTTTTCACTATCTTTCTTTTTTTAGCTTTGTCGACTTAGGCATCAAGGTGTAGTCGACAGTCGAAGGTCCTCGAGCCCTCTTGATCTTTTTTTTTGTCTTACCTTATGCATTAGAAGGACTCTAGAAAGCTCGTCTCGGATTATCCTATATTAAATTGGTGCGATGAGCGTGAAACGAAGGAACGAAACCATGGCTCGGCTAAATAGTCGATTGATTCCTTCATCATCAAACTCTCCGTCCATATCCAAAACTCTTGAAGATGCAAATGATAATATAATCGAACTTTGCAAGTTACTCTATAATTTAAACAACATATATAGTCATGTTTGGCTTCACTAGATACCAAATAAATGAAGTTTATGGATAAGATCACTAAACAACTCATCTATAATATGGGATCTTTGCAGGAATCAATGAACATCCCCAGAGATGAGCATGCATTAAAAAAATGGCAAATGTCAGAGAAAAGCTTAAAGAAGCTAGAGAGGTCAATAAACAATCAAACAAACAAGACTTTGTTACTTGTTTCACTAGACATCATACCGTTTGAAGTTTCCTTCGTAAGAGAGATCCGTCTCCATATTCTTAGAGAACAAACTCAAGAGGATGATCTAAACGAGAGAGCACAGCCCCCAAAATTACTGATGTCACCGTTTTAAAATCTTCTAGAAAGCATAACAGTGGAGGATCTAAAGAATCATACTCTCACCCCCCTCTAAAAGACTGTCTTAGAGCCGTCGACGAGGTTACTCTGTCGAATCAAGGTCTCCTAGAATAAGGAAACCCATCAAACAAAACTCAGTCGAATTTTATCATCATGATCAGAATGAAGACCAAAGAAAAACTATGGGGCTAAGATTCAAGGATTGACAACAACCCGAAGATCAACGATTTATTAAGAGACCTATAGAGAATGAAGCTTATCTTGACAATGAAGATATGTACAATCTTATCTGCAAGGAACTTGGAAATGTCATGGCTGATGCGGGCATTGACTCTAAGATCCCCAAAGTCATTGACGTTAGTTCACCACTTTGTGCGGATATACTAGCAAGACCAATATGCTAAAAAGGTTCAAATATCCTTTTCTCAAAGAGTATAATGGATTGGGGGGGATCACACAGTCCATGTGAAGAATTTTTAGAGGTCACTAAAGACTAACAACCATTGATGTTGTCATGTGCGAACTCTTTCCCATGACTCTTAAAGATATGACTGCTTACTAGTATGAACAACTCGTACCTGGATCTATTCATAACTTCAATCAGATGGCAAATGGTTTTTCTCAACACTTCATCACATCGATACCAAATAGCAAAACCATGCAATATCTAAATTACTTAGTCTGCGAATTGTTGGGGTATGCCCTAGTCTTGAGATGTTATATTTAACGGTATTGTTAATTGTAAGGGAATAATATGTTAAGTCATACTTACTTATGTGAGATGATTAATATAGTATCCAAGATTAGTGATCTGCACAAGTTTGACGGGTTAAGGAGCTGGTCAAGTGAAGACATGTGGCAATGAAATACTAATCTAAATATCCTTGGTCTATTATTATCATGGGAACAAAATTGACTAAAGACTAGTATGTGCCTCGGTTGTGATGGTGTTTCACCGGTCACAACACATGTAGTGTCAAACCAAGGACATTAGGATTTATGGGAAATAAACTCTGGATTGATCCACTATGATAACGCTACATGGTTATCAATGACATAGGTGGTTCTCATATCATATATAAATCTTTAGACCCAAAATCACTATGAGACCTGGATGAGACACTGTATGCTTTGGTTATCGCCTAATGGGCCAGTAACTTGGTGACAAGTATGGGTTAGCCAGGTATGTACTAAATTATGCTGAGGAATCATGAGTGAAGTTCAAGGATTTCTACTCACCTTAAGGAGAGTAAATATCATCGGTCACTTGATTAGTGGAACTGAGAAGAGTGTGGCCACACTCAAATAAAGCGATGGATATTGCTTATTCGAACTTATCAGTTCACTAAGAGATCAAGGAATGTTTGAGCACTATATGAGGATGACAGTACCATGCCTCATGTTCAACATGATATCATTTATTAAGGGATTACTATGAGGTTACTATTAGGTTCTCAATCTTTGAGCACGAGATAAATATCTTAGTTAGATAGTCATAGAGGCCAGCTAAAACCTACTGATGACTGGTTAGATGAATCGGAAGTTCGGTCTAACCACCACCTTGATCGCTTGTGAAATGGAGCTACTATGGAATCAAATGTTTTGCTTAAAAATGGTTAGAACAGTATAAATGGGCCCAGATGAACAATGAAATTCAATTGGATTGAATTCAGTTTCGTTCTTGCCCAAATGGAAGAAACAAGAGAGGCAGAGTCAATCTAGATATCGAGTTTGAATTCTAACGTACGCAGAAAATTTTAATTGAAAAAATCCATATAAAAAATGTTTGATGAGTCTCGAATCGATAAATTGAAACAACTTATATATATATAATTTAGTTGAAAAAAATAGTATACTTCAATTCGATCAAGTGATATAAAAAAGAGCGTTTGCGTGGGTACCTAGCTGGTGGTGTTACTAACACAAAATACTTGACCACCTCCTTGTTCACTGCCGAGTAGAAATCGCACAGATCAATAGAGGGGATTCCAGTGAGCAGATTTCGAAAAAACTAGTTCGCGCTTTTGAGCTCTAACGGAGTCCTCTTTTATGTAGCTCCGATGAAGGCATGCAGGTGAAAGCCCATAGATCTTTCCCCTTTCATTATTTATTTTTAAATATAAAATGATAAAATAAACAATGAGATAATGTATCAAAATAGGTCTATAATTCTTACGGAAGTATCAATTTAGGTTCTATGTGTAAAATAACATCAATATATTAACATTTAAAAAAGAGTTCCAATTTAAATCTCAATAACAGAACGTGAAACATCATTCATACTACTCCGTTAAGCCCTTGTTTGGGAGGGGGTTAATGGAAGTAAATGAAAGTAATAGAAGGTTAAATATTAAGTTAACCTTGTTTGGGAGTTGTTTTTTTTAGAGTAAATGAAGGTTAATGTTGTTAAATGTTTACTTACTCTAACCTCCAAACTCTAACCTTCAAATGAGGGATTAATAGGAGTAACGTAAAGTTTTCTTAAAATTATTGTCTCTGCAGAGTAAATTTAACATTCATTCACCTCCATATTTAAACTCCCAAACGAAGTTCAACATTTAACCTTATTTATATACTATAAACTCTCAAACAAAGTTAATTTTTAACTTTTCTTTTCATCACTTCCCTCCCCTGTCCATTACCTCCTTTAACTCTCACATCCCTTAGCCTCCAAACTCTCAAACAAAGACTAAGTTCTATCAATTGTACGTGAAAAAAGAAATCAAAACTTAATAAAGTAACATGAATGATGTGTCACAACATTTCGATCTAAATTGGTAATATATTTTAAACGTTAACGCCTATTTTGATAACTTATCTCTAAAACAATCCGACTAATTCGACCCTCCAACAAAACTACGTCGTTTGCAGACTTGTCTTGTCTCACCATTTTCACTTGGACAGCAGACTTCTCCCTCCAGCTGTCTCACATCTTTCTTCATCCATCCTTTCCAACGTCTTCACTGCCATCATCAGCGATCACACCGGCAATAGTTTATCTATCGTTCTCCACTGCCTATTTACTGCTCGCATTTGGCGCAATCGAACCCAAATTTAGGGGGTTTTGCTGCTGTTGCTGTTTATTAGCCTCCTTCATAGGTCTGTGACGACTGAGGTCAGTTTCATTTTTAATTTTCCAATGTTACATTCTATTTTTACGCTTCTGATCCTGAATAGTTTAGGTTTTTGGTTTATAATTTTCTAATTGAGTTCTGGGATCTGTGTATGGGTTTTGTTTGGTTAGACATTGTAGTTAACTGGTTTGAGATTTTCATCATTTGAAAAATAGTAACCATTTTAGATGAGATCTTTGCTAATAGTTATTGATTATAAATAAATAAAAACTTATAGTCCGACTCAAGTAGAACTAGAAACTTGATGGTTTTGGTGTTTTATTTTTAATGGTCAACAATAAGATTTAACTTTTGAGTTAGTTGAGTATGCTTCTTGAGCGTTCCCCCAAAATCAAGTTCTGATGCATGCTTATCATTAGCCAAGTAACTTTATATTAATCCATATGCTGATTGGTCCCCCCGTCTGATAGGTGATGCTTTTGCCTCTTATAAGATGCAATTTGTGTATGGGCACCACCTGGAGAGTCGTTAACGTATTCTGGTTTTTGCATTTCGTTGCTTTAATTTATTGTGATGTTAGTTTTGGTTTTGTATTTTCATTTGGACTAGGGGCAAGTTTTGAATAATGGAATAAAGCCCAACCTGACATAGACTTGGGAATTATTGAAATGGCAATTGTTTATATTCAAGAAATCAGCCAACCACTTGACACTTTTGCTGTTGGCTTGGGGGTAACAGACCTAATAGGTGATAATAAAAAATGGGCTAACAAGAGCATTTGATTACTAAAACATGATTAGGTTGATTATAATGTCTCAATAAAAATAATAATAGAATAAAATATGTAGACTTTAATATCTCTGGGAAAAAGAAAAAGGAAAACATGAATCTTGAATTGATTTTCTGTTATTAATATTAGTAAATTACTAATGTCTAATGTCTCATGTAGGTGTCAGTGTGCTATTTACCAATGAATTATATTACATTAGTTTAAGATATATAAACACGGGAACACATATCACGTAAGAACTTTTTCATTGTCAAATTCCTCAAAATTTCATATGCTCATGTATCGGGGTTTCTCATGTCATGCTTTTGGTTTAGCATATCAATGAATTGGAAATAGTTGTGCAATTCGATTATGTCACTGTGACATGACTTTTGAATGTTTCTTCAGATATAAGAGAGTTGCTTATGTTGTACTGAACATTAGATAGGGGTGTGCATATTTCTGTTTAGCTGAAAATGGAAGCAGACTGAATTAATTTGAGTTTTGGTTTGTATTTCTGTATATTCTGTTATTTGGTTCAATTCAATTTTATTGTACGAGAAAAGAAATAAACTGGAACCAATAGTATATTCATGTCAACCAACCCTAAAGTCCCAACTCTCAACAGCTGTTTTTTCTTATTCTCGTCCCTCTTTTAATTTTTCAGCAGACAGCCCTAGAAGTGCACTCTCTCTCTTTCCTTGTATCAAAGGCATTCAGATTCTTAGAGCATCTCCAATAGAGGGTGCTTGATTGAGTGCTTGATGATGTGGCAATGGCTTTGGCAACTCTCAAAGAGTGCCATCTATTGGAGTGATGGTGAGTGCTTGAAATTTTCAAGCGATGTTGCCACTTTTTGGCAATCTTTTGGCAACATTGCTTTAACTTTTTTTTAATATAAAAAATGATTTAGTTGCTTACTATTGGTGCATTTTTATAACAATAATTATAATAAAAATAAATTATATATAAAGTAAGGATTTGTGGGGCCATAGTGTAAACTTTTGAAGTTGCTTACTATTGGAGCATTTTTTCACAAAAGTTGCCAAAAGTGATGTGTATGAGTGAACAAATGAAATTATATTTTAGTATGATGTGTTAAGTTTTGGCAATTCTTATAGCACCCTCTATTGAAGATGCTCTTAGAAGACCATGATCGTCTCTTCCCTCTCGCCCTTATTGATTCACCCTGAAAGCCTAACTTCCATCATTCCACTTCATAATCTACTGGAATCATGGTGTCTTGAGTTGAAGATCTGCTTTAAGACTCTATTCCTCTTCTTGGTAGATTAAATTCAATTTGAGTTAGCTGGTCATTTAATTTTGATTCGAAGTTGATTGTCGTTAGATACATGAAGGCATGAAATAAAATATCCTTCCATTTCTGCTTATGGCATTTTCTTTTTCCATATGGCTTATGTTGGTTTCAGCTTTTCAGGAGTGGTTTCTAATGTCAGTTATCTGTTGTTTGTTGATAGGAAGGAGTTTGAGTTGGGGAATAGCATAAATATTTATAATACTATAGGAAATGAAGTTACTGGAATTGGAACACTTCATCTTGATGATGGCATTTGCTGTCGGTTAAAGATATCTTTAGATGGTTAATATTGCATTAATTAGTTCTTGTGAGGTGTGGAACTGTAGATAAGTGACATTTTTTTTTATTGTTTTGCTATATATTGATCTTTAAAATTTATTGTTAAGAATATTGGATAATGGTAATTGATTGTGTAGTGATATTTTTCCTACTACCTATAGATGTTCTTTTGATTTATATGTAATTATACTGGTCAATTTCTTGCTTGCTTAATGAAATCTCGTCTGTACATATCTTTTATTTTAATATCATACTTATGGTTGAATTTGGTTTTTAGCATCAGAGATCCAACGTCATCATTTCCATTTTGAAAATTTGCTGCGAGGGATTTTGAACATTTCCGGCGACAAGTGGGACCAAGATGGCCACTGAGCTGCAGATGAGCCCCCAGTTGGAGCAGATACATGGTGAAATTAAGGACAATTTCCGAGCTCTTTTGTAATCTCATTCTCTAGCTTCTTTGTTAATTATACCATACTAGTAATATCCATAATTTATATCAGAATTTCTATCTAGTTATTTGGGATGACATTGAGCATTTTTCGTTATGTTTTTTTACATATATGGAGGGATGTGTTTTTTCATTCTCTATAGATGCATTTTTCACCGTAGAGTGAATCTTCAGTAGCAGTTGCAGTCAAATATCCCTGTTGTTAGTTGTTTGCAACTCTTTAACAATTCCCCATCTGCTTCTTATCAATATTTTGATTTTCCAAGCTATACCTTGTACTTCTATACGCTCATTAGATTTTTTTGAGTCATCTATGTGCGTACTAGGGCATCTAATTGCCTTTTCAGCTTATTAGTATGACATTTTGGAAGGCTTTTCTTGGGTGTGGCATGTTATCAGGGAGTGCTCATTGGAGGTAGCTCTTGTATTGTAGCATTCAACTTTTTTGGGGTCCAGAAAATTGTTTTAGATGGATTCTACATATTTGCTGAAATCCCGATATGGGAAGTCATTAAATACAGCTATCACTTAATACTATAACAAATAGATGCCTTGAGGTTATTGATCACTTGATGTGGGTCTTCTATTGTGATAATCTGGGCCCAATAATAAATTGTTTTGAGTGACGAGTGACAAATGTTTCGCTCTTATTATTTTGTAATGGTGATGCAAAATGCTTGAGGCTCTCGTCTAGTGGTGCCAATTTAAAAGCTTCTTATTAGAATGGGTAATGATGGTGCCTTTCTTATTTCTTTCATTTCAAGAAATATGCGTAAGTTTTGCTGTCTGTCTTCTTCTAAACTTTATTAACATATTTGAGGCCTACAACCAGAACAAACATTGTGGTATATAAAATAAAAGGATATATGTAATATAAACACAGATATGCAATTGCCCCATCTGACATTTGGTGGAGTTGTTTGGATTTCTGTATGATAGGCGTGGAGTGAATTTTGTCTACTGTCCATTTGTTTGGTGGTTTGTATTATGACAATTTTTCTTCCCTCTAACTGTGTCTCAAAGTTTGATTTTTGGTGCATTTTCTGTGACTGATTGAACATGTGCATAAATGGGATGCCCTTGTGCCATTCTGTGTTCACCATACGTACTGTTTAAGGAAGAGTTGTTTATGCACGAGTTTCTTTCTTACTATCTGCAGAAATGGATTTCAGAGACTTGATAAAATCAAAGATTCCAACAGGCAAAGTAAACAGCTTGAGGAACTCACTGGGAAAATGAGAGATTGTAAAAGGTGATATATTTCTGTTCCTAAAGTTTCACATCTTATTATAGTGGTTTTATCAGAATTCCAGTTGTCTTCTTTGTTGGACTTTGCATGTCTGCTGTAGGCAAGCCAAGTTCCTGTAAAAGGAGTATGTGCATGTGTTTACCTGTGTTTCACATTCATCTCTCTTGAAAGCCCCTTTGGAGATAGATCATATGAAGGCACTTGTGTATAGAATAAATTGGGTTTATGTCATCTCCATTATGTTAAATAGTTGGTGGAAATATTTGTTTGTTACAATATGTCCAGTTATACATCCTTTATCATTTTGGCATATGCAAAAAGAGTCAAACTGACCCTTGATTTTGTGGGGAATATCAATTTAGTGGGGGAGGGAATACTAGAATTAGAGATGCATGCAATTGTGAGTGTTTTGATTTTGTTTATTATTTAGGTGCAAAGAGTTTTTTCTTCCTCCACCAGCTTGAGATTGGTTTTAGAGGGTTTAAGAGCTTGTCGTACGATAAAAGAGAATTATGTGTTTATATGTATTTGTTTCTACGAGTTTGGAAAGGAAAGGTTCACGTCAATAAATTGAATTGCCCAAAATGCTTCTTTTGGCCAGAACTTGTACAGATGTGCAGTTACCACTTACCATGTACATTCAATTTTCTAATATGGGGAATAATACAATTCAGAGTTTTAATTTTTGGCTAGATCAAGCATATAATTTATACTCTTAGTATGTGAGACTGTGTATCTTCTGCTATATAAGTTTAAGCACCTATATAGAGAATTAACACTTACCATGTACATTCAATTTTCTAATATGGGGAATAATACAATTCAGAGTTTTAATTTTTGGCTAGATCAAGCATATAATTTATACTCTTAGTATGTGAGACTGTGTATCTTCTGCTATATAAGTTTAAGCACCTATATAGAGAATTAAGAAGTCAGTCGTGGCTACAAATTATGTTCTTTGAAAATAACAGAATTAGAATGAAATGATCGCTCATCTGCCTTTAGCCTCATTTTTTGTGCATGTTTGTGTTAATCTGTAAATAACAAGAATCATATCTAAATCAACTGTTTTAGATTGATAAAGGAGTTTGATCGTGAAGTTAAAGATGAGGAGAGCAAAACTCCAGCTGAAGTAAATAAGCAGCTTAATGATGAGAAGCAATCCATGGTCAGATCAATTGAACTTTATGTTTCTTTCTACTGACAGATGAAATGCTAGTCAGATTGTATACACAGTTCTGCATGTATACTTTGTTAACATTTACTATTGATTCTTCTGTGCAGATAAAGGAGCTGAATTCATATGTGGCTCTTAGGAAAACGTAAGTTTGCCTACTTTTCTCATAAATGGATAAGTGGTAAATTGGTAATAAGGAATTTGACTGTATGAAATTTAATTTTATTTCATCATCATGCGGTTAATTTATTGGAAAGACCACATGTATTTAATTGGAGTTTGGCCTGCTTTTGAACTTCACACTCATGACTCTATATGGCCAAACTGCAGCTTTATGAGTAACCTCGGTAATAAAAGAGTTGAACTCTTTGATATGGGAGGGGGCAGTGAACCTATGGCTGAAGACAATGTTCAAATGGCATCAGGTAATCCTTTGCTTCATGTCAATAGTTGTCATTTAATTGCAGGAATGCGGTTAGCTTTTATATAACATCATACATTAACCTTATTGACATGTTCACTATCATTGTAGCTGTCCATTCTATTTTATACGTGATTAGCTGATCAATTTCTTGCTTTCATAATACGCATAACAACCTCATCTATACCCCCAATTTATGGTCACATTTAACACTATTGCTAGAGGATATATCAATGTCATACTCTGTCTCAGCTGTTTACTGTAAAGAGACAAAAAGGAAACTACATTTGTTGCTTCTCATCAGTTGTCAGAACCTTTAAACATCTGGTCAAAAATTTAATTTTGTGTGTGTATTATGCATTGTTTTGACATCAGGAAAGAAAAGTTAAATCTTCTTTGCTATTTCTTTTGTGCAATGATAGAAAAGAAATATGGTTGGAATAGACTGATTGTATAATCTGTATTTTTGCTTTATAGCAATGTCAAATCAAGAACTTGTTGCTGCTGGCACGAAAACAATGGATGAGACTGATCAAGCCATTGAACGCTCTAAAAAGGTATGTAGAATCATTGGATATTTGTAAAATTTCGTTTATCAGCATTATCAACTTAAATTTCGGCCTAGGTTGTTGCACAAACAGTTGAAGTGGGAAGTCAAACTGCTGTCACCTTAAAAGGCCAAGTAAGTATGATCCATTAATGATCTAGGGAACTGCCTTTTCTTTCACTTTTTTCTTGTGAGAGCAACTCATTTGCTATTCAATATGGGGGCAGACTGAGCAAATGGAGCGCATTGTTAATGAGCTGGATACAATCCAATTCTCTATTAAGAAAGCCTCAAAGCTAGTTAAGGAGATTGGTAGACAGGTCAGTTGGTTTTCCTTTGCCCTCCAAATGTTTTTTTTTTTTTTTCCGGTTAATGGTCTAAACTTGTTTGTTTGTTTTTTTTTTTTTTTTTTTTTTGTCCCAGGTGGCTACTGATAAATGTATAATGCTATTTCTATTTCTCATTGTCTGCGGTGTGATTGCAATCATCGTTGTGAAGGTATCCTCATTAGCTAGGTCCTCTATAAATTGTTGAAAGGGTTCATACTGAATGGGTTACTTTACGTATATAGTTTTCTTTTGGCTGATGTATGCTTTAGGAAGTTTTAGATGGAAGCTGTGAAATGGGTATGAGTGTTGGTGGGTCGGTGGGTTGGGGTTTAGAAGTGTGAAAAAATTAGTGTTGCATGTGCAAGGCACACCTATCCATATTTTTATGTGCATAATTTTATTTGTAATATTATGGAGCCTTCTTAAGATAAAAAAAGATTGGATTAGTTCGAGTTTTATAGTATTGAGTAAACCCTTAGGCCATGTTTGATTTATGAAAGCAGAGGAAAGTGGAACAGCTATTCCATGTGGATTGTGGAATACATACCTATTTCAATATTGTTTGAGATCAGTTGATTTTTCTACTAAAAGCAGTTGTTTGCAATCCTAACCAAACGTTTTTTTTTTATCTTCGGTTTGGAATTGAAAAGCAAAAAGTAGTTTTGAAAAATAGAAGCAAACGGGCACTTATCCATGGAATACCTATTTCTTAAGGGATAGATATATTTTATAAAACTAAAGAGTAGTTATTTCATATTTGGATCATATATTTTCTTAGATTATTTTCTAATGTATTCTTTTTTCTCCATCTTATGCCTTTTCTTTTTGTTTTCCGTTTTATCCCGTTTTCTTTGTTCTTCCATTTTTCCAAATGTTTTATATGATTCCACGCTTGCAACACAATAATCTGAATTACCACCGCTAGTATTCTAGTCATTTGAACATTAATAAAATCTATCCCTTGTCATATACTTGGTGTGCAATTCAATTATTTTGATGTATATTTTCTTTGTGACATTAAAAGTCTAATACCTAATGAATTACAATTTGTAAAAATGTTTAGATTGTGAATCCCAACAATAAAGATATCAGGGACATTCCCGGGTTGGCACCTCCAGCACAGTCGAGGAGGCTTTTGTATCTAAGGGATCCGGAACAACGATTTCTGTAGAATTCTTGGTTTCCAACAGGTAGTTTCTCCTGATGTAATTTTTTTAATGGTTTTTCTGTCGAAGTAGCAGGAAGAATACAACAGTTTGTGGATGTCTGTCCGTCTGTATACCAAATTCCTTGTATTAATTCATTTCTTACTTGAGATGTTTGTATCGTGCTTCTGATTCTGTGTAAATCATTTACTTTTTCGATGTTCTTCGTGTATTTTTGGGAGTTGCTGTGCTATGAAGAGAAATCTAGATGGTAGAATCTCGTGTTTGAGAATGTGATGTAACCAATTCTGGGATTCCCATTGATTGAAGAGTGTTTTATAGATGTTGTGAAAGGCAATTGGGTAAAAAATACTTCCATATTGTTTTTTCTTTTAGATTTTCTCACTAATTGTACATCCATTGCCTGTACAATATCTCCTATTTATGTTCTGTTACCACATAATTTCTGCACAAATGCATATGATCATTTATGGGCTTTAACCTAAATATACCTAAAACACCAAACATGTGTGTAATCTTATATAATAAAATAACAGATTTAATTGTTTTTTTTTTTTTTTTGACATTTTTCAACTATCAATAATATATAAAGCATTAAAGAAAAATATAGCTTTTTTCTTGTGTAGTTTGAAATCTGCTTTGCGATAATCATAATTCTCTCATTACCAGTATCTAACATTTCATTGATGTTTGATATTAAATCTACAATCCTAGGTTTCAATGGAATAATAACAATTCTAGAATCAAATTCTTTGCAAAATTTGCAACAAATAATAATATTTCATTGTAAAGCTCATTAAACAATTCAATGGAAAGAAATATGGAGTGAAGACAGATTTAAACAATTCAATGGAAAGAAATATGGAGTGAAGAAGACAGATTTATTACAAGTTTTCATTAAGGTGAAATTTAATGGAACTTACGCGAAACTAATGTGTAGCAGTTTCAATAGATTTTCATTAAGATTTTGTCAGGTTTTATCAAGTTCCACCTTGGTGAAACTCCAGTAATGAAGCCTTAATGAAACATACGTAAAACTTAATGAAACTAATGTCAATTAGTATCAATCAAATTTTACTAGTGTGAAATTTATGGAAAACTTTGGTTTATGAAATCAAATATTTCCTTATTTTTTACGTTCCTTACACCAGTTATAACAACTTTTTCTTCGGTGTACCGGATTTTTAAAACACAACTAAAAGCGCACAATGTTATTATATAATTCACAAAGCTAGAGTTTTCACGGTGAAAATATAATAATTAACATCCATTCTTTTTTCCTACATGCCCGTTCAAATTGGATGTGTCGATTCGTTAGAATTTTTTAAGACATACAGTTTATTTGTTTACAATGGAAAGATTAATTCACTATATTATAATACAAAATGAATAAGTTATCAAACACTTTTTAAAGTTTAGAAAGCAAAAATAGTACCATGACACTTGAGGAAGAATAAATGTTTTTCCAACATGGAAAATGGGCTTGGATCATTCATTTTTATAATCCACCTCATCTTCTCCACTAGGAGCCAGCTTCGATTTGATGTGACACTGACACACTCCACTCAGCATCCAAAAACCCTAAAATTTCCTAAAATAAAGTTGCACCAGTTCTAGACAAATTCTACACTCAGACTGTCCTCAATCCTATAGGCGAACTCTTCAACCCTAATTTCTTAAACCTTAAATACCAATTTGAATTTTCTCTCTCTTTCTGTTACTCTTTTCGGCAACAACAATGAGCACCTGCTTAAACAACTGCGAAGCCCTCTCTGCCACCTCCATTCGGCCCGCCAACTCTCTCTCCCGGAGCTTCGCCCATCTCTCTAAACCAACTGCTTTTGCCTTTTCTTCTGCCAAGAATAAGTCATTTTCTTCTCTGAACCTCCGATCATGGCCTCCACGGCGCACTCGCCACTCCACGCGGTGTCACAGTGTGGTTTCCATCCGTTGCAGCTCCGATATAACCACAAAGGCTTCGACCGAAACGCCAAAAGTAGGCAAACGTACAGATGTCAAGAAAATTTTGATTCTTGGCGCTGGCCCTATTGTGATTGGTCAGGCTTGCGAGTTTGATTATTCAGGAACTCAAGCTTGTAAAGCATTGAAAGAGGAAGGATATGAGGTTATTTTGATTAATTCCAACCCTGCTACTATAATGACTGATCCGGAGTTGGCGGATAGGACTTACATTGCTCCGATGACGCCGGAATTAGTTGAGCAAGTGATCGAGAAGGAGCGGCCTGACGCATTGTTGCCGACCATGGGTGGCCAAACCGCATTGAATTTGGCCGTGGCTTTAGCTGAAAGCGGAGCTTTAGACAAGTATAATGTCGAATTGATTGGAGCTAAACTTGAAGCGATTAAAAAGGCTGAAGACAGAGAGCTATTCAAACAAGCTATGAAAAATATTGGTCTAAAAACACCGCCTTCAGGGATTGCAAATACGCTTGACGAGTGTATTGAAATAGCTAATGAAATTGGAGAGTTTCCATTGATTATTAGACCTGCATTCACTTTGGGTGGAACTGGAGGTGGAATTGCTTACAATAAGGAGGAGTTTGAGGCTATCTGTAAGGCAGGGATTGCTGCGAGTTTAACTTCACAAGTTTTAGTGGAGAAGTCATTGTTGGGGTGGAAAGAGTATGAATTGGAAGTAATGCGTGATTTGGCTGATAATGTTGTGATCATTTGCTCAATTGAGAACATTGATCCAATGGGAGTTCATACAGGGGATTCCATAACTGTGGCTCCAGCTCAAACGCTTACTGATAAGGAATACCAGAGGTTGAGGGATTATTCAATTAAGATTATAAGAGAAATTGGAGTGGAATGTGGAGGATCAAATGTGCAGTTTGCAGTTAATCCTGTGGATGGTGAGGTTATGGTGATTGAGATGAACCCTAGGGTGTCCAGGTCTTCAGCTTTGGCTTCCAAGGCTACTGGCTTCCCTATAGCAAAAATGGCTGCTAAGTTGTCTGTGGGATATTCATTGGACCAGATTCCTAATGATATTACAAAGAAGACTCCTGCTAGTTTTGAACCTTCTATTGATTATGTGGTGGTCAAGGCAAGTATTTTGTTGTTTAGCTTCTATTTTTGTTGCTCGCATAATTTTAATTATTTTAAATTGGGTGATGAATTTGGTTTCCCTTATTTTACTATTTTCTCAAATTTAGTTATCAAACTTTATTTATCTATTTTCCAAGTGAAGATCTGGTCTTTGTATCATTTCCAAACTGCTATTACTTTATTGTCTGCTAGTTATACTTGGATTTTATGCATCTTTAATTTTAGCATTTGTCTGCTCTTTCATGTAGAAAATGAGTTTTGTGGATTAGTCAATTTTGCTGGAGTGAGCGGAAAAGTATACACTAATGATGCACAATGTACGCTCTGATTTGGAGGTCAATGGTTTGGGCTACAATTTAATTTATCCACTATCTATGGTTTTGTGCTCTTATAGCGTGTGATTGATAAGATTGATATGTGGATTTATAGTATTTTAAAATTTAGTTCTAATGTAACTTCTCACCTATAATACACATCATCAATTTACAATATCACTCATCTTTTTGTACTGATTTAACCATAACTCGTGGTTTTTGGAAAAGAAAATTCGTCATATGACTTGTTTGATGTTTCATATTGACATGCAGATCCCTCGGTTTGCATTTGAGAAATTCCCTGGTTCTCAGCCGATCCTGACCACTCAGATGAAATCCGTTGGTGAGGTCATGGCAATGGGCAGGACATTCCAAGAGTCTTTTCAGAAAGCAGTCAGGTCAATGGAGTTGGGTTATTCAGGATGGGGTTGTGGTCAAACAAAGGAACTCGACTGGGATTGGGACCAGTTGAAGTATGGTATCCGAGTTCCAAACCCGGATAGGTTACATGCTGTTTATGCTGCAATGAAGAAGGGGATGAAAGTTGATGATATTCATGAACTTAGTTTAATTGATAAATGGTTTCTTACTCAACTTAAAGACTTGGTGGATGTGGAACAATATCTTATGACCCGAAGCTTGTCTGATTTGACCAAGGATGACTTTCATGAGGTTAAACGACGTGGTTTCAGTGATAAGCAGATAGCATTTGCTATTAAATCAACAGAGAAGGAAGTTCGTTCAAAACGTCTGTCTTTTGGGGTTACCCCAGCATATAAGAGGGTGGACACTTGTGCTGCCGAATTTGAGGCCAATACTCCTTATATGTATTCCTCCTATGATTTGGAGTGTGAATCAGCTCCCACCAAAAGGAAGAAGGTTCTGATTTTGGGTGGAGGACCCAATCGTATAGGGCAGGGGATTGAGTTTGATTACTGTTGTTGTCATACCTCTTTTGCGCTCCAGGTTTGTGATTAATTTTCCTGCTACTTGGAACCTGTAAGATGAGAATCCTCTAAATGAACAACCTGCTATTTTAATCTTACTGAAGTTTTAATAATTACTTATAGTCTGGAAATCACAAGCAACATAATTGTGGTGAAGTGTTTACATAGATAGTATGGCACTAAGATTAGCAAAGGTATTATCTGTCAAATAGTCAAAGTCGATAATGAAATGAGTAAGTTCTAGATACAGGCATTTCTTTTAAGAGTTGGATGGTTAATTGAGTTGGACATGGGCTCATCTAAATGTGCTGAATCAGTGGTTAGATTGATATTTGTATTTAATTTTCTATTTGAATCGGAAACACAAAATAAATTGTAGATAAACAGTCTGAAAGGTTTTTGTGTTATTATCCCACATTGTTTAATTAGGGAGCTAATGACTCCTTATATATGTGAGACAATTCTTCTCCTTTGAGGTACCTTCTAGGGTGAGTTAGGCGTTTGTTTACCTGGTATTAGAGCATTATATTCAATATTGAGTCACCCATGGATATTTCCTTCATGCTCCAGATGGTTCTAGGCGTAAGGGTGCGTGTTAAATATTTTACATTGTTTAATTAGGGAGCTATATGACTTTTTATATATGGGAGGCAATCCTTCCCCTTTGAGGTGAGTTAGGCTTTTGTTTACAATTTTAATGCTGTTGTAAATTATAATAAAATTAAACATTATGGTGAGAGCTGAAACCAGATCCCCTTGGGGCTGTCAGATGATTTGCCTTTTGTCATGTCATTTTCGTTAACTGCATTTCCTTACTTCCTTTACAGAGTGCTGGATATGAAACAATAATGATGAACTCAAATCCTGAAACAGTATCCACTGATTATGATACAAGTGACAGGCTCTACTTTGAACCCTTGACAATCGAAGATGTAGTGAATGTAATTGAGCTGGAACGACCTGATGGCATAATTGTGCAATTCGGAGGTCAAACGCCCTTGAAACTGTCCCTGCCCATCCAGCAGTATTTAGATGAGCATAAGCCTGTTTCTGCAAGTGGGGCTGGTCTGGTGCGCATCTGGGGTACATCACCAGATTCCATTGATGCTGCTGAAGACAGAGAGAGATTCAATTCCATTCTTAATGAGTTAAAGATTCAGCAACCAAAAGGAGGCATTGCCAAAAGCGACGCTGATGCACTTAGAATTGCAGCAGAAATAGGTTACCCTGTTGTTGTTCGCCCTTCTTATGTTCTGGGTGGTCGGGCAATGGAAATTGTTTATGCTGATGACAAGTTAGTTAGATATCTTGAGACTGCTGTTGAGGTGGACCCAGAACGCCCTGTATTGGTTGATAAATATCTATCTGATGCTGTTGAGATCGACATAGATGCACTTGCAGATTCATATGGTAATGTTGTAATTGGTGGAATAATGGAGCACATTGAGCAGGCTGGAGTACATTCGGGTGATTCAGCATGCATTATTCCTACACAAAATATCTCATCTAATTGCTTGGAAACAATTAGGTCCTGGACAATAAAATTGGCAAAGAGTCTCAAGGTTTGTGGACTCATGAACTGCCAGTATGCTATCACGACAGCTGGGGAAGTTTTTCTACTCGAGGCAAATCCCCGTGCTTCTCGTACAGTTCCATTTGTCTCCAAGGCAATTGGGCATCCCCTGGCAAAATATGCTGCTCTTGTTATGTCTGGCTTGTCCCTTAGTGATATAGGCTTCACGAAAGAGGTGATCCCATCACATGTGGCTGTGAAGGAGGTTGTTCTTCCATTTGCAAGGTTCCAAGGTTGTGATGTTGTGTTAGGGCCCGAAATGAAGAGCACTGGTGAGGGAATGGGTATTGATTTTGTAGCTTCTATTGCATTTGCAAAATCGCAAATTGCTACAGGGCAGGAGCTACCACTTTCAGGCACTGTGTTCATGAGCTTGAATGATATGACGAAACCACATCTCGAAAAACTTTCAAAGGCCTTTGTAGAAATTGGGTTCAGGATTATTGCAACCTCAGGAACTGCCCACTTTCTTGAGTTAAAAGGTATACCTGTCGATCGAGTGCTAAAGATGCATGAAGGGCGGCCACATGCTGGGGATATGCTTGCTAATGGTGATGTCCAGTTGGTAGTAATCACAAGCTCTGGTGATGCACTAGATCAGATTGATGGCCGGCAATTAAGGAGGATGGCTCTTGCTTATAAAGTTCCTATAATAACAACAGTTGCTGGCGCTTTGGCAACTGCAGAGGCGATTAAGAGCTTGAAAACTTCCAGTATTAAGATGATAGCTCTTCAGGACTTCTTTAATGTTGAAGTACAGGAAGGTAGTAGTAAAAGTTTGCAGTCAGCTTCCTCTCTATGATTTTTTCGCTGCATTGCATAGCTGGTAAGCATCTATGTATTCTCACTTCAGAGTGAATTTTCCCCCTCTAAAACCGAGTTGAGTTCGATGTTGTTGTTTGGGATTAGATATGTTGTTTCTTGTATGCTTTTACTAAATTATTGCTGTCTCCTATACTTCTGTTCTTGCGAGTTGATAGATAGTGAACATTGAGTATGTGATGTAGGGAATCGTCGATTTAGATTAGCAAATGAATAAAACATTGAATCTTGTGATTCATTGGATTAAGCCAGAGTTCTGTTATTGAATTTGATAGAAGTATAATATGACCCATCGAATAGGTAATATCTACAGTCGTTGAAGTTTAGGATTATTTCATGAAGGTCACTGTACATATACTCAATAAAATCACTGAGCTTCACATTTGATTTCAATAAAGTCATTCCGGGTCATTTTGTGTATAAAAACTCACCGCAATGTAGGCATGACACAAAAGGCAATTGAGTATATTCCATCTAAGTGCCATGTCGAACAATGATAACTATTTTTTGTTTTAAATTCTTATTTTGGTCTTAGGATGTCCCATGTGGCACACACATGGCTGTCCCGTTCCTCTTATGTCAACCATAAGAGTAAGGAATGTCCATCATACAGCTTAGATAGTCAACTATCTTGTGTGCCACGTTAATATTCTAGTGAGTTCTTATACACAAATTGGCCAGAATGACTTCACTCAAATAAAATGTGAAGGTCAGTGAATTTTATTGAACGAAAATGAAGTTTAGTGACCTTGTGAAACGGACTCTAAACTTCGATGAGCTTCATTGTTTTTTACCCCAATCGAATACAACTCTTCCAAAATGACATTAGCTGTCTTTATCATCCCTCATTATGTAACTTCCTTATTTCATCTCTGTTTAGCCACGATATGTTACTTGACCATATAGTTTTTATGTTGTAAATGAATTCATGTATTCCAGAATATTAGAATTATCAACTCTGTGCTCCAAATGCTTTCTATAGGAACTTAAAAATCTTTATCTAGTGCTGGATTCTGTATGCGGTTGTCAGTGATAGTTGTTCCAGCAGTGATATGAGCAGATAACTGCAGAGTGATTCTGTTTTACAGTAAATATGGCAAAAGTTCAATTTTTTTTTACTGTAATTTGATAACCTAAGCATGATGACATTATTTCAGTGAAAAGAGAAAAGAAAAGAAAAGGTGTGATTGATTCCTTTAGGTGATTAAATAGTTGATTGATGATTCAAGTTGCCAATTAGTATTTTTTATAATGACTGTCTTTTTCTGTGATTATAAACTTGCTTCTTTGTATACAGCCAGCCAATGGAGAAAAGGATTGACATTAGAAATAAGATTAAACAAAGAACTTAAAGTGGACTTTCGTCTCTTTACTTAAAATAGGTCTCTGTCTTATTTTAGCTAGTCAAGCCGAACCTAACTCAACCATCCAATCTAGACTTTATAGGACTCTGTATTAGAGTATTAGTCTTTTTTTATTTTGCCAAACATTTTCTCACTATTTTTTTAATAGATTCTGTAGAAAGGTTGAAGTTCTGTTCAAAATATGGTTAATTAATACTTTCATCATTAGATGATAAGATTTTACATTGAAGTTTCCTAGTCCTAGTGCTACCTAGTGGATGTTGGATGCTTTTATGATCATTTATTCTTGGAATAATGGCCAAATTCAACATTAACATTTTCGTTAGAGCTAAATCTGCATTTCCTCTAAAATGTTAAGGTTAAAGTTGGTCTTTATCCCACATCGTAGTTCAATACCATGTAAATATTATTTGCGTTGATTCAAGTAGACCTCACGAGTTTATAACATACATATATATATATATATATATATATATATATTGGAAAACTAATATGTCTAATATAGTCGGTCACTCCCTTACCATTCAATTTGTTCTTGTTTCATTCTTATTCTTTAAGATTGCTCCTTACTAGGGATTTCCATCTCGGTACTACCCTCTTAGGACCAAGACGTTACATTAGTTTATCTACGGATAACATCATCTTCAACTTTGATCTTATTAAGGTTTATTAGCCGGGGAGAGCGGAGTGAAAGGATATCCATTAGATGGAAAGGGAAGATCAACTTACTGTTAAGTGATTTGAAAAATGAGAGATATGATATGGTGGTTTGTTAAATTTCAACATTTTGAGGTAGTTAGGGTCATAAACAGGTTGATGATTGTCTATTTCATGGGACATTGATTGTGACTTCGCTTCTAAGTATAGTTGAAATGGAAAATCAGATTCCTAATCTAGAAATTTGTAATGGATTGAACAAAACGTTGCAACGTTTTCTAGATATTTCTTTTTTTCTTTTTCCACATTTCTGACTTATTTACCTTTTTTTTTTGTCCCTCTTATTTTATGTTTTGAATAAAAGCTACTAGAGCATCTTTTACAGTAAGTTAGGGTCCGTTTGTTTCCGCTGTTTCTGTTTGCTGTTGTTGATAGGCAATGGATATTAGTTGTTTTTTCTACAAAAATCAGCTGTTTTAGAATTTTATCAAACACTTTCAATTTCCTGTTTAGTATTGAAAGGTCAAAAGCAGTTCCGAAAAATGGAAACAAACGGGCACTTAATATCTTAATATCTATTGTAGTTTAGTTTGTAAATTAATTACTAGTTAACAAGAACAACTGGAATTTTATTTTATTTTATTTTTTTTTTTGTAAAATAAGTTTTCAAGCTACAACATTAGTTATAAATTATTCTAGCAATGATGAGTCACACTCCTTTTAGCTTGGATGAGGCTCATGGGTTGATTTTTTATCTTCTTTATTTTTATTCATTTATTAACAAAATAATTTTTTGTATAGTTTCATAGTTGAATAAATATTATTTCAGAAAATCCATGGTTTTATCGGGGACATGTTCCTACAAATAATTCAAATATTTTTGCAATGGTTTATCCTTATTGATGCACATAATTTTTTTTTTTTTTTTGTTAAATTTATGTTTTTAAGATTGTCGAAGTGTAATAATATATATTATGAGGTTTATCAAACTTTTCCATTCTCTATCAGAAACTATGATCGTTATCTTAGAGAAGTTTGAGGAATACAAGATTAGTGCCCCGAGAACAATTACTTACAAGGTCAAAGTTGGCTAAGAAACAGAGACCATGGTCCATGGAAAAACCTTCCAATCGAAAATGTAGAAAATATTCTGGAATTGAAAAACATCTTTTTTACAAAATAGTTAGCTGGGGTTGGAACACTTTTAGGAATCATAGAGTATTATGAAGATGATGATGAGTATTGTGATTATGAATATATGAATTTATCGTCAAACCACATGATGATAAATGATGATGAAGTTCATGTTTTCTCTAATTTATCAAAGTGAATTTAAATTAATATGCAATGTTGTATGAACAAATTCACATAATTAAATTTGTTTAGTATAACATTTAATGTGATCACATTTTCGATTTTATAAAATTATAATTTTTGAAACCTTTTCTCCTTAAACATCCATTTTCTCTCTTCTTAAAAAACACTTAAATGACTTCAAAACTAAAAAGTTGAAAAATTAAAGTTGTTTGGAATATCATCAATTCTTAAATTTTCTATTTTGAGATCATCAACGGTCACATTGACAGTATTAACCAAAAAGTGATTGGTTTTGGTAAGGGTGATGAATCTTAATCTTTTTTTTTTTAAAAAAAAAAAGAAGAAAAGAAAATCATAGACACTCATATGTAAATTGACAAAACCACAAAAGTTATATTTGGACAAGAAGTCGGTATCAGAGCCTTGATCGTCTTCTAACCCGAGACTTCTTCAAGCACTTGATTCCATCACTATTTGAAGAACACCCATGGAATAGTTGGATAAATAAATTAGTAGCATTAGACAAGAAGTGAAGAGCTTCGTCCAAGAGATGAAAACTGAAGAACAAGAGTTGAAGAAGATGGTGGAAAGCTTTAGACAAGAGATGAGAAGAGATCTTAAGCGATTCTTGAGAGAACTTAATGGAGAAGAAGACTCAATGGTGTCTCTTAAAGATTCATCGCTAATCTTTCCTCCATTGCACACTTAAGAGGTAAACCCTAAATTTTCAATTTCTCATGTTGAAGTTATAGGTAATCAATTGCTAGTGAGAAATTGAATATTTGTATTGTTGATGCTGATTTAAATTCTTATTGTCAATTTGCGGGTAATGAAATTGTAAATAAGAATTTGAATACTTTTATGAATGAGGAGGAAGGAGTGCTGGTAGGTGAGGACATTGAGGAGATTGATTTTGTGTATGGTAATGTTATGGAAGCTTAAATTGGAAAGGGTGTTCCCCATGCGTTTGATAAAATTCCCCTTAGGTATAACTTCATTTGTATGCTTAAGGAAAGTGAAAGTATTGACCTTGAAGAATGAGAGAGTGACTTTGGGCTTGATATTTTCTTTAAGGAGAAGGATGAAATTACTCTACGTGTAGAGGTTGAAAAATATGGTGATGGGAGAGATATTGGTGGACCAACTATGTTAGGATGTAACATGTTACTTAGGCCGGGAAACTTGGAAAATGGAGTAATGAGCTTGAGCTATAGAGAGAAGAAAATAGCATCTGCAAATGTGGAATGCCCTATGACTAATGTGTTAATATCGAATGAGGGTAGTGACGAGCTTGAAGAGATAGATCATGGGAAGCAAGATTGGGTTCAGGAAGTGAAGAACGAATTTAAGAATAAGAATGAGGAGGAAAAGGATGAGTTCGAGGATGAGGTTGATAAAGAGAAGAATATTCCGAGAATGAGATAGACAGGTGAATTTGATTATGATGAGGATGAGTTCAAGAATGAAATTGAAAAAGGGACGAATGATTCCGAGAATGAGCTACATAATAATGATGAATTTGATTATAACGAGGATGAGTTTAGGAATGTTGAGTGGAACCAAAACGAGGTTACTTATGAAGATGATGATGATGACTATGCGGGTGTTACATGTGACCTACTTGAGAGTGGTATTTTCGGGTATGAGCGTGTTGTTCATTAGGTAACGAGGGTGCTAAAGTGAGGAAGAACATGACCCACAACATCAGTTGTTCAAAACTCAGTGCTTGGTTCCTGGGAAGAAATGTGAGGTGATAGTCGACGGAGGAAGCCACAAGAATATCATTAGTCAAACTGCCTTGAGCAAGTTTGGTTTGGCTCCTGAACCACATCCTTGACCTTATCGCATTGGTTGGATCAACGATGTGGAGAGGCTTCAAGTTACTCATCAGTGTAAATTTCCCGTCGCTGTTTGGGCTTATCAAAATGAAAAGTTATGTGCGATGTACTAGAAGTGGATGCTTGCCACTTTCACCTAGGACGACCATGACAATTTGATTGTGATGCCTTACATGCGGAAAGAAGAAACACCTACACCATATTCAAAGACAACTTCAAATACATCCTAACATCTTTGAAGAGTTCCTTTATTGAGAAAAAGAAGGTCACTTTGAGTGCTTGTCCAACTTAGGAATTGATTTTGAATGGATGCATATAGAATCAACAAATTCTTATGACGTGGGCACTAATCTAGTGGAAGTTAAGCCAATACCCGAAGATGGAAAGAATCTTTCCTTTAGAGAGAAACCTCAAGAGCTTCCACCTTGGAGAAAAATACCGCATCACATTGACATGGATACTGGGATCATTTACCTAGCTTCTCTCATGACGGAGTGAGCGCCAAAGAGAAGAATGAAGTTGAGAAGGAAAAAAGCAAGTTTGAAAGTGATAAAGTAGAACGAATGTTCGAAGATGGAAAATATGTTTCCTTTAAAGAGCAACCTCAAGAGTTTCCACATTTGTGGAAGATATCACATGACATTAACTTGGATCCTGGAGATCATTTATCTAGTCTTCCTCATGATAGAGTCAACTCTAAAGAGAAGAATGAAGGGTACCTTGTGATGCCTTTAGGAATGCTCGAGACTCCTAACACATTCATGATGCGGATGAATAAAGTCTGCCACTCTGTAAAGTCTAAACTTGTTATTGTGTACTTTAGTAAAATGCATGTGTTGGAGATTACATTTTCTTTGTTGAGAGAGCATAAACTCTATGTAGATGCTATAAAATGCAACCTTGTGGTGGAGAGTGTGGTGTTCTTGTGGCATTTGGTGAATGAGGAAAGTGGATTTCATGGTGATGTGAAAGTGGATGGCTTCCGAGGGGACATAAAGAAGAGGAGAGCAATCCAAGAGTTGAAGCATATTGCTCCAATTAGTGAAGAGAAGGAAAGAGAAGTACATGGAACAGAATGAAAGAGAAGCACATGAATGGTCAACTCAAAGAAATGTAAGAGCTTCAAAGAGTGTTTATGGGATCACCCCGAAGTGGGTTGACAAGTTTCATCGAGATATCCCATTTGATGTCGGCTATAGATGGAAGAAGGCTGTGGGATAGTATCCGGGTTAGTGAAGTGAGGGGTAGAGAAGTCCATGGATATTCAACACAAAGTCATGTAGGGATTTTGAAGAGTTTTCATGTGATCACTCCGAATTGGGTTGATAAGTGTTGCCGAGACATTCATTTGAGGCCGGCTATGAGCGAAAGAAGATTGTGGCTAGTCTCCGAGCTAGTGAAGTGGAGGATAAGAAGGTACGTGGTTGGTCCGCTCAACATGATGTAGGAGTTTGGAGGAGCATTCAAAGTATTGTTGAGGAGTGGTTCGATAAGGTTCGCCGAGATATTCCATTTGATGTTGGCAGAAAGTGAAAGACGAATATTAACGAGGATGAGAGCTGGGGTAAGTTACAAATTGACATGGGAGATGAAGTTCTTGTATACTCAACCATGATATTTTCAAACACAATCAATATCAAATTATGTTAGTTTTCGCTTCCATGATAAGAATACTTTGGAGTGTAAGTTTAGCGGCCGTAGGAGTAGGGAGGTAGGGACAATCACCCTAGATGGGAGAGTTGTTCAGGCCTCGGATTGCTTCCGGTATTTAGGATCTATTATCCAAACGGATGGAGAAGTAGATGGAGATGTTGCTCATAGGATTAAAGCTGGTTGGTCGAAGTGGAAGAGTGCTACGGGTTTCCTTTGTGATCCCGGCATGCCTAATAGATTGAAGGGAAAATTCTACCGGACGGCAATTAGACCAGCATTGTTATATGGTACGGAGTGTTGGGCAGTGAAACACTGCCACATCCATAAGATGTCGGTGGCGGAGATGCGTATGTTGAGATGGATGTGTGGTCACACGAGAAAGGACCGGGTGCGTAATGAAATAATTAGGACAAAAGTAGGGGTCACATCTATTGAGAATAAAATGAGAGAAAACCGACTAAGGTGGTTTGGCCATGTGAGACGTAGAGCGCTTGATGCGCCGGTTAGGAGAACCGAAGAGTGGCAAAGGGATGTAGTGGTGAGGGGAAGGGGAAGACCTAAGCAAACTTGGAGGAGGGTGATCGAGAGTGATATGAGTTTATTGGGAATTGAGGAAAATATGGTAGTGGATAGGACGGAGTGGAGGGAGCGAATCTGTGTCGCTGACACGACTTGATTTTCACGGTTTTATATGATGGTTCATGTTAGCCGACCCCGAATCATTTCGGGACTAAGGCTTTGTTGTTGTTGTTGTTGTTAACACTCAGTGTAAAGAATGATGATATAAATTAAGTTATAATGCATAAATAACATGAGAACTATAAATAGTTAAAAAGGTAAAAAGGCATCTTCTCCATTCGTTTGCAAAAGTAAGCCAATTGTAAATGGTTATGTGATATATTTGGAGTGTTTACAAGGGTAATTTGCAACCATCAAATTTATAAGCTTATTTATTTTAGAAGAAAAGAAAAATTATTCTTAAAGGATAAAATATTATGATTAATAATATAAATTAAGTTTAGTAATATAATAATGAATATTATCATTGAAATATTAATTGGATCCTTGAAATTGAAATTAATGTCAATGGTAAAGTGATTATGTTGGAATTAAATGGATATGGATCCAATTAGGCTCGCCCAAAATGGAACGGGCCCAAACCCAATAAGAATTAGGGTTAGGTGATCTATTTATTCAGTATAAATAGAAACCCTAATCTATCATAATTCTAAGAGAATTAGAAAAGAGAATAAGGAATTAGGTTTTAGAGATACAGTATCTCAAAAACACAGTTCTCTCTGCTTCCTCCTTTTGGCCGCCGCCCCCTCTCTCTCTTTGGGATTCGTGCCAATTGTCTTCCTCTTCCAATTCTATTGGCGTGGTTGAAGGCTTGACCGGTGATACTAGATCGGGTGATTGATCCGAATCCTTCCGCTGCAAAGCAAGAACGGGATCCGCGCTATAAGAGGTAACCCGTAAACCCGTTTACTTATTCGGATAAATATATATGTTGTGAATATATGTTTATCCCGACAGATTATATGGATAAAATATATTCTAAATTGAAATTTTAGTGATGGTTTAATAGAAATTACACCCTGCAATTTCAAAAGATACTCTAAGTAACAGCACAAAAAATATGTAAAAAAAAAATTTATTTACGCAAAATAGTACAAAAGGAAAAACAAAACAAAGCTGTAAAGAGCATCATGATGTTAATTGTTGATTATGTTAACAAATTAATGAAGTTGTACTTGACAGAAAAAAAGCATCATTTTGAGTCTTAAATAAAATTTTTTATTTTAATACATTAAGTTCATGATTTTTTTATTATATTAAACTTCCCATAATAAAAAAAGTCGGTTTTTAATAAAATGTTATTCATTTCATTTGATTTCAAAATTTGCCTTTTCAACTGTTTGAAAATAATTTTGTGTATAATATACTATAAAATTTTTATTTTAAAGTATAAAATATATAATCTTATTTTAAAGTATAAAATATATAATTTTAGACACAAATGACACTTTTTCATTAAATTAGATATTAACAACTAACTATAAAAAAACAAAACAAAAAATAAAAACTTAGTGTTATAAAAATAATAATTAAAAGCTTAGTGTTGTTCTTTTCAAAAAAAAAAAAAAAAAAGCTTAGTGTTATTAAAAAACAAAAAGTTAAAAATTTAACGTGTTCAAACAAAAAATGGATGAGTTAATGAATACGAATAATAAAAAATACTCTTAATTTTAGGCTTAGTTTGAGTAAAGATAAGATTGAATTAATTTGGACCTTGAAATGTTACACACCATGTGCTTAATTAGTGAACTTTGTTAAATTGGTAAGGGTGTGAATCACATTTTCTGACCTTAACATTAAAATAATCAAAATATTTGATTTGAATACGTTTGTAATTTCAGTGATTTTCGTGTTTCAAGTTTTATACCAACCATCAAAATCTATTTACAAATGAAGTATACGAATTAAATTCATTTATTCCAATAGGAAGTTTGAATTACTAATTATAAATAATTTACAAATTTTATTAACTAAAATCCTAACATTTTTACTTTTGTTCAAAAAGTATCATACTTGATTATCATATAAATCACATTTCAATATATATGGCGAATTAGGAGGGGCAACTGCTCCCCTTTGCCGGTTTGTCCTTTGTCGCTGTTAAAAAATCATTTTGCAATATTTTTTTTGGCTGTTTCATGAACCGCTGAACTCGTTTAAAGTACTTTATAGGCTAGTTGAATTTGTTTAAAGTGACATATTGATCCTTTAAATTTATTTATAGTGATCTACATGTTCTATGAACTTGCTTAAATTAATATATATATATATATATATATTTTGTTACAAAGGAGGGCAGTCGCCCCGAAGACAAAAGAAAGACTACAGACGAACGACTCTACTTAGAGCAGAACGACAACGGTCTTCATGAAGGATGTCAAGGAGGCCTGCAGAAGGCGCACCACACTCGTGATGACCTGACCCAAGGGAAATGACCTTGCGAAATTTTCCATCCAATCAGCAACGCGATTACCTTCTCTATAAGCATGTTGAAAGATAATCTCCCAATCACGGTCTCGCAGCCGTTGACACCCTTTGATAAGCCAGGAATACAGATGAGTTATGACATTTCTTCGTGTCATGAAAACTTATAACCAGACGAGAATATCTATCTCAACTAAAACCTTCCCATAACATGTATCCCACGCAAGTTTGAGTCCAAAAAATAAGCTTCACAGAAGAATGGCCTTACCAACCCCAGTATTCGCAATAAAATCTCCTATCCACATACCATTAGCATTCCGCATCAGACCACCAACCGAAATCAACTCCGGGTTACCCTTTGAGGCTCCATCAGTATTCAATTTGATTTGTCCAAATTCTCTCTTATCTTATCAGAGTTAATAATGGGGAGAATTACAAAACTAACACTTTTCAAGGGGTAGTTTACATTTCTAGTTCCTTTTAAAAAACTAACCAAAACTAACACATTTCAACAAGTAACTTCTAAGTTTGCCCTCATTATTCCTAAACAGAACTTCATCTCTCTAACGTATCAAACGCTGCGATAGGAAGAGGAGGTAGAACGAGAAGCGACGGTGGCACACTCAAAGAGGTGGAGAAGCGAAAGGCGGCGATAGGAAGAGGAGGAGAAGCGAACGACGAGGAGAAAGAAGGAGAAGCGAATGGCGGCGATATGAAGAGGAGGAGAAGAAGGCGAACGGCGAACGGAAGAGGAGGAAGAAGGCGACCCTTTTTCCGGCAATCTCGTCCCAATATATATTGTTTCTCTTCCTTTTTCATGTTTTTTCTGGTTGTGCGAACCCCAAAAACAGTGGCATTGTTATCTGAAAATGCATTTTGGTTGGAATATCAGTTTCAGATTTTCCCCGACAGTGTCAATATCTATAGATATTTGTTGATATTTGTAGATATTTGTAGATATTTGTAGATATGTGTTGTCGATATCTGTAGATATTTGTCGAAATCGACAAATATTGTAGATATCTACAGATATCTAAAGTGTCGATATCTATCAGATATCGACAGAAATCAACAGATATCGACATTGTCGGGGAAAAATATCTGAAACTGATATTTCAACCAAAATGTATTTTCAGACAACAATGTCACTGTTTTTGGGGTTCGCACGATCAGTAAAAACATGAAAAATGAAGAGAAACAATATACATTGGGTTGTAGAGAAACAATCTGCTAGATCTTAACGATGAATGGACTAAGCTTTAAATCTTTTCAATGAAATTAAAAACCAATGAAAAACTTATATGATTGTAGAAATTTTGTTGTATGAACTATGGGTTGGATTGATTGTTGTAGTATTCGTAGTCGTTCTGTAGATTGTTCTGTTCTTTAGAGAGAGAGAGAGCGCGAGAAAGAGAGAGAGGAGGAAAGACAAAGACACACAGTTATGTTAAGAAAGAAGACGATGGTAAACTTGGAAGTTACTTGTTGAAATGTGTTAGTTTTGGTTAATTTTTTAAAAGGAGCTAGAAATGTAAACTACCCCCTTGAAAAGTGTTAGTTTTGTAATTCTCCCTCAATAATGCCACTTAAAGCAAGTTTAAGTAGCTAATGAGACATTATATAAATTCAGAGAGCCCTTCCGTTTTTTGGACCAACTTTAAGAAGCTCCAAATGTATTAACCATATTATAAACAATAATTTAATTATATTATTTATCCACTCATCTCTATTAAATTACGATTTTTTTTCCGTGGTAAATATTCAGACTGTCAAACATGTTTCCATTTTCATTTTTCAGCCCCACTTAATTATTCCATCACAAATTACCGTCATTATCTTCGGAATGGGGGCAACTGGTAAGAAAAAACCACGAACATAAGAAGAGAGGATGTTATGTTGTCTTGGATATTGAACTGATAGATGTAAATAATGGAATTTCTAAGGGGGCGTTTGGTTTGGAGTCGTTAGGAATGGGAATGGGAATGGGAATGTGAGGGTTTCATTCCATTTGTTCTTGTTTGTTTACAAAAAAACTCATTCCCTTTACCCACTTTAGGTTAAGCCATTACCCCATGCCCTCTAGGGAATTGGATTCCCTTTCCCCCATACCTTTTCCTAAACATATCCAAACACATATGGGAATTAATGATTATTCCTTTCCTTTCCTTTAGTTTTCCTTTCTTGATTCCTTTTCCCTTACCCCTTGTGAACCAAACGCCCCCTAAATGAGGAGATTTATAGCGGCTACCTTAGGGTTATGAAAAGGTTCGACATGGTCATTGATGCAAGTTGATCAAAACTTTTTATGGCCTTAAACATGCACATAGACAATGAAATGGGGAGTTATCTTCCAAGTTAATAGACTACGGGGTTTTGCATATCTAAGAACGATCAAAACTTGATTGTTTCTACTTATATATGAGTAGAAAATAAATTTAACTAGTATTTAAATTTTAAATATATAAAAAATGGATATTGCTATTTATCGCCCCCAAATTACTTATCACCGTCTCTATTGGACAATTTTGCCCTTGGCATAAATTTTTTTTCGAAATTGGAATTTTTTTTTGAGAGAAAATTCAAAATTTAGCCTAAACGGATGCGACATACCATTCGACCCATGGCGGGAACGGATGCCACATCCGTTCTCGCCATGTCGTATGGTATGCCGCATCCGTTCACACCATGGGTCGGGCGGTACGCCGCATCTGTTCCCGCCATGGGTCGAGCGGCACACCGCATCCGTTCCCACCATGGGTCGGGTGGTATGCCGCATCCGTTTAGGCCAAATTTTGAAATATGCAAAATCGTAAAATTTTTAGTGACGAAAAATATTAAATCATTCAATTTTTGTGACGAAAAATAAAAAATTCTCCTATTTTTTGTGACGAAAAATGCAAAATCATATTTTATTTTCCACTTTATGTATTACGGGGAAGAAAAAAGCTTTTAGGAAAAATTTCTAAATTACTCCTTATTTTCTCATGTTTTTCTTATTTTGCCTCACTCAATCATATTTTATTCTCACTCAACTTCTAACTTCCAAATAAGATTTATGATTTCTAAATTAGGGATTTTTTGAGTGAATTTTAATTTACAATTTTATTTGGAGATTATTAATATGTTGTTTTTTCTTAGAGATTTCTAATTTAGGATTTCTAAAATGGTGCAATTTTAAAACTTTGGAAGTCAAGAGCAATTTTACCCCTAACGTTAATAAATTGGATCAATTTGATAATAATTCATCAAACTGTTTTCTCGGTCATGAATCTTGTCATCTACACTTCACACGTGTGTCATTTTATCAGTAACAAATCACAAACATATGTTGGGATGTGAAAAAATTGAATAAAATAATACAAAAATATACTATCTTTTATACGAATTGAATAAAAAAATTCAAAAAAGTCACTGAATTTATAAATATTAATCTCTGATTCGGAATATCACAAAGGCCAAACAGGGCCCAAAGGCCTAAGGAGAAAGACCCATTAAGCCATCTCAGCTCACTATAAATACCCCCAACACTGGAAAGTTAAAGACACATTCTCACTCACTACTCGATCGGGTATCCTCTAAGCTCTTCGATTATTTCCTTTAGTAATCATCTCGAACATCTAACTGTCTTGATCGTCGGAGTGTTCACAAGGACCGCTCCCCGCGCAGAGACGATAACCGAGAGCCACGAGAACCCCCGAAGGCTGCCCGGATCACTGTAGTTCATTCCCTAATTATTTGGTGCGGTGATCGTGGACTACAAGTGAGGTTCAAGGTTTTCAGCAGAATGCAAACACCAACTGAGTCCACTCCGACCGGGGTGCCAAACGCCGCGGCTACCAGTTCCATGACCAGCGAAGCACGTCCCACACTGTCCACCCCAATCTCTCCCAGGAACCTGACTTCGCTAATCGAGGAAGTAGACCCCGAGGAGGAGGAAGCATATAATACCTCGCAACTTCTCAGCGCTATACGAGGATTTCAGACAACTCAGGCCGTTCATACGGCGACTTAGATGAAGGTCATGGAGCAACAAAAAAGCCTGCAGGAGGAGAATGCTAAAATCTGGCAATACCTCAAGGAGGCCGCGACACCACAGCAAATGGGCATGGTTGCGGGCAGGTCGACGGCTCCGGAGGTGCTCATCGACAGACAACACGAACCCACCGCGGCTGCACCAGGAGCAAGGGGCGCAACGTTCAGGGGACCAGCAGCCACCAGTGACGAGGATCTACTAGAGCAGAAGATCCAGCGTTTTTGGATAAAAGGGCGCTCGGGGGAGTAATGGGGGGAAGCGTCACCTCCAGCAAAACTCCGCTGGTGCAGAGAATCATCGAAACGAGGTTCCCTCGTGACTGGAAGTCCCCGCGCTTGTCCCAGTATTCGGGAACCGAAGATCCAAATGATCATGTGGCCTCTTTTATGAGCACCATCAACCTCTACTCCAAGGATGAGGACATCATGTGCAAGGTTTTCCCCACCACACTTTCCACGAGTGCGCAGGAGTGGTATCGAGGGTGGGCCCCTGAGTCCATCGACTCCTTCGACCTCTTAAAAGACCTTTTTCTCTCTAGGTTCACCGCGGCAACAAAGGTAAAGAAGATCAGCTCGGACCTCAACGGACTCAAACAACGGACAACCGAGCCGCTGTGAAATTTCCTCTCCAGGTTCCACCACATGGCCTCTCAGGTCAAAGGCCTCAATCTGGAAGTAACCCACGATGCCCCCGCAAAGGTCACCTCGTGCGATCCCCTTAAACAGAAGTGCTTTAAGAAGATGCCCCGATCCTTCGAAGAGCTCATGACCATGGCACAGACCTTCGTCTAGTACGATGACTGTGATCGGCCTGTAGGGTACGAGGAATCAGAAAAAGATAAAGCTAAAGGAGACTCCCGAAGAGAAGAGAAGGGCAAGCTGACCGGGGAGGCCCGAGACGGAGGACAGGCTCGCAGGGTGGCCCCTTTTCCATTTCCCCCGCGAGTAGAGTCGGCAAACTCGGACCGCAGGGGTGACCGGTCCCGAGGAAAGAAGGTGCACTATGTCACTCAGAGCCCAGCTCGGCGATACACACACCTGACCCCGCCAGCAGACAAAGGGAAGACCCGCATCGAAAAGGAATACTGCAAATACCACAAGTCCTCCGGACACTCCACGGAGAACTGTTATCAATTGCAGAAGGAAGTCGAGCGCATCACACAGCAGGGTACCCCGCTAAGACCCATTAGGCAAAGAGAGCAAAGCCCGAAGCAGCGTGACGCTGGCCGAGCAGAGGAACTAAAGAGACCAAGGGTCCACCGTGAGATTCACGTCATACGAGAAGGGGCACCGACACTCTGCCCCCATCCGGAGGCCTCCCGAAAGAGAAAGACAGCCGATCAGACCCTGACACTACAGCCACCACTCCAAACTAGCCACTCGGAGGCCTTCGTTGTCACTATCAACATCGCCAGCTTTAAGGTGCACCGGGTGCTAGTTGACACGGGGAGCTCAGTTAATTTGCTGACCTAGACAGCGCTGCGCGCCATGAAAAATACCCACACTACCCTCCGTGCAGGAACTTTTCCCCTGGTAGGGCTGTCCAAGATAGAAGTCCCCATCAAAGGGATCATCTCTCTCCCTACGATCCTCGGTGATGGCGGTGAAGAGACAGAAAGCACCGCCGAATGGGTAGTGGTGGACATCCTCTTAGCCTATAACGCTATCATCAGAAGACCCCTGCTGTCTAGCCCGAAGGCTATGATTAACGTCTCCGACTTATGTCTGACCCTACCACATCAAAGCGGCAAGATCACCATCTATGGAGACCGAATCCTGGCCAAGAAACTGCAATGGTAGGCAACTCAACCTCAGACGACACTCTACCTTGAGGACGGTCTGATGGATATGAGGGGGTACAATCCCACTCCGATTGAGCCAGTCGCAGAATGCCCGGTTGGGGAGAGCAAGACACTAAAGATCGGGACTAAGCTGCAGCCCCAGCTGGCCGATAAAATAAAGGCCGTTCTCACCGAACACTCAGACATGTTCGCTTGGTGCACTGAAGACATCACTGGCGTTTCACCCGAGTAGGCAACCCACAAGTTGAATATCGATCCTTCTGTCGAGCCTCTGAAGCAAAAAAAGTGGGTGCAAGCAAGAGACAAGCAGGCAGCTATCAAGGCAGAGATCGAGAAGCTTTTGGCTGTAAAATTTATTCGCGAAGTTCACTATTCGGATTGGCTTTCTAATGTTGTACTTGTAAACAAAGCCAGCAGAAAGTACCGCATGTGTGTAGATTTTACCGATGTTAATAAAGCGTGTCCCAAAGATTCTTATCCGCTGCCTAACATAGATCAGCTTCTCGACCAAACAACAGGACGCAAAATCCTATCCCAGTTTGATGCCATAGCCGGTTTCCAGCAAATACCTCTGGACCCAGCTGACGCTGAAAAAACCTCCTTCATAACGCATGAGGGCACATATTGCTATAATGTAATGCCTTTCGGCCTAAAGAACGTAGGAGACACCTATCAGCGGTTGGTAGACAAAATGTTTTCTCACCTCATTGGCAAGACGGTACAAGTATACATCGACGACATGGTCGTCTTGAGCATGGAGGAAAGCGATCACCCGCGCGACTTGGCAGAGGTGTTCAAAATTTTTTGGGATTACAACCTCAAACTCAACCCAGAAAAGTGCTTCTTCGGAATTCATTCAGGCAAGTTCCTTGGTTGCGTAGTTTCGGAGAAGGGTATTGAGCCTAATCCCGCAAAGATCGAGGCAATCTTAGAAATGAAAGCACCGCACAATCTACAGGGCGTTTAGAGACTTAATGGGAGGATCATCGCCTTGGGGCGGTTTATCTCCTGCTCGGCATAGCGTTGCCTCCTTTTTTACAGAGCAATAAAAAAGGAGCATCCTTTCAAATGGTCTACAGACTATCAAGCGGCATTCAACGCCATTAAAACTTTCCTCGCCACACCACCCCTGCTGTTAGTACCAAAACAGGGCCGAGACATCCAGCTATACTTCACCATCGCCGACGAAACCGTGGCAGTGGTTCTCACTCAAGTCGAGGGTACTGAGCTCTATCCGATCTATTTCTTAAGCAAAGTGCTCAAGGGAGCAGAAATCCGGTACTCTGAGGTTGAAAAGGCTCTGTTTGCCATCACACAAGCATCCGAACGCCTACGGTTGTATTTCCAGGCACATACAGTTATCGTCAAGACCAATTACCCTCTCAAGAGGGCAGTCTAGAAGCCCGAGGTTTCCGGTCGCATTACCAACTGGTCGGTCCGATTGTCATAGTTTGATGTACGCTTTGAGCCTCGCACCACCATCAAAGCCCAAGTGCTTTCAGATTTCCTCATCGAGTTCACCGGGTCATCAACCGGTGACCTCTCCCGGGATAAAGCTCATAACAGCGACCAGTGGACTATGAGTGTGGACGGATCTTATGGCCCGGGACGGGCAGGCACAGGCATCACCATTCAGGGACCTAATGACCTCCACTTGCGGTACGCCATCCAACTTGATTTTCCAACCACAAACAACCAAGCAGAGTATGAGGCTCTGATCACGGCCCTCCGACTAGCCAAGACAATGGTAACAAGGCACCTGAGAATGTACTCAGACTCCAAGCTCATCGTCAGCCACGTCAGTGGCACTTACAGAGCAAAGGACCCGACGATGTGTCGATACTTAGAGCTTGCCAAGTCCCTACTCGAGGATCTCAAAAGCAAGGGAGTTGCATTCACCCTAAAGCTCGTTCCGGGATAAGAAAACGAAGAGGCAGACGGCATCGCCGCTCTCGCAGTAGGCGAACAATCTAGCGATCCACATACCCTTATAGAAACCGCCGCTGCCCCAACAATTAGCACACAATGTTCCTTACATATCGACACGGCCGACGCAGCAACAAACAGATGGAGGAGTCATATAATCAGATACCTAGAAGATGGAGCCCTACCGGAAGACATGACTCAAGCATCCCTCGTGGTTCGGCGATCCTGGCGGTACGCAATGCATGAAGGCATCCTGTATCGGAAGTCGTCTAGCCAGCCTTGGTTGCATTGCATATCCGAGGAAGAAGGAGATCACTGTCTAAAAGAGATACACCAGGGAGTCTGCAGCTCACATCAGGGTGCTCGATCCATTATGAAAAAGGCTCGGCTTCAGGGACTTTATTGGCAGACCATGGACTCAGATGCGGTCCGAATAGTGTGCAAGTGCCAGGTATGTCAGATGCACGCAAATACCCATCACGCACCGATGGCTCCACTCAAAGGCATCATCACACCCTGGCCTTTCGCCGTATGGGGGGTTGATCTGCTCGGCCCTTTTTAGTTAGCCTTAGCACAGAAGCGATTCGTTGTAGTCGCGGTCGATCACTTCACAAAATGGATTGAGGCAGAAGCCCTCGTGAAGATAACCGCCGACAATGTCATAAGCTTCCTCAAAAGAACAATAATATACCGCTTCGGAGTCCCTCATTCTTTCATCACAGACAACGGACGATAATTTGACTGTGTCCAGTTCCGTGACTTCTGCTCCGAATAGGGCATCAGGGGACACTACACATCGGTTGCACACACTCAAAATAACGGACTCACTGAAGTCAGCAACCGAACGATTCTGCGAGGAATAAAGGCACGCCTTTTTGACAAAGGGCAAGCATAGCCCGACCACATCCCAGCGGTGTTATGGTCGTATCGCACAACCCCGCACTCTGGCATGGGGCGAACTCTTTTCTTCCTAACCTATGGAGCGGAAGCAATGGCACCCTCCGAAGTCATCCTTCGATCTCCTCGCCAAATCACTTACGAGAAGGCCAGTAATGACGAGGAACTTACTGAGGCCGACGAGCGACTGGAGGAGGAACACCTTAATTCCCTGCTCCACATCACGGCCCATAAGCAAAACTTAGCACGATATCACAACAAACGGGTACGACCCCGCACGTTCCAAGTAGGGGACCTTGTGCTCCGAGATGCGGCCGCTGCTCAATCCCCACTCGCCAAAGGAAAGCTAGGTCAGACATAGGAAGGGCCCTACAAGGTTGACACGGTCCTACACAATGGGGCCTATATAATCGCCTCCTTAGACGGGCTGGTTTTCGACAATAGTTGGAACATCCAAACGTTGAAAAAATATTATCAATAGCTAATGTAACCTATCAATGATGAATCAAATCAAATGTTTATTTAATAAAATCAGACGATATTCAAAGGCTTCTCGAGCATCTCGAACGCCTCCTAGCAATCGCTTGAACAACCCCATGTTGTTACCGATTGAACAAAACACGAGCTACCCGATGCGGTAATCGCTTAAAATCAGACGATATTCAAAGGCTTCTCGAGCATCTCGAACGCCTCCTAGCAATCGCTTGAACAACCCCATGTTGTTACCGATTGAACAAAACGCGAGCTACCAAATGCGGTAATCGCTAAAATCAGATGATATTCAAAGGCTTCTCGAGCATCTCGAACGCCTCTTAGTAATCGCTTGAACAACCCCAAGTTGTTACCGATTAACCAAAATGCGAGTTACCCGATATGGTAATCGCTTAAAATCCGATGGTATTCAAAGGCTTCTTGAGCATCTCGAACGCCTCTTAGCAATCACCTAAACAACCCCATGTTGTTACCGATTGACCAAAACGCGAGCTACCCGATGAGGTCATTGCTTAAAAATTTAAAAGCCTCTCAAGCAGCTCGAACGCCTAAAAAACACCCCGATGGTATAACCCGTTAACAAGAATACAAATTTCGAAGCTGGGAAAAGCATCACAAAGTTCATCGACAAAGTGTGATACGTTACACATACATCAAAAGCACATATGCAATACAGAAATCTAAAAACATTAATAGAAAACCATTCGCACACAGGGTACGACCACCAAACCAACATCCACTAAGGCAACACATTGGCACGGTCAGGGTTAGGGATAGCCTCATCATCCATCAAGTCTTGATGCACTGCTCGCCAATCCACGCACTCATCAGTGTTATGCCCATTTTGCCTATGATACAAGCACGCCTTGCCAACATGAGTCATGCGATGATTTGGGTTCGTCGGAACAGGCCCGAGATAAACCTGCCTGGCAAACTCAAGAAAAACCACGCTACGAGGCTTCAGAAGGTCAACAAACGTCAGGCCATACGGGCGAGACGGCGAAGTATGGCGTCCCACTCGTCGATACTCAGATTCGAGAGGAAGGTTCGTCACCCTTTCCAGTTCATCGGCAAGGAGCCTCTTAATCCATGAAGGATGCGGGTTCAACACAAGCGCGACTGTCTCGTCAGGGTTAAGAAAGCCAATACCATCTTGCGACCAAATCTTTTTCTCAGTCAAAGAGAACGCACTAACCGCCACTTCGCAGGAATCCGTCACCGACCCAGTATACGGGGTAGAACTCTCACTCTCCGTATTTCTTTTTTGCGAGTGAGCACCTCGTTTCATCCACACCGGGGAGGCATACCAGGCTTTCCGCTCCCCATCATGATCCCCAGTCGGCGGATAGTACACATAAGGATGTGGCATCACTGATATCGCCTTTTGCACCTCAAGCACTCTGGCAGGATCGACAATATCCCGAAGAGACATTACGAAAGAAGAACAAGTCACAAAACGACCAAGAAAGAATCCCAGCAAAGAAAAGCAACCCAAAATAAATGCAAAATCGGCTCCTATTTATAGCCCAGGAAGACAAGACATGAAAGACAGTTCAATAAAAGTAAACATCAGATCAATTGCAGAAATACGATGATAGAATTCAGAGAACCATTCCGAAAGATCTTCCAAAATCCAAAAAAGTACGATTACATCATTGCAAAAGGAAAGCAAAAGAGGGATAAACTATCTTTGCCTATTTTTTCTTCTTAAAACGCCCACAAAATTCGACAGCTTTCACCTAGGCCTCTTTGTCGAAGACATCCGGAGAGAATACCACCTCTAGAGGAATAGCATATCCGGCAGTATAAGCAGCAGCGATCAGCATCATCCGGTCCATCTTAACAAGTTTTTCTTCACGCTGCCTGGCAAAAGCACGAAGGTCAGCAGCCTCTTTCCGAGCTACCTCGAGGTCCCGACGAAGTCTCTCGTTCTCCGTCTGAGCGCTCGTCTTCTCCTCGGCCAACGCGGCAAGCTGACGAGTCTTATCTAGTAAACTCTCTTTGACGCGACGAGTCCAGAGCACTGCCGCCCTCAACAGCAGCTTACGGCAGCGCAGCTCTTCAGCATCGCGCGACAACACCTGCAGCAGCTCGGCATTTTTCTTCTTTTCCTCCACCAGCTGATCGGACAAACTAGCAATCTTGGCTTCATGACGCGCCAGCAACTCGCCAGCACTAGCCAACTTCACATTCGCCGCCTCTAGCTCGGCCACGACACCTCGTAGACTGCTCCATCTCCCGGAACACTTTCTCATCATTCACGCACATGTCGAACACCATATTAGCATTCGCAGTGGCCTGCGAAACAAACAACACAATGAGACTCTGATCTTTAAATAAATCACAACATATTAAGGAGAACTTACCACACCAAGCGCCGACAAAGTCTCTATCCCCAGATTCATCTTCGATACCCCATCCATCCGAAATGACTCTCCGGGGACCCTGGCAACCCGTGCCATCTCCCGCGCCAAGTCCGACGTTGTCATGTCCGCATGCACTGACAGCCCCATGACGAACTCGCGAAACTTCGCCAGCTTCACGTCCATCCTCTTCACCATCTCTGGATGATCTCCCACCCTGTCAACTAGGTCTGCCATTAACTCGGCCTCCTCCTCGGCACGTGTTCGCTTCGAGCTCTCGCTAGCACCACCAACACCGTCGTCCGCGACCAACCCTTCCTTCTCGCTTCCTAATTAATCTCTAATTCTATTATTAAATTATAAAAAACATGAAATCCTTTTTTTAGAATGAATTGATATGCAATTGGTGTAGAATAAGGAATAAAAATATCTATGTTTTATAATATTGTATGAAACTGATCCAAATTATCAATGTTAGGGGTAAAATTGCTATAGGCTACCCATGTTAGGGGTAAAATTGCACTATTTTAGACGTTAGGGGTAAAATTGCTCCTGATGTAAAATGTTAGAAGTATTTTTGCATCTTAACCTTTTTTTTGGTAGACGGTCAAGCCTCCCGACCTTTAGGTCCTGGCTCCGCCACTACCTGATTTAATTGTCATTTCGGTTCTATTTAGGATACAATTTTGACCCGGATTTAATTGTAAAGTTGAGAGGTTAACTAAGAAATAATAGAATACGTGGGTTGTGCATTCTCCCTCATTCATCCATGCAGGCGGTGTTAGGCGAGAAATTATACTCTATGCCTGGCATACCACATCAAATTCTGATGTGGTATGCTATGGCCAATCAAAATAATACATGTGTTATTTTTTTTAATTAAGAAAAACAAAATCTAATTTATTATTTCTGATCAAACTCCCCAAAACAGATCCACTGCCATTACTTCTGAACCCCAGCCACCGCCATCTTCTCCGTTTATCTCTTCATCCTTTCGTTTTCTTTTATGTAACCATTCACCACCATTGTTAATTAAAATATAGCATCTGTGAAAACATAAGAAACCAAAAACTCATTATTTAATATTCTTTCGTATATTCCAGTTCTGCATTTTTCATATTCTCTTCCTCCCTGACAATCACCACCACCTCTATGCGTTTTCCTCCGCCAACCAAATTAAAGGTTTAGTTATTGGTGTTAAATTTTTTCGAGGTTAGAGCTTGGGGAAATCTGATTTGGTGTTATATCAAATTCAAAGAAATCAACTGCGTTTTACTGAGTTTGAACACGGTTTTTTTAATTTCAATTTGTTTTTTGCAATTTAAGAGATCTAAGTTTGGATTTACATTGAAAGGTATTGGACAATTGAAAAAAAAAAGATCTTCTTCGGTTCAAATAATCTGAACGATAATTAAAAATGAGTTAGAATCGAAAAAAATGGTGTTTGTCGGAGGCGGTGACGGAGGAGAATAGAAAGATCTGGAAGGTGAAATATGGCCTGGAGGTGGAGGAAAATAGAAAGATCTGGAACGTGAAAGGTATCGTGGATAATTGAGTTTTTATTTAAATGTTAATAATACATTTTTTCTACACATGTATTATTATGATTGGTTATGGCATACCACATCAGAATTTGATGTGGTATGCCGGGCGTAGGGTATAATTTCTCGTGTTAGGCAGTTCTCATTCATCCGTCGGGTCAAAGACAGGAAAAACCTTTTGTTTCATGGCACTGTCCTCTCTTATGTTACGTCTCACAACTTACCAGTTTTTTTTTCTTTTTTCAAAATAAAAAAAGATGGCCGAATCTAATTTCATGCCACGATTATTTTATTATTCATAATATCCCAATTTGAAATTTTTTTTATTGAAGTATTATGCATTGATCCTTGTTCCAAACTTTAATTTGATACCTAAAGTTTATTTTAGACTAAATTGATCATTGTCCCAAATTTTAGGAGCCATTTTGAATATTAATTCAGATTGATAAGTAAATGAGAAAGAGAGATGAATTTAAATTTTTTGGGATGTACTTAGACCAACTAAATAATTAATTCATCTACCCCTTTCTTTCTATTTACTCCATAAATTTGTGAAATAGTAAGTTTATGTATGATTGGTTTGTAAATTTATGATTTGTTTGATTTATTTATCTAATTTATATGTTTAAACAATATTTACCGAGTTCAAATATTTAACACCTATTCTAAGGGGGCGTTTGGTTCGGGGTCTTTAGGAATGAGAATGAGAATGAGAATAAGAATAAGAATGAGAGGGTTTCATTCCCTTTGTTCTTGTTTGTTTTAAAAAAACCAGTTCCCTTTACCCATTTTAGATTATGAGTTTACCCCACTTTAGGTTAAGTCCATTACCCCAAGTCATGTTTACCCCATTCCTTTTGCTAAACATATCCAAACATATAGGGAAATTAATGCTTATTCCTTTAGTTTCTATTTCTTGATTCCGTTTTCCTTACCCACTGTGAACCAAACGCCCCCTAAAATTATGTTCAACCAAAGTAAGATTTATGGCCTGTTTAGTCCAGCTGTTAGTTAATAGCAGTTATTATTACAGTTAGTCTGATTAATTATTAATGTTTGGTAAAATTGTGATTAACTGTTACTGTTAAAATGTAAAATGTCTAAAATGGACATATTTTAAATTAATCAATCAATAAATTATAAAAATTGCAATACATAAATTAATAAAAAATAATCTAAATAATTAAGTAAATAATAAAAACAATCATTTATTGAATGGAGTAAAACTTCATTTTTTTTTGGCAATCATATTATAGAGATATGAATAACGTTAACGACGAAGTGTACTCTGAGGAAATAAAAAGCATACTTATATCAACATCAAATAAATACAAACAAATGTTTATGAAAAACTCCAAAAAGTTGCTGTTTTTATAAAAAAACGAACCCAAGCAAACACCATATTTTCTACAGTTTGGAGTAAAATGTTAAATATTGCTCTGAAAAGCCGAAACAAACATACACTTAGAATGTATACACGTTAGGGTTTTGAGACGGATAGATTATTGAAAGGATAAGCAGTTATGTGGTGGTTATATGTATCTTGATGTGGATATATATTAAGATTTTCGTCGTTTTGCATGAAAGTAGGAGATAGAAAAGAGCAGCAATGCAGAAAAAGGGGTCTTTTGTTTCTGTTAAAAAAGGAAACTTTTGGTAGAGAATCTTAACAAGGATACGGTTGAATGAATACATTATTTATAAAAAAAAAGGAAAGCCAAAATCACAAGCAAGCTCTCCTTGAGCAGCAAATTCATGCATATAAAGAAGTTAGAGTTTACTGAATAAAGAGTGGAGATTTGATCTATTAATGACACCAAATAAAAAGCAAAAGTTAAATCAATTTCATCAAAGCTTACACAAGTCAACCTTCATTTTCAAAAGAAGACACATGAATATCACATGCATCAAATCTTCCTCTTCTCTTTATATTATAATCTTACACATTTCTTCATTATCTTGTTTTGCATAAATGTCTATACTATTCCTGCAAAATATACTCATTTACTTATAAAAATAGATGTATGTATTTTATTATGCCCTAAAAAACACTAACACAACCTTTTTATCCATGTATTTTTTAAGGATCGTCATATTGTAATGGACTTTCATCGGTTATAGACACTAGGTCTCAAATCAAGAGCATTAGGGTTTGCGAAACAATAAACTCTGGATGATCCACTACCAGAACACCATATAGTTAAAAGAATCATACGTGGTTCTCATGTAATACTTAGAGTTGAGTCCTTAGACCCATATGCAGTGTGGGGTCTATATGGCTTGCAATTCATTTTGATTAATTACCTAACAAGTCTGCAACATTGTGCCAAGTATGAGTTTAGTCAAGTATGTTGTTTATCATCGATCACTTAATTAGTGGAATTGAAAAAAGTGTGGCCACACCCGAATCTGGAAATTTATAATTGTCCATTTAAACTTATCAGACTAAGAGATTAAATTAAATTATGACTTTTATCGATACACTTTTATTGCTTTTTTGCTCAATAGAATGCAAATTATTAGCTGAGGAGGATGACTCAGTTGAATTTCTCTTTAGTATGAGAACAAATTTATCCAGTAGTTCTATCATAAAAAAAAATCAATATGTTAAAAAGTATATAATTAATTAAATCCTCAATCAAATCTCTATTAAATCCCTAATTAAATTCCTAAGTCAACACTCATAAATTAAATTGCTAAATCATTAATTAAATTTCCAATCAATCAAATTCATAAAAAATAACAATCCCAATAATTTCCAATCAAGCAAACTATATAAATAATAAAAACCCTGGTAATTTCTAATTAATCAAATTTATAAATAACTAGTCGAAAATCCGTGCGATGCACGGGATACGAAACTTTTATATAATTTAGATAAATAAATAAATTGACATATTTACTTTTAAGTAATTTTATATCATGCTATGAGAAATTTTTATATTAGGTATATTTGAAATTAATATATATTTTTTATTGATAATTCAAATCAAATTAAATTAATTTTGAAATTAATTGATTAATTTTTTTTATAGAATTTTAATTAAAGGTGAATGATTTATTTTTTTTTACAAAATTCAATGCTTTATACTTTTAAGTAATTTTAATATATTTTCGTATTTTCTTATAACTGGAATTCTGTGAAACAATAATAATAAAATATGAGATTAATTAAGAAATATATTAGAATATAATAAAAAACCAAAAATGGAATTAGACTATAATTAAAATTAAATATTATATCTATGATACAAAAGAATTACAATCTATGTTAAACAAAATTTGAATTAAACTACAATTTAAATTCAATATTATATCTACGATACAAAAGAATTACAATTTATGTTAAAATGGAAGCAACATCAATATATTATGCTATAAACTATTAGCATCAATACTTTTCTAATATTGCAGATGAAGAAACTTTATCAATTTTATATGTTACATATAAAAAAAATAAAATTCATAAGAATTAGTCACAAATTCATCTTGATGATAATCATTTTGCTTGATGGAATTTCATGATCACTAAGTATTCGAATTCAATTATTCATTATGCTATAATAACCCAATATATCCAATTGAATTAGCTTAAGGTAATGATTTGTCGATTTTTTTTATCTCGCAATATCTTATCAAGACATTCAATCAATTTGTTCTTCATTCTTTCACTGTATAGAATATCAGTCACGCTCGTAGATATTACTTATTTGACTTTATTAATATCACTGTATAGAATATCTTTATTATAGAATTTCGTAAGCAAGAAAAATAAACAAAAGAATATAAAACAAAAATAAATGGACAAAAAAGATAATTAGGAGAGAACTATCTTCCTCTCATTTTTTTTCGAAAATAAAAGAGAGTGTAAGATATAAGCATATAAAGAGGAGAGTATAAATATTTTTTGCCTATTAATTAAAATTTTTATTTTTTCTTAATGAAGTATTAAGTCCATAAATTAATTTTAGTTAAATAGAATTAAATCGCAATTGTAACCACTCAGTACAAAAAAAACGTTTTATAATTAATATGTGAAATTGATTCTATTAATTAGAATCATTATGCTCAACATTTGAGAATTTGAAGAGATTCAAATAATATTATTTTTTAATTAATATTTTCCAACAACTTGTCTTATGCTAATGTTTCATTTTCATCTGTTAAAAACTCTTGAAATACTAACAATTTTGTACAAATAATAGTTAAAAACTATATAACCAATGTTGCAAAAGCAATTGTCTCAATATCTCATAATTAATGTATATTTTTAGGATTTTAAGCATCAAAATTTATTTTTATTTACCTTCATTTTGAATTCGTATCTGGCATAATCTAAATTCTTCGAGAAGAAACATTTTATCAAGTTTATTAGACGCTTACAATCTCTTTGTCGAGATAACTAGGAAAAAATAACTCATTGATACTAATAATAATAATAATATAACATAATTTATAATTAAAATAAACTTCATTGTAAGTATAATATTTCAATACCTCTTTAATATTTTCTTCAATATGTCTCAAACTTCAATGAACAACTATTGTGTGAAACTTTATATCTATTTGTGCCAAAATACATGAAAATAAAAAATACAATCCATATCAGTTAGATAAACTCAAACTAAAAAAAATGAGTGGATTTCAACATGTTCTGAATTAGAAAAATTAATTTAACTTCAATTAAAGCTAACAATTGAGTTCATATAAAACCGAAAATCTAAATTTTAGTTAGAGTTAACAATCGAAACAATAACATCTAGCAACATATACTAAAAAAGAATGCAAATATACAAAATCTTTAGATTATTCATTTTGAAAAAAAAAAGACAAATAAAAAAGAAAACATGGATAAGGTAGCGAGAGGTATGGAATCTGGGTAACGACAGAAGTGAAATTTCATCTCTGAAATATGAAACTATAACAACTATTGTTTAATAAAAATAAAAAAAATAACACAATTGAGAACAAAAATAGCTATAACATATGAAAAAAATTGAATAATTACCTCGAGAAACATAAGAATTTCTTGTAATTTTTGACACATTTTATGAAACTATAACAACTATTGTTTGATAAAAATAAAAAAAATAACACAATTGAGAACAAAAATAGCTATAACATATGAAAAAAATCGAATAATTACCTCGAGAAACATAAGAATTTCTTGTAATTTTTGACACATTTGTGTTTCCCGATTTTAGTTGTCCATGAATCTTCTATTTGTATCGGATTTCTTCAATTGGACATATCAGTTTGGAAAAAAAAAGACAAATAAAAAAGAAAACATGGATAAGGTAGCGAGAGGTATATAACCTGGATAACGACAGAAATGGACCTGAAAGATGAAACTATAACAACTATCGTTTAATAAAAATAAAACAACAATATAATTGAGAACAAAATAACTACAACATATGAAATTTTTTTGAATAATTACCTTCAGAAATATAATATTATCTATCATGACCAATGAATATAATGGTCGAATACTATCTATCATGCTTTATATAGAAGTTTATTTGTGACTTTTGGATTTCCTTTGCTTTGTGTTTTTTCATCTTCTTGTAACTTTTACTTTCTTTTATTATTTTAATTAATGGGCTAGTAATTGTTTAATATATTATAAATATAAATTTGTTATTTTTAATTAATTAAATTTTTTTAATTTTGATTTTTTACTACGTTGACAACTCATCAAAAAGGCCTCTAAAACACTTCTCCTCATTTCTTTCTGCTTTCGCTATTATATATAGTATAGATAATGAGTAATAAGTTAATAACCCAAACTAATAACTAATAAATAAACTAATAATAACCTAAAAAATAAAAATTATAATATATATCCTTCCAAAAACCTTAATATATAAAGTTGGATACTTACAAAGGAGGGAAAAGGAAGGGATTTGAAATGGAGAGGAGGAGGCCAACACCGACATGGATGACCGAGACAAAAAAAAATTGGAATTTCAAACAAATATAAATCAAGGGATGGAGGAGAGTTCTCTTTGAAGAAGAGAAAAAGAAAAAAACAAAGTCGCATAAATCTTAAAATAAGAGCAAAGGACATAAATCATTACCCGCCTTTTCACATTAATGTGAACATGATAGTAAAGGAAGGGGGGCATTTATTTCAGAATAAGTCTAAACAGAGTTCTAATTCAGTTTCTAAACCACTATAAGAAAATAACAAGTTAGCGACCAAATTTAGCGACCGGATGAAAAATAAAAGAAAATATAAAATGTAAAAGGGAACAAAAAAAAGAAGAAATCCCCAATTTCTATTTCAACAACCCTAATTTCTTTTCTATGTGCTAGTTGCGACTCTCACTTCGACAAAAACCAAAATCCATTCGAGAAAAATGCCTCCTTAATGCCCTAGAGATGTATGGGATGCTTGGTGGCGTGTATGAGACTCGGCTGCTTTTAAGAGAAAAAGTGAGCAAGCCAAGAAAATAAGGCTTGGAAAAGATGGAGCAGTGAAAGGTACTCATACTGCAGGTTCAGTATCCCATCCAAAAACTACTCAACAACTTGTAAGTAGATTTGGGCCTTATCTTGTTGTGTAAAAGAATTTGATGTGTTAGAGTTTCTACTGTGTTAAAGTTTCTGCTTTGTTAATTGATACTAATCTATATTTGCTTTAGGAAAAAGAGCCAGGTAAACCCTTGAATCCAGATCAGTTCTTCTTGTGGGCACACATAAAAGATCACGACGGAGTTACATTCGTTAATGATCGCTGTAGAAAAACCCAAGTAAGTAGGTATATACGTCTATTTATATGTCAATATTTAAGTTATATATTGGCAATTAAGGTAGTTGTGTTTGTTGTCTGAAAGTAAGCCGTTGCAAATTTTTTAGCTGCTTCTATTGTGTTTAACTACTTACTATTGAAAATAGGGGCAGAATGGGGAACTAATTGTGTTTAGTAGGATGCTTAACACAATATCACTTTAGGTGGAAGATCATCTGAGTCTCATGAGTGAGTGAAATCCAACTAAGTTGAGTCTCATGTTTAATCTGTTTTCCTTAATCTGTGGTTTAATCAGTTGAGTTTGGAACATTATAATATATAATAGCAAAAATTTATCAATTAACTAAATGTAGACAAATTTGTTGTGTTTAGCAGGATGGTGCAAATCTGTAATGTTTAGTAGGATGGTGCAAATATGTTGTTATTTGATGTCTTCATATATTATATTATTTTGAAATTTTTCTATGCAAGTAAACAATATTATCTTGTGAGAAAGTGGACTTGTAATATGTATAAAATCTGTTGTTTTTTTTCCAGATAATATATTGTTTTGGAATTTCTGTGGAGTTAAACAAAAGGGTTTGGTGATTAGTGTATAAAGTTGGATTTAATGCAATGTGCATACATTGGTTTCTGGAACTATTTGGTAATGTATTTCTTTGCAACTTTTGTGTTCTTGTTTATCCTATAGCCTTAGAAATATTTCATAGTAGAGAAAAAGAAAAAGGACCACAAAATGAGTCAAATAAGGGTTCCTCATATTATGAAACTTGAGTGTGGAGGCAGTAAACTCACTTCTTTTATTGATCACAAGTACAACTACAATTACAGAACCTATCATCAATAATTCTGTGTATAAGGAACTTTGCTACTTCTAGATACCATTTTTATTTTTCTTTTCACTCATAGTCTCTGGAACAAGCAAAAAGCATAGTTTCGAAATAGTTTAGACTTTTTTCAATCTAACCACTATTTAAATTTATTGAGAAGAAAAGGACATCTATTATATCTTACTAGCCATCAATATCATGCTGCATTTCTTCAGCAACATTATGCTTGTTCTGTTTGCTGCCAAACAGTAAATTAACACATTTTTGCGTCATTGCCTTGTGTTGCTTTTAATTTTCAAACTAAATGCAACGTGCTTATAATTTCCATTGGTTCTATTTATTGTAGGAAGCTTATAAAAATCTTACCCAAGTTGAAGTTGAAACAGACTACTGAGCAACTTGTTGATTCTATTGATGAACTACGAGCGTTCTACCAGGCTGCTGGAGGGGTTAATAGGGATGTCATTTTTGGACTAGGTTCAGCTGCTTCCCAGTATTATTGATAACTCCCTATTTTATAGAGTTTTTAGGATTAATTTAGATTGTTTTAGTTTAGTCTTTAGTTAATTTAGATGTTAATTTCATAGTTTTTAGTTAAATTCAGTATTTTCCTTTATTTATGGCATTTTCGGTGTTTTCAGAGATTTCCAGGGACTATTCGAGCATTTCTGAACCAGACCAAAGCCCATTGGAGCATTATCGGACTATTCAGGGACCATCGGAGTACTTTTGGGATTCGTCGGGGACCATTAGAGCATCTTTCAGAAGACCAGAGACTCACAATAATAAAAATCGGAGCCACAATTCCCCAAATGGGACATGTCTTGGCGAGACAAAGGTTGTCTTGTCGAGACAGGCCCTCGTCTCGTCGAGATGTGCCCTATCTCGACGAGACGAGGCGGGGGAAGGCGCACCAGCGCCCTCCCCTTTGCTGAAATCCGTGAATTTAAGCTCAGGGCCCACCTTGGACAGCACCAATTGCCTATTTTGCCCTCGATTGCATTAGGGTTTCTCCCTAACTCTATAAATAGGGAGCTAATCTTACTTCTTGGAGGATTCATATTCATTATTCAGAGCCGTCACAATGTAGAATTATATTTTAGTTTAGTTTTATTTTCCAGCTTTCTAGATTAGATTTATTTTTGCTTTTCTTTTATTGAAGAACAATTGATGGGAGAAGCACTTCATCTTCTATTTTTGTAATCGGATCAGACAAACGAGTTCTAGATTTCTCTCTTTCCCTTTTATCTTTTACCTTTATATTTAATTGAAGTTTTTTCCCATTATTCCTATTGTCTTATTGCTATGATTAGTTTGTCTAGGAACTGATCCCCATCCAATCTGGGATGGGGATGAAATTGATTGTATGAATATGTATGATTAGGGATCTAGGGCCTTTGATTGATCATTTTATGCATGCTTAATGCCTTGAAATTGCTAGGAATAGGATTATTGCTAGAATGAGACTCGATGACGATCAACTAGCCTACTTTATATGTATGATTGTGCCTAATGCCTATAAACATGACAAAGATAGGATTATAGATAGATAAGAACTTGACAATGGAATTATCTATGCTGAACCTGTGTAAACCTGACCTCGCTAGAGACCACTAGGAGTGCGGCTTCGTGACTGGGCTACGACTTTAGTTTTAATTGTCAAAGAACCTACAGCTTTGCATGCCCTAAGTTATATGCCTAATCAAGCCGTTAGCTGAATGCATGTGAATAGGTTAGATAAATCTTGATCATATTTGTCTTTCTTATTAGGGCAATTACCGTCAATCACTGGTAAAACATAAATCTGAACTCCCTAAACCCATACATAGGATTTAATCAAAGGATTCCTCATCCTGGATTGTACCATCCGTTAATTCACCTTCTACCCTGTTAATTGTTCACATTATTTTGTTATGTTATTGCTTTCAATTCATTTAGTTAATTATTAAAAACCTAAACCTTTATTCAACTCTCTAAATGATTAGATCAGCCTAGGTAGATTTACTAATTATAACAAATAGTCTTTGTGGTTCGATCTCGTGCTTAGCACAATATTACTTGTTGCGATAGGATACACTTGTCCTATTAACTGCTATATATTTTATGAGCATCAATTATCGTGACCAATGTCCTAGAAATTCAAGAGCATTGTCTTCTTCAAGTTCTGTTGGTGCATCTAATTTAGGTGCCAATATTGAACTTCATGAAATAAGAATCACACTTGAGAATATACAAGATCACCTTAATGGCTTCAATGATGAAAAGAGCAGTTTTATAACACATCTAGAGCAAGTAAATGAACGTCAATATTGAGTAGTTAAAGGTATACACTTGATTGCTAATGCAAATGATATGAGACATCTACCAGAGAGAATGACAAATATAGAGACACAAATGGGTCCAACTATTAGCCAAATTCAAATTACTACCACTGGACTTTAAGCGAGTGTACAGAGGTTAGAGTATAGCTCTAACTCGGGTTAATCTAGGTGTTGGATTATGATATATCTTTTGACTTAACTTATTAGGTTAAACTATAGCGGTTTTAGAGCATTAGTTATAGCTATATATTTTGTCTTCAACTTATTTAGGCGAATCTATAACATTTTGATATTTATGTATTTTGACTACAATATCACATATTATTTATAAATATGAAGTTCTAGTTTCATGAATATTATTAATTGAATTTATTAAGAAGTTTACTTGCAATTATAATTGTAATTATAAAAATAAATAAAATAAAATAATTTTTCATAAATTATGACGAAATATATTATTGCAGTCCGTAGGAAAATTTGACAAGAGAAAGTATCCAAAATATTACCGATGGAAATTCTCTTCGAATTCGTCGGAAAACGGTAGGCGGGGCATGGTGCTTCTTTGCCAGTTAGCAACGAAATTTGTCGCAAAATCTGGCCGTAGAGATTTACAACCGTAGTTTACAACCAACTATTCTGTCGCTAAATGAGCGACCGATTATGAAAAAATCAGGTTCGCTACTTAGCAACCGAAACTATTCGGTTGCGAAATGGTACATTTCGGTCGCTAAACATTATTAGCGATCGAAATTTCAGTTGCTAACTCACTGTTTTCTTATAGTGAACCCCAACCAACTGATAGGAGAAAAGCCCATAACCTTATTGTAGAAACCGCCTCACTGCCCATTCTAAGGGCAGAATGATACTCTTACGCTCATAAAAGCCTATAAATGGGATAAATCTACTTCCTTTCTTTTCATTATGTTAAATTCTATTTTTTTTATTCTTGTTGGTTAGTAACTTTGCTATTAAAATGTACCGAATGAGATAACTTTGCTATTAAAGTGTACCGAATGAGATCACTCCAGTGCAGATCAACGAGCAGCCAAATAAATCAATTCGATATGTTGGAACATACATAATAATAATAATAATAACAATTACAAAACTAGCACCTTTTAAGGGGTTAGTTTTCTTTTCTAACCTATTTTGAAAAACTCACCAAAACTAACACATTTCATTAACTAAATTCCAACCTTACCCTCATCTCTAACCTTATTATAACGTTGGCTTTCCCCCATTGTTTCTCTTTTTCCTACGCGCTCTCTCTCTCTCTCTCTCTATCTCTCTCTCTCTCTCTAAAGAACAAATCAATTTACAGACTACGAACAATAATCAATCCAACCCACAGTTTGTGCTTCAAGATTTTATACAATCATGTAAGTTTTTCATTTTGTTCTGTGTTCCATTTAAGCTTCGTCAATTCATTGGATAAGATGTAGCATTTTGTTTCTCTAAAACCCAGTATATATTGTTTCTGTTGCCTTTTCATGTTATTCATGGTCTTGTGAAACCTAAAAACAGTGACATTATTGTAGGAAGATGCATTTTGGTTTGGAACATCACTCTGCGATTTTTTGCCAGAAAGTGTCGATATACGTCGATATCTTATGAATATCGACAGACATATCTGCGCTGATAGTTGATGAATATCGACATATATCGACCACGTTTAAACGGATTTTCTATGTTAAATCATAAGAATCAAACACAAAGCCTGTAAAACACAGTTACGAATAATATTTAATATTTATATATTAAAACAAAAAAAAGTACATAAAACATAAAAAAATGAACAAAAACACAAGACAAACACAAAACACATAAACAAAACACTAAACACATAATAACAAAACAACATAAACATTAAAAAGAAAAAAAAACTAAACATTCAGATATTCAGGGCCCAAAAGGGCATCAGCATAGTCCATCTTGGCCTTCGCCAACTGCCTTTCGAGGCGCCTGATTTTCCGCTTCAGCTGCCTGTTGTTTTCATTGACTGACTCCAGATGGTCAGTCATTGCAGTCGCAGCGAAAGACATGGTGTGTGCCATGCCCTGAATGAAACAGACTATTTCGTCTGTGTCCCCCTCACGGAATGAATCTCTGAACAAATTTATGAGTTCTTCGAACTCAGAAAGAGGTGGTGGTGGAGGTGGCGCTTCCATGTTTTCCTATAGAGAGTTGAAGAGTCTACTAGAGTGAATGAATAAAATAAGAACAGACAAAGGGTATATTTATAAGAGAAAGAACCGACTGTCATGGGGAATCTCAACAGACTCTATCATATTTAATTGATAGAGTGATATTCGAAAACGAGTGAAAGTGAAAGTGATCATTAACTACATTTAATGCTCATTAACAGATCATTCTAGAAAAACACCTATTGATCTTCCGTCGATATCCGTCGATATGTGATCAATATCGGCATCTATCACGAGAGTGCATCGTAGATATATGTCAGATATCGACGGAGGAGTTCGTCTTATGTGTCGATATGTGCCGGTAGGTGTCGATATATATGTTATATCGACATATATCGACGTAGGATTATAGTTCGAAATGTGTATACCATGATATGTTTCGGTAACTTTCTTCGTTAATTTACAAATAATATATAATTTACTTATGTTTTTATGATAATGCAGAAATATGTCAACCCCGAATACTTGTCTGTGTATGCTTTCGTGGGATGGAGAATGGAAAAAAGAGGGGCCCATGGACACAATGATATATGTTGGTGGTCAATCGAAGGTGCTCCATTTTTCAACGCCAACTGATTATCAAACTTTGAGAGATAGGATTCACGCTTCGTTGAACATTGATTCAACCTGTTTTTACATACAAATGGCAATGCACACAACATACAGTCCAAATAGACTTTTTGGAAGATTAGCAGACATAGTGGATGACAGTGATATTGCTGGATTCGTTGAATTTTGTCGATGGAATAAACCAGATGTGATGCCATTATATGTTTCTATGACTCCTCGAACAAGTGTTGCGGAAGTAAGGCGACCAATTGTTGCTGAAGTACGGTGACCAAATGTTGCGGAAATAAGACGACGAAGTGTTGCCGAAGTAAGACAACCAAATGTTGCTGAAGTAAGACGACCAAGTGTTGCTGAAGTAGAGGCAACCAGAATAAGTTCTTGTGTTCCCAACATAGCAATTGAGACTCGTGCTCCGGCAAAACATGTCATGAATCCATATACCCAATCTCCTCTTGGGCTAGACGATATTACATTGGATCACAATTGTGGGTATGAGAATGTAGTGAACGGGGATGAGCAAGGATATGGTAATGGCTGTGATAATGATGATCATGGATATGATAACGATTACAATGGATATGACAATGATGATCACGTCTATGATAACGATGATCGCCAAAGATCCGTTCCAGAACCATTGATTGACAATGTTCAACCAAGTTTGAATGAGATTGATGATCAAGCAATAATGAGAAGGAGAACAGATCCATTTCGATATGTTCCACAAGTACCAGAGGAGATGGACATTCTGATGAAAACTACAGAATCTTCAGGGGATGGTAATTTGAAGGCGCATGATATGTTCAAAAGCAAACGAGAACTGCAAGATGCACTTGGGAGATATTCAATTGATAATATGTTCGAATGGAAGGTGCACAGATCAACTAAGTCTTTGTTTGAGGTCCGATGCAAACATGTTGACACATGCAAGTGGCGGGCCAGAGGTGGAGTCATACTAAGTTCAGATATGTTCATGCTCCGAAGAATTGACAGTATGGACAGTCACACTTGCGATAGGGGTGGACAACTATTGCCGCATCATAGGCAAGCGGGGAAACGAATCGCAGGTATCATACTTAGTGAGAAGTTAGATATGGAGAATCGGGTGTACCGTCCTAGTCACATCATTTGGGAGATTGAAAAAATGTTTTCAATCAACCTATCCTATATGCAAGCTTGGAGAGCAAGATGTTGGGCGGTAGATAGCACAAGTGGTTCACCTGAAGAATCGTACATGTTGTTACCTGACTATTGTGAGACATTGAAATTTGTTAATCCAGGTACTGTGACACATATTGAAACTGACGATGAACACCATTTTAAATTCTTCTTCATGGCTATGGGTGCTTCAATTCGGGGTTTTAACGCACATATTCGGCCCGTTATATGTGTAGATGGAACACACTTAAAAGTCAAATATGGCGGGGTACTTTATGTTGCAGTTGGAAAGGATGGTAATAATCAAATTTATCCACTCGCATTCGGAATTGGTCCGAATGAATGTAATGAATCATGGGCTTATTTCTTCACCAGGTTGAAGGAATGTATTGGTGATGTTGAAGACCTAGTCATAATATCAGACCGGAATAAGAGCATTGATTATGCAGTCAATATGGTGTATCTAAATGCTGTACATGGAAGTTGTGCTCAGCATTTAAAACAGAATGTGAAGGCTAAATTTGGGGGTGGAAAAAAGTTAGACATAGCGTATTGGCAAGTTGCCAAAGCCTGGCGGACCTCTGATTTTGAGGAAAGATTCGCCAGACTTTGTAGTATATGCCCAGGGGCAGCGGACTACCTAGAGGAAGCTCGAAGAGAGAAATGGACACGTGCGTACTTTTGCGCACATCGGTATAACATTATGACGACAAACATATCAGAATCATTCAACGCTAGAATGGGAGATGGTAGACGTTTACCGATCACATTGTTGGTTGAGTATATAAGGACAATCCTCCAAGCATGGTTTCATGAAAGACGCACAAAAGCAGGTTTGATGTTGGGACCTTATTTCTAGTATAAGGTACTAAGAATTCCTATATGCTAATACATGAAAAATGTTTTTGCAGGAGAACGGGAGACATATTTGTCCACATTTTATAACAAGAAGATGCATAAACATGTCAATAAGTCAGTTCGTTGTTCCTATAAGCCCATAGATGCTCATAATTTTGAAATCGGCGATCGAGGTAAGGGTGGAATAGTGAATTTGCGAGCGGGAACATGCACGTGTAGGAAATGGCAATTGTCACAGTTTCCATGCAGACACGTATGTAAGATTGCATCAATGCATCGATTAGAGAATGCATATGCGTGGGTGCATCGTTACTAAAAAAATGAGACTGTACGATTGTCATACATTGAGCCCATACATCCACTAGGCCACCAGTCTGAATGGAAAGTTTGTGAGACTCCTAAGAGGGTGCTTCCTCCTAAAAAGGCTGCACCTAGAGTGGGACGTCTGAGAAGTCAAAACTGAATACCATCGAGGGGCGAGGAGGTAACTCCAACAAGATGCACGAGGTGCGAGAATACTGGTCATAATCGAGCGAATTGTACTAGTATGTTACGAGTGCCATCACGGCTTCCACCTACAATATCGAGTGAAGCAAGCTGCTCTAAAAACTCAGCTGGAAAATAATGTACTCTATTATACTTTGTATTGATAATTTATGAATGAGATTTTATGTATTTGTTGCCATGGTAATTTGTGAATGAGATTTTATGTCTTTTGAATCAGGAGTAAACAATGACTACATACACGCCGATATTGGATTATATACACGCCGATATTAATCCAATATCGACAATAGGTCGTCGATATTGGTTTAATATCGACTACATACACGCCGATATTGGTTTAATATCGCCTGTATGGGGTTAACATGGACTATATATATGCCGATATGGGTTTAACATCGACAATAGATCGTCGATATTGGTTTAATAACGACTATATGGGTTTAATATCGACAATAAAAGTTACCAACTATAAAAGTTTACCAACAATAATATTTTATCAACAAGACATGTTTATCAACAATAAAAGTATACATTCATAATTTACAATAACAGTCTATCAACAAGACATGTTTATCAACAATAACAGTTTACATTCATAATTTACAAACTCTTACAATCCAAGCAAATTAGCCCTTGTAATAGGATCATTCTGGTTGAACAAGCGTTGGTTGAAGAGTTCTAAGCACATGCGCAACCGATAGAAACGTCCATCAGACCCGGAGAAGCCATAATCCGTACATAATGGCCCTTTTTCAACATAATGCTGAGCAAAAATGCATAGGAAGACACCGCAATCATTGGACTTGCGCAGCTGTTGTGGGCAGCCGGGAGCCCTCTCCCACTTTATCAATCGATTACCGTTATCAGGCCTCCCACTTTTCTTCCAATAGTCAGCCTCTTCCATTGCTCTTGTCATAATACAAAACCGGGGTTCTAGCCATTTGTCTATTGATTCTTTGGATGCATTTGACTCCAGACTATCATAGAACTCCATCCTCATTTCTTCCACGTAGAACACCCCGAGTAACCAATGTTCCCCTTTATAGTTGATAGGTATTAGCACATGTTTAACCTCATACCAAGGGCGACTTCGAAACTGTTCACTCCCATTGATTCGTTGTACAAACAAATTGGCTTGATCCCATTTTCCGAGTTTGTCATAATTCTTGGTTATATTTGCCATTTCCATGAATCCAAAGAAATTTGAGTCGATGACAGTCCAATCCTGACTCCGATGGACGTTTTTTTCCGTTCAATAACCACAAAAATGCATTTACAAGCTGTAACACATACAACAATAGGTATAGACACATATTAGTAAGGACCCACATGGCTATAATACGCCGATATGAATGGTATATCGATGCATCATTCAATGTGATGCGTCGATATGATGGTATATCGACGCATCATTCAAGTGAATAATATACACCAAAACGTACAAAGTGAGCAATATCTTACTTGGTTGTCTATGTACTTTCCAGTTGTTTCTGCTTCTTCAAACCACGTTACAGTATGTCCCCATTCGGTTCCGCCTAACTGCCTCACCACATCACGGGGCGTATTCTTCTTCCAGTCATCATAGGCCTGTAGGAGGTGTCCTTTTATACGATCTCGACTATCGTGTTGTTCTACGGGGTACTGGTCATCATCATCAGCAAAATGATAAGCCATCCGAGGATCAGTGAATGGTGACTGAACGTCTTTCCCAGGTTTCTTTTCTCGTTTGGGTCTCCCTTTAACTTCAAGTTCCTCCTTACTGTTTCCATCCCTTCCTCTCCCTCTTCTTCCTCCTCGTCCATCCCTTCCTCCTGCATCCCTTCCTCCTGTATCCCTTACTCCCCCTCTTCTTCCTCTTCCACCTCCTCTTCCTCCTCTTTTTCCCTTCCATTCCTCCTCATGTTTAACCTCAATAGTCAAATCTTCTATTTCTCCTTTGTCTTCATGCGTAGGTAAAGATGATTGGACAACCTGGTTAATCAGAAGAGTAAGCTATCCATGATCTATGTCAGCATCATGGCCATCATGGCTCTCATCCTGTTAAAACACCAAGTAGAAACACAGTCTTATATCATTATTATATGTTAAAAGAACCGGGTTAAACATGAAAAACAAACTTACATCAATCATTATAACAGAAGTTGTATGAACAATTTCACTCTCCTTCTGTTGTTGCTCTTTCTTCCCCCTCTCATCATGCTCTTTCTTCTCCCTATCCTCATGCTCTTTCTTCTCCCTCTCATCCTGCTCTTTCTTCTCCCTATCCTCATACTCTTTCTTCTCCCTCTCCTCCTGCTCTTTCTTCTCCCTCTCCTCCATCTCATTTGCATGCTCATCCATATCATACATATGAACCTCCCCCCTGTACATCCCACGTTCCACATCCCGTTGTGACTTCAGTTCCTGCACATCACGTTCTACAACGGACAATCTATTTACAAAGGCAGCCAACGGGTCATTCATTTTACTCTCCTGTTGACCAAACTGTTCGGTTATTATCCTCTCTTGCTCAGCAAACTTGTCATTCATTTTCTTCTCGTGCTCAACAAACATCCTCCTCAGTAGTCGTTCCAGACCAGATTGTTTCTTCTTCTGGACAGGTACTCTAGGAGAGACAATGAAGGCATTTTCATCATTATCAGTCTCAGATTCGCTGTCATCCTCCACATCAAACTCTCCTCCTTCATATGTACCCAATTCCTCCTGTCCTTCCCTTTCCATGCCTTCATCCTCTTCCACCTCTTGCTCTTTTTCCACCTCTTTCCCCTTTTTCCTTCTCTTGCCCCTTTTCCTCCTCTTGCCCCTTTTCCAAATCGGTAAACACTTGGTCATAATTACACGGCAGACCATCCACATGGTTTACTAGATGTTGATACCACGAGCTTTCTTTCTCCATGTCTTCAGCTATAAGTTGCGTGGCATTTGGTTTTATACCCGACTAAAAATACAAATGTACAAATAAACAAGTCAGTCAGATGTATAGCATAATAGTGACACATATAGGCACAATGATTGGTCAACTTACATGAAAAATGGCTAGAACTTTGGGCAATTTAGCGATACCGATCTTTTTCCATCGTGGGATGCGAGTGCCTTTCTTCTCATACCATGCGTTGGTGGCATCCCATACTTCGAACAACCAAGCCTGCAACAAAGTTCCAATTCATTATTTATGCCTATTACCAACATTCCTATTATACAGAATATACACACATCATACCTGAAATACGTGTGCAAAACCATATAGGTTGTATGAGACACGGTTAGTCTTCAAATGATCCTTTTAGCGACCAATTGATCAATTCGGTCTTTTCCACCAATTATCCCATTAACAAGAGACCTGTAGGTCACATCCCAGGCCAAAACACCCCACGGGAACTCGTTAAACAATGTTGGAAATTCAGCAAGTTCCAACACCCAAGGAAGAGCTTGTTTTGCGGCAGTGTTATCCAACACACAACCAATCACAAAGTACAACATGGCAAATGAAACTGCATCCTGATTAGATTCATTCTTCCAAACAGTTTGCTGCATAATTGTGTCCACGTCTTTAAAGGTTGGTGTAGGGTTGCATGAAAAAAACTTCTTCCTGAATCTGTCCGGTTTATTTAGCGCACTAAACCTTTCCCTAAATGCTTCCATGTCTCCAAACCGTAACCCACTTAGGAGTCCAAACTCCCAATCCCCAACTCTCAACTCAACACCTCTAACTTTGAAGCAAAGCTCCCTGAGTTTGAGGTCTTCACATATGATCTCCCTTGTTAAAAGGGTATGACAGAGGACTCCTGCAAATACTGTATTGGTCATCTCCAAATACTGCCCGAAGCAACTCTTCCTAAATAGATTTACTTGGTTTGGGGTTAAAAACTCCTTTATGTGTTTTGCTGCGTCTAGGTTACACCTAACTGTGATGACGCTTTCCGTTCCAAATGCTTTTTTGTATTTATATTCAGATTTCTTCTTGGCTTTCTTCTTCGAAGGAGAGCCATGCTCATCTCTCTTCCTCTTGTCTACACGATCATGCTGAAATTTATTGTAGACATATCATCAGGGAACATACAATTAAGCTAATTATAACGTTGAGCTAGAATGAGCTAATGTATGCTAAAATAAGAGAGTTATCGACAATCAGGTCGTCGATATAAATGTTATATCGACATTATATCGTCGATATGTATGTTCTATCGACAATGTCGATGGTCGATATGAATGTTCTATCGACAGTGTGCTCGACGATATGGATATTATCTGCAATTAGGTTGCCGATAGAACATACATATCAACGCATTTCAACCAAACTGAATGACTTCCTAACACCAGACGAACCCAGATAAAGCCTAACACCAAAAGAAGTAAACGAAACGAAACGAAAAATTCCTTCTAAAACCCAACAAATGTACATACAATACAAGAGAGAATCGCAAATGTAAAGTCAAGTTATTTACCCTCTTTTTCGTCCTTCCTTCTGAATTCGATTCGTTGTCTGAGCTTCGTGTTCTCGCCATGTCCACTCGAAGTAACAGAGATTCGCCGGATGAAATGTACATAATCGGGCAATGAATCGCCGGAAAGTTAGAGAGAGGTGTTAGGTTAGAGAGATGGAAGTTCAAATGTTAAAGAGCGGGGAGCGGAGTGTTAGAGATGAAGGTAAGGTTGGAATTTAGTTAATGAAATGTGTTAGTTTTGGTGAGTCAAAAGTAGTTAGAAAAGAAAACTAACCCCTTAAAATGTGCTAGTTTTGTAATTGTCCATAATAATAATAAGACTTAACATACGCAACCCCCCGAACTTGTCCTTTTTTTTTTCATTTTACCCCCTAAACTTAAGGGACAACCTATTGACCCCCTAAACTTCCAAAAAACCACCCAATTTACCACTGCTCTCCGACGTGGCGCTTGGATTATTGCAGCTTTGTATTTTGCCAGGTCAGCGCCACGTCGGAGATGAGGGGTAAATTGGATGGTTTTTTGGAAGTTTAGGGGATCAATAGGTTGTCCTTTAAGTTTAGGGGGTAAAATAAAAAAAAGGGACAAGTTCGGAGGACTGGGTATGTATTAAGCCTAATAATAATAATGCATGGAACTTTATGTATTGTATAATGGAAATGTATATGTCAGTGGGAAGAACATTGTACTATAAGGAGAATATCTCCTCTCATGCATGTCTTCTGTATCCCATTCTCCCATAACCTAACAACTCACCATTTATCCATTATTATTATTTTATCCATATTCTACGTAACTGTTTCATGCACCATTGCATCATACGAATATATATCTATTCATATTATATATTTTCTCATAGATTCTTTTATACCCATAATAAAATGTACATATTTTTTATTCAATATTGAAATATAAATAGAATTTTTCTAAGATGGGGGTACATATATAGTTTGAGAGAGTTGTCACTGTTTGTTTTCATTGTTGGAAACTTTTTTTTTTATTTTTAAGTTTAAATAGATTTCGAAACAGCTACTTGTAATATAAAAATTAATTAATATTTACTGTCTATCAACAATATAGAAAATAACAAACAACAATTAAATCAAATGTATTCCAAGAACGATCGTTAATTTTATCAATTGGAATAGAATTTGCATTTGTTGATCAATTTAGGACAAATTTTTATTAGATTATAGCCAACTTGCAGATTAATTATTATTGTTTCTTTTAACAAAATGTAAGTATTTATAATATTTTCTCATCTTAATTTTAAATTGTAAATTATTCTCTTAGCACAAGATCATATGTTTTCATATAATTATTAGAATTCCTTTTTTCATCTTTCTGGAAAAAATAATTATAAATCTGAAAATAGCTGTAATCAGAATTCCTTTTTTTCCTCATCGTTTTTTCCTTTACTAACGGTCTCAGTGGGATATATATTTATATTTCAAAGACCTTCAGCCCCTAATTAAAACCGTGTGGACCTTTTAATTATTTTGTTTTCTTTAAAAAAAATATAAAATTTCAGAAAAATAAAATTCTAACTAGCTAGATATGAAATGGAAAAATGTGAAGCTACTAGAAAGAAATTTGACATTTGGTAGAATATATATTATGACTTGTCATTCCCTCAAAATTCTGCAATTTTTAGTTCAGCTTCCATTATAAATTCAGTCAAAATTATTTTTGGTCTCCTTCAAGTCCTATTCATATTAATATGGTTTGCAATTTTAGTTTTACGCATTAAACCCAGAATTTTTTTTTTTTTTTTTGAATTTCTTAGTCAAATTTTCAAGTATTTTCATATTCTTCTACTCTAATTAAGTTACACATGGCATAAACGAACTGTTTTATTCAATGTGATTTTCACCCTAACCATTAATATCTTAGCATTTATTAATTAGGGGTAGCAAAATCAATTAATATTATACTTTTGGTAATGAATTATTGTGCAGAGATAATAAATAAGGATGACCGGATTTATTTATTTATTTTGTTGTTGAAAGTTTAGATGATTATGGTATTTATAATTGCTTGCCGTATAATTAAGTTCATTAAGATGATACTAATATTTAAGTATGATGTGTGACAATTCAAAGATGATCAGGACATTTCTCAGCAGCCAAAAGTAAAGCCATTGAAATACTCAAAAGTTGAGTCTTAATTATTCTGATTATGATCAATTTCTGACTTATGTTCAGTATTTCATTTCTAGTTAGTTCTAGAAGTAAAGGGTCATTTAGGTAAGTGTGGGATATTTCTCACTCTACTCACTAATACAATATTATAGATATAGTAATATCTTTGTATATGTAGAGATCCACTCATATAAGGGAGGTCATACAATTAGGGTCATACAATTAGGGTACGCTTGTCTTTAACCACCTGAACTAGAATGGATGGTACTGAATACAGTAGTGGAGCCAGGAAATTAGAGTTGGAACGCTTGTCTTTAACCACCTGAACTAGAATGGATGGTACTGAATACAGTAGTGGAGCCAGGAAATTAGAGTTGGAGGCTAATTGGAGCCAGGAAATTAGAATTGGAGGCTAATTTTAGACGTGTGGTTAGGGGTAATTTTTCAAACTCCAAGTTGTTACATTGTAAGTTAAAATATTAAAAGTGTTCAATGTAAAAAAATTAAACATATTTAAATTTTTTTATTAGTTCAATGCTAGTTTCTAAAAAATTATAACACTTTTACATTTTTTTATTTTTAATTTTAAAATTTTAAAATTTAATTTAGAAATTAAGTTGTTTGAGTCTCAAAAATAAGAAATTAATTTTTTTAATGGAAAAGCCATAATAAAAATGAATTCAAAAGTGTTATGAAAATAAATAAATAAATTAATTGAAAAATAAAATTCAAATAAATAAACACTTTCTAAAATAAATTGAGTTTGGGGGGAATTGAACTTAAGACCTTTAAAAAAAAATATCTTTAATCATCTCATCTACCTTTAAACAATGAAACATTACTACATAGAGTCTATATAGACCAATATTAGGGGGGGCTACGAGAGGCGAAACTACGGATACTCAAGTGTGGAGCCGATGGCCGGAGGGGGGGGGGGGGGGGGGGGGGGGGGGGGGGGGGGCTCGGGCTCCCCCGGGCACTGGGCTGGCTCCGCCCCAGGTACTATAGGATAAAAAGTGCGAGCATGAAGCGGATTTAAGGGTGGCGATACGAGCAAGAGTGAACTGAACCCCAAATCGAAAATGAAGAGAGTGACTAAGGTTTATTAGTAAGGTTGATTTCTAATATACGTATATGCATTATAAAGGCCTATAAGGTATTGAATTTGAGTTAAAGCGGGTAAAATCTACATGGTATTAGACCAAATTGTTACATTGTAAGCTACTTCCTCCGTTCCATAATATTTGTCTTTCTAGAGAAATTTTTTTGTTCCATAATGTTTGACGTTTTGATACAATCAATGTACATTAATTGATGTTTTACCAATTATACCCTTATCTAAGTTGCCTTTTTACTTTAGGAATAGATACAAATTAATTGGTGCAATTAATACAAGGGTAACAAAGTCTTTTAGTTAACATTAATTGCATTTCTTAATTCGTGTGCTTTAACCTTAAAAGACAAATATTATGGAACAGAGAGAGTTAAATATATGCCTATGATTCTATCTATACAATCAATTGTTGCATCATTTTTCATGTTATCAAAGCTTCCGATCTGAGACCATGTCACTTCCTCCAACCACTAGCATGGTTGCCATAGCCACAACCGCTATAATGATAATTAATACTCATTTTAAGTATTTGATATAATGATAATTAATACCACTAGCATCGTTGCCATAGCCACAACAGCTCCAAAATACTTCTCTTTATTTTTCTCTACTTACAGTATTATTTATAGTATAGATTCCTAATTAATATGAAATTGAATTAAAAGCTAAGAACTTTTTTTAAAAAAGAAAAGCTAAGAACTTAACAACTTAATTAAAATTTGGAGTAAAAAATTACTCCAAATCCGTTAAAAACACATAATTAGATCTAAACAAATATGATTTGTGAATTTTTTTTTTAACGAGCAAGACCACATCTATGCAGTCCCGTGGCTGATCAGAACGCTTATCCGCGGTCCCGGTTCATCCCGAGATTGGCCCTATGGGACCACCTAACATGGTCATGATTTGTCCTGCATCCTCACTATGGGACCTCCTATAGACGGTCCCAAAGACAAACAAGACAATGTTCTGAGGGTCATGGAACGAGTCTCATATGTGATCGCGTGTACGCTGCCCGAGGAATGTGGGGAAGAGTTTATATCGTTGTGAGAACTTTCGCAAGCCCTAACTTGTGAATTGAAAGTCCTATTCGGGCTTGTTCAGTCCGATTGGGTTTGTAGCGAAAGACTTTACAACTACGTGATGACTTTTAATGTTGAAAAGTAATTATAGAAACGGTCAACGTCTTACTAAAGCCAACGTTCGTCCTAACTTCTTAGGAGTGTAACTTGCTCATTACAGATCCGAATCCAACCTAGTCAATTGCGTTTCAATGTTCTCATCGAGTACTACACATCTCATAGATTCTTAGGGCTTGAATAGACTCCGATCAAAATTCAACTTTTGAATATAGTTTATTAAACCAAAACTTCCACATAGCATAACTTTCTCATTATGCATCCAAATTTGGGTACATTCAGTTGCGTCGGAATGGTCGTGATAAATATTATACATCTCATGAATATTTTAAGCCCTATTCGAACTCAAACACTCGATTACAATGAATTGATTCTAGACTTATAGAATTTTTCGTCCCGAAACATTCTTTTAAATTTCTGCGGCGACCTTTTATATAGGCTTTCATCACTGATTACTTAGATCTAATGATGACCTATGTTGCACTGGTCATGAATTGTCTAGATAAACTATTTCTACTTATGTTGAACTTGAAAACATATAAAAGAAAAAAGAAATATGAATGATAGATGCAAATCAAACATAACAAAATCTTTTGAGAGATATGAATTGCAAATAACGTGAAAATGCAGAAATACCGAAAACTCAAATGAGAATATGAGGGTAACAAAAACATAGATAGGAAGAAAAAAGTAACATAAAATTTCATTTTCATCTTCCAAAATAAAATACAGTTTAAGAGTTTTTTTAGAGACTATAAGGGGAACTTTGAGGGAGAGGAGAATTAGAGTTTTTATTTTTATATTTTTGTAATATTTTTAGAATCAGTGGCGGAACTAGAACCCAAACTATGCAAGGGTTTAAATATTTAATAATAAATTTTTATAACGTTAAAAATATTATATCACGTAAAATTTAATAATTTTTAACATAATAATTTGGGGGTGCTAATTTTAACCATGCGATTGACGGTACATTTTAAAAGTCTCCAACGCGAAAACTGTAAAAATGTTATTATTTTGTAGAAACTAGCATTGAACTAATAGAAAATTAAACATATTTATTTTTTTTAATGGTAAAGACATAATAAAAATGAATATTAAATATGTTTACTTTTTTTAATGATAAAGGCATATTAAAAATGAATTCAAAAGTGTTATTAAAATAAAAATAAAGAATCCATTTAAGTTTTTTTTTTGATCTTAATGGAGGGGACAAAACCCCGGAGCACAACAAAAAAAACAAGCTAAGTGATACTAGTCATCCTAGCAAGACAAGTACCACAAATATCAGAAATCCATTTAAGTTAATTAATAATGGTAACATGTTTTTATAATTATTGAAAAATAAAATTAAAATAAATAAAAACTTTTTAAAAGAAAATGAGGTTGGAGGGTGTTGAACATAGGCCTCTCAAATAGAAGTAAGTATTTGTAACCATCTCATCTACCTTTAAACATTAAAATAATACTATATAGAGTCAATATAATGCTCTCCAAAATATTATCAGACACCATTGCTAAAAAAAAAATTCTCAATTCTTCGGCGGCCTGCCGGGGCTCAAGTCCACCCCAACCTCTCTAGTTCCGCCCCTGGTTAGAACTCGTTTTTCTATGTGTTTATCCTTGCATAATGATTTGATAAGCGATTGATTAATTTTGACTTTGAAATTCATATTGGAAGTGTTTCTGTTAGTATATGATTTCTTTGAAGTAGAGTGTACTAAAGTCTAAACAAACGAGTTTATGGATCCTTGACAAACTTAACAAAACAAAAATCTAATTGAATGTAGCTCAATTGATAGAAACAAAACAGATGTCCTAAAAAATCTTACAATTATTAAGAAAAATAGAAAAGACTAATTTTTATTAGGGAAAATTACAAAAATAAACAATGTGGTTCGGATCAGTTTCAAATATAAATTATGTGGTTTAAAAATTTGCAAAGAGGTATCATGTGATACGTTCCGTTAACAAAAGCAGTCTGAAGTGGGCATCTCAAATGTGAAATAAAGGCAAGAGGGGGAAGAGTCTCACACGACGTGTGAGCGGAGAGTTGCTTGAAGAAGTGGGGGAAAATAATCGACACAGCGTGTCACTAGGGGCACACAACATGTGGGTTGTGGGTGAGCTCCTAGAATTCAAGTATTAATTCACACGTCATGTGACCTGTTGGAGAGGAGCTTTGATGGATGCATCGTTGAACATTGGAGACCGGAAGAATTAGCCACACTGCGTGTCACCACTCCACACACCGTGTGAGGTGACTTAATCAACAAGGAGACATCTGCTGCCAGAATTTCTGCCAGATCACTGCTCCCTCTTGTTACTGTTTTTCCATCCAACTATTACTGTTTTGCCATTTGGGCATAGTAACCATTATGTCATTTATCCACTTCACTACACCTTACCCTTATCACTTACTTTATGTTTTATAATCCTAGTTAGGGTAATTAAGTCTTTTACCTTTCATTTAGGGGAGATATTTAAACCCCAATGTTTGTAAAGATATTTAACTTTTTATCAATCAAATTCAAAACTCCATTGAGAGCAAGATTTTTATGCCTATCAATGAGATTAACTCCTTCTAGTTGAGTTAGAGAAGAAACCTCTTTGTTAGTTTACAATTAAAACTAACCCGTTCGTGAGTAATTCGTATCAGTTGGTATCAGAGCCAAATTGTTTTCCTTCCCGAAGACTTCTTTTTAGCGATGGTTCAACTTCGACTACCACAAGAAACTATGGAATCTATAGATAAGCGTTTTGAAGGTGTGGAAGCTAGCATAAAAGGGCTTAGAGAGATTCTCATGGAGCAAATCCAAAAGCACAATGAAGAGATGAGGGAGCTAACCGCCTCTTTGGAAGATTTCAAGCTTGAGATGCAGAATATGCTTCAACAACCCACCGGAGGTCCTTACAAGAGGCAAAAGGAAGTTCTTAAACCCCAATCACAAAGACAACCTACACCACCACGTTCACCACCACAAAGGCAAAACATAGTTCAACCATAATCGCCACAAGCGGGCCCTAGGGCTCCTGAGGTAAGACGGTCTAATCATGGTATCATTCATAACGCGAATAGTGATATTTATGGTTTCAATGGGGTTGAGCATGTTAGAGTTGGTAGAAATATGGATAATTATGATAATATTGGCTTATTGGCAATAGAAATATAGACTTTGTTGGGGAAACACATATGTTGATAATATGCATGTTAGGGATGGATATGTTGGCAATTATGATCATGATGATGCTTTTAAAATGAAAATAGACTTGCCTTAATTCAAGGGCGGGTTGGATATTGAAGGATTCCTTGATTGGTTGTCAAAACTAGAGAGGTATACAGGAATTCCAGATGAGCGGAAGGTCCATTTGGTAGCATATAGGTTGAAAGGTGGAGCATCAGTTTGGTGGGATCATGTAAGGAATGAGAGGAGAAGAGGAGGAAGGGATTCGATAAGATATTGGCTTCAGATGAAGGCAATGTTGAGGGAGAGGTTTCTACCACGCGACTACGAACAATACATTTACAGTTCTTACTATGGGTGTTCTCAAGGTGCAAAGAGTGTGCATGAATATACCTCGGAGTTCTTAAGGCTTTCGGTAGGGGCAAACTTGTTAGAAACCGAAAGCCAAAAACCTCACGGTATCTCGAAGACTTAAGGTATGACATTCAAGATCGAATTGGTACTCAAATGGTTATCCGGATGTAAGACGCTTAGAATCTTGCTCTTAAGACTGAGTCACAATTGAGTGTGAGGGCACAAGATGGTTATTGGAAGTCCGGTAGTGATGGTTTTAATGGTGGAGGAGAAGCTTCCAAGGGAAGTGACAAGAGGAAGAATGTGGCTAGTACAAGTGGGGTAAAGGCTGCTATAGTGAGCAAAGCACCCAGTGGGGATGTAAGGCCTTATATGGGAGCACGACCACCTCCTAAAGGTAACAATCCCTATGTAAAACCGGACCTTTTCAAACGTTTTAAATGTAACGATCTGAGACACTATTCGAAGAGTGCCCAAATAGAAGAAGTGCCAATGTGGTAGAGAGGTATGAAAAAAAACTAGGAGGAAGATGATGATGTCTTTTGTGAGCCACTTGAGGATGAATATGGTGGGGGGGGGGGGGGGGTATGAAGATGCCCATACTATTCATATAGTGAGAAGATTGTTGGTCTCCAACCGAATTGAGGAGGATCAACGACACTAAATTTTTCGCACCCGTTGTACTTTGAAGTTGAGTATAATCGCACATCCACAATCCGACGGGAAAACAGAGGTAGTCAACTGTACATTGGATAACCTCTGAGAAGCAGGTATATGGATAATCGAGAATGTGGGACTTCATGTTGGCTCAAACGGGGTTTGCTTATAATGGGGCCGTGAACTCAACCATGGGGAGATCGCCTTTCGAAGTTGTGTATACCAAGATCCCGAACTGTATTATTGATATTGGGGATGTTCCGGAGGGAGAAAAGAAGAGTATAGCAGCCCACAACCTTGCCAAAGACTACCATCAAATGCACTAAGAGATGAAACAAAGCATCGAATAGTGGCATAGCAAGATAAAGACTAAGGTCGATGAGCATCAAAGGGACCTCCAATTCAAAGTCGGGGATGAAATAATGGTGCACCTAAGCAAGGAGAGACTTGATAGTGCTCCGAGTAGCAAGCTCAAGCCACAGAAGTATGGCCCTTACAAGGTAATCAAGAAGGTAAAGGCAAACACCTATCATATAGCCCTCCCCAATTGGCTCGGTAAGATGTCAAATTTATTCAATATGCGTGATCTAAGTCCATGGAAGCTGGAAGGACCTCTCAAATTTACTAGGACCGAGTCAGGCCCCAACTCCTTTGAAGAAAGGGAGAATGATGCGTGCATCTCAAATGTGAAATCAAGGTAAGGGGGGGAAGAGTCATAGACGGTGTGTGCCATTAGCCACATAACGTGTGAGTGGAGAGCTGCTTGAAGAAGTGGGGGAAAGTAACCCACACGATGTGTCACTAGGAGCACACAACATGTAGGGTGTGGATGAGCTCCTGGAATTCGAGTGTTAATTCACATGACGTGTGACCCTTACTCACATGTCGTGTGCCCGTTGGAGAAGAGCTTTGATGGATGCATCGACGAACGTTAGACGGTCAGAGGAATTAGTCACATGGTGTGTCACCACTCCACACGCCGTGTGAGGTGACTTAATCAGGAAGGAGACATCTACTGCTAGATCCATGATCCCTCTTATTTATTGTTTTGTCACCAAACTATTACTGTTTTACCATTTAGGCCTATTAACCATTATGCCATTTATCCACTTCATCTCATCTTACCCCTATCACTTTACGTTTTGTAACCCTAGTTAGGGTATTTAAATGTTTTACCTTTAATTTAGGGGAGATATTCAAACCCCAATATTTATAAAGATATTCAACTTTTTATCAATCAAATTCAAAACTCTTTTGCGAGCAATATTTTTATACCTATCAATGAGATTAACTCCTAGTTGAGTTAATCTATCAAATTCAAAACTCCTTTGCGAGCAATGTTTTTATACTTATCAATGAGATTAACTCCTTCGAGTAATCCACATGTAAGGAATGTTTTCTAGAATATTCCTTAAGGATATCAAAACCTAAAAAAAAAAATATAAAGTCAAAGAAAATTGAAAATGTAATGGGTATTATTTTGTTAGAGTAATTAAGCAAACATTAATGTTGGCTTTGCTTTAAAATGGAAAGACATGATTATGAAGTGAATTGAAGAAGGCAAGCGAATATTATATGAATGAATGAATGAATGAGACATACCCCACAATATCATAATTAATGAAAGTCTTATTATTAGTACCATTTTTATTTACTTAAGGGCTGGAATGGAATACAAATGAAGGGACACTTTCTTGTCTCTTTTATTTCTTTTTCTATAATATTTTACTTTTTTTCAATGATAATAATGAATTAAATCTATCTATGAACCATATAATATAAAGTAAATAAATAAATAAAGTTAATGTTATTGTTTTACCAAAGGTCCACGCGCAAATGACTTATTTAGTTTGAGAGATAGAGAATAATAGAATAGTGGAGACCACCCAAGAGAATATTACAACTCCAACTGCTTCCCAATGCCTACATTTTTCTATTTGCTGGAAATATTTGTCACTTAATTAACTATATAATGAGAATTTAGTGGAATTTAATTATATATAAATTAAGGATCATTGTAAATGTCATTAAAAAAGTTAGTAGTGTATTGTATAGACGGGTTCCGAAGTAAGTAGCAGTGGCGAATACAGAATTGTTCGATTGAGGGGCTGATTTTATACTAGGTGTAAAAAAAAATTTTGCTAAATCGAACTTGTTCAAATTTTTTCGTATATATATGTGTTATAATTTGAGTGGTCAAGAACCCATTGTTAAGTACCAATGTAAAAATTTCTCAAAATTAAACTATATTATGTTTAAGATTCTTAACTTGTAAAAAAATTGTCTAATAGAAAAAATTGGATTTAGGAAGGGTTTAATAGGCAAAAAAAATTTAGAAATTTAGATTTAAGGAGGATCTAACAAGCAAAAAAAATTAAAATTTTGGATTTAAAAATGGTCTAACAGGTTAAAAATTGGAATTTTGGATTTAGAAATGACCTAACAGGACCTGAGCCAATTTGGAATGCTATCCGATCTAAATTTCTTGGAAACAGGACGCCGGAACCACCACAGCCTCCAATTTTATAGAGACAGAAGGCCGAAACTACTCGTAGTCATGGTGGTTCCGGTGGCCGGAGGGGCCCGGACCCTCTCTTGTCTCCACCCTTGGTGAGTGGTGCCGATTCCAGAATAACAGTTCTGAATAAAAAAGCGGCTCTAAGAGATGACCATGTAGACATAAATGAATTTAATTCCAAATCAGAAATGAAAAGTGAATGATAGAAACTTATTAATAAAGTGGATATGAAGGGTTGTGGTACCTCACGGGATCGAAAACCTTTGTTCTGGCCATATAGCATGTGTGTCATCCGAAGCATAAGGGACATGATGATGTCATAAAAATGTATTTTAAAGTAGGAAAGTATAAAGCGTTGGATTTGAGTTAAGACGGATAATATCTATTTAGTAATTGATTATTAGATTATTAGAATTAGGAGAAGTCAGAATGAGTAAGCAGTTGTAAATAGAGTTTAGTTAAATTTCTTCGGACATGTGCAAGGCGAGGTGACTACTTCCCACCAAACAATGCCCACTTTTGTCCAAATATACTCTAAAATGTGTATTATTTTAATTAAAAATGGAAAATAAGGGGCAAAATAGAAAGATGTCATTCTCAAATAGATGCCCAAGTCATTAGGTGGTGGTTAAGGGGAGTAGAAAGATAATAGTGTCTTGTCTCTGAGGTGGCAGCAAACCCAATAACTATATTTATTTACTATTACTCTACTAATTTACCCCCACTTGTTTTTTTAACAAAAATTGTTCATGTTTGGACCTCTTAAATCCTTGGAGCTATGATATTACTTAAAAAAAAATTAAAAAATTGAATAATCACACGAGCTCTAAATTTGAAGTTAAACTTGAGGGATTAACAGCCATTAATCCGTTTGAGATATACGGGTTCGGGTATACTTTATTGAATAGCAGAAGAACCGGTAGATCTTTCAGAGTAGCGGAAACAAATCTTAGCACCACGATCTTGTACCACCGGTAACAGACAACCACACAACGTTAGCAGAAGAAGACTGTATAATCCACAGACTAAAGCGAAGACGAAGAATGAAAGGGTGAGAGGGAGAGAATTCGGCCAACAAGGAGTCAGAAGTGTTTTTTGTGATTAGGGTTAAGCATATTTAGAGGAAGGTAAAACCCTAATCCTCCATCTCTTAAGATGGGCTTGACCCGTTCTATTTCGGGCGGATCAGATTAATTAGATCCATACCCAATTAATCCTAACATCTCCCACTCGTACGCAATGGAACCAATTCCAAAGAATCTCTTCCCGGTCACTAATCTTACTTTCGCAAATAGTCTGTGCAACCGACATACTATCGAAGCTCAAGTGCTCTACACTCGTTGGAGATATATAACTGCTCGATGTGCATGTTTCAAGCTTGGGACTATATACTCGTTGGAGATATGTAGCCTTCAGACTTTAACATGGATCGTCTATGGTGTATGCATTATCCCAGATTCCTTTTCACATCCATTGTAATAACTTGGATCTCAACAGTTCATCTGATTTCACAAAAATGCTCAAAAGCATAAGTGTCCGGACGGTGAAAAACAGAATACCTCAAGATGTAAACTCGATGGATATCTTTCCTTCTGGTTATATTCCTTCCATCATAGTCTAACTCGCTTATCCAGGCAGGTTCCTTTTGGTTGGAATTAGCACATAAACCTGAGGGTAACCTCTCAAGCTAAAGACGCTCGTTATCATTAATCCATCCTATTTTTGTGACTCCGAGATCATGGCTCCAAAAAAGCAGAATACATGCCTATTGGAAGGATCGAGCGAACCCATGCATTCCTCAATACGCCTATCAAGATCAGGAGTTATTTGCGGGAGACCTAGTGCATTACCTCTAGCATCCATAGGTGTTTGGGTTAATAGATTTCTCCTGAGGATGAGGGGTCTGTTAAGTTTTCTTGATGAGTCATGGTCGGTTGTTAATTTGATCCATGCTCACTACACCAATTTGATACGACTAAATTTGAATGGTAGTGCTCCGATGATAGTTGAAATCCTCTTTACACCTAGAGTAAGATAGAAAAGGATCAAGGTAGGGACCGTGACTGACGACCCCACTTCGATACTTAAGTTAGAGTTTAGAATGAGAGCACAAAAAGAAATTGAGAATAGATTGCATTGGATGTGTGTATACACTTACTATATGTCACATTCTATTTATAGGTTGCCAGGGGCAAATCCGACAATCGGTGTGAAGTGCACGTCCTAACTGCCTCAGAGGACAGATATTGACTCCTAGATGGTGGACATGATCTAGACAGTTAATAATATGTCAAATTGCAATTCTTTAATTTTAGGCGTGAACATGCAGCCCTGATCCAGAGCATATTTAGAATGTATCTCATTGATCGATGTGTTCTGAAGATTATTTACTCCGATAGTCTTATATAAAGGTATTCTTTACTTTAGACCTCATTGTTAATTTGTGATGAAAACATATGTATTTATACTATATCAAACTTCATATTAAGTTCAGCCCAAAACATACTTTAAGTGAGAAATTAAGCTTGATTTTTTCTTTTTGACAAGAAAAATAAATTAAGCTTAATTATGTTGAGCATTATAGTTATTTAAATTAAATGCTAGATAGTCATATTCCTCCAAATTCTAGCAAGATAATGAGCATAGATATGGAATATATTGGTAAACATTTCTTATTGTAATCTGACTTTTATACTCGTTTTGTTGAAATTTTAATATGATTTTAGTCCAATAAAGTTGGAGAAAGATAGCTACGACACTCCAATTTTCTAATTAGGAAGCTATTAAAATTAAAAGTTAGGCAGTGGATGCTGAAATTATTTTGTTAGGAAAAACAAGTAGTATTACTTTCAGATAATTAATCAACATTCAACATAAATTATCCATTGTTTAGTTTTTTTTTTTTAATTTCGAGGTTTTATTATTTTTTAATTGAAAGTAAAAGTAAAAAAAAATTGAAGATACAAAGAAGTCATGTTATAACTTAGGCTTAATATATCAACGGGGATAAATTACATCAATGGTATCTGAATTTTATCTTAGTTTATATTTTGGTATCTAGATTATATTTTATCTAAAAAATATACCTGAAATAACGAGGATCGGACAATTTAATATATTTTACCGGTTAATGATCGGTCGATATGAGTTTCATGAGTTAATTACATCAATGGTACCTGAACTTTACAATAATTCACACTTTAGTACCTAGATTTTATTTTATCCTAAACACATAATTCAAGTAAAGGTGCTGAAAAATTTAGTTCATTTGATCGGATAACGTGAGTTTGACCATTTTGAACTAAACACTGAGACTCACGATACACTCGATTAACATTAAATTACAATACTGCCATTTAATATATATATATATATATATATATATATATATATATATATATATATATATATATATATATATATATATATATATAGAGAGAGAGAGAGAGAGAGAGAGAGAGCTAAATAACAGTATTGTAATTTTATGTTAATTGAGTGTATTAGGGGTGCACGTGGTCGGTTAACCAGTCCATTAAGGTTAATTTGGTCGGTGAACCATTTAATCGGTTTTTTAAAAACACTAACCATACACTAGTCCCCTAGAGTGTATGACGAGTCTCAATTTTTAATTTAAATTGGTCAAACTCGTATTGACCGATCAATAATCGGTCAAACATGTTAAAATATTGAGTCATCTTTACTTGAGGTGTATTTTTTAGACAAAATGAAATCTAGGTATCAAAGTGTAAATTAGGATAACGTTCAGGTACCATCAGTATAATTTACTCGTCAAACTCGCATTGACCGGCAATTGACCGATAAAATATACTAAATTGTTCGGTCATCGTTAATTCAGATATATTTTTAGATAAAATATAATCTAGGTAGCAAAGTATAAACTATGGTAAGTTGAGGTACCTGAAATTGTCTCAGAAGTTTGATTTGCTTTATAACTTACAAAATATCTTGTTAGTCCCTTCAACTTACTTTAAATAAGCTATTGGCCACCTAAATTTGCTTAAAGTGGCTTATATGCCCTCTAAACTTGTTTACCGTCATCTATTTTCTCCATAAACTTGTTTAAAGTGATATACATTTTAATTTTTCTAAATCTATAAAAAAAATTAAAAGCTAAAAAAAATAAGAGCGTAATTCGTAATTCTAAATCTTTAAAACAAATTAACTTTGTATTTGTACATCTTTTATGACATTTTTATAAATTTAAAGAATTATGACACTTTAAGTAAGTTTAGGAACCTATACCTTGTGAGTTGAGACGACCAATCAATCCTTTTGGACAAATTCCACAACTTATAAACTTAATCTATTATGTGTCTGTTAGGCTTTAATATCATTAAATACAAAAATAATATACAATTCTATGATTTAAAAACTTATTTATAGAGGTGTGAGGATTTTGCAGTTTGTGGTCCAATTTTTTTTATTAAATAATATGCGTGGTTTAATTAATTTATAAAGTTAAGTTTTATATTGGGTTAGGGTGCAAAAATACCCCTTACGTTTTGGGTCAGGAGCAATTTTACCCCTAGCGTCTAAAATGATGCAATTTTGCCCCTAACGTTTGTAGACAAGAGTAATTTTACCCCTAACGTTTGTAATTTGGGTCAATTTCAGATACTATTATAAAACACAGATATTTTTATTCATTATTTTGCACCAATTGCATATCAATTCATTCTAAAAAAAAGATTTCATGTTTTTTGTAATTTAATAATAGAATTGGAGATTAATATTTATAAATTCGGTGAATTTTTTGAATCTTTTTATCTAATTCGTACAAAAGACAGTGTATTTTTTTATTTATTTTTCACATCCCAACATATATTTATGATTTGTTACTGATAAAATGACGCACATGTGAAGTGTAGATTTTAAGATTCATGACCGAGAAGACAGTTTGATGAATTATTTCTGAAATTGATCCAATTTATCAACGTTAGGGGTAAAATTGCTCTTGGCTACAAACGTTAGGGGTAAAATTGCACCATTTTAACGTTAGGGGTAAAATTGCTCTTGACCCAAAATGTTAGAGGCATTTTTGCACCTTAACCCTTTTATATATAAATAATTTACAAAATTAATCTTTTTAATTGCTAAAAATCATTTCCTTTTATGTAAATGGCTAAGATAATATTTTTTTTATAGAATGTCTAAATTTGGAAACCGCACAAACCATAAACTCCTGTTTATAAACTTTTAAACTACGAAAGTGTTTTTGTAAATTGGTCAAACCATAAATTTATTTCTATATATTTTCCTATGTATTATATTCATCAAAGGTATAATTTTTTTTTTTTTAACTCGTGTTGTTTAGTTCATGAAATAGACTATGAATAAAACAGCTATTCTTAAAGAATTTATATTACATCATTTGTTTCGTTATTTTTTTTATGGGAATAAAATATGTATAAAGTTATTGGAGAAGTTATTGGGGACGTATATTTGCAATTCCGCTTCTCTTTCTCTTCTTGCATATTAATTTTTTTTATTTTGATTAGGGCTGATAATTCATGTAAGTTATATGTGTTCTTGTTCTAAGGAACCAACCCTACATTCACCAAAAATATTTTGTCTTATATTTGAGTCAATCTAATCAGATTTATATATTTTTTTTATGTTATATTGTTGTTGGGGGTTAGGGTATGCTTACTTTGTTTTTTCTACAATTTGATGGTGATGAATTTTGATAAAGTAAACTCATCCAATGGTAGAAAAAACAAAGTAAAGCTTACTTTGTCAAAACAAAGTAAGCATAGAAGACACCGTTTGTAATTTATTTGAGTCAATCTAATCAGATTTATATCATTTAAATGTTATTTTTTGAAGGATGACATATTTTATATGAGTGAGTATAATTATTTTAAATTTTATTATCATAATAACGAATCTCATCAAAACTTTGAAAATTGAATGTGTTTGAACAGAGGGGTAGACCGAAACTATAATCTAAAATTATTTTTTAGCATAGTGGATAAAGGATTTTGACACCGGTCAATAACTTCCTTTAAAATTTTGGCCTTCTATAACTTAATCATATGTTTGCTTCTGTTTTAATGGATGAAAGTTAAGGTATAGAAAATGACTTTATTAACACTTTCAAATCACAACAGTTTCTTTGGAAGAAAAAAAACTTCCATCATTCTTATTCTTCTCTTCTCAAATCAAAGCGGATCTACTTTGAGGAGGAAGAAAAAAATTTCCTTCTCCATCCTCCCACCGGGTTAGATTGTGTGTGTTTTTTTTTTTTTCTTATTTAGTATCCATATATTTTGCAGATTTTTATATCTGTCTGAATTGTATCTGCTCTCAATCATTCTTTTATTTATATCTTTTTTGGATTTAGTAAGTGCGGAAACGATTTATCTTATACGTAGATCAATATATCTATGTGGTTGCAACAAAAGAAAGGATTCTGATCCAAATATTCGAAAGGGTCTGAATGATGAAGATCAGATTGCTGCAGTTGCTCTTCTACGGATTTTGATTTCCAAGAAATATATGTTTTATTGTTTTTTGTGTTTTTTATACCTTTTATGGGGTTTTCATGCTCTTTGTACTCAATTTCATCCATTTGTGGTTTTGTTAGGATTTATTCCTTCTGGTTTTATGATTGTATTGGTAGTTTTTTCATCCAATGAAGTAAATATGTTTATAAAAAAAAAAACACTTTCAAACCACATATGGAGGTGTGTAAGGAGCCCTTCCTTACATATGGCTCCAAAATTTAAGACATGCTTAGATTAATATTGATATTAGTTTAAATTGAAAAAAATAATTAATATAATAATGTAATAAGATCTATTCACTATTTCACTGTATTAAGTGCACATGTGATTTAGATATTTAACTATTGAAATTTCACACCCTTCCAACTTAGTCATTTCTCTTTATATTTTTTAATACAAAATTCCATTAAAGGTTTGATAAAAATTTAACACAAAACCTCCAAAAAGTTTAAGACGACCTATCAAACCATTCTCTTAATCAGTGTCAAATATCCATCATTCAATGGTAATATCATATAAATACTATCACAATGCACTTGTCCTCATCTTAAACCAATAGAAACGTACGGAGCAAGAGGGTCCTCAAATTCGATTGTATTGTAATAAAACACCTTCAAGGTAGATGGATCATTGAAATTCACTCTAAATTATCTCTTTGGATCAAGATCTCTAATTCACATATGAGAATAATAAATCTCAATTCGAGTATATTATTAACTACCTAAAATATTTCCACTCTCATAAGTCAATACTTGTCCTCCAATAAAGTTGAGGCCAACATCTTTACCGACTATCAGATTCGCTCCCGACATTCTATAAATAGAATGTGACTTCATAATTAAAGCACATAGACACATCTATTGCAAATATTACATAATAGCTTAATGCTAGTGCTCACAATTTCTAACATAACAATACGATTTACAGAGACAATTCATTTAACAAAACCGCTTGATACGATTCTTTTCTATTATTATTGTTTATATAAAAAAAAAAATTTAATTCACATAACACAATTATAACAAATACTTTTGATATAATCTGGTAATATAAACATGAAAGTGAAATCTTCACCTCGCCGTAATCATTTTTATATATTACTTCAAGTGTAGAAGGAGATTCCGTCATCTGGAATTGGCATGTTGTATATCTTCCATTACCGACTAATTATTATAAAGATGAATAATTATATAGTGTAATGTAGGTGTACTAAAAAAATTGCAGTGCCTAGCTATATATAAAGACAAGCAGTACTAATTTAAACGTATAAATATGTGAGACATTTTTAAATTTATCAGCACGGAAAATATTACTATTACAAAACAATTTCCCCCTTTTTTTCTTTTCAATGCACAACCGCTTTCATACAATCGAACCCACAAACTTAACGAACAAAGCATAAATTAATTAATAATACTAATACTAATAATTATATTATTATTAAAAAAAGAAAAGAAAAATAATTTCCTTAAATAAATACTTCTTTAAAAAAAAAGAAAAAAAGAAGGAAAAACACGCGGCAGTAGCCACGTACACAACCAATAGAAAAGTTTTCAACGGATGACATCAGATTCAATGTAGATGACGTAGCACCCAGCTTTGCTCTCTCTTTATATATAGTTTGATTTCATACTTCCTCTAACCCCACTTCGCTTCTTCCTCTCTTCTCTCTACTTCTTCTTCTTCTACCTTACCTCCTCTCCCTCTCCTTTTTCCCAAAATCAGAATGGAGTACACTGATTCCGCCGTCGCCATAACCGCCACACGCTCCGTCATTGTTCCTACCAATTCTCATTCTCCTCCGCTTTCTCGTTCTCATTCCCCTTCTTCTTCGTCTTCTCCGCCTCTTACACCCACTCCTCTACCGCCTCCGGTCGTCATTAGTCCTTGTGCTGCTTGTAAGATTCTCAGGAGGAGATGCGCTGAAAAATGTGTGCTTGCTCCCTATTTTCCTCCTACTGAACCGGCAAAGTTCACCATCGCTCATCGTGTTTTCGGTGCTAGCAACATCATTAAGTTCTTGCAGGTACTTTATCAATCGCGATTTCGTCTTTCCGACTCTATAATCATTATTTTGTTTTTGGTTTTTAATTCCGAACTACTGATTACAAAATCAATTAGCAGTCGAAATGAGTTGCTCCTGAGTTAAAAGCATATCTATAGTAAAATGAAGACGATTAGTTAACATTTGGCTCCGGGAGTAGGCTGAAAATTGCTTGATTCTGTTTGCGGAGCTATTTAGGAAATCAATTGTGGTTTTACACTAGTGAAAATGCAATTCAAATAGACAGATCTTGATCAGAATCGTCAGTACAACATCTTATTATAATTAAAAATAGTGTTTGTTTCGAAATTATTTTCCATAATGCAGACAAATAAAAGTAATAGAATACTCGGGAGGTACGGAAACAGAGAAGATTCTGATAATTGGAATTGAGCTGAAGTCATCTTCTCCTAGGAGAAGGTCAAGTGCCCTGGATAGCAGGGAAACCAGAGGAAATTTGATAGTGCAAAATGAATGTGTAAAAAGGATTAGTGTGTTTCCGATCCAATCGGTTTCAGATTTGAAAAGTCTTTTTAATTGTGTAGACGCACCAGCACCGTACGATCTTTAATTGCCAAACAGCCCCAAAGTTTGAAAGAAACAGGATAAAAAAAAGAGGAAGAAACAAATTACAGTCTACACTTACCCCGTGCAAAGTTTGAAACGGATTTCGGTCATGTTCATTGTTGACATTTTAATTTCATTTCACTTTCAAAGATCTATGGCGCCTCTCCTTTACTGTCACTATCCTTCGTTATTTCTTATGCAATTAGTTTGCTATCTTCGTTTTTACCAAATTAACCCTTGAATTGAATTAAAATCCACAGGAACTGCCAGAATCTCAAAGGGCTGATGCAGTGAGCAGCATGGTATATGAAGCAAGTGCGAGGATCAGAGATCCAGTATACGGTTGCGCAGGAGCAATATGTCATCTCCAAAAACAAGTGAATGAGCTTCAAGCACAATTAGCAAAAGCACAAGCAGAGGTAGTTAATATGCAATGTCAACAGAGTAATCTTATGGCCTTACTTTGTATGGAAATGGCACAATCCCCTCAACATTCATCCCAAGAATCAGTTGATAATTTCATTTCCACTCCACAAAGCTACCAGACTCACAATCCTTCCTTCCTTGATGAAACCAATTTGTGGGAGCCTCTTTGGACATAAATATTTGATTAATTACATATATGACCCAGAATTAATACATATATATTCCAAGGAGGTTCTTCCTAACTCAACGGTGGTTAAGATATTGCTCTAATGAGAAGGAGAAATCCAAGGGCATTGATAGTAATTTCAATAAAATTTTAACTTATATATAGAAAGTAGTAGCTAGTTAGCTATAGCCAATGTTTGGTCAATTTGGGAATGGATGGATTAAATGTAAACTCTTTAATTAATTAGGATCTCATCTCTTTGTTAAAGTTAGTTTGGTATTTTCTTTTTTGATTAAGATGTTTAATTTGGGTAGAGTTGTGGTCTAATATCTGTAGTGAAATTCTAATCAAACAACTTTATGGTCACCTGCTATCATTACTTACTAAAAATTGACATCTCTCAATTGCCTTGTCAAACTCTCTTTTGACCATCTCTTCATTTATGCTTTCCTATTAATCCACTATGAAGAACTTTGATTAGGAGCTTTTTTTTTTTTTTTTTTTTTTTTTTTTGGTGTAAAAGAAAGAGAGAATGACTTGAAAAGATGAAAGCATGACCATTTGTTAAACTTAGAATTCTCTTGCTTTTGATAATTATATATATACACACACACAGAGGGAGAGCTAAGATAGTGGAAAATCAGGTATGCAATTAATTACATTTAATCAAAGACTCCCCCGGATTATCTAGTTATTAATGTTCTTATAATGTGGAGTAAGCTTGAACAGTAGTTTGACCTTAAAGCATCTCATATACATTATGTACCAATTTGACACTTCTGTGTCCTTTTTCTCCCTGAGTAGCCACTCATTGGATAAACCAATAAAATCATTTATCAAATTAGGAGTAAAATTGTTGTTTGTTGTTAAGGTTGATGATATTTTTCATCTTAAATAAAAACCAAATGTAACATTTAACTATGTTTTACTAAACCAATTAAACTTGATGTGAATAGTTAACGGCCTTAAATCGGTTAAACTAGAGATCTTGAATTCGGATTTTAATGTATATAAAAAAACTTTAATTAGAATATGATCTAACTAAAAAGTGTCTAACGAGTTTCGAATCGGATAATTAAATAAATTATATATATAAAAAGCTATATCAATAGTAGTATGTAATAATTATTACTTATTTTATTTTATTTTTTGACGGAAATAGAGGCTTTATTAAGAATTAATTGTATCATTACATAAGATAACCTCAAGCCAAATTGGCAAGGAAGTGCTAGAGACAAAACTAGCATTTGACAAAGCATTTCTAGCTATTGCATGTGCTGCCTTATTCAATTGACGGGGTGCAAAGCGAACATCAAAACTTTGTGATAGAGATAGGAGGCTTTTACATTCTTGGACAATGCCTCCCAAGTCCGAGATATCCTCCGCATCGGATTTGAGGCTGTTGACAATTATTTTGGCATCAGTTTCGAAGATGACATTATGAAGATTAAGTGATATGACCCACATTAAACACTGTCGAAGGGCCACCGCCTCAGCTATCCCCGGATCAAACACACCCGGATACCACGAGCTCATGTATCTGTAACATCTTCCCTGTGTATCACGAAGGACTGCTCCCATTCCACATTTTTTCTCAATCTTGAAGATGGAGCCGTCCACATTGCATTTTAGCGAACCCGAAGGCGGCTTCTCCCAACTGATTACGCCAGCAGACGCAGCCGAGCCCTGCCTAACAGCAGACCCCGCGCCATTTGCCGCCCGTCCAGCATCAGCCCTTTCTCCATCCGTGCGAGGGCCTTCGGAGACAGAAACCACAACACCAGCTGCATTATTTATAAGCGCAGCACCTGCTGTACCCGCCATTCCTCCCCAATCTGCGATGCCGTCCGCACCGCTACCAGCCCCTGCGTCAAGCCTTTGTTCACCAGTCCGCAGACTCTCCTCGCCAGCAGCGACAGCTCTCGCAACAACGACAGGGTTCGAAGCCACAGTCATTCCACCTGCCGCGGCCATGTTTAAATCCACAACAAAGTTCACACCAGAAATCCCAGCAATATGCAAACCTGCAGCAGCAGCAAACCCAGGTCCTGCAGCAATATCTGATACCTGTTCAACAGCAGCATGTGTGTGAGCAATTCCCCCAGAAACGGATGTAGCAGCGCCATTATAGGCATCAGCTGTTTTCTGAACACGTGTGACCCTCCAATCAAAACAGATACGGCGGGCCGAGTTGATGGCAGCCTGGGGTGTTAAACAGTTTCTGTTCCAGACAAGATTGTTTCTCTGAGTCCAGATTGCCCACAAGATTATTCCAACATCCCCTGCAATATTATTACACATTGAATCACAAATATTCAGAAACCAATCAGCAAGACTATCCAGAAATTCATCCGGGGCAGGCAACCCCATATATGCCCAACAAGCAGCTGCATATGGACAAGAGATAAACAGATGCCAATCATGCTCAATATCAGATTTACACATAGGACAATCATACGGAATATTCACATGCTTAGATCTTAGACGCCAACACGTAGGGAGAATATTAGAAGCCAGTTTCCACAGAAAGCTTTTAACTTTTGGCGGGATATTTAGTTCCCATAGTCTCTTCCAACCATTCAACGCCACACGGGAGTCCCGACTGTCTTCAAGAAGCCTGTATCCGGATTTGACTGAGTAGCAGCCATCTTTAGTAAAATGCCAAATGAGCCTGACGCTTCGTGGATTAATCGGAATGGGAATAGATAGTATAATATCAGCCTCCTCTGGTGAAAATAAAGAGGCTAACTTGCCTCTATCCCAAACCCTAGTCCCCGAAAGGAAAAGGCTTGCCACAGGCCCATTCTCCATCTCATCCGGTTTTGGGGTCCAGATTTTAAACATTTTATCCTTTTTAAGCCACGGATCGCCCCAAATAGACATCTCAGTTCCATTTCCCATTCTCCATCTCAGCCCCATCTCCAACACTTCTCTAGAACTCCACACGCTCCTCCAAACATAACTGGGATTAGTGCCCAATTTAGAGGTCAGGAAAGTATTTCTCGGATAATATTTAGCTTTGAACATCCTACTGACCACCGTGTGAGGGTTATTGACAAGCTTCCACCCCTGTTTCCCTAATAAGGCTAAGTTATACTCCCGAAGATCTCGGAAGCCCAGACCACCTTTTTCCTTCCTATAGCACAGGTTTTGCCAGCTAAACCAATGAATGCTCTTCCTGTCGTTCTCCTTCATACCCCACCAGAAGGAGTTCATTAACTTCTGCATTTCATCACAAACAGATTTTGGGATCAGGAAAGCGCTCATGCAGAATGTGGGGAGAGCCTGTGCAACCGATTTCAGAAGTACCTCCTTGCCTGCATTTGAGAGGAACCAAACACTCCAACTGCTAAGCCTTTTACGTAATCTCCCTGTAAGGAATTTAAACACTTCTGTTTTTGAGCGGCCAATCAAAGAGGGGAGGCCCAAGTATCTTCCCGTATTAAGGGGCGTGGAAACATTTAGTAAGGAGCAGATGGCGGCTCTAGTGTCCTGCGCTACGTTTGCACTAAACAAGATTCTGGATTTTTGCACATTGATTGCCTGACCCGAAGCCTATTCATAATCTTTTAGGATATTTAACACAATCTGACCCTCCCCCATAGAGGCATTGAAAAAAAGGAAGTTGTCGTCAGCAAATAGAAGATGTGTGATGCTAGGCGCCCCGCGAGCTATACAGCAACCCCTAAGGGTGCCGTTTGTTTCAGCCTTGCTTAGCATTCTAGACAGAACTTCCGAGCACATAATAAACAGATACGGGGAGAGGGGGTCACCCTGGCGGAGCCCACGGTTAGGGATAATTGGGCCAATCATGTTATCATTCACAGCAACAGAATAAGAGACAGTTGAGACACATAGCATAATCCACTCAATCCACTTGTCATGGAAACCCATTCTGATCATAACAGCTCTAAGAAAGCCCCAATCAACCCGATCATAGGCTTTACTGATATCTAATTTCAGTGCAACATTACCAATTTGGCCCAATTTTTTCTTTTGCATGTAGTGCAGAGATTCAAACGCAATGAACACATTATCCACAAGACTTCGACCCGGGACAAAAGCCGATTGGCTTTCAGAAATGATGTCAGGCAGAATGATTTTGAGCCGATTGGCTAAGACTTTTGCAATCAATTTGTACAAGACATTGCACAGAGAGATGGGCCTAAGGTCAGGCATAGCCTCAGGCTGGTCACACTTTGGAATCAAAACAATTATGGTATCATTTAGGGAAGCAGGGAATTCATTACCGGACAGCCAACTGACACAGGCGTTAAAAACTTTCGGCCCAATTAACTTCCAAAAGGGTTGGAAAAATCCAGGATTAAGCCCATCAGGCCCTGGGGATTTATCCGGGTGCATTTGGAAAATAGCAATTCTAAATTCCTCAATATCAAACGGAGCAATCAACACATCATTAAAAGCAACAGTCACCAGGGTTGGCACCACATCCACAATATCATAATTTAAAGCATTAGAAGCAGAGAACAATTTATCAAAATAGTTCTTGGCGATAGAATTCATACCGTCGACATCAGAACACTGAGCTCCAACTTCATTCTTCAATGAATTAATTCTATTTGCTTTCTTTCGGGCTCTTACACAAGCGTGAAAATACTTCGAATTTGTGTCTCCCCCCCACAAGCCAGAAGGTCTTAGACCGTTGCCTCCAATAATCTTCTTCCATTTCAAGAACCTGCTCGAGCTGTTTTCTAATTTCCCCATATTTAGTAATTGAATCACTGTCTGTGCGATCCCTGAGCCTCAACAGATCAGCCTTGTATCGTGAGATTTTCTTTATGAAACGTTGCTTATAGTTTCGCCCCCACTGACCCATAGCCGATGCACATGCTTCGAGCTTCGGCACTATCCCAACTCGTCTAGTCCTCTCCCAACTAGACCGAATGAAATCCGTGAAGCCAACTTCCCGGATCCAACCCATCTCAAACCTGAACCGCTGCTTGGTTCTAATTTGCGTGTAAGTCTCCCTTTTAAGCATGATCGGCGAGTGATCCGAGTATGGGCTGATCAGATTCTACAGAGTGAAATCATGAAATAGATTAATCCAGGATGTCGAGGCAAAAGCCCTATCCAACCTTTCCTGAACCCAGTGATCAGTACCACGCCCTCTATCCCATGTGAAATTACTGCCTTTAAGGGGAATCTCATGAAGAGAATTTTGCAAAAGAGCATCAGCAAAAGCTCTAATTAGATAAGCAGGGAAAGCTGCACCCCCTCTCTTCTCAGATTGGTCTAGAATACAGTTGAAATCTCCTAAGATTACCCAAGGGAGGATAGAGGAGGATGCAATTGCATTAAGCAAACTCCAAGATTTCCTGTGATCATTCCTGTTGGCAAAACCATAAAAACAGACACACCTCTAATCCCCATGCACCAAGTCCCGGACAGTTACCTCAATATGATGATCTGAATACCCTGAAACGCTGACATCCAGACTATTCCTCCAGAGCACAGCCAAGCCGCCACTATGCCCATTACAGTCAACAACAAACTTTCCTTCAAAATTAAATTTTCGTCTTAACATTTCAATCTTCGAACTAAGAACTAGAGTTTCAATAAGAAAGACCAAATTAGGGTTGTGAGATTTGATTACATCTCCAAGGCATCGAACTGCCCAGGGGTTCCCCAGACCCCGGCAGTTCCAACTGATGCAATTCATAATGTTCGGCGAGCCTGCTCCCCAGGCTTCATCGTTTCAGATGTCAATAGAGCTGCTTTATCCGCATCAAACTTGGAAGGAGTAGCTCCGGGAAAGTTTTTCGGGGTGGTTACAACATCAGTGTTCAGGCCATGGTTAGCTGTAACATTTTCCATGCCATCCCTTCTTCTTTTTTCTGTTCAATTAAATCCAGGGACTTATCCTCCCCTGTCTCCATATCGACCAGGCTTTCACTGACCGAAGCATTTGTAACTTTTTGTGTTATATCTGACAGGGGCCTTTCTTTAAACTTAGGGAGCTGCATAGGTTGTGTTAGAATTGATTTGCCTCGTTTGTCTGCGCTAATGTGAGAGGTATTCTAATTCGGAGGAGTTGTTACAACTTTCCTCGGGTTTCCAAAACTCAGCTTTGGCTGCCCACCTGACCCTCTAGCACCCCCTGCATCTCTAAGCCATTTCGAACTCGGCTTGTCCCCCCCTCTTCTTACCGGGGCCCGGATCCATTCCCCCCACTCCCTCGTGATGCTGCTCGGATCAGAGTTGAACGGCTTCCCACAGAAGCGCTCTGAATGGCCGATGAGGCCACATAGGTAACAAAAGGTAGCTAGCCGCTCATATTTGAAGTGAATATAAGCCTCTTCATTTCTAGACTTTTGGATTAGCTTCCATCTTTTCAGGGGTTTTCGGATGTCTACTAGCACCCGAATCCTCATATATTGGCGTCTATTCCCAGAATTGTTCCCGTCATATTCAATAAATTCACCAATAAAGTTACCAATTTGCTTCCCTGCTATCTCGGACATAAATCCTATAGGCAATTCATAGACCTGGATCCAAAACGGGACGTGGAAAAGGGGGATTTCTGCCGCCGCTGCTTCCGCCGGCCATTCATCCTAGACCAATAGGTGATTGTCAAACGACCAAGGCCCTCCGACCACCACTCGGTCTCTGTCAATTTTGTGGAAAAATTCAAAGCTGTATAGATTAGTGTCAATTACCGTAATTGCGACTCCCTCCCTGGGCTGCCACACGTCCGCCATCGTTTTCTGCATCGTACCAACATTGATGTTCTTCTCAGTGACGAATCTCCCAATCATACAGAAGTTGCTACGTTGGTTTTCCGTCTGTGGTAAATCACCAAGGAAGTTCAATAAATCGTCTTCCCCGGCTTCAATCGATAGGTTCTCCATCCCACTCTCCATCGCAAAAGAGGAAATGAACAGGAAGTGAACGGTGGCTCTTACAGAGAAGAGAGATTTAACCCTTACATGGAAGGGGCGGCGCAAACCCTTACAGAGGAAGGGGAAAAAAAACTCGTCTCTAGAGTCTATGTTACAACCCGTTTATTATTATTACTTATTTTATAAATTTCAATTTTAATGATTAGAAATTGAAAATAATACTCACTATTTAATTGATATTTCATTTCATCCATTATTATATATTGATATTATTTGTAGTGTAACAACATACATAATTTGAACAGCTTTCAACAGATAACCCGGATTAATCTGATATAAACAATACATAATTAATGTAATTGATTTATTTAAAATAATTGGTGTCTTAATAACTAATCAAATTTATTTAAAAAAACTAATCAAATTATCCTAAATATAAACTTATTAAATTTAGGCCGTTTCATTCTAAAATTCTAAGAAACCTAAATTTCACGCTAACTAATAAAATTCATTTAATATTGACCAGATGAATTCACCATTCGTGTATATAATATAATTTAATTTCAAATTAATTGAAGATGGCTTTTATGAAGCACATAGTATATGTGCAAATGCAAAATCTTGACGTTTCTCTAAAACTAAAATACGAAATAGATTATGATTTTGGTTGATTTAGCTTCCCTAGATTTTGGCCTTTTGTATGGGAAAATAGGCTAACGTATAGCAGCGGAAATATAAAATTTTTTAACCTATTTCCATAAACCATAAGATCCGTTAACCGTTATTTCATATAAAGGGGTAAGAAGAAATACCTTTTGATGTTCTATCTACCGTTGCAAACGAAGTGCCCACAACTCTTACTTCGAGTTCCCGAGCACAGAACAAAACAAATATAAGATCAAGTTAGAATCAACCGTTGAATAGCAACCAAAGTAGATTGCCTCTAATTAATCAATACAAGATCAAGGATAAAGAAAGAAAGATGAAATCAATTGAATCGGTTGGAAGCGGTGGATTGTTTCGTCCTCAACAAGGGGTGTCGAAATTCTCTCTTCCGGTTGCACTGTGTATTTCGAAAATTCCAGTAGGGATTTGCTTAGTGGATTTCGAAAATCCCATATGAGGGGTTATTTATAATCTCTTGTATCTAATCCCTAGTTAGATAGAATTAGGTTATTGAAATAAGAATTCTATTCGGAATAGGATTCATAATTATTATCCATTAATATATCTAATATATAAAGGATAATAATAATAACCTTATTGGATAATAATAGGAGTAATTTAATCTAATTAAAACTCCTAACTCATTTATTCTTTAATTAATTTAATTCATAATCCTAATCTAATTAGAATAGATAAAATCAAATTAATTATTTATGTATATACATACATAAATTTCGACCCCTACCATTACTAGGCCTTACTGGGCTCAGTTGGGCTTCCATCAATTAATTAACATCTGTCTCTCTTTTGGGTTCCAAGTCTTATGTGTGACCCATTAGGTTCTTATTGCTTCTAGCCGTATGCAACCATTAAAATTAACTTTCAAAGAATTATATTTAATCTTTGCATAACGGAATGATGTACAGAGTATGTGATTAGCAAGTCCGTAATCATTCCCCTAGAGCTATAAGAAGACAGGTTGATTCTGTCGTTGACCTTTCAGTATTAGTTACGGTATAATTCGATCCTTTATCAACTACGTCCTTGAACTGAATCTTATGACTATGGGTAATGTCAAGTCACATATAGCGAGACGTTCGTTTTACTTGTACAGGCCGAGTCAACTCAAAATAGATAGGTTAAGTGAAATCTGTATTTCAAGTCTTAAGATATCACCTTGCAAGGATTTAGAGTCGAGTCTTCCACAAGCGATCCATGGACATATCTCCCATTTATCGGGAGTGATAAATGCTCAATCCAATATATAACGATCCCGCAATCACTTCCTGTGATACCCAACGTCTGCTGTTCACACCCTAGAGTCATCTCTGTTAAGGATCGTGTTACACCAGAGTCAAAGCGTCACATTCCGTAATCCAGAATACCAATTAATATTCCTTTGAGTCTGAGGATTATTTACACCTATTAATACCAATGAGATGAACAGGTGACAAGGATGAATCTACCCATCCTGTTATCTCAAACCGGGTCCCCAATCCTAATGAACTACTTTTCATCGGATCCATGTAACTGTCCAGATATCTGTATATATGAAGCTTGTGAGATCAGCTTTCTGTCGGACAGAAGACATTGTTACATTCAAGTCTCAACAGTGATATATCAATCCTAAACATATCACTTGACTTGGGGTGGTTTTAAGTTTATTATAAAGTTTTGTCTCACTTCATGCTTGTATGAACACTTTATAATCACTTTAAAACAAACTTACGGATTTCCTTTTATTAGACTTTATTTAGTGCTTAAAAGGGATTGCCTTTATATAGTTATAAAACATATATCTCATTAAAACAAATGATATAAAGAACAATTCATTTACATTAAGTTTGTATCCTAGAACAATTGTCTATAGGACACTAAACCCCAACATTTTGTTCAACGTTAGATGTTAGAAAAGGCGTGGTTGTATTTATATCTTCTTTCTTCATTTTGTTATGCACCTAAATGACAAATTAATGCAAACGTTTGATCAGTTTAAAGAAATAATAAGAGAACAACAATGTTATTTTGGCACCTTCTATTTTGCTTCTTTGTTTTTTTTTTGAAGTACGTGTTAAAAAATTGTACTAGTATTTTTTTACTGTAATTGGTGATTTAAAATCAAATGATGATAAGGAATAAACTTAAAATTCATGCGGTTTGATCAAAACGATACTAATCTATGGAATATATAATTAAAGAACAAAAAAATACATTATATTGAACTTGAATTAAAAGAAGGAATTGAGAAATTTCAATTTGATGATGTCTATGGAAAATTTATTAGAGTTGTCTGTTTTTGGGTTTGACGGTATAGACATGTTTTCGTAACATGCTCCCTTATTATTGATATTTCTGGTGGTAACTTCATGTATCTCATCATGAAACCATATTCACCATTATGAACATGTTTTTCACCTCGAGTAATTGTTCTTGTGATCCGTGGTCTGCATAAGCTTCTGAATAACTTTCCATAATCTCTCGACTAAGGAAGAAAAAAGTGCACCAAGAAATATATCTTAAGAGAAATGCATCAAGAAGGAAAAATGGTGCACCAGGAAATGTACCTCAACTGAAGTGTGTCGAAAAGGAAAAAAGGTGCACCGGGAAATGTATCTTAGGAAAAGTGCATCGATAATGAAAATGGGTACACCAGGAAAGGTACATCAGGGAAGTGAATCAAGAAAGAAAAATGGTGTCTAGAAAAAGTACCTCACGGGAGTTTCCTAAGAAGTTACTCCAAGAAAACGTTTCCTAAAAGGTATTCCTGAGGAAAGTTTTCCAAAATGTTTTTCTCATAAAAAGTTTCCTAAAAGTTTTCTCTAGGAAATGTTTCCTCATGAAAGGTTTCCGTGAGGAACAGTTTTCACATTGTTAACAATTAAGTCATTTTTATCTTTTAAAAAAATAAATTTTCATATTGACAAAACACATGCTCGAAATCGGATTGGAGTTGCGTAAATGAACTTAAACATGAATTTAGTTTATAAATTGTCACATTAGTAAAACAAAACATGACATACCCACTATATGATTTATGATTTCGATATGATTTGGGATAATACAATCTCAGTCAAAGACAAACAACCTTTTATTGTAAATATTATCTTATAATTAGTTAGCTATTATTTTTTAATTAGTTAGCTATTATCTTGTATTAACATTAGCTTAGATTTGATTTTTTAATTGGTTGAGAGCATACCTATGACTAGGGAGGTAATGGGTTCGAATCGCATTCGGATGGGGTGGGGATTTTTCTTTCTTCTTTAATGTAATCATATTGTGCGCAAATTTTTTTTTAAAAAAATGTATTTCAAATATTTTTCTATTGTAATCATATCTCTGTAACTGTCTTTAATAACTCATCCTTAATCAATCAAATTCAGTTGGAAACTCAAACCTTTTATGGTATCAAAGCAATTGGAGATTTAACAACCTTGAAATACCAAATTTTTATCTCTTTCCTCCAAAATTCCAGCCTGACCATGTCTTCCAATAGAACCACCGACACCAAACAAAATCACCCATATCCCCTCTCTCAAATACAAATCTCACCTCTCAGGTCTCCTAAAAATTAACCGTGACCAATTATCTGTTATGGCATACTCAGATAATGCCAATTTGGAAACCAACGGTTGGTACATCATGTTGATGCAACCAAAGTTCATCACACAAAGGAGCTACCTACTAAATGGCATACTACTATGCATATGGAATATAATGCACTAATTACCAATGGTATGTGGGAGTTAGTGACATGTTCTAATGCAACAAATGTTATTGGCTGTAGTTGGTGTTTTCGTATCAAATTAAACCCAAATGGAACTATGGATCGTTATAAGGCTCGGTTGGTAGCCAAAGGCTTTCATCAGCACCCCAGACTTGAGTTTGTCCAAACATTCTGTCCCGTGATTAAACCCATAACTATTTAGGTAATTTTATCCATTGTTCTCTCAAATGGTTGGAATATACATCAATTAGACGTATCTAATGAGTTTTACACAGTTATATTGATTAGGTCATTTATATGGAGCAACCTCCGAGTTTTATACATCCTCAATATCCAACTCATGTGTGTAAATTGAAAAAAATGTATATATGGGTTTAAACAAGCATCGAGAATGTGGCATAAATGTTTAACAATTGTTCTCAATGAGCTTGGTTTTCAATGTTTTAGAGTTGATTCATCTCCTTACCATCTCCATCAAAAGGATATTCATTTTTGCTTGTTATATATCGATGACATATTAATCACTGGTTCTGATTCGCAAGCAATTGATCGTCTTATTACCAAACTTTAGTTGACATTTGCAATTCGGGATCTTGGGAAACTTAATTATTTTCTTGGGTTAGAGGCAAACTGGACAACAACCACATCACATTTAAATCAGCAAACTAGCGGAAAAATGGACTATGGTGACACTTTATTTGCTACGATTTATATACAAAACCGATGCCAAAGGTCTTTAGGGTCGGATGTTTAAAAAAATCGACCCCAAAAGTGCATTGTTGGCAACGTTTTTATAAAAAAACGATGCGAAGTTCTTTGGGGACGGTTTTAATAAAAACCGTTGCCAATAGTATTATCATTTGGGTCGGTTTTTCATAGAAACCGACCCTAATGAATTTATTGGCATCGGTATTCTTTTTCCATCCGGTAACGGTTTTATTGAAAAACCGACTCGAAGTCTAAATTATAACCTAATAACTAAATAATCTCCTTTCTATAGATTAAAGTTCACGCAGTCATCTTCCTAAGAACGACTTCAGTAGTTCTTCCGTCTTCATAAGTTCTTCCTAAGTCGAAGGAACCTTTGTTTCGGTTTTCAACCATTTCCTTTATCAACCCTTCCAATCATGGCTGAAACTAACCGATCATCGTCATCTCTACACAATCTTACCCTTTCTTCACGTAGATTCGATTCTCTCATTTTCTATCACCTGCAAGAGATTCAAGTCGTGGATTTGTTTTGATTCATTATGGGGATCGATTGCATCAGAGATTGAGGAACTATTTCTATAGGTGCTCTCAAAGTCTTCTTCTAATTCTAATAATACTCAGCACTTGTCATGGATGAGGTTGTATAACCAAGTCTCTCGGCTTGATTCTGTTTCTTGCCGTAAATTAGCTGATTCAGATAGTCAGTCGTTGTTTTTGAGTTCTAGAGCTTTCTCATTCTCTTAACTTTGTCTCTGATTGCTTGGTTTTATTTAGTGGAGGCTGCTAGGGAGGTTATTTGGAAATTCAAACCTTTTAGGAAGGGGTTGTATTTCAGAGGAAATATGTTTTATCAATATGTGTTAAAGTAGGGAAAGAAAGTATGCAATTTTACCAAACACGGTAATGGGATGAGTTGCTGACGAGGTCACTCTTTTTAAGATGTTCGTGGAACTGCCTTCAGATAGTGCAACTAGATGTATAATTCGGTCACCTTCAGGATAAAACAGATCACTCAATGAATATACGAGTTCGTATTGTACAATACAAACTCGGTTAGAAAATACCCTCAATAATTGCTCAGTTTCGATTTATAAAGGAAGGAGAAAAAAAATCCAGTGTTAAGAAAACGAAGTAACAAAGCTATATATAGATGAAAAAGAGTTGTTGAGTTTACTGGTCTAGTTCAGCGAAAAGTGGGAGAGAAAACGGGGATAGTGGTGAACATGTTAGACTGATTCTGGTGGACCAAATCAACTTTACAAAAATAGTTGTTGAGAAAAATAAATTATTTTTATTAAATGAATTTTGAAAAATTAATTAATTAAATAAAAAATATTTTTTAAATAATATAGTGTCTACACCACACCAATCCGAATTAGTCGGTCAGATGGCAGTGACGCACATATAGTGGTCAAATATTACGTAGATCATCATCATTTCATAAAAGTGGGATACCGCTTAGGACATACCTAAATATATAAGAATCTTCTTTACACTTCATTTATCTCCTTAGGAAAAAGCCTTAAGTCTTTGTCATACATTCAAATAGAACAAATCATGAACTTCTTTTTTATGCTTTTTCCTTAATATTTTTTATTGTTTTATTTTTTTTATTGTATTTCCTTACCTTTTTTAATTAATATTTTTTTAAAGTAATTATATACATTTTACATAACAATGTTGAGCAATTTCAAATACAATTATACAATTAATGTCTTTGTTCCCATTGTGATTTGACTTTGATTAAGTTTATGATTTATTTATCTTTTTGGTTGTTCATTAGATTACATATTTTAAAAGATGACTAACAATTTAATACTATTCTTTTAGACTGTGTGAGAAAATCAGCTTACTTCTTTTTGTCTTTTTCAAAATCTATTCAAACACCTTAATTATCATACTAATTAACTAAATTTTATTGCGCCTAATTTTCTGTTCAAATAATTAGTCAACCTAATACCACTTTTTTTTTTCTTAATAATAACCTAATACCAATTAAATATATGTATAATTTCAATGCCTTAATACATACCAGACTTGTCCAAAAAGTTTGATTAGCCCCTAAACTTTCAAATTGTCCAACTAACCTTCTAAACTCGCATAAAATGTTTGGCTCCCTGAACTTGTATAAAATGTAATAAATTAATCACTCGTTGTATAAAAATAAGTTAAATGCGGAATATATGTTGTATGTGCTTTAGAATGTTATTACATAATTCGCAAAATAGATTTAAATATATTGAAAAGGAAGTTCTTACTTGTTTAACTATAAACCTTATTCTTCACTAATATTAGAATCGCATACTCAAACTTTGATCATTTTACTTTTTTAAGATGCGTGCAATACATTTTTCGCGTTTAACTTAAATTTTTACAACTGAGTCATTAATTGATTATATTTTACACAAGTTTGATGAGCTAACTGAACATTTTATGCAAGTTCAGATGACTATCGAGACACTTTGAAAGTTCAGGGGGACAACTAATCTTTCTGAACAAATTCATGGAACAAATGATGTATTAAGTTAAATTTAATTTTTACTCAATATTTATTTTAATGATAAAATTATATGATGTATGTATACATGTACATTTATAATTTGGGACCTTTATCGGGAGACCATGAATATATAATTAAGCTAGCTACATTACACTTAAAAAAATTTAACATTTAAAAATGTTTATTTGTTTTTAGCATATTTAATAACACTGCTAAAAAATTTAGTAAGTATCATTTATTTTTAATATTTATCAAATAATTACGTCATTTAATATTTTTGTTTTTTTATCCTATTTATCACTTAAAAAATAGTATTTATTTTTTTATTATTTAATTTTAAATTTTTGTCAAACGTCATCTAAATCTTTATCTTTGCACCGGTATATTGAAATAATATGAACATGAATAACCATTATTTTTTTTAATTTATAAGGAGACAAAATAATAAATAAACTTGAAATTATATGAAACTCAAAGTCACATATATATAGAGTCAACATTTATGCAATCCTTTTTTAATGTTTTAGTTTACACTACATAAAAGGACACTAATGCTTTAAAAAAAAAATGGACACTAATAGTATATACTACATTAGTTTTTTCTATTAACATCGATCTCTGTATATTAAACCAATTTGTGGTTTGACTGAGTTCGAGTTAGAAAAGGTTAATTTTGAACTTGATTAATTTTTAATTGGATATATAACTTAATTAATTTTTAATTGAATATATAACTTAATTAACTTTTAATTGAATCAAGAACAACCAAATAAAAATTATGTTAGCAATAGACAGAGATAATAATTTAATGAAATTGAGATTTTTTTTTAATTGAAAGCTTGGAGGTCGACCAAAAGAATCAAAGCATCCTAACAAGGTTAGCACACTTCGAATCAAATGGAGCCGAGCCCAAAATATTATTAAAAGAGAAGAGAAGATCCGTACAAAATAAAAATAAAGGACAAACAAAAAGGCGAAATAAAATACAAACAAACTAGCGGAATCGAAACTGGGGCAGTCCCGCCAAATCATCGGACACAAGATGAGAGCAGAAGGAAGGTGAGGAATTCCATGAAATCAACGAAGAAGCAGTTCGACCATGGTTAGCTAAGGAATCTGCCACCCTGTTTCCTTCTCTAAAAATATGCGAAACAAAAATGGTCATTTGGGACACAAGAGAAAGGCAAAGCATCCACTCTTGTCGGAAACGCCAAGGAACAGTCTTGGATCTTGATGTTAACAAATTAACTACATAGCTTGAATCTGATTCAATCCAAAGCTTCTTCCAGCCTTTATCCCAAGCCATGCGAATGGAGTGCATAACACCCTGTAATTCCGCCTCAAAAGGAAGACAAATGCTAAACGGCATCGCAAAAGCACCATGCGGAAAGCCTCTGCAGTTTCTGAAAATTCCACCTGCCCCTGCTAAATTATCAGCCACAGATCCATCTGAATTTACTTTGATCCAACCCGGCAGAGGCGGACGCCAAATAACTTCCACGCAGGAGGGTGCGGGAGGAGGGCGACCAAGTAAAGAGAGTTGCGACAAAACATGGTGATCCTTAGCTGAATGAAACATAACTCCCTTGCTTCCAAATTGCACCTCACGAAGAGCACTCCAAAGGTCCTGCAAAATGACAGAAACATTTGGAACAATTGAATCAAAGATGGCCCGATTTCTGGCCTTCCAGATTAACCAAATTGTGTTTACAAATGCAGATGCCCAGATGTCAAAGAGTTGAGGACTGAAATTTTGTGATTGAAAACACTCCAAAAGAGAGTTGAGACTGTCAAAAACTCCAAGTCGCAGTCCAAACAAAGAAAAAATAGCGTTCCAGATCTGGGTTGAGAAGATACAGCTCACAAAAAGATGGTCATGACTTTCTAAATTAAGACGGCAAAGTTCGCACCGTGAAATTAAGATCAACCCTCTTGCACTGATTAAATCATGAGTTGGGAGCTTGTTCAAAATTGCTCTCCAACAGATAAGAGAACGAGATGGTGGCAAGAAGCTTTTCCAGATGAAATTTTTCCAAGACACCTCAGGCTGAACCCCCCGAATTAAATTATAAAGACTTCTGACCGAAAAAACGCCCTTTCGGTCAGCCTTCCAAAAGCACACATCTTCGGAGTCAAAACCTCCCTTGATAACTTCAATATCGTCCCTAAAATCTTCCACCTCAGTCGGGAGATTCGACCAACCAGAACTGCCAAAATAATTTAAAACTGAATCGCCACTAAGCTCAGTATCATCACAAATATTCAAACGTTCAGCAACCGTTGGAGAGATCCAAGAACTAAACCAGAAATTGAGTTTTGAGTGTACGCCAATCCACCAAGAAGAATTTTTCAAGACAAAAGAAAAACAACTCCTTACGGAGGACCAAACCGAGGAGCCAATAGGTGTGGATCGAGGACCCCCCAACTTACTTAGAAAACGCTTCTTTAAAATCCCTATTGGAAAATTATCTAAGGAGATTAAATCCCAACAAATTTTTCCCAGCATGGCAGAGTTCATATCTGCAAAGTCTTTTACACCCAAACCTCCTTCAACAATGGGTTTACAACATAAATTCCAAGAGGGGATGACAAGCTTCTTTTCATTCACCGAGCCCAACCAAAGGAAATTCAAAGTGCATCTTTTTAAAAAGTTCAGCAGGTCAGGAGGCCATTTATAAATCGAAAAAGAGTGCAGAACTGAACTGGAAATCACTGATTTAATCAGAGTTAATCGCCCAACCATCGAGAGTAACTTCCCTTTCCAGTTACTGAAATTTAAAACAATTCTATCTGCAATTGGTTTTAATAGCCTATTTCTCGGGGTTCCTCGAAACAGAGGAACACCAAGGTAAGAAAAAAGAAGCGAACCAATTTTAAAACCCGTAATCTCAGCTAACCTGCGAGTGCGAGTAGGAGTAATTCTTTGGCTAAAAAAAACTTCTGATTTAGTCCAATTAACCAATTGACCCGAAAGAGTGCCATAGAGTTTGAAAATATCAGCAATTAATTTCACATTCCGCACAGAAGCTTTGCAAAACAGCAATATATCATCAGCATAAAGCAAATGTGATGGAAAATTAGAGTTTCTGACATAAGACATAGGCTGGAGACGCCCCGTCTCCAAATGATTTAATAGTAAACGACTCAAAAAGTCCTCAGCCAAGCAAAAGAGGATTGGAGAAAGAGGATCACCTTGCCGAAGCCCCCTGGAACAACGAAAATAACCTTTAGGGGCCCCATTAATCATAATGGAAATTCTAGACGAGATGAAAATATTAAGAATAAGATCTCGAAATTCCACCGAGAAACCAAAAGCCTCTAGAACTTCCAAAATGAAAGACCAATCCATAGTGTCAAATGCCTTTTTTATGTCAATTTTAATTGCCATATTCCCACCGAAACATTTTTTATCCATGACATTTACCCCCTCAGAGGCCGTGGCAATGCAATGATGAATATTACGGCCCCTAATAAAACCAAATTGATTCAAGGATGTAATTCTAGCGGCAGTAGAAGCAAGGCGGTCAGCAATGATTTTGGTGATTATTTTGAAAACAAAATTTCCCAATACAATAGGACGATATTTATCAATAGTTAAAGCCCCCTCCACTTTGGGAATCAAAACCATAAGATTTGAATTCATCCCTGGGTGCATAAAACCAGTAACAAAGAAAATTTCCACAGCAGCACAGACATCTTGATGAACAATGTCCCAGAAAGCTTTATAAAAGGTTCCACCAAAACCATCCGGACCCGGGGCACTAGAATGATCCATTTTGAACACCGTTGCCTTAATTTCGTCTCGCGAGGGGCATTTAGTAAACGAAGAATTTTCCTCCTGACAGACCATGGCAGGAATAATGTTCTTAATTATTGCATCATTCGAAGCTTGAGAACCCGAAGCACTAAAAAGCTCAGAGTAATATTGAAGAATATGAGCTTCTATATCATTAGCAGAATTGGTAATTACTCCATCGATGGATAAAGCATGAATACCAAAATGGGATTTCTGCACCGCAATGGCCCGATGGAAAAAATTAGAATTTCTATCTCCCGCGGCTAACCACTTTATTCTGCTCTTTTCGCGAAGATGTATCTCTTTTTGCAGAGTATAATTATCAAGTGTTTCCTTGGCTAAAAGCTCACGTTGCATTAGGTCTTCTGAGAAACCATTATTTTCCATCTCCGTCTGGATATTAAGTAAATCATGTTCTGAGTTAATAATATTATTATCAAAGTTGCCAAAAACATTCATGTTCCACAACCTTAATACATGGCGAAGACCTCTAAGTTTTGCACCAATTAGCTGCATAGGGGGAAGACGCTCTCCAAAATTACTCCAGAAATTAGCAATTATATCCCGAAGAGAAGGGTGAGTTAGCCACATACCTTGAAACCAAAACCTAGAGATACGGGATTCTCTCGAACGACAATGAAGCAAAATCGGATGATGATCAGAATGATTCCTTGGTAAAATCGAGCAGCAGATAGAACCCCAATAATTCAAAGAACCTAGTGAAGCAAGAGCTCGGTCCAATCGACAATCCACCCGAGCACGACCCCTTCGGCCGTTAGTCCAGGTAAAAAAAGGTACAGTAGGCGGGATATCCTCAAAATCACCATTCATCAAAAAATTTCTAAAATCAGTACACGAAGCGGGGTTAGGCAAGCAACCAGTCTTTTCGTGGGCCCCAAGCATCGCATTGAAATCACCAATTAAAATAGTGTTATCAATGAGACCCAAGGAAGATTGATTCTCAAAAATGCTCTCCCAAAGGAGCCTACGTCGACTGGCAAGTACACTATCATACACACAAATCAATCGATGAGAAGTTCCATTTAAACTGAGATCCAAGGTAACATGTTGTTCGTGCACAAACAAACTGATAGGGTCAGGAGTGGAATCTTTTGCAAACACCCAAAGTGAAGGTAAAATTCTCTCATTAGTTGCAATCAAACGATAATGCAAAGAGTTCCAAAAGGAGATTGGAATTGAAGATAAATTTACCATTGGCTCAGCAATACAAATAAAGTCCGGACGGTATCGAGAACAAAAAGAAAAAAGAGTCCGACGAGTGTCTGAATTACCGATACCGCGACAGTTCCAATAAAGAACTATCATTGACGATATTTGGAAGGAAGTCTGCTCACTCGTTTAGAGAGAGTAATTGAGTGTGCAGAGGCTTGATCAATCTTTTTCTTTTTCCTTTTCTGAATGATCCAATCATCAATAGCCTGCGGTGGCTCGTCCGCCAAAAATTCCTCATCATATTCCGATTCAGATCCACATGAAGTGATTGAAGGACTGCCATTATTCAAACGTAGCACAAAAGCATCATCTGGCATCATGACAGAAAGAGGAACAGTGAATCTGATGTCGGAAACGTCGGCATTAATTGGTATAATATCCTTTATGAGGTTTTCTGCCGTAATCTCTTTCCCCGGGATGATTTCATTATCAACACCCACCTCAGAAACCTGGTTTAAAATGTCAAAAGCATTAGTCTGGTCAATGTCAATGTGAAGATCTGACCTAATCCGGTTATGAGCTACAACAACAGGAATAACATTACGCGAAACAGCATGCCACTCCTTGAGGAGTGAATGTGATCGCTGATTAGGTCTTCTACTTGCCGGGGAGGAGCTCCGCTGCCTAACTGGCTTATTATGAACCTGAGTGTCTCGAATAGTATTGCAAGATTTAGCAATCGACTTGTCAGGTTGCTTTCTAACCCTTCTACAGTCATCAGGGAGATGTCCAATAGAGGGGCAAACCTTGCAAAATGATGGCAAATTTTCATACACAATATCCACAAATCGTTTTCGACCTTGTCTTTCAATCCCAACAGTCTTTGGAAGATCTCCATCAAGGTCCACATCAACCAAAATGCGAGCAAAGTGACCAAAGTCTCCATTCAATGTAGCTTGATCAATTCTTATAAAATCCCCAATGCATTTGGATATTTCTGCCAAAATTTGAGGATCCCAATATTCCAAAGGTAAAGAAAGAATTCTGACCCATATTTGTGTAGAAGTAGATTTTTGTTCATAGGGATCGAAGTCCTAAACCCATTGTTGAAGACGGAAACGGCCTGGATTTAATCCTAAAGTGCCCCTACTCCACACCAAGTTTTTTACTTCCTCAGAATTCAACAAAATTTGATAGAACCCTCGACCTAATGAAATTAGTCTCCAAGGTGATACCAACCCCAGGCTTTGGAAAGAGCAGCTTTAAGGTCCATTACCTTCCAAGGTTGATCGCCTTTAGAAAGAATCAAACGACCGATTAGGGCATGGTCAAAAAGTTTTAAACGGCGATCATATGCAGCTTGAGAAATAGTCACAATTTTATGATTTCCATCCTCGCGAATGACAACAGAAGAAGTATCAATTATGTTAGAGGATGGCGCAAGGATCTGAGCGTAAGACTGCTTCTGTGAAGGTAGATCAGACTTTTGAAAAACAGGTGCTGTTGAACTAAATATCTCCGGAAAGAGACAAGCATCAAACTCAAGATCCATGATTTGCTTTTATATTAACCTATCCAAAACATCATTAATATTCTTGATATCAAAAATTAATGGATAAACAGCAAACATCAATTAATCTAAACAAACCAACCAACAACAATCAAATTTCACTTTTCCATCAAATATCATTTGAATCCAGCAAAACAAATCCTCAGAAAAGACCAAAGCTGGATTGGATCTTTCAAAACCACGGATCAAGAACGAAATTAAGACTAGAAACCACCCTTCAGCCCAGTAGATTCAAAATCACCATGCCTTGGTCGAAGGAGAGGAGCAGCGGCGACCGACCGACCGGAGAGAGCAGGATCCGAGGAAGAAGATGCCGCAGGAGGAGAGATCTGTTCAAGGGACGCGATCTCCTTTTTTCTGATCTAGGGATGCGACGGAAAGAAATGGGGGCGAGGAACGGCTTCGACGGCGGTGAGAATCTGGCAAAGAGAAGATGGGGCGGAAAGCAGCTTATTTTCCATGAAATTGAGATTACATAAATAATAAAATTACATTATATTGAATAAATTCAACCATCTGGTGAACTCGAAAAACAAAAAGGAGGAAGCTGGGGTCTAAACAAATCAATTTTCATAATACATATTTTTTCGATTGGTAATTGTTTTCCAGAATAAAATATCAACGTCGATCAAAATATAACCGTGCACAGAGAATCACTATTCCGAAAAAAAATTAATAGTTCCTTTCTCTGATTTATTTCTCTATGTCGAACTGCAAAAAAAGAAGGACATTTAAATATGGGAAGAAGGAAAAAGTATGGAAATTAATTTTTTTCGTTAAGGTACAAATTTAATTTTCACTATTGTGATTAATTAAACTCAACATTTTAATTTTCTTCTAACCACTTATCAGAATTTGAATAGAAATCATGGCTATTGAGATAGAAAAAAATTTGGACCGGGCCAAAAAGAGACCTGCTCAAAAGAGCTCATTTTGGTCCGGTGTTCACGTCGCTCACGACGCGTGGGTGTACCCCCAAACCCATTGGGATATGATTTGCACTCTCCTACACATAAAAGATCATTTTTGTTATTTATTTGTTAAAGTGTTGTAAAGTGCTTTAACTTATAAACTCTTTGATATCCTCACATTTTACCAATGTAGGATAGAGGTCCTCAATTATTAATATTTCCTCAACTCAACCATTCCATGAACTAGATGTCTCCAATGTTTTTCTTCATGGCAATTTAACTAAAAGAATCTATATGGAACAACCTCAGGGTTTCTATAACAATGATAAGTCGGATCATAAGTATCTTCTCAATAAGTATTTGTATAGTATCAAATAGACATCTAAGTAGTGGTTTACTCGATTGAAAGCATTTCTTATTTCAGCTTAGCTTTATCATGTCTCTATCAGACAACTCTCTCTTTCTCAATCACTTTGCTATATATAAAGTGTACATTCTCTATTATGTTGATGATATTATTATCACGAACACCTCTTCATCTCTCATTCAACATATAATCACAAACATTGAAATTGAGCTTCTAATTGGGAACCTAAGGCATGTCTCATACTTTTTTTATGTTGAAATTCGATACACTAAGTTTGGCATTCATATATATCAAGCCAAGTATGTGAATGATATTCTTGATTATGTCAAAATGATTGATTGTAATGTCTAACTCTGATGGTGACCTCTCTAGTTCTATCTAATGAGTCTAGATTGACTATTGCTTCTGCCAATAAATATTTAATGTGATCGGAGCTTTTCAGTATCTTACTAAGACTCGCCCCAATATCACTTTTTCAGTCAATAAATTATGTCAGATTTTACATTGTCCTACTAATGAGCATTGAAAGGGTGTCAAGTGAATTCTTCACTATATACTGAAAAGGTTGTTGCTACTCTAATAGTGACAAGGTTGTTGCCCCGATGATCAGTGCTTTACTTGGTGCTTACTGTGTCTATTTGGGAAGAGTGTTATTTCATGGCATACACTCAAAAAGCTTACCATTGTGTGCTCCTCCACAAAGAGCGAGTATAATGTAGTGGCTAATTCCATAACCGAATTAGTTCGGCTTATGCCTTTACTTAATGATCTTCGGTATCAGCTTCCTTCTCTAGTTCATCTTTGGTGCGATAATGCGGGTGTTATTTATCTTATTAACCCTTTGTTTCATGATCGCACCAAGCACATTGAGTTAGATTATTATTTTATGTGGGAACATGTTAATCCTAGATTTCTCTTTTCATTCCCATTATGAATCAAGTAGCAGATATCTTGGCCAAGCTTTGTCGAGTGTTAGCTTTTAGACTTTGCGTTCTCGTCTCACTCTGCAATCTCGACATCGACTTATAGGGGGTGTTAACAATAATTACTCTTATTATCTCTAGGATTCTCTTATCCTTATCTTCACTATTTGCTAACGTGCGATTAAGGGTGGTATTCCAACTCAAGATTTGTTACAGGCAAAAGGTCTATGGTGTCCATGTGTTGTTTTTGTCAGGCACACATTGAAACAATTGATCACTTACTGGTGCATTGTGTTTTTGCTAAGAAAATTTGGACCATCATCTCTTCTCTATTTGGTAGACGCATGCTGCAGGCATAATCGTTACGCGATTTGATTTTGAAGGCGTTGGAGATGCGATTCAACACACAAATTCACTCTTCATGGTACAGTTCTATCGTGCACGGGGTATGGGTGATTTGGCGGGCATGTAACGCGGACTGGTTTGGTGATGAAATGCCAAACATTCACATCTCACTTAAACTACTTTGGTCACAGATCAGACGGGCGGACAGAATTAGCAGGGGCACTGTATGGAACTCGCTAGCAGAGAAGTCTATTCTGTAGAACCTCGCTCTTACTCCTCGGCATCCCCGTGCTGCTCGTATTATTCAAGTACGCTGACAAACTCCACCGGAGGGATGGGTTAAGGCAAACACAGATGCGTCGGTTATGGAAAATTCTGGAACTGCAGGGAGCGGTGGTATCTTCAGGAACAATCTCGACCAGGTACTTGGTTGCTTTGCCTCCACGAGCGACTTGCGATTCACCCACATGGCCGAGCTTCAAGCAGTAATCACAGCGGTGAAGCACGCTCATTCCTACGGATGGTATAGACTTTGGCTGGAATGTGACTTGACTTATGTCGTCTCGGTTTTCCGTTCCATGCCGAAAACCATCCTGTGGGAACTTCGTTTAACATGGGAGGATTGTCTAACAAGGCTATAAGAGATGCATGTTGTGTTTTCCCTCATTTTTCGTGAGGGGAATCAGGTAGCCGACACTCTTGCAAGCTTTAGTCGTTCTAGCTCCGTTACAACTTGGTGGGACTCCCACCCGGTTTTTTGTGCTAGTTTTATTCAAAATAATTTTAGTTATAGAACCTTGTATCAGTTTAGCTGATCCTTAGACATTCTTGTATTATTTTCTTTTCTTCTATTTAATAATATTCGGGGAGAGGGTGGGCTATTAGAGGGGGTGTCAACCTCGTTGGGATGTCCTCTGACGCCTTGCTGTCTTCCTCGCTTTTAATAAAAAAAAAAAAGATTAGGTTAAATACTTTCTTAGCTTAATTTTATTATCTTGTATGGTCGGAATATGTTTCTATTTACCTTGTATAAATATACTTGAATGTTATTAACCCTAATTAAGGGAATTAATCCAACTAATCTTTATTTTCCAAATCATCATCATAACACTTAAATTATAAATTGATAGTTAATATACATATATAAACTAAGAGGTAAGAAATTACAAAGTTAACTAACCTCAAAAGGTTAAGGGTTGTAAATTTTAAGCAAAGCTTGTAACGAATGGCCAAAATTTTGTTACCCTTCTATAGATCAAAACTGCACCGCTTTACCCTGTGCTTGGAATAAAATAAAAGGTGTCCTGCCTAAAAGATTGGATAGGTTGGATACCTTTATCTGTTAGGGGCACCCTATAGATGAAATAGAGGTAGTGTAAGGAGTGCAACAATCACCATTCTCAAAGGTGGTTTTGACCGCTGGAGCACGTTGACATCTCAAATCTCCTACCTTCTATCTCTCTCGAAGTCGATAAGGTTAATTAATTAGAAAAGATAAGAAAGCAATCTGAATTTTCTTTTTAAATAAAATACTTTTTCATTTAAATAATAATTTTACAATTTTAGTCCAATCTTGAAAATGCATCACTAAATGGTAGACTTAGGATGATCACTAACTCCCAAAACCACATCTGTTTTAATTATAAGATATATCACATTCCAATACTTACCTAACTCTTAACTATATACTATAGTAATAAGTTTTGAAATATTGAAACATGATAAGGTAGCTCACCAATTGTAACTAATCTATCAATATGTCACATATAAACTAAGATGGACAATATTTATAGGGCACAGTGAAACTATTCTCTAGCCATACATTTAGTTTTGTCTTTCCTTCTTATTTTCAATATGTTGCCTTCAATATTATTTCTTCTAAAAAAATAAAGAAAAACCTAGTATATCATCAACAGCTCCCTGAACTTATCCATAAAAATATATTAGTTCCTTAAACTTTATAAGTATTTTATCAGTTCCTTAAACTTGATTATTTCGTATCACTAAACTTTACAAGTGTCTCACCAGTTCCTTAAACTTGATTATTTCGTATCACTAAACTTTACAAGTGTCTCACCAGTTCCTTAAACTTGATTATTTCGTATCACCAACTCTCCGAACTTGTCCATAAAAGTAGATTAACTCCCCGAACTTTATAAATGTCTCACCAACTCTCTAAATTTGCTTATTCCGTAATAACTAAAAACAAAAACCATAATACTAACTCTCAATTCACATTCAATCTCTCAAACCTGCAACACTAACTCTTATAATAGGTTGAAAGGTAGGAAAAGAGAAAAAATTACATCTCGAAAAGATGAAAATGTATTTTTAGAATTTAGATTTAATAGGCTTTTGTATTAGTTGTTAAGGAATAAGCAAGTTTAGGGAATAGTGAGACACTTATAAATTTTAGAGAGCTAATATACTTTTATAGACAAGTTCAAAGAGTTGATTATACGAAATAATCAAATTCAATGAGCTGGTGAGACACTTGTAAAGTTTAGGAATCTACTTTTATAAACAAGTTCAAGGAGCTCGGAACGTACGGTAAAAAAAAATAATAATAATAATAACATCAAAATACAATAGCATGTGCAACCTCAAAAAAATCCAAGTGCAATAACATGCAACCTAAAAAAAGGATATATATTGAGTTCTATAAGATTACATGCATATATCAACATCACATATATCTTTTTCAACCTTTAACAAACTCAAACTTGAAATTCTCATCTTTATTTTTGGAGATAATTTCCACATTATTTATATTTTTTCTAATCCACATATCATTTTTTTTTTGTTAGATTGCTTTGATAACTTACGTATCATTTATTTGCCGGAAAATATTGTAGTATGTTCCGGTGTTCGTTTACTTAGAAAAATAAATCAGCGGAAAATTTTAGGTTAGTAAACTCACAAAATTAATGAAGAAAGTGGATATAACTTTTTTCTAAATTTGTGAAATCCTACTTCATTTTTCTTACCCTTTTGAAAATAGCAGTCATCTGCCACTTTTTCTTATTTTCCGGTATTGTAGCCAAACACCGAAAAATATTTTATTTTCTAACACAAAATTATCACTAAGCCAATATTTTTCAAAACACAATATTTTTCGATAAACAAACGGATCTTAACTTGATACATTTATGAATTAGCAAAATTAAGCACATGGTGTAATTATTATATATGCCGCGAAGTGATTATTGTACGTTGGATTATATATAATCCATGGTATCAATTCAAGTATTGAAAATTCTCCAAAGAAATTTCCAAATAACATGTGTATGTTAATGTGTATAGATAGTCTTGAGATCTTGTTAATTTGACTTTGAATTATATTATGACGGTAACACAACATATAATAGATTCAAACAAAAGAAAAGAAATATACTCATTTAGGCAAAGAAAATAGTAAAACGAGGAAATTATAGATTTTTGTCTCATAAGGAGAAGAAGAATAAAATGAGGAAGAGAAGTAAACCCAACAATTCGGTTGCCGACAGGTAACAACCTTGTTGTTAAACTTGTTAGCCGATTGCACTTAGACTTTTTGAATTATAGCTTAAACCCACATTTTTGCAAAATGTTTTAATTACACTTGGAATGGTGTTTAACTTAGCTTTTCACATTAACTTTTGGTTTTTTTCTTTCTTCTTATGTATATATTTAGGTAGACAATAAATAACTTTTATGTTCTTCAAGAGGCAGTTTTGTCTTTTAAATGAACCTCATGTCTTCAAAAGAAGTTGTTAGGTCTTGAGTTCTCAATCATGTTAATGAACCAATTAAATTAAAAATTGAAACTGATAGTTAAGGTTTAAAAATATTAGTTAGAATTTGAATCATTTGACCACTTGAAAAAAGTTCTGATACTATATCAAGGACTGAATTGAACTAAAAATTTAAATTGATATCAAGATTCAAGAATAATTTTTATTATTATCTTTCTTGAGTTTATAAAGAAGAAATTACAAAGAGAATAGCAACAGGAGACTAAAACAGAGAGAAAGATAAAAGGGAAAAAGTAAAGTAGTGTTTACAAAATAGCACAGCTATTTATAACTAATCCTAGTTAAAAACCCTACATAAGAGTCAGTATATAAAACGTTGCGTTTTATTTAAGATCCCCCATCAAGACTGGAATTGTGAATGTCAAGTATGCCCAATCGTTGAAGAAAAGACTGAAAAACAGGTTTGTGCAACGGTTTCGTGAAACAATCAGCAAGCTGGTCTGCAGAATGGACCGGCATGAGATGAACAATTTCGGCTTGCACTTTGTTTCTTACTACGTGACAGTCAATTTCTATGTGCTTGGTTCGTTCATGAAAGACTGCATTTTTAGCAATATGCATTGCAGACTGATTGTCACAATACAACATTGCTGCTTGAAGATGCAAAATTGCAAGATCTTTTAAAAGATATAAAAGCCATTGAATTTCACATGTAGTAGATGACATTGCTCGATATTCAGCTTCAGTTGAAGACCTGCTAATCGTGTTTTGCTTCTTTGATTTCCAAGAAATGAAAGAATTTCCTAGAAAAATGCTGTAACCGGTGATAGACTTCCTCGTTTCTTTACAATTTGCCCAATCACTATCAGTAAACCCTCTTATTTGTATTGTTGATGTTGCTGGGAAAAATATTCCTTGAGCTGGGTGTAATTTTAGATACCTTAGTATCCTGTGTGCAGCAGCTAGATGCTTTTCTGTAGGACTCTGCAAAAATTGAGACAATTGTTGTACAGAAAAAGCTATATCTGGCCGAGTATTTGTTAAATACAAAAGTTTTCCTATAAGCTTCCTATATTCTGTGATATCCTTTAATGCTGCCATATTTTCTTTTGTTTGATCATCCATACTAACAGGAGTTGAGCATGGTTTTGCTTCCAAAAAACCATATTCAGCTAACAAATCTAGAGTATATTTTCGTTGATACAACAGAATTCCTGCAGGAGTCCTTGAAACCTCAAGTCCTAATATAAATTTTAACTTCCCTAGATCCTTAATACTAAAACAGTCATGCAAATATTCTTTAACCTGCTGAATTTCTGTTTTTTCAGTACTGGCTAAAATTATATCGTCAAGATAAACAGCCAAAGCAATGAATGAACTATAAGAACCTTTTGTAAACAAGGATGGATCAGAAACAGACTGATTAAAACCAAATTTTACCAAGGCATGAGTTAACTTACTGTTCCATTGCCTACTGGCTTGTTTTAAGCCATATATAGATTTAGTTAACCTGCAAACAGGATTCTTAATACTAGTTTCTATACCTTGAGGCAATTGCATATATATTTCCTCATGTAAATCCCCATGAAGGAAGGCATTATTAATATCTAGCTGTTCCAAATGCCAATTCTTAATTGCTGCTAAGGCAAGTATAACCCTTATAGTAGTAACTTTAGCAACTGGAGAAAAAGTCTTAATATAATTTATACCATTTTGCTGAGTATACCCTTTTGCAACTAGTCTAGCCTTATACCGCTCTATGGAACCATCACTCTTTCTTTTGATCTTAAAAATCCATATATAACCTATTGGTTGTTTACCTAAAGGCAAAGAACATATCTCCCAAGTTTGATTTTTATTCAAAGCTGTTATCTCAGCATTCATAGCCTTCTGCCAAGCTGGTTCCATAACTGCCTCTGCATAAGTTTGAGGTTCTTTCGTTGCTAAAAGGGAACATGAGTAAGATTTTTGTGGAACAGACAAATTCTTATAGGATAAAACATTAGAAATTGGGTGATAAACTCCTTTTTCTAATTGTTTCAAATCATCAGACTGCAATAAAGAACAGTGATAATCTTGTAAATACTTAGGTTGATGAACAACCCTCTTAGACTTCCTATTTTTATCATTTGATAGCTTTTCATCTACTGCCTTAATTCTGTCTAAATATTGCAACGCAATATCTTGCACCTCTGGCATATTATTATCAGAATAAGGAAATATTGTTTCATAAAAAACCACATTTCGTGACACAACAATCTGCTGTGTATCTAAGATTAACACACGATATCCTTTTTGCCCTTGACTATATCCTAAGAACACTGCTTTTTGAGCCCTCGGATCAAACTTAGTCCTATGCCTTTCTAACGTATTAACAAAACATAATGAACCAAAGGTTTTTAATTCAGAATAATCTGGCAAAACACCATGTAAAACTTGATAAGGCGTCTGACCTTTCAATAATGGAGTGGACAACCTATTTATAATATACAGAGCATGCCCTATAAAAAAATTCCAAAACAACTTAGGCATACTACTTTGAATTTTTAAAGCCCTAGCTACATTCAATATGTGCTTATGCTTACGCTCAACTAAACCATTCTGTTGTGGTGTTTCCACACAGGATGTCTGGTGTAAAATACCATTTAATGCATAAAAATCAAAAAGCTTAAATTCTGGCCCATTATCACTACGTATAGTTTTAACATCCTTCCCAAACTGTGTTTTTATCATCAACACAAACTTCCTAACAACAAGAGACACATCTGACTTTTTCTTTAATAAAATTGTCCAAGTAAAACGACTAAAATCATCCACAACGGTTAGAAAATATTGATCACCATTAATAGACAAACTAGTTGGACCCCATATATCCATATGCAACAGATCAAAACAAGCAGCAGTTTTACTAACAGAAATAGGAAAAGGCAACTTACGTTGCTTTGCCAAATGACATATCTCACAAATAAAATCAGAAGTAACAACAATGTCAGGATTCTGCTTTTGCAAATCTCTAAGCCTAGCATCAGACAAATGACCTAGTCTAAAATGCCACAATTCATCTGTATTACAACTTGTTAAAGCAAAAACATTCCTATGCAAAACAGGTTCTACTAATTGATATAATCCGTTCTCAACCTTAGATAAACCAATCTTCTTCCTGCTCCTCATATCCTGAATGAGACATTGATGTGCAGCAAATACCAAATTATAATCATTTAAATATGTCAATTTGGTAACAGAAATCAAATTAAATTGAAAAGAAGGAACATATAAAACATCATGTAAAATTAAGTCTGTTGAAAACCAAACTTCCCCCATATAAGTAGCCTGTAATTTTTGTGAATTTGGCAAAGTAATAAACCAATTTGACACGGGTTTATAAGACTTAAAAAAACTCAAACAACCTGAAACATGCACACTAGCCCCTGTACCAAGAAACCAAGAACTTAATGATTGAGAAAACATACCTGAAGGCACACTACCACAAACAGTAGAATTTAGATGCCCTGGCGCTGCGACACAAGCATTAACAAAACTCTTTGAATTCGGATGTGCTTGATTCTGACTTTGTACAATATGTATGATTTGTTGTAATTGCTCTTGTGAAAAACCAGAAAAAGATCCTGCAGAATGCTGAACCTCTGTACTTATCATTGGCCTAATATTTCCATTATCAAAATCTTCCATATCATTACCAATAGAGAAATCGCCTGAATTCACCATATTTACAGCAGCAACACCGAATCCTTTATTCTTTCTTTTAAAGCCTGGTGGATAACCATGCTTTTTGTAACAACTATCCATAGTATGTCCTCCAACATAGCCACAATAGCTACATACAGCCTTTTTAGTATTGTTAACTACATGTTTCTTGAAATTGTGATTTTGTGCATTCTGTGCTAAAGCAATAACCTCGTGATTCACACCAAGTGAATCTTGAAGACAAAATTTTCTTTCATGCTGTAAAACCATAGCAAAAACCTTGTTTGCAGCTGGTAAAGGATCCATTACCATAATTTGGGATTTCACTGTTAAAAAGGTCTCATTAAGCCCTTTAAGAAAACAAATGACAAAATCTGCCTCTATCTTTGACTTAATTATATTCAGCGCATTACAAGTGCACTCATCACATACACAAGAAGGCCACGCCTTCAAATCTTCATACTCATCCCACAAAGTATGCAAGAAAGTAAAATATTTTGTAACAGACTTCTCACCTTGATGTATGGTATAAATCTCTCCCTGCAAATCTGCTATGCGAAATGCATCCCCTTGAGAAAATCTTTCTCGCAAGCTATCCCAAATTAGTTTTGCTGACTCTTGCCCAATAATACCTTGTGCAATTGAAGGCGATACTGAATGAACGAACCATGACAAAATCAAGTTATTGCATCTCTTCCACGCTGAGTATAGACGATCTTCTGGATTTGGCTTTCGAATTGTGCCATCCACAAAATCAAGCTTGTTCTTTGAGAGTAAGGTCATCTTCATGCTACGGGACCAAGAATGGTAATTCTTGGTTGTAAGAGCAGGAAAAACCAACACCAGAGAAGGATTTTCTCCTGGGTGTACATAATAGGGACTGGTCTCCTCAATTTTAGGGTTAGTCATGGAATTTGATTGATAAAATCAGAAATCAATCAAGAATTTGGAAGAAACAAACGCTCAATCGAAAGTAATTCCTAAAAGAAAACCTTCGAGAAATCTCACAAGAGATAAAACAGGGAAAAAAAATTATGAAATTAAGAGAGAGTTGTGAAGTGCTCTGATACCAACTTGAGTTTATAAAGAAGAAATTACAAAGAGAATAGCAACAGGAGACTAAAACAGAGAGAAAATTAAAAGGGAAAAAGTAAAGTAGTGTTTACAAAATAGCACAGCTATTTATAACTAATCCTAGTTAAAAACCCTACATAAGAGTCAGTATATAAGGCGTTGCGTTTTATTTAAGAATCTTAATAGTTAGACCTTAATTCGTACCAACCATTCATCTAAGCTTATATCCCTTTATATGAAAATGAGCATTATATTATGTGAGTGTGCATGTGCCAACCTCCATAGAGATTAGAGGTTAGATTTAACGATTGGAATTCACATCGTTAGGTCATTATGAATGTACGATCTTCTACCCTACGGGAAGGATAGAAGAGAGAATATGTATTATGCGGGATGTGATGCTGAAAACCGATTTGAAAAGCATTATTTCCAAAAAGGTGTAGTGGTCACCAGATCTCATAAATTGAGAAATTTGATATAGTAGATACACACTTGATTATACACCTTTCATAGATAGGTTCATGTATAATTAGTTACTTATTTAATATTAAAACATATTAAACGTCAAATACTTGATTTCATTTATAATTCCTGTTATTGATTAATTTATGTGTGCTAACTCAAGTAAAATAAAAGAAATTAATTACACATAAATTACAACCTCCCGAGGGACAAATTATGTTACAAAGATATCAAATAGGGATTTGGACTGAGGAAAGGGATACACCAAAATATAAATACATGAGAATCCCTTAAACATACATTATGATACAGATCGGTCACGAGTTTGAGGATTTTAATTTTAAATCCATAAAGATAGTTATTCTCTAGCTAAACTAGAAAAAGTTAATCTCGGGTTTTACAGACTAAAACTGTAGGAAATAGATATTCCTCATTGTTGAAGGTTAGAAACCTTAACAAAAGCTTCAACGAAGAAGATGATAATTTGTATTGATAAAAAGTTTCATTTCCTTACAAAGAAATGAGCTTATATAGCTCATCAAAATGAAATACAAAAAACTAAAAAGTCTAATTAGGATTACAAATAATAAAGAGTGATAAGGGATAGAGTAGAAATGAAATGTCAAAATGGCATTTAGAAAATTAAAACAAAAGGACAAATAATAAGGTTAAAATGACATAATGCAGCCTTGGTCCCCTTATCCCCTAGCATTGTGTGTATTCTTCTTGGGCTTAAAAATTGATTCGTCGTCGCTAAAAATTAATTTTCTGTCACTAGAAATGAATTTGTCGTCATCCCCACCTAGGCGGCCACCTTAGCCGATTTTTAGAACACTTGTGACAATGAGGGGATTATCCAAACCGACAGGGATGGAGAATAACCATAAAAAGTGGGGATGGGGGCAGAAAATTTTTTCTATCCAAAATCTAAATGGGGATGGGGATTGCTATATCAGTCCCGTGGGGATCCCCGCCCCGTTACCGTATAAATCTCCGTGGGGATCCCCGAATAAACTTATTAATTTAAATATCACTCTAATTAATTAATACCTAAAGTAATACTCCCTATGTTTCATATTAGATGTCTTTTTGGAGAGTTATACAGAAATTAAGGATATTAGCAAAAATACTTTATTGTCGCTTATTTATTGGTTCCACTATTTATTTATTATATAATAAGTCAATTATTTTAATTAATCTCCATAAACTCATGTTTTATAACACACATAATGTGACTTAATGTATATTGATCATATAAAATGACATGTAATATGAAACAAGAAAAAAATTTCTAGAAAGACATGTAATATGAAACGGAGTGAGTACTATTTTATAAATGGTGGCGGCTCTAGTGTTTTGTATGTGGTGGTTAAATATATTCTTCCACAATATTTATGGTGCTAAATTTGTACCGTTATTCACAATAATATAGTTGTTAATTGTTTATTGTTTATTTTTTTTTATTAATTTAATTCTTCTTAATCTAGTTAAAGAATTAATTAAATTTTATTGGAATTAGGGAAGTAAATAGGGCGTCCCTATCGATAACCCGCCTCTACGGAACGGAGAATCCCCAATAAGGATCTCCATGGGACGGGGAAAGGTATCCCCGTCCCCGTCCTGTTAATCCCCGATAGGGATCCTCGATTATTCCCCGTGATAATTGGTTTTTGAGGATGATTTAACTACATTTTATTAGGTATTTGATTTGGAAAATTTGAGAATGATTGTTAATATTTGGTATCATTAAACATAAACGGTGATTCCCCGCGTAAAATGGGGAATGGGAAAATATGGATAATGTTTTTTGAACATCTATAAACGGAAAATGGGGATCCCCGTGAGGACGGGGACGAGGATAAGTTTGTCTCCATTTAGCTCGTGGGAACGGGGATGGAACTAGTCGGGGGCAATCCAACATGGGGGCACTGGGGCAGTTGCCCCCACTGACATTTTTTTTTAAGAACCCAGATATTAAATTTAAAGTTTTAGAGCTTTGCCCCCCTTCATCAATGGAGGTTTAAGGTTCACTGTTTTTATAATTGAGGATGAAGAATGGTTTTAAATTTAATATTTTATTTTTCTTTTTTTAATTATGTTTTAAAGCAAAACAACGTCGTTTTATTTAATTAGAACTATATCGTTTTATTTACAACAAAAAAAAAAAAAGTAAATATTTAAATGTAAAACTAAATAGGTCCTAAAACAAACCATTGGTCTCTCTTATTCTCTTTAATCTCTTTAGTTCTTCTTCCTCAATTCCTCTTTCTTCTTAAGCCTAAATTGAAATCCCTAATCCTAAGTAAGATTAAATCAAAATCGGCAGCCAATCCCTTCGTAATTGGATCGTGGTCCAGCACTCCATCTCCGATCTTTGCCTCTCTACTTTGGTATTTTTTTGCTCCTACTTGAATTTTGATTTGATATTTCTGCTACTATTGAGCTTTCATTTCTAGTTTTTATAATTATTGTTTTTTGGATAAAAATTATTATAATCGTATATATTGTTTGCCTCCATGGAGGAGAAATCATGGATTCGCCCCTGACTAGTCAGAGAATGGAGATGGAAAATGTATTTCCCACCTTGCTCCGCTCCGTGTAGCCTTTTATTTTTGTTAGGAAAATATTGATTAATTATGTAAAAAAGAAATTAATAATAATAATAGTGTAAAGTTTAGCAAGTGGGTTTAGGACCGTACCCTCTTTAATATCTCTCCCGTGCGGGTTGATGCATGCATGAGCATGAATAATCATCATTCAAAGCTTTTCCCCTTTATTATTATTCTTAATTATAATTATTAGCCTTCTTAATTTAATTTTATCTATTATTAGCTTCCAATTTTTCAGACATATCACCCAAAAGCAAAGCTTCTTCACACTTGTGTGGTTTTTTTCCTTTTTTTTTTCAACGCGCAAAATCATCATTCCCTTGGATTTAGGTGTAGAGAAGTGAGAATCCATTAATGTGGATATTATCCAAAAAGGAGTTGCCTCTTTCATCAATTTATTTCAATTTTTGTAGGTACCTCATATTTCCCCACTCTAAAAATATCAATCAAGATAAACTATTATATTTCATACAAATCTTTGGGGGCGCGGATAATGTCTATCCGTTTGGTTGAGACCTAAATCCAGCCGTCAAGAAATTATCGTATTCTTTATTCAGGTTTTGAAGCTTTCTTTCGGTTTTTAGCTGCAAGATAAGTTCGGTTTTTTGCTTTGTTTTGATTCTGCTTTATTGAATAATTTTTTTTTTATTGATCTAATATTGTAGATTTTGTAGTTTCTTTTTTATTTGTAGTTCTCTTTATGGGTGGTTGTGGTATGTTCCTATAGGAGTGTTATCATGTTTTCCTTTATGGAAAAACAGAAGAGTTTTGTTTAGCATCAAATAGATCTGGCTCATTGAAATATCAAGAAATTATTTCTAGAGAAAAATACTATGAAGTCGATTCTAGGTGGAATGTGTTTCTCATCGTTGTATCAAAAACAGTTTCAAGTATCATCTACTATTATTATATCACGATCTATGGTATTAAAGATGCATGTTCAAATTTCTCTAATATACTTTTCTATATTGTAATTTTTTAATTATTTATGTCAAAATTTACTAACTTTTTCTATGGATAAAATTAATTTTCTGCTATAAAAAAATAAAGTATTATATTATTGCCATATATAACTAACCTAGATTTCTTATTAATTTAGTCTTCTTTTTCATTGATTTCTTTTTCAAATTTGAAATAGAATGTATATGTAATTGGTTGAGAGTATACCAATAATTAGTGAGGTTATGAGTTTGAATCACATTAATAGGATGGAGTTTTCTTTGTTATTAATAAATTTTTAATATAAACAAGGGTACATATAAAATATTATTCATATTTTGGTTTTAACTTTTTACTCCAACCAGTACAAAATAATATTTGATTAAGTTTATAAATCAATAGGTATTAAGAGTGTTGACTGGATGGCGAGCTATGCAGATAGTATTCCCTTGAGTCATCACGAGTGTGATATGCCTGCATCCAGGATATTCTTACTGCTGATTTGGATGAGGTTGGAACAAACAACCCGTATGGTTAGAAATTCACTAGTTCTTTTTGTTGTTTTTCTTTTTCCCTCGAGCTTTTTAGCCTTCCTCTAAAAAAAAAAAAAAAGAAAAGAAAAGAGAAGAAGAAGAAGAAAAAGAGGAGGTATTAACAGTTTTGATAGAATAATAGTCTTTCAAATTTTGTATAGATATTTTTATTTTGTATTTATTTAATTTTGACTGAAAGCCTTTCATATTTCATAAATCATACAAATATTGAAGCACTCAAATGTATGAATTAAGAGATCAATTTGTGTAATCTATAGAGATCTAAAAACTAATTTTTGAAGTGAAAAAAAAAAGTTACAAAATTTAGAAATATATTTATTAAAATATAGAATTTATGAATTGGGGTCTAAATTTTGTTAATTAGAATATAAAATCATACTTTATTAGTTATATATAAAAAATAATAACGTAATAAAAATTAATCTTAATGATATAATTTAATTTTAATTTTATAACCAAAAAGCCTGAAATTAAAAACCACAATTTTAGAACTGAATTCAGAAAATTAAATGATAGTGATGATGAGTTTTTAGCTAAAGTTTGGGTTTAGAAGTGACTGGGATGGACTTTAGACCTTCAGTGGTGGGCTTAACTTTGGCCCAACAAATACTCTTCTTTTATCACAATATTTATGGATAATGGATTATTTTGACTTGGTAAAAACTAGGGCTGCAAAAAGAATAAGCAAAACCGAAAAACTAAACTATAACTTGGATTATTAATAGTTGTTGTTTGTTTCAAAAAAAAAAAAAACTATAACCGGAAAAAAGGTTAATTGAAACCAATTAACTAATGTACGATTTTAATTTTTTAAAAAATAGTGATTAATGGTAATGGTTACAATTTTGATATTTCAAAAACCCTTATTAACCAAAACCGATCATATTTCAATTAAATATTAAAAAATATAGAAAATAATTATATATATTTATATATAATTATATATTATCCAACTATACTAATTAGTAATTAGTTATCTATTTTTTTTGGGTAGGGAACGGAAAGAAAAAAACATCAAAAAACCCTAACAACTAACTCGGATTAGCCTAGGAAAGCTAACCCCCACACGATCATCTGACAGAAGCGAACAAAGGAAGTCCAGAGGAGAAGAGAAGGTTGAAACTCCCAACATCCTTGCATAGCCCTCAGCAACAAGGCGATCTGCCATCCTATTCTGCTTCTTGTACACATGACAAAAGATGATGGTATCGAATGAAGAACATAATCTTCTGATCTCTTTAACTAGGTTTTGGCTACTTAAACACATAACCTTATTATTAGAAATCATATTGACCGCTTCAAGGTTGTCAGAATCCACGAGCAGCCTTTTCAGACCCAGATCTTTAGCCAGTCTAAGGCCAGAGAAGATACCCCAGAGCTCAGTAGTAAAGGAAGAGCTCATCCCCAGATTCTGAGTAAAGCCAGACACCCAATTGCCACCAGCATCTCTCAAAACCCCTCCAGCCGCAATTCTGCCATCCATTTAGTTACACTTAACTATCTAAATATATATTAATTATTTTTTCAAAAATAAAATATATATATATAAGATCATATGTACTTTTTGTTTTGTATATAAAACAAATTATAAATTATAACATCTTAGAAAGAATTTTGCTTTTCTTCTCAGTGTTGGCTCTAGGAAGACAAATTATTCGTTAGCTAAATAGAAATAAGATTTAATTTGTGTTAAAATTTGTTTATACGTTGTCCTGATAATTAAAAATATATATTTTTTTATTTATACAATCCATCCGCATATTATTTTTTCATTTCTTTGTTTTGAATCTTATTTTTACTTAGTTCATTGATTTTCAGTTTCTGTAGCACCTTTCATCATCTCATTCATTCTTCAGTCCAAAGTCTACACAGGCATAATATACGCATATCTCCCTCTCCGTCGTTAATCTCTTAAACTCTCCATTGACCAGTCGTTACACTCATAATAAAAATTAGATTTCTTTTATTATTTTTATATTATTTACTTTTTTTTTTGGTAAGAAGGGAAGAAAAAAAAACAAACAAACAAAAACCTAACCCGGGATCAGTCTAGGAAGACTGACCCCAATCCTATCCTCAAGAAGAGAAGGTAACAGAAAAGAAGGAGGAACGGAAAGGGTAGAAACACCTAACATCCCCCCATGCCCAGCAGCTGCCAAGCGATCCGCCACGCGGTTTTGCTCCCTATAAATATGGGAGAAGGTAAGAGAATCGAAGGCAGGACGAAGCCTCAAGATGGCTTTAATGAGATTCTGACTCTTAAGACAAACAGCCTGTCTATCCGAAATCCTGTTGATAGCCTCCAAATTGTCAGACTCCACCGAAAGTCTTTTAACACCCATGCGAATGGCGAGTTTAATGCCAGACAAGATCCCCCAGAGCTCTGCAGTAAAGGAGGAGCCCGTACCTAAGTTATGGGTAAACCCAGCCAGCCAGGCGCCACCAGCATCCCGAAGAACTCCACCAGCAGCAATTCTGCCATTACTAAGGCAGGAGCCATCCGTATTCAACTTGACAACCCCTTCCCTGGGCTTCCTCCAACCAACTAACTGGACCTCTTTAACCGGCCGAAATAATTAGTTAACAGATTAGTGGTTAACCGAATTTAGTGGACTAGTGCATGGTTAGTGTTTTTAAAAAACCGATCAAATGGTTAATTGTTCGAATTCACTTTAATGAACTAGTTAACCGACCACATACACTCCTAGTAAAAACGTTTAGACTTTCATTCAAGCACTTCTATAATACTTGTGAAAATTTATACTCATCGATCAATTAATATTTATTCGTTTCAAAAAAAGAAAAAATCAATTAATATTTATTTACATATTTTTTAACACCAATCCTCCATGGAAACTCTGGAATTGCATGGTGCAGCTCTTACGCTAGAAGAGGAGACAAACTCATGCTTGATCATACCCCCTGATGAAAGCACGATTGAACCCCCCCCCCTCCTCCGTCGTGGCGTCTTGTAGGCTCTTTCCTATTGCATAGAAACTGAAATTTTTTGTACATGAAGAACACCATGGCTGACCTGTGGAGACCAGCCAAAGGACTGTGCATTGATGAAATAGGCCCTAACCGCTTTATTTTCAACAACTATTACTGTTATGCAAGATTGATGAGGGTGAAAAGCCACACAACAAGACACTTACACATGTTGATTTTTGGGTCCAATTGTCTGACGTACCACATGGGTTTCGCTCAGAAAAGGTTGTGATTTAGGATAGGTAACTTCCTCATCCTGTCTATTAAATCTGACAACAATATTGTTAAGGACTTCCTGCGTATCCATGTGTATGTGGACGTCACTAAACCAATAAAACAGAAAATGAAAATCACTAGGACTAGTGGAGAAGCATCTTGGATTAACTTCAAGTATGAAAACTTGCCCTTTTTCTGCGGACTAATAGGGCATCCGGATAATTACTGCCCAGCAATGCTTGAGGTTCAAAACCCGAACTTGTGTGAGAAAGCATACGGGCCTTGGCTAAGAGCGCCAGCATGCAGAACGTACTCTCACCGACCTCAAAATGGCTACTCAAAAACCATCCTATCCTCTAGAGTGGGGAGCAATCGACTAGCACCCCCAGATCAGTAACCCCTCCCTAGCTGATACCTGCTCAGGTCATGGTTACACTAGGGTCAGTGGATCAATCTGTACTGCAGCCAACACATCAGGAATAGGTTAAACAACCATGTCTGAGTAATGAGCTTGAAAAGGAAGGTATTGAAGTGGCCGAGTCTAAGCGTAGGAGGCACGACACAGAGGCTAAAGGGAGACAGAAACCTGAGGTAGTCGGTCCTAGTCTATTTGACATAGACCTGATGGCAGGAGTGAGCGGCAATTCTCCGAGCAATGATGAGGTGGGTCCTGGCTCCTAGGCCCAGCATGGGCAATGAGTACGCTAAGTTGGAACTGTCGTTGTATGGGTAATCCACGTACAGTTCGTATGCTCTAGGATCTAGTACGCGGTCAGCCCCGAATTTATTTTTCTAATGGAAGTCAAGTGCAGTCGCGCCAAAGTGGAGCTTGTGAAGAAGAAGCTGGGTTATGAGGGGTTCTTCTATTGGGGTTTAGTGTCCTATAGACAATTGTTCTAGGATACAAACTTAATGTAAATGAAGTGTTCTTTATATCATTTGTTTTAATGAGATATGTTTTCATAACTATATAAAGGCAATCCCTTTTAAGAACTAAATAAAGTCTAATAAAAGGAAATTCATAAGTTTGTTTAAAGTGATTATAAAGTGTTCATACAAGCATGAAGTGAGAAGAAACTTTATAATAAACTAATAAACTTAAAACCACCCCAAGTCAAGTAATATGTTTAGGATTGACATATCACTGCTGAGACTTGCATGTAACAATGTCTTCTGTCGAGACAGAAAGCTGATCTCACAAGCTTCATATATACAGATATCTGGACAGTTACGTGGATCCAATGAAAAGGAGTTCATTAGGATTGGGGACCCGACTTGAGATAACATGATGGGTAGATTCATCCTTGTCACCTGTTCATCTCATTGGTATTAATAGGTATAAGTAATCCTCAGACTCAAAGGAATGTTAAATTAGTAATTCTGGATTACGGAATGTGACGCTTTGATCCTGTTGTAACACGATCCATAACAGAGATGACTCTGGGGTGTGAACAGCAGACGTTGGGTATCACAGGAAGTAATTGCAGGATAGTTATACATTGGATTGAGCATTTATCACTCCCGATAAATGGGAGATACGTCCATGGATCGCTTGTGGAAGACTTGACTCTAAATCCTTGCAAGGTGATAGCTTAAGACTTGAAATACATATTTCACTTAACTTATCTAATTGGAGTTGACTCGGCCTGTACAAGTAAAACGAACGTCTCGCTATATGTGACTTGACATTATCCATAGTCATAAGATTCAGTTCAAGGATGTAGTTGATAAAGGATCGAATTATACTGTAACTAATACGGAAAGGTCAACGACAGAATCAACCTGTCTTCTTATAGCTCTGGGGGAATGTTTCAGATTTGCTAATCACATTTTGCGTACTCATTCCGTTATGCAAAGATTAAATATAATTATGTGAAAATTAATTTAATAGTTGCATACGGCTAGAAGCAATAAGAACCTAATGGGTCACATATAAGACTTGGAACTCAAAAGAGAAACGGATGTTAATTAATTGATGGAAGCCCAACTGAGTCCACTAAGGCCCAGTATATAAGGGGGGGGGGGGGGCGATTTTCATGTATGAAAATACATGAATAATTTAATTTGATTTTAACAATCCTAATTAGATTATGATTGTGAATTAAATTAATTAAAGGATAAATAAGTTAGGAGTTTTAATTAGATTAAATTGCTCCTATTATTATCCTATAAGGTTACTATTATTATCTTTATATTTAAGATATAATTATAGATAATAAATAAGAATTATATTCCGAATTAAATTCTTATTCAGTAACCTAATTCTATCTAACTAGGGTTTAGATACAAGAGAATATAAATACCCCCTATGTGCAATTTTCGAAATAGACATGCTAAATCGGGAGAGAGAATTTTCGACCCACACCATAAGGACGAGATTATCCACCGTTTCCTTCCGTTCAATTGATTACATCTCTTTTCTCTTTATCCTTGATCTTGTGTTGATTAATTAGAGACAATCTATTTTGGTTGTTATATACGGTTGAATTCTAACTTAATCTTAAATTGTTTGTTTTGTGCTTGGGAACTCGAAGTAAGAGTTGTGGGCACTTCGTTTGCAACGGTAGATAGAACTTCTAAAAGGTATTTCTTTCTATCCCTCTTTATATGAAATAACGATTAACAGATATTGGGTTAATGGAAATAGGTTAAAATTTTTATATTTCCGCTGCCAAACGTTAGCCTATTTTCCTTCATCTTCTTTGTGGATCCTATCAACTATGGTGGGGGATTGACACTCATGTGGAAATATCAAGGAAGCGTTAGACTTTTTGGCTTGTCCTCACAATTCATTGATGTTTTGTCTTATTACAAGGTTTGCCGGAGTATCGATTAACCGGTTTCAATGGGTATCGTGAGTGGTCCCGGAGAATAGAATCATGGAATCTTCTCAAAAGGCTCTCTTCCACTTATCAGGGTGCTTGGATAATTATTGGTGACTTTAATGACATGATGTTACATTCAGACAAGCAGGGGGTAGTCGTCATCCACCGTATCTATTGAGGGGTTTCAATAATGCAGTGTCAGATTGTGGGCTCTCAGAAATTATGATGCATGGTCACCCATTCACTTGGGAGAAAAGCAGAGGTTCAGATAGATTTGTGGAAGAGAAATTGGATTGGGCTTTTGCTAACAGGCCGTGGATGGACTTGTTTCCAGGGGCTCGACTATGTAACACTGAAGCACACAGTTCAGATCACACAACGCTAACCCTAATATTATGGCAGCAGACCCCAGCAGTTAGACATTGATTCAGATTTGAGAATATGTGATTGGAAGAGAGTGATTGTGCAACCCGTGTGCTGGAAGCATGGAAATCTGGCGGAATAGCAGATCTCATGGAGAAACAGCGGGCGTGTGGCGAATCGCTTCGATTATGGGGTGACTCGATAAAACTGAAATTCAGAAAGGGGATTGTAGAATGACGGAGGAAAATTTCATGACTACAGCGTAATAATGGTACATCGTAAAATCTGATTATTGTAGCCCGGAAGGAATTAGACGCATTGCTCCTGCAATAAGAGGTCTACTGGCAACAACGAGCAAAGAAACTTTGGTTAAGTGCAGGGGATTCCAACACTAAATTTTTCCACGTAGCAGTAAGCACCCGGAAAAGAAGAAACTACTTGACCAGGCTACTAAACAGCACAGGTGTATGGGTCGACTGGGATTCAGGGTTACAGGACCTGCTGACAGACTACTATGGTGAGCTGTTCACTTCATAGGAAGCATCGCTGATCCGGTACTGGAATTGATCCAACCATGAATTTTAGTGGAACAGAATGAAGCGCTCCTAGCCCTCTTTCAAGCAGCAGAGATAAAGTCTGCAGTATTCTCGATGCATCCGGACAAGAGTCTGGGTCCTGATGGATTCAATCCATGTTTCTATCAACGGAACTGGTCAATTATGGGCGTTGATGTGACCAAGGAGTGCTTGAATTGGTTAAACTTATGTATGGTCCCGGACAACATAAATGATACAACTCTGATTCTGATTCCAAAAAAGGTATTGCCGGAACGGGCCATAGACCTAAGACCAATTACTCTCTGTAACGTTATTTATAAAATCCTATCAAAAACCCTTGCCAACAGGCTGCGATTGGTCATGAATGGGATCATCTCTCCAAATCAGAGTGCATTTATACCAGGCAGATTGATTTCAGATAATGTAATGCTTGCTTTTGAGGTTAACCATTATTTGAAAAGGAAGTCACAGGGTAAGATAGGTTATGCCTCGTTGAAATTGGATATGCCTAAAGCAGATGACAGGGTTGAATGGGAGTTTCTCAGACAGATGATGCTGAATATGGGCTTTGCACAGGAATGGGTCTCGCTGATTATGCAATGTGTCACTAAACTGGTGTATCACATTGCTAGTGGGGAACGTCTCTTTGGCCCGATCTCACCAAGCAGGGGACTTCGCCAAGGCGATCCTATATCTCCATTCTTATTTCTTATCTGTGCGGAGGGGCTATCATCTTACTTATCCATGCTAGAATGTGAGGGGCGAATTCATGGCTATAAGGTTGATGACAAGTAGAGAAATTCCGATCAACTTCCGTCCCTGTGGGGGCGTCGTTGGGTTCAACGGGGGGAAGCTCCGATGCCAAAGTCAGTAAGGATGAACAAAAAGGCAAACTGAAGTGACAAAGGGTGAAGGATATGTGTATGTGTACCTGGATAGCCTGAGACGTAGGCTATATATAGCTAGAAAGTCGTAACCTTCAGAAACTAGAAAGCCTCCATTAATGCTCCATTAATGGCGGTTACAAGTTATCCTTAAGCTGGCGGTTAGCTAATTGATAGCTCATTAATGGTCTTTATGGCCAGGTTGGCTCAGCCGTTATAATGGCGAATGAGTGTCCAAGGAGATTCGCCTCATAGGTTCGCCGGCGGATCTCTTTTAATGGGCCTTTGGAGATCCGGTGATCCGCCAGGCGGATCTCATCAATACGCGGCGTTTCCTTAGGTGAATATCCCCTTAAGTCCTCGGGATAATATCTTAATGTTATCAAAGGTGGTGAGAGGCGCACCATCCATCACACACCTCTTATTTGCAGACGATAGCTATTTATTCTTTAAGATTGCACAGGAAGAATGTCAAGAAGTGAAGAATTGTTTGATCACATATGAGAAGGCTTCCGATCAGAAGGTAAACTATTTTAAATCATCTATTTCCTTTAGCAGTAACTGCTCCCCTATGTTGAAGAACTTGATCAGCTCATCTCTTGGGATATCACTGTCTACGACACCAGGTCAGCACCTAGGTCTCCTTAGTGTAATTAGGAGGAACAGAATGGAGGTGTTTGGATATATTGAGGATATGGTCAAGTCCAAGATACATAGCTGGTGATAGGGGTCAAAAACCCCTATCTTTGGGTACGGTTTTAGGATGGGTTTTAGCGTTATTTTGTTAATAAGCGAGCAATTCTCGCATTTAAATGCTTTTGTGTGAGTTAGTTAGAAATTGGAAACGTTTTATTTACTTTTCGTTGTTTAGGCTCGTTTTATGATCAATTTAGGCAAATACGGCCAAAATGGCATGCATATTATAATTCCGTTATCTTTTGAAGTTAATTGATCCGTCAAAAGTCGCACCAAACGAAGCGTTTGCTCAAATAAGCGATTGGCGGGTCAATTTAGCCCTTGGACTAATGTTGTTTGGAGTTTATGTGCATGTGCAGGTTAAAACATGATCAATTTTAGGCAAAAATCGTGTCTCGGGGACCCCCGGCAGTCGCTCGGCGAATTGAGCATCGGCGCGCAGCCCGGGCGCTGCTCGGCGAGCAGCCCAGGCACTGCCTAAGCACTGCCCAGGCACCACCCAGGCACTGCCCAGGCACCGCCCAGGCACTGCCCAGGCACGGTGCCTGCTCGCCGAGCAGGCCGCCAGGCGCCTGCTCGGCGAGTAGGGGGCTGCTCGTCGCGAGTAGCCCTGCTCGCCGAGCAGCTCGCCCTGCTCGATGAGCAGACCTGCGGGAATTGATCAAAAAGACCAATTTCGCCCCCACGATGCCACGATGGACCCCACGACTTCCTACATCAATAAGGACACGAATTAGGTCAAGAAAAGGACCCGAGCCGCGTCTATAAATAGAGTTTTTCCAATGTAAATTAGATATCTTTCGTTTTTGTAAATTATTTTAGCTTTCCCCTTGTAATTCCTCTCCATCTTCCTCAACCTCCATTGAAGCTGCTTCAAAGCTTTTTCTCGAGGAATTATCAAGGTCCATCCTTAAGATCAAGTCGCCGGCTGCAGAGTAAACAGGTTCCCTGAAAGGGATTTTTGTATCTCCTTTTATCTTTCCATGTTTGTACTCTTTGATACAGTTGCCGAACTTGACTTATTGTATCTTGTGACAATTATCTTCGCCTTTAATAATAATTTAGCTCTTGTTTTACTCTATGTTTATTGTCTAATCTTTGTCTCACGCTTTATTCAATTGGTTTAACTCATTCAAAAGCCCCAAAATCTAGTAGGCACATATTGCGAGCTGAATCTGACCTAGTCAGAGCCTAGGAGATTGACGACCTCTTAGTTGATTAAGCGCCAATTTACTGAGCCTTAGACCTAGTTTCGGCCTTAGGGAATCACGCGCTAGGAACCTCAGGAAGGTAAGTAGGGTTAATCGCCTTGAATACAAGTGACTCAGATTAGGTTTTTATTCAATAGACTTGATAATCTATCTTCATTATTATCGTTCATACCATGTTCCTTCGGATAATTTCATTAATGAAAGATCAATTAGGGGTAGAGTAACTTAGTTAGACGTAGAATAACTTAGTTAGAATTAGATAACTTAGTTAGAATTAGATAACTTAGTTAGAATTAGATAACTTAGCTAGGATTAGTATAATTCAACCTAGGAGTAGATTAGTTTAAAACAAACCAACTCAAAAACCCCCTAAGCCTAGATAACATCCGAGATCGAGTAGCTCGGTACTTGCAGAAATAAATCTTGTGGACGATAACCTGGACTTAAACCATAAATTTATTACTTGATAACGACGGGGTACACTTATCCCTTAGTGAGTTCCCATCTCTAACTTAGGTGGGGACGCATCAAGTTTTTGGCGCCGTTGCCGGGGATTTATTTCTTCTGCAATATCGAACCAAAGGTCGATTCGTTAGTTTAGGCATTCATTGTGAATATCCTTTGTTTATAATCGTTTATACTTGTTTATATATAATCCTTTATACTTTTCTTTTTGTGAATATTTGTTTCTAATTTTTATTGTTATTTCTAATGATTCTTCTTTTTTGAGAAAATGGCTAGAAACAATGGAAATAAGGAGTCTATTACGCATTTGCTTAACCTTCTATCTACTCACGAAGATCAAACTGACGATTTGTATGCCTCAATTAAAAATTTATGCATACAAAAAGGGATCCTAGTTGATTCAACCGCGGACGAATCAATTAAAGAACCCAATTTGGTAGGTCAGGTTGATAAGGTAATATCTTTTCCCATTAACAATGAAGAACTGATCCCTAATTATGAGAAACCGAAAGTTTCAATATTAATTGAGGAATCAGTTGAAATTGAGCCTCTAGAGAAGAATCCAAAAATAGAAGAGTTCGGTTTTGCTCCAAGTCTAGAAATTTCCATTCTTTTTGATTTACCAAGAGAATCAAAAAGGGAGCAAACTAAATTTTTTCATAACTTATTTAAATTTTATCCGTTGTTTTTATTAAAATTCTTTGAAACTGATAATTCGTTTTGCAGGTACGGATTATTTATTCAGGAATTTGAATTCCTAACGTGAGTAGAAGCATACACCTAGGCGGGAATTCTATATCGAGCTCACCGACTATAACGTAGCGCTTCTTGGGAGGCAACCCAAGTTTTAATAAAACTTTTCAGGTTTGTTTTATTTAGATTATACATTGATCTTTTAGTTTAGTCTTTTTAGTTTTCTTTTACGTTTTTTTTAAAAGTGTTCGTTTAAAAAAAGATTAATAAAAAAAAAATAAATAAATATATTTTTTTTTATTTGTTTAGTTTTATTTTATTTTATTTTATTTTATTTTTATTTTTTATTTTAAAGTTTTCAGGTTTAAAATAAAATTTAAAAAAAAAAAGAAAAAAAAAAAATTTTGGCCCCAGGAGGCCCAGCTCGCCGCTGGACACTGCGCCCAGCCTGCCGCTGGGCACTGCGCCCAGCCCGCCGCTGGGCGCTGGCGCCCAGCACGCCGCTGGGCACTGCGCCCAGCCTGCCGCTGGGCACTGCGCGCAGCCCGCCGCTGGGCACTGGCGCGCAGCCCGCCGCTGGGCACTGCGCTCAGCCCGCTGCTCGGCCGAGATAAGCAGCGGTTCGGGATTTTTTTCCGAACGAAGCTGAAATAAATAAATAAATAATAATAATAATAAAAAAAATTTTGCCACCGCAAATCGTCAAGCTTTTGGTGATTGCGCTAAAATCAGTAATTTGTCTTCTCCACCCTAACTTTTTGCACTTGTACTCTATGGTTTGTGATGCAATGTTGGAACTTATTGCATATTTTTAGTGTGAGGAGGAGGGGTAGACAAACTTACAAAAATTGTATAATTTTTAAATTTTTGTTGCGTCGTGTCTAGTTTAGTTTTGCGTTTTCCGGGTTTTATTTAGGTTTTGCATGTTTAGGACCTAAAACTGTGAACCTCCTTCGAATCTAAACTTCGTTATTTGTCTTTGAGGGCTGAGAACCGAATCTAAAATTGCATGACAACTAGTTTAGGCGTAGGACACAACTCTTGTATCTGTAAAAGCATGAGCTAAAGTTTGCATTTAGACCCTACTTTTGAAGAAATGCTAAAATCATTACTTAGGTAGATAACTTAAGAATTGAAGGCATGTGATGTTAAACTTGAGTTTGGGGAGAACTAGTAAACACAAAATTGAAACCCAAAGAATTGTGAGTTGAATTTGAGCCCAAGAGCGAACATCAAGAAGCTCTTTTTCTTGACATTTTTGTGTGAATGCTTTGACTTGCGGAAAGATTACAGATTTTGCACCTAATACTGTGTTGAACCTACATGCAATGATTTGAGATGGTAGACGATGAAATCAGCCTCATTAGAATTAACCCTTTTCTTTACCTTATTTTCTCTTTTTCATCCACTCTAGGAAGCCCCTTTGAGCCTATATTTTTGTAGTTTATAGATTTTTCTTTCGTTCTAACCCAATTTTTGCAAACCATCACTTGGTTTGTTACTTAACCCTAAGTTTTTGCAAAGCTCACATCGAGCCTTTGTTTTCCTCTAGCGCTTTGTCTTTGTTTATGGCATCATAGTAGCAAGCCAAAAGGCTAAAAAGTGATTGAGCATCATTATCCAAAAAGAAAAAAAAGAGAGAAAAATAGAAAAAGAAAAGAGACGAACAAAAAGGAGAACTTCATTCCTCAGTTCTTAAAATCAAAATGTCTCAAGAAAAAAAAAGGGAAAAAAATAATGAATAAAAAGCTCAGTCACTTCACATTTGCTAAAGCCATTTTAACTTTGTTTTTCTAGCGCTAGAACTATTAACCCTTGTTGTACCTTTAACCCTCTAACCACATTACAACCCCAATTAGAGGCTGTTTTTGATATCATCGGAATCATATAGCATAGTAGAGGAACGCGGATGAACGTGCAAAATCAACGTAATCCTAAGCAAGAACATAAGCCGAGAGTAAACACTTTAGCCACCAAAATTGTGTGAAATGAGTGAACTACCTATGGTGAGGTGTTTTACTTAGCGATCCCCTCAAGCTCGTTTAATTGAACATGTGTCCTTTTGCTTAAAACTATGACCTATGATAATTGAAATGCGGCTTTTTGATATCGTGTCTCTACTTTGTATTTTCGAATGCATGTAATTACAGATGCTCGAAATTGTGTAAAGCACCTAGTCAAACTGGGAGGTTTTCTAGCTTGCTTGTGATTGCGGGTTTAGTTTTTTTAGTTTACTTGGGGACAAGTAAAGTTTTAAGTGCGAGGAGGTTTGATAGGGGTCAAAAACCCCTATCTTTGGGTACGGTTTTAGGACGGGTTTTAGCGTTATTTTGTTAATAAGCGAGCAATTCTCGCATTTAAATGCTTTTGTGTGAGTTAGTTAGAAATTGGAAACGTTTTATTTACTTTTCGTTGTTTAGGCTCGTTTTATGATCAATTTAGGCAAATACGGCCAAAATGGCATGCATATTATAATTCCGTTATCTTTTGAAGCTAATTGATCCGTCAAAAGTCGCACCAAACGAAGCGTTTGCTCAAATAAGTAATTGGCGGGTCAATTTAGCCCTTGGACTAATGTTGTTTGGAGTTTATGTGCGTGTGCAGGTTAAAACATGATCAATTTCAGGCAAAAATCGTGTCTCGGGGACCCCCGGCAGTCGCTCGGCGAATTGAGCATCGGCGCGCAGCTCGGGCGCTGCTCGGCGAGCAGCCCAGGCACCACCCAGGCACTGCCCAGGCACCGCCCAGGCACTGCCCAGGCACTGTGCCTGCTCGCCGAGCAGGCCACCAGAGGCCTGCTCGGCGAGCAGGGGGCTGCTCGTCGCGAGTAGCCCTGCTCGCCGAGCAGCTCGCCCTTCTCGACGAGCAGACCTGCGAGAATTGGTCAAAAGACCAATTTCGCCCCCACGATGCCACGATGGACCCCACGACTTCCTACATCAATAAGGACACGAATTAGGTCAAGAAAAAGGCCCGAGCCGCGTCTATAAATAGAGTTTTTCCAATGTAAATTAGATATCTTTCGTTTTTGTAAATTATTTTAGCTTTCCCCTTGTAATTCCTCTCCATCTTCCTCAACCTCCATTGAAGCTCCTTCAAAGCTTTTTCTCGAGGAATTATCAAGGTCCGTCCTTAAGATCAAGTCGCCGGCTGCAGAGTAAACAGGTTCCCTGAAAGGGATTTTTGTATCTCCTTTTATCTTTCCATGTTTGTACTCTTTGATACAGTTGCCGAACTTGACTTATTGTATCTTGTGACAATTATCTTCGCCTTTAATAATAATTTAGCTCTTGTTTTGCTCTATGTTTATTGTCTAATCTTTGTCTCACGCTTTATTCAATTGGTTTAACTCATTCAAAAGACCCAAAAATCTAGTAGGCACATATTGCGAGCTGAATCTGACCTAGTCAGAGCCTAGGAGATTGACGACCTCTTAGTTGATTAAGCGCTAATTTACTGAGCCTTAGACCTAGTTTCGGCCTTAGGGAATCACGCGCTAGGAACCTCCGGAGGGTAAGTAGGGTTAATCGCCTTGAATACAAGTGACTCAGATTAGGTTTTTATTCAATAGACTTGATAATCTATCTTCATTATTATCGTTCATACCATGTTCCTTCGGATAATTTCATTAATGAAAGATCAATTAGGGGTAGAGTAACTTAGTTAGGCGTAGAATAACTTAGTTAGAATTAGATAACTTAGTTAGAATTAGATAACTTAGCTAGGATTAGTATAATTCAACCTAGGAGTAGATTAGTTTAAAACAAACCAACTCAAAAACCCCATAAGCCTAGATAACATCCGAGATCGAGTAGCTCGGTACTTGCAGAAATAAATCCTGTGGACAATAACCTGGACTTAAACCAGAAATTTATTACTTGATAACGACGGGGTACACTTATCCCTTAGTGAGTTCCCATCTCTAACCTAGGTGGGGACGCATCAGCTGGCAGTCGAAATCATCGTCTAAAGTAGGTAAAGAAACTCTCATCAAGTCTGTTTTACAGTCTTTGCCCTCATATGTAATGAGTCTCTTTCTGCTCCGTCATTTGCTTTGCTCAGACCTGGAAAAAGTGTTGAACTCGTTCTCGGGTCAGGGAAACAGTGGATTACATTAGCAAAAATGGGATAGACTGTGTAAGCCGAAGAAGTTTAGAGGTATGGGGTTTAGACAGCTTCATCAATTTAATTTAGCTTTGTTAGCTAAACAAGGTTGGCGCCTACTTCAAATGAAAGACTCACCGGTTGCTAAAGTGTATAAAGCTAGGTATTACCCTAATGTGTCATTTCTTGAAGCGGACCTCACGGTTAACCCCAGCTTTATATGGAGGAGCATTATATCGGCTCAGAAATTGGTCGATGTGGGTGCTCGTCGGGTGATTGGGAGAGGGGATTCAGTGAATATCTGGACTGACCCCTGGTTAAGGGATAATGATAACCCATATGTGGAGAGTGAATGTTTACCGAATGTTAAGATCCAGTTAGTTCAGAACCTAATGACTCTGGATGGGCAAAGTTGGGATGAAGGACTTGTGAATGGCTTGTTCATAGTTCGTGATTGCCAGTTGATTAAGGAAATCCCACTAAGTAGAAGAGATGTGGAAGATAAGTGGGACTGGTGGTTAAACCCCAAGGGGATTTACTCAGCGAAGTCAGGTTACACACATCTTAGTGCCGAACTCGTCCAAGTCTCAAATGCGGGGTTCGGTAATTGGCAAGGATTATGGCGTATTCAGGCAATTCCAAAGGCTAAACAGCTTGTGTGGAGGTCTCTGGTGGGTTGTCTGCCAACTGTTATGGCTCTTCGAAATCGACATATACAGGTCCCTGCCTTATGCCCTGTCTGTCAGAATCATCCCGAGGATAATGCTCACGCCTTATTCAAATGTGCGCTAGCGAAACAGATCTAGGCCAAGACTCTGATTGGACATATGAGTTTGGTAATTGACAGCGTTATGGATTTCTGGGACTTCATCATCGCAGCAAAATCGGCGGGGATCCAAGGGCTCGCAGCATCAGTATGTTGGGTCGTATGGAAAAATCGAAATGATATAGTCTGGAACAATCACGGGGCTAACATAAAGACACTCCAGGAGGAAGTATCACTACATTCGAATTGGACTGTTGTCCAGGCCCGTCGGGCGATTGTAGCAGCACCATCTTCCCCTGCTCGCTAGCTGCGCCCTGTTGATGATGAGATAAAAATCAATTTCGACGCTGCTCTCTTCCCAAGTTCCGATATTGCTGGATATGGCTTTGTAGCTCGCAAGGCACTAGGTTTTATGGCCGCGGAAAATGGCTGGTGTGGTCAGGTGTCTGATGCTCTTCTGGCAGAGGCACTGGCATGCCGAGAGACACTTTGTTGGATAAAAGGCACCAACTGGGAAAATATTCGGGTGGAAACTAACTCGCAACTCTTGGTCAGTGCACTACATCGTCTACCGACTGATAGCTCTCCTTTGGAGCTAATAATAGGAGACTACTACTTTCTAATTCATTCTACTGTTAACTGCTCAATTTCTCATGTAAAAAGATCCGCGAATCTAACTGCCCATGTTATTGCAAGGGCGGTAGAATCTGTGTCTGATCCTGGAGTATGGTTGCATACTCCACCTATTTTTACTTGTAATTCCCTAGAGGTTGATTCTTAATAAACAACATTCTTTGATTAAAAAAAAACAAAAAAAGTTGAGTTGGTGTCTATCTCTTTCTTTTTAGTAGAAACATTCTCAAACTAAAACTTTAGAAATTCTATAATACTTCTAAACTTTATTCAAAAAAAAAAATAATAATACTTCTAAACCAATACATTTGTTTTGATATTACTTTTTTCTTTTTTCTACTAAATCTATCATGTATCGCTCATCATCATCAATGGGCCAACGACATATACACACGTGAAAACAATTAAAAGAAGTTAAAAAATATATCATATACGCATACATGTGTTTAATCTAGTGTACGAGATAAATTTGTTTAAAAAAAATTAATTTTTTTCAAGTGTACACGTGTTTTTTATCTACTACTAACGAATGATAACATAACGTATATATAGAGTGAAATAACGATATTCATAACTGCAAAGAGTGTTTCGTTAATAATGATTGAAAATTTATCTAAATTTCAAATATTTGGAATAAAATATATAGAAAAAAAGCACACAAAAATCTAACCGGTTTTTTTCCCCTCAAATTCCTTTTACCATTTATTAGTACAGATACTAATTAGTTAATGTGACTACACTAACAGGGCGTTTGGTATTCTATTGGGATAGGGATAAGGATAAAAATATGATAGAGACAAGGATAAATGGTTGGGATAAGGATAAAAATATGATAGTCGAGAATTATTATTCAATGTTTGGTACGTGAGATAGAGATAGGGATAAAATAATACATTTTACTATTTTAACCTTATTTAAAATACATAACATTAATTTGAGGGATAAGATATACTTTTCCATCCTATTAAAATCGCAGGAGCTTATCTCACCTCCTTATACCACCCCCTCTTGGGTATAGGATTCGAGGGATAAGAAGCTTATCCCTCCTATGTCTCACTCTTCTATCTTCCAAACAAACACGGGATAACTTATCTCGTGTTTTTTTATCCCTATCACACCTCCTATATCTCTTCTAACAAACACCCCGTAAGGTCTTGTTTGATAAACTACTTAATGACTTAAATTAAAATATTAAATACTTATTTAATTTAAGTGTATTTGATAACAATTATTTTTACCACTTAAATTAATAAATTAAATTAAAAATCACTTATTTTGGTAAGTCAAAATATTTAACTTAATATTTTAAGTTAAATATTATCAACTAATATTTTTTATAATAATTATATCACTCAATATTTTTAACACTTATAATAATATTCAGCACTTAAAATTCAATAGTTATTTTAATTTTCAATTTTATCAATCAACAACTAACCTATCTTTAACCCCGCGAAGTAGTATAGTAAAACTTCTCATTTATTTATTCATCTGCCAGTTCCTCCTCACGCCGCTAGATCACCGGTTTTTTTGTTTACGTCTTTTAAAGTTTAATCCATTCAAGCAAAGTGTACATGGCTACGACCACTGCCACAACCACCTCTCCTCCGGCAGCTGACGACGACCTCCACTGCATCCTCTCTGAGCAACGCCGTGAACTTATGGCGGCTCAATCTCTCGAATCAGACCTTGACTTGGCTTTCCAACTTCAACTCCAAGAAGCCATCAATGCCTCCGTCGCTATCCTCCCTTCTTCTTCGTCAACAGCTCCACCGGTATCCTCTCTGTCGGTTACTGTTCCGCCTGAGCAAAACCTCACCGTTCCTTCTCTTCAATCAGAAGAAATCGACAGGCTTGAACAAGAGCTTAATGATCGGAAACATTCTGAACTCGAAATGCGTAGAATGAAGGAAGATCTTGATCGTAGAATCCACGACCAGAAAGTCGCGCGCGAAATTTTGAGAATTCCTGATGAAGATTGGTGCGAATGGGGAGATAATTTTGAGAAACCTTTTGGCGAGGGAACGTCTAGACATGTCGAGGATAATGGGAGTGTTTTCAGATTGTATTTCAAGGGGTTGGCGAGCGAAGAGATTCTCAGGGGTCAGAAGGCAATACTGGCTGGGATTGGGGTTGCAATTTGTGACCCGGCAGATAATTTGGTGTTTGAGATAAGTAAGCCATTAATTGGGAATGGAATGAGCCGGAACGCAGCAGAGGTTAAGGCATTAATTGAAGGACTTAATGCTGCTCTTGCGCTGGAACTGAAGAGGATCACGATTTATTGTGATCATAAACCGCTTTATCAATATGTAAGTTTTGTAATTTAAGTTAAATTGAAGTTGTTCTTCTTGTGCTTGTCGAATATGATTGATTAACGATGGTACGGAGTTGGTATAAAGTTTTGATTGTGCCTGTTGATTCGAGTTATGTTGTTTTTAGTTAAATCATGTGCTGTGTTCTTTACTGATAGTATAATACTTCAGTACAGTTTTTGCTTCCTAAACTGGCATCTGAGTAAAGTAATTGTAGCTTCTGCACTGTTCATGAAGTGCTTTACTAATTGTGAATTGATATTAAGTTTTTACTTGATATTGCACTTGTGTAACGTGTTCCCTTGGTTTTGGAATGTAATAAGCAGCTGATATAAATTTTAAGGATGCCTATTGGATTAGTTAATCCATCTTTGAATTTGAAACATTTTGTTTGACCAAGTGTTGCAATTTTTTTTTAATCTAAGATCAACCTTGTTGTTGCCTTAGTAATTAATATTCTATTACTAGTTAAAGCATAAACCAAAAAAACACACTTATGTGACAAAACCACATAAAAACATAATACTACATGTCAAAAACGCCAAGTTAAGTTCATACTTCACAAAGACATTAACATATACTTAACGTCTTAAGTACCTAAATAATGCTACTAAACTAATAGCCGTTCATTTTCAATAAAAACAAAACACGCCTAAAAGTAAAACTAATGATCATCATCAAGATCATTCCAGGCTGCACGTTCTCTGCTGGTTCTTCTGCGTGTCGCAGTTTCTTCTGTTTCTACGTGTCACAGTTTCTGTTTGAGTGGACACTATTATTTACATGACTCTGCTCTTAATCCCTCTCTAGTCTTTTGTCACATATCAGCGTAGAAGTAGAAGGACTAAAAGGGAAATTATCTTAGGAAGTTAGTTAAATTTTGTTATTGTTAATCTGTTATTTCTTGTCATTGTTATTTTATTACTGTTGTCAATTTGTTGTTTCCGGTCTGTTAGAAGGTTGTTATTCCAGCTGTTGAATGATGACGGTAGAATAGTACTAGCTGCTAGGTTAGCTGTAATATCCTTCCTTCTATTTATGTCATGCTTTTGTAAAGGTTCAGTATCAATGAGAATTACTAACCTTCTTAATCTCTCTCTCTTTCTAATCTTCTTCCTATTCTGCTCCTCTATTCTTGAGCCGTGCGTAAGGCGCGTCCTTAACAACTATGGTCGTACTGTATCTGAGTTTTAATAAAACTTGAAATAAGTGTGGTTTTTAGGGCTTGGAACCCATTTGTCGTATATTGTTTTATTTTATGTTTTCCATAAAACTCAAAGGGCGTTTGAAATGTGTTTGACCTTTCCTCACCTAGCAGCCTTTAGATTGGACTGTGTACTACTATGATGTTCATCTTTGCTGGTTTTCTCCAGTTGATTGTTCTTTTGCATTTGAACTACACAGATATTTTTTTTTTATATACTCCCATTCCAGGACGGCGAGCCTTGGCGCAACGGTAAACGTTATTGTCGTGTGACCAAGAGGTCACGGGTTCGAGTCTTAGGAGCGGCCTCTTGCCAAATAAATTGGCAGGGGAAGGCTTGCCCCCAGTACACCCTTGTGGTGGGACCCCTCCCCGGACCCTCGCTCAGCGGGGACGCGTAATGCACCGGGCCGCCCATACTCCCATTCCACTCTTCAGTACTTGAATTTTTTTTTTGAAGAACTTGTGCTAAGCTCTTCTAATGTTTCTTTTTCTTGGTGTGTGATAATTTTCAATTCTGTTAAATGTCTTATATGCTATGCAGGTTACTGGAAGATGGTCAACCAAGCAGCAGAAGGTTGCCATGCTAGTAAATCAGGTGTCTGTTCTTCAAAGAAAATTTACATATTGCAATCCTGCTCTTGTGGCACGTAATGATATTAAATTTGCATTCAAACTTGCAAGAGATGCAATAGTTTCTCAGATAAAAAAACCTGCAGAACCAAACTGTCGGAAAATTGTTAATGAGAATTGTGTCATCTGCTTAGAGGATACTGATGTTGAAAACATATTTTCAGTTAATGGATGCGGGCATCGTTACTGTTTCTCTTGTATGAAACAGCATGTGGAAGTCAAGTTGCTTCATGGCATGGTGCCTATATGTCCTCATGAAGGATGTAAGTCTGAGCTTGCTGTTGAGAGCTCTAGGAAGTTCTTGACATCTAAATTAACAGAGACAATGCGCCAAAGAATAAAAGAAGCTTCTATTCCCGCTGCAGAGAAAGTTTATTGCCCATATCCCCATTGCTCGGCATTAATGTCAAAACATGATGTTTCTGAATATGCCAAAAAAGAAATTGTTGGTTCTGAACGTACTGGTGCTCGGAAATGCTTGGAATGTCATAGCCTTTTCTGTATTAATTGCAAGGTCCCCTGGCATAATAACATGACATGTGGTATTTACAAACGGTTGCATCCTAACCCTCCGGCAGAAGATGTGAAACTGAAGTCTCTTGCTACTAGGAATCTATGGCGCCAGTGCGTGAAATGCAGCCATATGATTGAACTTGCTGAAGGTTGCTATCACATGACTTGCAGGTACAGTACCAACCTTGCCTATCTAATTTTGTAGTGTGACTGTAAGATTGTAAATCTCTTAATGGTTTGATCTGAAATAAACTTGAAGGAAGAAACAGCAATGTTGGATACTTGTAAATTCTGTTAGGGTAAATTACACCCATGGCCACTGAACTTTACTCATTTTAACATTGTCGCCACTGAACTTCAATTCTTAACGGTATTGGCCACTGAACTTTATTCTTTTTAACACCGGTGGCCATTGAACTTTAACTAATTCCTCAATATAACCGGTAACGACCTCAAAATGAAAATATTCAAGAATTAAAGTTGTTCAGAACGACATTTACCATGAAACCATATTTTTTATTTTCCTAAATTACCTTCTTTGGAGCTTTCTCTCTACAAATTCACTCTCTCTCTACAAATTCACTCTCTCTCTCCTAATAAAAAAAACACCTAAATGACCTAAAAACAAAAATTTCAAGAATTAAAGTTCCTTAGAATATCATTAACTTTTCGAATTTTTTATTTTGAGGCCGTCAACGGTCGTTTTGAGACGTTGAGTGGCCACCGGTGTTAAAAAGTGTAATGTTCAATGGTCATACTGTTAAGAATTGAAGTTCAGGGACCACAATGTTAAATGGGTAAAGTTCGGTGGCCATGGTGTAATTTACCCAATTGTGTTATTTTCATCTTCCATAGATTTATATGATTTAGGAAGTTGGGCAATGGAAGAGAATAAAACACCGGAAAACACGATGGAAGCTGTGTATGAAGCTTTAATATTTTCTGCAAAAGCACCCAAAAAATATCAATGGAGCACCCATAGATCACAAGAGAGCACTCCAAGCATTCCCCTAACAGGAATCTTGGATCTGCCACTGGTCTTGGCTGACCTTACCTTACATGCAGTGAAGTGCTAGGTGCTCTGTTGCTAGCATATATGATATCAACAATTATTTGAGTACCTTTAAAAACTGTGTAATGTTATTCTTTATACATGAGCTGAAGCAACTTAATATATCTTGTTGTCTAACAGTCTGAATTTTTGATGAATTATGCATTATGACATTATGCTTCTTCCTGTTTTTACAGATGTGGTTTTGAGTTTTGCTATAATTGTGGAGCTGAGTGGAAGGACAAAAAGGCAACATGTACTTGTCCACTATGGGATGAGGATAATATATGGGATGACGGAGATAGAGATGAAGAAGATGATGACGACGACTACTTTGATTCTGATGATGATTATTATTTGTTTTGATATTTGTAGATTATACCATACTGAAATATAGTCTAGCTGCGACATTTTTTGTATATATCTCATCAGAGGGATGGAATTTTAGTTGGATTTGGTATATAATCTGTTTTGTCGTTCACTGCTTGCTTGCGTGGATGTACGGACGTATTTAGGTCCTGTTTGGTAAGATGTAATGAACCCTGTAATTTAATGCCCATTACATTACATGGTCCATTACAATGCTTGGATGGGATTTTTAGTTTTTCTATAATGTAATAGTAATTACAGAATTAGAATTTTTTGTTGAATTTAACAAGATCTCCATTACACAGAAAATGGGATGTTTTCACCATTACACACCACATATCTGTAATTTCTTTATTGACATAGTCCCTCTCTCCTGCCTAAGTCTCAATCTCAGACCCCCCCCCCCTCTCTCTCTCTCTCTCTCTCTCTCTCTCTCTCTTTGCCATTGAATCTTTTCAGTTATTCCTCACAGCTGGTCTTCTCTCTCTGCCAATTACTCCATTGAATTGAAGATGAACCAGTACCCTCGACTTCAAGCTCGTTGCTGGAGATACGTCCCAATCCAATTGTAATATGGTATTCTATCTCTCCATCTCCTTTTCTGCTTAATTTTGTGAGACTCTTGAGCACTTAGTTATGTTTCATGTGTAATAGCTCTCTTAGACATGTTTTTGTTAGGTTTTCTTTGAGCTCATCTGTTCATTGTAGCCAGAGTTCCTCTTGCTGTTGATTTGAAGATAAGGTTGGTTCTATTCTCTATTATAAATTTGCTGAACTACAATCTGTTATGTGTTTTGTTTGTTGCTTAAATATAAGGTAGGTTCATGTGTTATTTTGCTGGTGATTTTTATTTTCTGCTTTGCTTTGATGTTTAGATATTTGAAATGCATTTTACTAGCTAGATTTTCTAATGGTGATTCATTAGTTGAAAGGGGCTCGCCGTGCACTTGTATGGTTTGGAGAGGCTTACTTATCTTATAGTTTAGACACTTTATCCATTTTTGGTTTCATTGCTTGTTGCTTTGTCTAGTTCAATAGTAGTGTTTATCCTAATGGATTTTACAGGCCTACCTTGGGGCTAACGTGGGATTTGCTGAAGGACCTACTGGGTTATGTAAATGTGTAATGCCTTTGCTTATTGGAGAAGTTGTTTTTGGAGGAGAAACTATCGTTCTGCTCGGATAGTATTATGTATGGGTTTTAGGTTTTCTGCTTATCTACTGAACATTAGGCAAAGAAATGTCTAGAAACAACATCTTAATTAAGCATGGATATGGTTCCACTTGTAGCGAGGTAAGGTAATACACTATAATGTAGGATAATTGATCCAAGATGATAAAACCAAGCTAGTTTTTCTCATGCCATAATGTTTTCTGTCATGAAATGAAGGGTAATGATTGAGGATATCCTGTGACAATGTTGACACAGGTATTAATGGGTGATCTCTGTATGCTTATCTTGTTTTTCTTTCAATCAATTTACTGCGTTAGATGTACAAATTACTACCTTTTCCCTTCTTTCGAATAAGTTTTAGAAGACTTATTTTCTTTCTTTTTATAGAAATAGTGCAATTATTGACTTCAGCACCTGACAACACACGAACACGACAAGGGAAGGTTTGGTTTGGTGTTCTTAGAGAATTGGCTCAACCACTTGAACAGTATTACTGTGAATTTTAGGACCTTTCCAGTTCACACTTCACTGGACATTTTGACTTTCTATTATGGATTAGTAATAGTTTGGAGCTTTTTGTGAAAAGGAGTTCTATTTATCTTAATTTTCCATAGTTACCCTTTAACGTGACAAGCAACTGCGAATTGACAGACTCAATACAAAACCAATTTTTAATTTCCCCTTGAACAAAAAGTATGATTTTTGGCTTGATGTATTTTTTTTGTTCCTTCACATCTTCGTTTGTGATATATTGTTGCGAAACTTACATTTTCAGAACTCCACCTGTTGTTTTGATTCATGAAGGAGATAGAACCATGAGAAGCAAATCTTTTCTCTGGGAACTTCATAATCAAGCTCCAGCTATGCAAGTGTTTCATAAGATTCTAAAGTTTTGATTGTTGTTGGACGAAGGTGTTCATGATGCATGAGCTTAATTAATTTATGGGATTCCTAAAAGAAAATCCCTATAATTGAAATTTATTGCATTTGTATAAATTCTAAAAATTTCATAGCAAAAATTCAGCATATGATAAAACAACTTCAAAAGGCTTTTCTTTCCATTCTCCTATGCAATCCTATAATTTAGTTGACATTAACCTGTTCCATCTAAACAAAAATTGTCATTTTGAGTTTCCTGATGTTGTATACATGAATAATTTATATCTAACAATTGCAGTATACATCGATGGCCCAAGGTAGGGAGGGACCAAAAGATACCAATTTTATTAAAAAAAAAAAAAAATACAGAAATGCTATTTTTAGAGCATATTGAGATATAATGATTTTGAATATAAGATTTTTTTTTTCATATGAAATTGCGTTTATTTATTAAATAATTGGTTAAGTCTAATAAAAAAAATGTTAGTGTCATGTAATTTTTATTTTGTTTTGTTATACCTAGCCATCAATTCTCACCCCTAGTCCCGTGAAATGACAAAATTGCCTTTATTATGTTAGTCTTTGTAAAAAAAAAAAAATTTCTCTCTACGGAACGCGGGCGTGTGTCTATCACGCCTCACCACGTGGTGAGGCATGATAGCCACATGCTTCACCACGTGGTGAGGCGTGATGTTCATATGTCCAAATGTGATTTTTTTTTTCAATTTTACATTTTAATTATTATTATTCTAAACAATTATAAATATTATAATTATTCTAAAACATTCTAAATATTATAATTATTAACATTATAATTTGAATTATAATTATTAACATTATAAATAAATAATATACATGAAGTATCAAATATGTATTAAAATGTGTTAAAAACAATAATGTCTAAAGAATTCTAAATATTAAAAAATTACAACAAGTCAATTCGCCCGATTTCATTCCTCCATGGATCGGTGTGTGATAAATTTAAGAAAGATTGTTCACATGTCTACGTGTGATTTTTTTTTTCCAAATTTAAATTTTAATTATTATTATTCTAAACAATTATAAATATTATAATTATTCTAAAAAATTCTAAATATTATAGTTATTAACATTATAATTATAATTTGAATTATAATTATTAATATTATAATTAAATAATATACATGAAGTATCAAATATGTATTAAAATGTGTTAAAAATAATAAGTTCTAAAGAATTCTAAATATTAAAAAATTACAACAACTCAATTCGTCCGATTTCATTCCTCCATGGATCGGTGTGTGATAGATTTAAGAAAGACTGTTCACATGCCTACGTGTGAACTTTTTTTCCAATTTTAAATTTTTAATTATTATTATTCTAAACTGTTGGGATAAGCATATATTCACAACATATATATCTAGCCGAATAAGTAAACGGGTTTACGAGTTACCTCTTGTAGCACAGATCCCGTTCTTGATTTGCAGCGGAAGGATTTCGGATCAATCACCCGATCTAGTATCACCGGTCAAGCCTTCAACCACGCTAATAGAATTGGGAGAGGAAGACAATTGGTTCACGAACTAAAGCGACGACGAATCCCAAAAATAGAGAGAGGGGCGGTAGCTTAGGGAAAAAGAGGAGAGAAAAAATTCTCTGGAGATCCTGTATCTCAAAACCTAATTTCTGACTCTCTTTTAATTCTCTTGGAATTATGATAGATTAGGGTTTCTATTTATACTGAATAAATAGATCACCTAACCCTAATTCTTATTGGGTTTGGGCCCGTTCCATTTCGGGCGGGCCTAATTGGATCCATATCCAATTAATTCCAACATCTCCCACTCGCACGCAATGGAAATTATTCCAAACTTTCTCAATCTCGGTCTCTATCATACTCTTACAAATAGTTCGTGCGACCGGCATACTATCGAGAGCTCTAGTGCTATATACTCGTTAGAACATATAGCTGCTCGATTTTCATGTAACAAACTTGGAACTATGTACTCGTTAGAGATATATAATCTTAGATTTGAACATGGATCGTCGGTGGTGTATGCTTTTATCCTAGACTCCATATCATATCCATTGTAGTCTTCGGATCTCTACAGTACATCTATTTTTCACAAATATGCACATATGCATAAGTGTCCGGACGGTGAAGAATAGAAACACTTAGATATGATTCAAAAGGATGTCTTTCCCTCTTAACATTATTCTGCCCATTATAATTTGATTCGCTTATCCAGTCAGGGTCTCTTTGGTTGGTATTATCTCATCAACCTCGAGGTATCCCTTTCCAAGGTAGCTACATCAAACTAAACCTCTTAGAATAAGTCTAGGGTCTATAAGGATAAACAATAGTCAAGAAGCGCATCTTCATGACGTGAGTCTCACATTAGGAAAAGGCGAGATCAATCTACTTTTCCATCTCGTGGTCGCTAAAGCACACATGGTATGGGTCATGTGTTATGGTGTTCAATTCTTTTCTGAAGAAGAGCATGTTATTAACACCATACAGAAGCATAGGTCTGGATGTGCCTGAACATCTAACTTTAGTTCATCACTTATGATGATCACTTCTAGCTATGACAGAAGGCTATAAGTTATCGCTAACTTGCCCTTTTAGATTACTTGTTAATCTTTTTCATGTATTTGTAACACATGTTATCTTGCACCGTAATGGAAACACTTTTCCATGTCTATAGCAAGACGGCTTCTATCATTGAACAAGCTCTCGAAATTGCTCAAAAACAACCTCATCCTTCATTTATCATCACATTGACGAAATGGGGGAACTGCTCATGTGAGTGAGCTACATTCTATCTAAACATGCATTTTGAGTTCATAACAGCAAATATTTACAATTAAATACTCGCACTCGTGTATTGATGAAAATTCATAAAACCTTTATTAATAATTCATGTCTTACAAATAAAACAATGAAGAATGAGAAGTATACTTAGTGTTGAAACACCTTTCCACATAATTTTGATTTGACAAAATTGTTTAAGTGTAATTAAAAAATATTCTAAACACACTAAGTTTAAATGCTTTGATTTATTCTACTAATGTGTTTGTTCAATGTTGAGTTAAATTGTTTATAAGACACAAAGATTAAAAGGCCCAAAGCCCAATACAGAAGTCAAAGCCCAAGTCAAACAGTTTAAGGCAACTCGGCCCGCGTATGTCAAAACGCTGTCGTTATGTACAAAACGCAGCTCAGCGGAAGAAGGATCTAGAAGACCTTCGTGGAACAACTTCGGGACGAAGCTGCTGAGTTGATACGACAAAGAGTACAAGACAGCAGCTGAGCAAGAACAACTTCCGGACAAAGTGTTTCCACTTTGGGTAAAGTTCAGAAGACATAGAATGCTGTCTAGTTCACCTTACCATAAATGGAGAGACATTCTGCCGAGCTGACCAAAAGCTGACCGAGGACAGAAGATACTCAAATCTGATTGGCCGAGAGCTCTGAGCAAGACTGGGTGACAACGACAGGAAGCCGTTTCCCTCCAACGGTTATTTCAAAATGACTGATGCCTCAGACGTCTCTATAAATAGAGCCCTTCAGTTGCTTCATTCAACACAGAACTTGATCAAGCCATTACGCTGACCAAATTTCTACGCAAAGTTCTGCAAGAAAAAGCAAAGCAATCTTACACCAAATTTCATATCTTTTGTGTAAAAGTCTAGAGTGATTATTCAATCATCTAAGGTGTCTTAGCAATCGTTGTTTAGGACAAACACTTATCATTTCTAGAGATTAGAAATGAGAGGCTGAGTACTCGGTTATAGTACTCATCGAGAGATTAGGAATGAGTAGAGGTATAGAGGAAGGTACTCTTGTTATACTCAGTTTCTAAGATTGTAAAAGGTTTGATGCTCTACCGTTAAAGAGCTCAGTAGAGAATTCGAAATCTCAGAATGTGTTCCGGGGACAGGACGTAGGCTTGGAGGCCGAACCTGGATAAATCTGCTGAGTAACATATTTCTAACCTTAAACTCCTTTATATATTTATTGCTTGCTTAAACAAAAACTGACCAAGTAAAGAGGTCAAGCTGAGTTGTGCGTATTGAATATCTGAGCTCAGGAATAGACTCTAAGTGCTATCTCCTGACTCAAGTAAAGAAACTGACCTAGTCACCAGTTGACTAAGCCAGTATCTTGCTATTCACTCAGCGCCGCTGTTAAAACCTTTTTTTTCACGAAAAAGAAGTCTGCCCTAACAAAAAATTTTAAATAGTTCCTAACCCCCCCTTGGAACTATACTTGTAACGTTATAAGGGACCAACAAGTGGTATCAGAGCTTTAAAAGCTCACTGTAAAAGGTTTAACCACCTTGAGCTGATCCCCACTATGGGCGAAAATAGCACTCGGTTTCTCCCAGGAAACCAAACAACTCAGATCTTACCTGAGGGGATGTCCATTACTCGGCCTCCCCTATTCTTCAGGTCTAACTATACATTCTGGAAGAATAGGATGAAAAATTTCATTCAGGCTACAAATATGAGTGTCTGGCTATCCATAGTCCAAGGTCCATTTGTACATGTCGAAGTTGTGGCTGGCCAAACAGTTGTTAAAGCTGAGGCCAAATGGACAGAGGATGATCTCAAGAAGCTACAAAATCATGCTTCGGCTATAAACATGTTTCACTGTGCGCTCGATGCTGCAGAATATAATAAAATTTCAGGTTGTGAGTCGGCGCAAGAGATCTGGAAGAAGCTGGAGGTCACCTACGAAGGAACCAATAAAGTAAAGGAGTCCAAGGTGAACCAACAAATGAGACTGTACGAGCTGTTCGAAATGAACAATGATGAGGGAATATCTGACATGAATGCAAGGTTTACAAACATCATCAATGAGCTCAAGAGACTTGGGAAGATCTTCACTGAGGAAGAACAAGTCAAGAAGATACTCAGGAGTCTCCCTAAAGACTGGAAAGCAAAGAAGACCGCTGTTGAGGAAGCTCAGGACTTAACCACCTACAAATATGACGAACTCATCGGCTCGCTGCTGACCCATGAGATATCAATGAAAAACTTTGAGGTGAAGGAAAAGTCTGAAGACAAGAAGCAAAAATCTCTTGTCATGAAAGCTGACTCCACTGATGGAAGCTCAACAGACGATGAAGAGATGGCTATGTTCACAAGGAAGATGAAAAGGCTGTTCAAAAAGAATGACAAATATTCTAAGAAGCCTTACAGAAAGTTTGATAAGTATAAAGCTGAGTCCAGCGACAACAAATACAAGAAGGACAACTCAAAGCCCATTACATGCTTTGAATGTCATCAAACTGGCCATATTAAGTCAAGTTGCCCCACGCTGAGGAAAGAAAAGAAGAACGGCAAAAAGGCAATGGTGGCAACATGGAGCGACAGTGATGAGTCTTCATCATCAGAAGCTGATGCCACTGAGTCAGCAAAGATCTATTTTATGGCTGACGAACTTGTTGAGCCGTGCATTTCTGAGCATGCTGACCCCTCCATTGCATCTGACGATGAGGAGCAATCAAATGAGGTAATATCACTTCCCCAGCTCAGAAACGAAATGGGTAATGCCCTGAGTGACCTCTATACACTTGTCAAAAAGTGTAATAAGAAAATTAGAGCACTCAGCAGGCGCTGTGACGAGGTTGAAGAGGTCAAGCTAAGTGACCTCAGATTCCTTCTTCAGGACAACTCAACTTTGCATGATAACATGGAGATCATACATAAGTCTGTCTCTGAAGTCCAATCAGATTCAAAGAAACTGAGAAAGGACGTCACAAATATCCAGAACCAACTAAAGGTTCAAAACAAAAGAAATATTCCTCTGAATGCTCAGTATCGAAGTACTGGTCAGCAGAGATGGAATCCCCAGCGGAATGTCCAGTGTGATTTCTGTGGGAAGAAAGGACACACCACAAAGGTGTGCTGGCACGCTCAGCACTGGGGTGCTGACCAGTCAGTGAAAAATCCTAAACGGAAAGTCAGCTATGAGTTCTGTGGAAAGAATGGCCATACCATCCAAGTATGCCGCCATAAAATAAAATATGATGCTTTACCTGTTGAACCTAACAAGCAAGGACCCAAAAAGAATTGGGTACCTAAAAGTAACTAGTTACAATGCAGGTAAGCCTGAGGTGTGCTGAGAAGTCAAAGATGTGGTATATTGACAGCGCATGCTCGAGGCACATGACCGGTGATGAAACTCAGTTCATCACGTTTGAGCGTAAACGAGGAGGAAGCGTAAGTTTTGGAGACAACAAAAAGGGTAAGATAGTAGGGTCAGGAACCATCGGAGGTAATCCTACTATTGAGTCAGTCTCCCTAGTCAGCGGACTCAAATATAACTTACTCAGCGTAGCTCAGCTATGTGACAATGGGAGAAAAGTTATATTTGATGCTACTGGATGTAAAATATACGAGGGAAAAACAAATGAGTTAATTTTAACTGCCCCTCGGATTGATAATGTCTTTATGCTAGACTTAGAGAAAAAGTTTTCAAAAACTGTATGCTTAGTTTCAAAGGAAGAAAATTCCTGGCTATGGCACATGAGACTTGGTCATGTAAGCATGGACCTCCTGGCCAAATTAGCAAGAAAGCAATTGGTTGAGGGACTGCCTGAACTTAGATTTGAAAAAGATCAACTATGCCACGCTTGCCAAGCTGGAAAACAAACCAAACAATCTTTTCATAGCAAAAACATTGTCTCAACTAAGCGTCCGTTAGAATTACTACACTTGGATCTCTTCGGTCCAGTCCAGCCGCTGAGTCTGGGTGGAAGAAGATTTTCCTTGGTCATTGTAGATGACTTCTCTTGGTACACTTGGGTCATCTTGCTGAGTAGCAAGGATGAGACCTTTGAGACATTTTCAAATTTGGTTAGAAAACTTGAAAATGATAAAGACCTAAAACTGGCTCACATCCGAAGTGATAATGGTGGAGAATTCAAAAACCAACAGTTTGTTGAATTCTGTGAAGCCAGCGGCATTGACCATAACTTTTCTGCTCCTAGAACGCCTCAACAAAATGGGGTTATTGAAAGGAAAAACAGAACATTGGTTGAAATAGCCAGGACAATGCTGAGTGAGCATAGGCTTCCAAAGTACTTTTGGGGAGAAGCTGTTAACACAACGTGCTATATTCTTAATAGGGCTCTTATTAGACCTATACTAAAGAAAACCCCCTACGAACTTTGGAAAGGACGAAAGCCCAACATTGGATACTTTCGTGCCTTTGGCTGTAAATGTTTTATTTTAAACACTAAGGATAGCCTAGCTAAGTTTGACTCAAAAGCTGATGAAGCTATCTTTTTAGGCTACTCAACAAACAGCAAAGCATACAGAGTTTTCAATAAACGAACTCAAGTTTTAGAAGAGTCAGTACATGTTGAGTTCGACGAAACTAACCCTATAGGAAGATATCTGCCGCTGACCGAGGATGATCCACACTCAGTATCTGCTGATCAAGATACAGCCGCTGAGTCATTCCCTCAAGGGCTGACCAAAGGTAAAAGTGAACCTCAAATTGTTTTCACTGACCAGTCTACAACTGCAGAGATTTTTGAAACACAGACAGCACAAGACATCAATCTACCCAAGGAGATAAGGATTCCAAGAGGGCACTCAGAGAGTGTAATCCTTGATACCGCTGAGAATACCCTGATGACAAGAAACCAACTCAGGAGATACCTCAGTAACGTAGCCTTCGTCTCAGTTCAAGAACCTAAGAACTTCGCTGATGCTGAGGAAGATGAATTCTGGATGAGTGCAATGCAAGAGGAACTTGACCAATTCAGAAGAAACGATGTATGGGAGCTAGTGCCACATCCAAGGAGTCAGAAGACCATTGGAACAAGATGGGTCTTCCGCAACAAGCTGGATGAGCAAGGAAACGTAGTCAGGAACAAAGCAAGGCTTGTAGCTCAGGGCTACAGTCAGTAAGAAGGTATTGACTACGGTGAGACCTTTGCCCCAGTGGCAAGGCTAGAGGCTATTAGAATTTTATGTGCATATGCATCTTACATGAACTTTAAACTGTTTCAAATGAATGTTAAGAGTGCATTCCTTAATGGAGTTATAAACCAGGAAGTTTATGTTAATCAACCTCCAGGGTTTGAGGATCCTAAATTCCCAAACCACGTTTATAAACTCAAAAAGGCTCTGTACGGCCTCAAGCAAGCACCACGTGCTTGGTATGAGAGGCTGACCAGTTTCCTGCTGACTAGAAACTATGTCAGGGGCAAAGCTGATACAACCTTATTCATTAAGAGAAATGGTAAAGATACCCTGCTGGCTCAAATATATGTTGATGATATTATTTTCGGTGCTACTAATGAGTCAATGTGCAAGGAATTTAGCAAGCAAATGCAGACTGAGTTTGAAATGTCAATGATGGGAGAACTTAACTTCTTCCTTGGACTTCAAATCAAACAATGGAAAAATGGCATCTTCATCAGTCAAGCTAAATATGCCAAGGAGATATTGAAGAATTATGATCTTGAAAATTGCAAGCCAATATCCACTCCTATAGGCACTGACACTGTCCTCTGCGCTGACAAGAATGGTAAGTCGGTAGACAGCAAATTATATCGAGGTATGATAGGCTTTCTACTTTACTTAACAGCAAGTAGACCGGACATTCAGTTCTCAGTATGCTACTGTGCTAGATAGCAATCTAACCCTAAGGAATCACATTACATAGCTGTAAAAAGAATCCTTAGATATTTGCAAAGCTCAGTGAACGCAGGTTTATGGTATCCCAACACTCATGGCTTTACACTCATTGGATACACTGACGCTGACTATGGTCGAGACAAGCTAGAACGAAAAAGCACCTCTGGAGGATGTCATTTCTTAGGAAGTTGTCTTGTATCCTGGTTCAGCAAGAAGCAGGCGTCAGTAGCCTTGTCTATCACTGAAGCTGAGTACATTACTGATGGTCACTGTGTTGCTCAAGTCCTATGGATTAAGCAACAGCTTGAAGACTATGGTGTTCAAACAAAGACAATTGAGGTCAAATGTGACAACAAAAGTGCAATTGATCTATCAAAGAACCCAATTCAACACAGCAGGATGAAGCATGTCAGCATAAGACATCACTTCATTAGAGACCATGTACTCAAGGGTGAGATAAAGCTGACCTACGTCCCAACGGATGAGCAGCTTGCGGATATCTTCAGAAAGCCACTGGCTCATGAACAGTTCAGCATACTGAGAGAAGCCATTGGTATGTTTAATCCTCTTCAGTAAATTCATGTTCTAAATGTAAATTTATGCTGAGTGAATTACTACGCTGAATGATTTATGCAAATGCATGCTGAGTGATTGTTATGCTGAGTACTTAACCAATTTATATATCAATACTGAGTAAATGTGCACACCGAGTAGTAATCTCAAACTGAGAAATCATCCTTTTATATACTACTGACCACTCAGAATATAAAACGCTTAGTATTCTAAACGCTAAGTGTTAGATCCGTTGCATTAAATGCAAAAGCACGCGAATAGCCACCTAGGATGACGTATGCGCCGAATGTGTCATAAAAGCCAGGATCTTTGTCGGTTGACAATCCCAAGGCAAAACTGACACATGGATTCGATAAGATCCACTCTTCACCGCTATAAATAATGGGTAAATCCCCATTTTTTATTTTCTTTACACTTACCGAATTCTCTGGCAAAGCACTCTCTCTCTAAAAACTCTCAAAGCTTCCCAATCTTTTTCTGAAACTATGACTAAGGTTTCCGTTAACATCTCCGGTGCCGGTCACCACAAGACCAGTTCCGATGAACCTTCCAGGCAAGCTACTTCGCCTGAAACTACAAAGGTCACTACGCCGAGCAAAGGCAAAGCTGGCCAAGCCACCTCATCTAAGGGAAAGCCGACCAAGGTCAGAACCTACACCAAAGTTTTCGCAGACGTTAGAGAATGCAAAATAAACTTCTCTAGGTGGGTCTCAAAAGCCTTCGTAAAAACTGAGCAACCCTTCTGCGAATGGATATCGAAGAATGGCTGGACCGAGCTGTTCTCCATTAGAGATCACACCTATCCTGACCTAGTAAGGGAGTTTTACCACAACCTCCGAGTTTCCAATGATAACCAGGACTATCTGGTAACTGTGGTAAAGGAAAAGACCATCTTTATAAACCCTACCTATCTTGCTAACTTGCTGAAGTTAAAGAATGAGGGAACAAAACTGAGGCGGTCTGGGGATCACGAAGGAACTGGGTACAATACCACCTTCTGCAAGCCCGCTGGCCACTCTGGAGAAATCTCCAGCACCTCAATGGGTCAGCACCAAAAGATGGCCCACTATCTGCTGACCTACTTCATTTATCCCAAGATCAACTGCACCACCTCAGCAACGAATTTTAAGCAATGCTTCATATGGCATATGCTGACATACAAGCCGATCAACATGCCAGTATTCTTGATTGCTGGTTTCCAAAGGAGCACTGGAACTCTTAGGCTGGGCTCGCTCATCACCAGAATCCTCTTAGATCATCAAATTGATCTATCCGAGGAAACTAAGGCTAGAGGATCTGAGATAACCGCTGCTTCGCTGAGGGATTTAAAGTACAATCAGCCAATTAAGAAAGGGAAAATTACTGATGAGGCTGATGAGGAGTCAACTGTCCCAAAGAAGGGCACAAGGACAAAGGCTCCAGTTGCCCGAAAGAGGAAAGTTGTTGGAACTCCTTCAAAGAAAGCTGAGTCTCAAGCCAAGAAGCCTAAGTCAGCTGCTGAAAAAGGTCAGGAGAGACCTAAGTCAGCTGAGAAGAGAAGCATGCAAGATGAGCCTGAAATAGAGGAAAGAATAGATGCTGATGAGCAACCTCAAAAGAAGCAGAAGTCTTCTACGCTGACCCCTATTGATGCTGTCCCCACTGACATCATCGTTCCTGGTGATTCTCACTACACTCAGTGTCAACGAACTGAAGCTGAGCATCAAGAAGATGATGTGGAACTGGATGATCACTTCATCACTCAGGTGGAAGAAGAACTAGATAACGATGATCAGGATGATCAGGAAGCAGAAGAAGAAGCAAGCGGTCAGGATGACGCTGAGGACGCTGAGGAGACAGCTAGTGAAAAAGAAGCTGCTGACCCAACTAATACTGAGCTGGGTACAGATAAAGAACAAGAAGAAACTGTCCAGCTTACTGCTAATTAAGAAGAAACTTCTCCCTCTCACTCAGGAGAGTCTATCCAAGCTGACACTCCTCCTCGCAGAAGAAGATTAGTTAAGGCAAGTCAGAAGTCTGTCATTGACCCTCCTATTCAAAAACCAACTGTCCCTGACCTTGTTATCCAGAAACCGACCAAGGATCCCTCTACACTCAAGCTGAAATTTTTCAGAAAACAACCATCTTCTACTCCATCGGCTTCTCTTAAAAAGCAAGCCTCTGTTTCTTCGCCAAAGGAACACGCTGACTTGAATGCTTCCGCTAATTCTACAAGCCAAATGGAGCAAATTCCCATCAATGCTGTTACTCCCAGTATTGTGCTGACTCAGGACATTCCTGCTCCAGTCAGCACAGACAGCATTCGAATTACTTCTTCTCCAATCAACACTTCTACCGATCAATCAGCTCTCCCCGAGACTCAAGTGCAGATTGAAAACACACTTCCAGTCACTGACCATGTTATTCCTCTGACTCCTCTTCCAACCGGTCAAACTGAGGAAACTAGGCAAGTTAATGAAGGCTCTCTCAGCTACTTACATGCCACCGAGTCTAGTAAAAGAATCATCGACTCGGTGCAAACATTAATTAAAGACCTTCATCAAACCACTCCACCTGCTGCTGGGTCTTCTACTGTTGAGACAACTCAGCTCTCCCATGTAACTCAGCTTCTCAATGAAGTTAAGGTATTCAAGGATTTGCCGAGTGTCATAGTCTCTATTCAAGCACAACAACCTAAGCAGGATTCCATCACAAAGCTGGTTGAGCTCCAGCTGACAATAGTTCAACACCTCAACACTCTTCAAGGTCAAGTTCAGACCTTGTCAGCTGCGAACACACGATATGCAACTTCTGATGAAGTCAAAATGCTCTATGCTCAGCTTCACACTGAGCAAATCAAGACCAACGAGCAAATGGTCTCCTATTCTCAATGCTCAGTGGAGCAAATTGGAGAGGCTGTTCGATTACTGAACCTGAACAAACAAGAGATGGACACTGACGCCATGAAGCAAAATGAGATATTGTCTGTCACCAAACAAACCTTCAACCATGTATGTCACAGCAATATTCAGCGTCAATACTACGACTTAGCCTTACTGAAGACATTTCATCAAGTCGTTGCTGGTCTGTCCGATGCAATTACCTGGATAGGTAAAACTCAACCTTTCATAGTAAGCATGATCAGTGCTACTGAACTCAATATACCCATAGAGGTCTCAGATGATGGAGTTTCTATCTTTGACGGCGTCAATGAAAGCGCCGATAGACTTAAGGGGTTGTCCACAGAACTGAACAGAGTCGTCTTAACCGACGCCTTTAGGATTCCTCCTCCCGATGCTGACAAAACGGGGGAGAAAGAACAAGCAAGAACATAGCATGAGCCTAAGAAAAAGAAATAGAAATTAGGCTAGCTCAGTTATGCTAAGTTTGTAGTCTCTATGTTTATGCTTATCTTTTGTTGTATACGCTGACTACTTCTATTAATATCAATACTTGCATCTTTTTATCCAAAACCTGAGTTATTTTATACGATGCTGAGTATTAAGTTATTATGTATCTTCAATTACATCAATGCTGATAACATGTTTGACATTGACTTGTATGTTTATAAAACATTGTCTTATAAGACTCATTGAACAACAAATTACTCAGCGCCCTCTGAATGTTAAAACTTCCGCTTAAACACTGAGTAAAATAGAATATGTTTCATGAGCTGATCTATATCTGAAAACTGACCTTAGACTTACTCGATTAAACCTTTAAATGTTTAGAGTAAAACTAAGTCAGTAGCTCAACCCTGACGGTGGAGTTTGCTAAGTTATATTAGGTCAACTATCATAGGGGAGCTCAATACTGAGTTCTTCGCTGAATAGTTTTGCCAACATCAAAATTGGGGAGTTTGTTGAAACACCTTTCCATATAATTTTGATTTGACAAAATTGTTTAAGTGTAATTAAAAAATATTCTAAACACGCTAAGTTTAAATGCTTTGATTTATTCTACTAATGTGTTTGTTCAATGTTGAGTTAAATTGTTTATAAGACACAAAGATTAAAAGGCCCAAAGCCCAATACGGAAGTCAAAGCCCAAGTCAAACAGTTTAAGGCAACTCGGCCCGCGTATGTCAAAACGCCGTCGTTATGTACAAAACGCAGCTCAGCGGAAGAAGGATCTAGAAGACCTTCGTGGAACAACTTCGGGATGAAGCTGCTGAGTTGATTCGACAAAGAGTACAAGACAGCAGCTGAGCAAGAACAACTTCCAGACAAAGTGTTTCCACTTTGGGTAAAGTTCAGAAGGCACAGAATGTTGTCTAGTTGACCTTACCATAAATGGAGAGACATTCTGCCGAGCTGACCAAAAGCTGACCGAGGACAAAAGATACTCAAATCTGATTGGCCGAGAGCTCTGAGCAAGACTAGGTGACAACGATAGGAAGCCGTTTCCCTCCAACGGTTATTTCGAAATTCGAAATGACTGATGCCTCAAACGTCTCTATAAATAGAGCCCTTCAGTTGCTTCATTCAACACAGAACTTGATCAAGCCATTACGCTGACCAAATTTCTACGCAAAGTTCTGCAAGAAAAAGCAAAGCAATCTTACACCAAATTTCATATCTTTTGTGTAAAAGTCTAGAGTGATTATTCAATCATCTAAGGTGTCTTAGCAATCGTTGTTTTGGACAAACACTTATCATTTCTAGAGATTAGAAAGGAGAGGCTGAGTACTCGGTTATAGTACTCAGCGAGAGATTAGGATTGAGTAGAGGTATAGAGGAAGGTACTCTTGTTATACTCAGTTTCTAAGATTGTAAAAGGTTTGATGCTCTACTGTTAAAGAGCTCAGTAGAGAATTCGAAATCTCGGAATGTGTTTGATGACAAGTAGAGAAATTCCGATCAACTTCCGTCCCTGTGGGGGCGTCGTTGGGTTCGACGGGGGGAAGCTCCGATGCCAAAGTCAGTAAGGATGAATAGAAAGGCAAACTGAAATAACAAAGGGTAAAGGATATGAGTGTGTGTGTACCTTGATAGCCTAAGGATGTAGGCTATATATAGCTAGGAAGTTGTAACCTTCGGCAACCAGAAAGTCGCCATTAATGTTCCATTAATGGCGGTTACAAGTTATCCTTAAACTGGCGGTTTAGCTAATTGATAGCTCATTAATGGCCTTTATGGCCGAGTCGGCTTTAGCTGTTACAGTGACGAACCAAGTAGATGAGGAGATTCGCCTTATAGGTTCGCCAGCGGATCTCTTTGAGCGGGATCGTGGAGATCCGCCAGCCGGATCTCCTTTGGGGATTAATACGCGGCGTTCTCTAGGTGAATATCCTTTTCGGTCCTCAGGATAATATCTCAATGTTATCAGAAGCCCCCCCAAAGTTCCCTTAAAGTCCTTTAGGGCTTTTGAGCTTCTGGGCATCGTCATGATGACTTGCATTAATGAACACTCTATTCGATGCCAATCGTAGAGTGACACGTGTAAGGGGCGCTCTGTTCAATGAAAGAAAAGATGCCCTCTTCTTCCTTCTCTCTCTCTTCCTCATTCCATCTTCATTTTCATCTGCGCGAAGCTTTTCCCTGGGAATTTCGGAGTTTCAAAGCTTTTCGATTTCATGTAAGTTCATCTTTCTTTACTCGAATTGTTCTGAATGTTTAGGAGTTCTTCATCATCTTCTAGATCAACTTCTGAGCTTTTTAATTCGGCCCCTTCTCCCAAAATAGTAGTTAATTTTAGTTGGACCACTTCATCATCGGAGAAGCCATTTTCTTCTGAGGATTCTATTAGCTCTGAGTTAGCTGGGTTGTATAACTCGGCGCGTAATCTCTATCAGACTCGTTTAACCAGAATGTCTCCGGTGCTGCTCCGACCGTTAAGTCTAGGTGTTTTCTGGGGACAATGGCCTCTTCTTCAATTCAACCTAAGAAAAAGAACCCTCGAGCGGAGTCTACTCCGTCTCGTATGAGTGTCGCGGATCTAGCGGATCTGGCGAATCGCTTCCCTTGGATTGATAATTATGAGACTCAGTTAGCCGCAACCCATCAACGACCCTCATGTCCGCCTAGCGGTTTTCTGACCGTATATTGTAGTCATGTAGAGAGAGGGTTCCGACTTCCTCTTCCAAAGATGATGGCGGACATCCTCTCTTACTTTGATATTACTGCCAGCCAACTACACCCCAACGGTTGGTTGGATATCGCTTTAGACTGCTACCTCGCCTCAAATTTAGGAGTGGTATATACGGGTCGTGTCTTTAGAGCTTTCCATAAACCCTCAAAACGGAAATCCGAGTCTTATCTCACTTTCTCCAAATTCGGAGTGTATTCGCCATTCAGTGACAAAATGTCCAATGTCCATTGATGGGATGAGAAATTCTTCTACGTGAAGATAAAAGAGGGCGAATCACTGGGTTTTCCCTCGTTTTGGAATCCCAAACCTTTACACATGACAGGCGATATGCGAATATTGACCGATAGCGATGAAGTGGTGGCGGAGCTCATGAAGAAGGTCAAGGCGGATGCATGGACATACGCGGACGCTTTAGCCTTCATGATGAGTGATATTCCGTTGATTCGCCGAGAGGGGGAGCAGTTCATTTACTCCAAGATTGCGCAATTTGACCAAGGTAACTTTTATTTCTTCTTGAACTTTAATTACTTTATTGTTTTCTTTGGAGGGGTTTATCTAAGGCCAATCACGCTATTGCAGAGAAGCGTAGGAAGTTTCTAGAGGCTGAGGTGCGTAGGAAAGATCAATCGGCGAATCCTCAAAAGGATGACGGGAAGCGTCCCGCTGGAGTAGTGATTGAGCCGCCACTAAAAAGGAGGAAGCCTATAGTTACTAGAGGCCCTAAGCTTATGGCGGATGCTATAAGGTCCGCAATGCCTGTAGGGGAGATGGAATAGGTTAGTTGCCTTTTATTTTTATCCATTCATTAAGTTTTGGATCTGAGTTTTGATCCTTGAATATTTGTGCAGAGGGCGAAGCCTGATCTGGGCGGATATTGGTCCGCTAAGTATGGCGCCCAAGGATCTTTAGAGAATGAGTCCGTTATAAACGACCTAGATGAGGCTCTGGGCCAGTTGGGCGAAGTGCAAAGGAATCAGAACCAGATCCCCGGTTCCACTCATGCTCAAAAGGGGAAAACGGAGCTTCTCACGGTAAGCCCCCCGGCTAAAAAGGATTTCTTTTTGTAGACAACGTTGTTCCTTTGCTCTTTTCTTTTGACGAAATTGTTTGTCTGTGATAGATGTATACTCGCATACGTGCTATGGAGGCTGAGCTCCTTCAAGGCGTGGCGGATAAAGCTACCATTGAAAAGTTGGAGAAAGAGGTAGCGGATGCCAATACGAACCTCACCTCTGCCAATGCAAACATTGCTTCAGCCGTGTCCACCTTGGCTCTTAAAGATGCAGAGATCAAGAAGCTAAAGGACAAGATCGTGACAGACGCTAAGAACTATGAGGTGGCTATAGGAGAGGCAGAGTATACGGCTGGTGAGCAAGCTTTCTATTATGGCGAACTGCTCATGGCGTACATCTCCCTAGCACATCCCGAGATTGATTTCACAGACCCGCAGTTTGCCGTCCCAGACCCAAATGATGTAGCCAAATATAACAAAATGCCAGACGCTAAGGACTACCTCCGTGACTACGTTCGGAGATGGATGAAGGGACCCATGGAAGAAAGTAAACCCCCTACTAATGTCGAACTAGTGGAGCTTGAGGAAGTGCCCCCCAAGGCGGGTGAAGAACCAATCAACGATAACGCCCTTCCTCTTGGTCCCACATCTTCCATGGAAAAGGAGGTACCCTTGGTAGGCGTATCTGAGGCTGTGGAGAAGGAGGCTTCTCAAGCAAGTGCCGCAAGCGAGAAGAGTACAAAGGAGGATGCTCCCATTATTACTTAGTTGTTTTACTTTTGACTTGTAAAAAATCTTTAAGTACAATCTGTTTAATCATTTATGGCAGCTATTTATTTTACTGTTACGTTTGCGTAAGTAAATATATAGGCATTTAGGATTTATTTTGGAGTAGGTGGCCAGCCATACTCCATTGCGGGAACCTTTGTGAAGGTTAGAAGCTGTTTTATTCCATTGAAGGAAGTAAAGCTGCCTAGCGGATCAATTTGCTACCTGTCTTTGAGGTGATGTGATCCGCCCGTAGGACTTGTGAATCCTTTTTTGGGAAGGATGTAAGTGAGTGTAAAGACCTTGCGTCCAAGGATCGTTTTAACTCTATCTAAAATGGGGATCATCTCAGAGATGGATCCACTCATGAGATCGATTCTCCTATGTCTGAGGAGAAAAAAGTAGCTACGAGATAGCAATACTTTTTAATGCGGAGCATTGGATGCCCCCCTTCTTTTTAAGACTGGAATATTAATATTGCTGCAAGAAAAACCTTAAAAAGAACATAGAGAATGGAATAATATTTGTTTATTGATAGGAGAAATGCTTTATTACAGTAAACAGGTCTTATATGTGAGCCTCGTTAAAACCTTTAATAAGAAAAACCACATGGGAAAAAGCTTACTAAAGGAAAAAGAGTACTCAAGACCGTATGTACACTTTATTTCCTGACCAGATATTTGCGGAGATTTTGGAGGTTCCAGGTGCGTGGCAATGTGTTCCCCTCCATGTCTTGGATTTTAAATGTGGCGAATCCAATCTTGTCCACTATTTGATACGGACTCGTCCAGGTGAGCCCTAGCTTGCCCTTCCCCTCTCGAGACTGGATTTTGTCAGCTTTGCAGAGCACAAGATCACCAACATTTAGGTCCACAAGCTTGGAATTTTTGTCATGGTAAGCGGTGATCCGCTGCTTGTATGCCGCCATACGTACGTAGGCCTCATCTCTTCGATCTTCCACTTGATCAAGACTCTCCCTTAACCTGTCACCGTTGTCCTCCTCACAATAGAAAGCAACTCTGTCACTTGGAACCTGTATCTCAATCGGGATCACGGCCTCTACACCATGAGAGAGGGCGAACGGTGTTTCTCCTGTGGCTGTTCTAGGAGTTGTGCGATAGGCCCATAAGACGCTTGTTAACTGATCCGCCCATTTTTTATCATGCTCCCCTAATCTCTTCTTTATGCCTTTTATGATCGTCCGATTCGTAACTTCAGTCATTCCGTTGGATTGGGGATAGTAAATGGAGGCGAATCTGTTTAGAATGCCCAATTTCTCACAAAAAGTTTTGAACTCACCACAGTTGAACTGTGTTCCATTATCGGTGATGATGGTGTGGGGGACGCCATATCTTCCCACGATGTTTTCCTTGACAAATTCCACCATTCGTTCAGCAGTGATGGAGGAAATAGCTTCGACTTCTACCCACTTGGTGAAGTGATCTACTGCTACTACCACGTACTTCCTCTGCCGGCGGGTAGGAGGGAATGGCCCTACAATGTCAATCCCCCAGAGGGCGAATGGCCGCCCTTCTATGATGGGTCTCTGGAGATTTTTGGCAGCATGTGATTCATTCGCATGAATCTGACAATTATGGCAAGTTTCCACCAACTTTTGCGCATCAAGTTCGGCCGTTGGCCAATAAAATCCTGCTAACCTGGATTTCTTCAAGATTGAGGCGGATGCTTCATGGGCTCCACACGATCCCTCGTGTAGCTCCTTGAGGACTTGTCGTCCTTATTCTGGCAGGATGCATTTTAACCAAGGATGACTAAAAGATTTTCTATAGAGGCCATCGTTGATTATGGAGAAATAAGCCGCTTTTCTGACGATCCGCCGTGCCTCTTCCTTATCCTCAGGTAGAGTTCCACCCAGCAGATATTGGTGAATGGCTGATCTCCAATCATCTTCTACTATTGTGAGCAGGGATACTTCTTCCGAGGCGAAGGCTGGAGCTATTTTAACTTCAAAGGGACATTGGGGGTCCGTCCAGTTCTCCTCACTAGAGGCCATTTTGGCTAAATGATCCGCCTCAGTGTTGGATCCCCGGGGGACATGAATTAGTTCCCATTTAGTTTCTTTAGCCTCAAGGTGATCTAGCAATTTTTTGACTTCTGCTACGTATTTGGCCAAAACATCATCTTTTACCTCGTAATTCTTGATCACCTGATTGACCATTAACTTGGAGTCACTGTAGATCACAATCCGCTCGGGGGTGATTTCTTTTAGTAGACGCAATCCCAATACTAGAGCTTCATACTCAGCGGTATTATTAGTTGCATGAAAATTCAATTTTGCTGCGTATCGTAACTTTATGTATTGGGGACCCTTGATCACAACGCCTATGCCAACTCCATCCGCCGAGGAGGCACCATCGGTGTACATTGTCCACTCTTCCACTTGAGATTTGGGACGATCTATCCCTTCTTCGGTGAATTCATGGACAAAGTCTGCCAAGACCTGACTCTTCAAAGCTGACTTGCTTTCATATCTCACATCGAATTCACCAAGGCGAATTGCCCATTCCATCAACCTTCCAGAAGTGTCCGGCTTCTGCAACACCTTTCTCATTGGTATATTCGTTCGAACTACAACAGTATGAGCCTGAAAATATGGCCTAAGGCGGATTGCTGTGGTGACAACAGCCAGCGCCATTTTATCAAGCTTAGAATACCGAGTTTCGGCATCTTTTAAAACCTTGCTCACATGATAAATCGGAAATTGTTGGCCATCTTCCTCTCGTATCATGACTGTGCACACAGCTTTATCCGTAACCGATATGTACATGTAAAGGTCCTCACCTTTCATCGGCCGACTCATCATGGGTGGCTCCGTGAGAAACCGTTTGATCCCTTCAAAGGCCTTTTCACAATCCTCGTTCCATTCGAACGACTTTTGCTTCTTGATGACTTCATAAAAGGGCTGACATCTGCGCGCTGAGCAGGAGATAAACCTGCCCAAGGCTACGATCCGCCCATTAAGGCGTTGCACTTCCCTGATGTTCCGTGGTGCTTGCATTTCTAGGATAGCCTTAACCTTGTCAGGATTTGGGCTAACTCCTTTCTCGCTGATCATGAACCCTAAGAATTTTCCACATGTTGCACCAAAAGTACACTTCTCCGGGTTCAGCTTAATATTGTGGCGTTGGAGTACGTCCAGTACCTCCTTCACATCATCTGCATGCCTTTCTACGGTTGTGCTTTTAATGATCATGTCATCCACATAGACTGAGTAGTTATCACCCTTGCTTTCCGCGAATATTTTGTTCATCATCCGCTGATAAGTGGCTCCTGCGTTCTTAAGCCCAAAGGGCATGACTTTAAAGCAATAAGTGGCTTGGTGAGTCACGAACGAGGTTTTGATTCTATCTGAAGGCTCCATGGGAATTTGATGATAACTTGACTTCACGTCTGTAAAGGAGTACATAGCATGCCCATCAGTTCCGTCCACGAGTATGTCAATACATGGCAAAGGGTAATTGTCTTTGGGACAAGCCTTGTTAAGATCTGTAAAGTCGATACACATGCGGTAGGATCCGCCTGCTTTCTTCACCAGAACGACGTTCGCCAACCATTGAGTATATAGTACCTCCTCAATGGCGTCCACCCGTTGGAGCTTGGTGATCTCTTCTTCTATCACCTTCTGTCTTTCAGGCCCATGGTTTCTTCGCTTCTGAGCTATGGGAATTGCATCTTTGTCAATGTTGAGCTTGTGAGTGATCACGTCTGGACTGATCCCGGGAAGGATCTCATCCCTCCATGCAAAGACATCCTCCGCTTCATGGAGTACCTTGGTGATTGCGTCTTTAATTTCGCCCTTGAGCCCTTTAGCCATCCGCACCTGTTTTTCATCCGCCATTAGGTACATTTCTGTCTCGCCCAAGGCCATTGTGACGAGCTCCTCCTCATCCTCTTCTTTAGATTGTGGGCGAATCATTAGTGATGCCGAATACGTCTCCTGAGCCACTTTTTGGCTCCCTCTGATCATTACACCTCCCTTGGCCGTGGGGATGTAAAGCGTTAAGTGGCGTATGGAGATAAGGGCTGCAGCTTCGGAGATAAAGGGCCGACCGAGAATGATATTATAAGCTAACTGATCATCCAAGACAGAAAATTCCAAATCCCCTTTCCAAACCTGATCATCATCGGCTAACTCGCAATCCAGAGTGACTTGGCCTTTTGTTTGGATGGTGTGTCCTGTCACTCCTAGAATATCTACCACGGTTGGCTCCACTTGGATCGGATCAATCATGAGTTTGGCGAAAGCTCCTCTGGTGATGACATTGCACGAACTCCCAGTATCAATCATCACTCTTTTCATCTCCCATCCTTCTACCATCATAGTAACGACCAATGCATCCGCATGGGGATAGATTTCAGGACCTACATCGGCAAAGGGGCGATTTAATGATGCCCTGTCAAGAGTGATGGTTTTTGCCTTTTTCAGCATTGGTTGATATCCAGGTCCGCCTGCTATGACATTAATGGTACCCTTTCCCTTCTTCTTTGGGTCTTCTCTGGATCTATTGCCATCTCCCTTCTTGCCATCATTTTGGATGAACCGATCCAATTTGCCTCTCTTAATGAGACGCTCGATTTCCCGAGCTAACTCCCAACACGCATCGGTGTCATGGCCATTTTTCCTGTGATATTTACAATAATTTTTAGGATTTTTACCAGTATTGGTGTATTCCCCCCCTTTTGGTTCGGGGTATGAAATGCTCCGTTTGTGTTGACTGTTCTCGATCCACATAAGCACTTCACTTTTAGAAGCATTGAGAGGCGTGAAAGAGGTGACAAATGCCGATTTGTTCTTAGAACCTTTTCGCCGACCTCTAGAGGAGGAATCTTGGTGCTTGTCCTTTTCTCTATCTCGATGGCGAGAATCGCCTTTGGCCCTTCTAGGTGGAGATAGAGATTCGCGTCGAATGTCATCCACCTCCATAAAGTCCTTGCATCGCTCTATTAGTTCTGCCATGCTGGTAGGTTTCTTAGGAATTAGATCCTCTTGTAAACTTTTACAAGTGGTATTTTTTACCAGAGATTCCACTGCCATGGAGATATCTACATCCACAATTTGTATACACAATTTGTTGAAGGAGTTTATATAATCTCGAAGGGATTCATTCGCCTTCTGCTTTAATTCAAAGAGCTTCCTGGATTTGACCACTGGAGGGATACAGCCAGCGAATTTAGCGCAAAACTCTCTGCTTAGTTGGTCCCAACTATCAATCGAGCCGGGAGGCAGTGATTGGAACCAGCCATAAGAGGGACCTCCTAACGTGGTGACAAACATTTTGCATAGCACTGGCTCGGTTGCACGATTGAGGCGAAGCAATATTCGGTATTTTCTGACATGTGCCTCCGGGTTGTCAGCACCTGTGTATATAGCGAGATTAGGTATTTTAAAATGCCTATCCGTCTCCTCTGCTTCAATCCAAGCCATGAAGGGCGAATCCCGATTGGCGAATGGGTTATGCCTGGCATTCTCCTCATTCATACGGAGCACCGCTGCTCGAACTCTGTCGTCAAAATTCTCCGGATCCGCCCTTGGGCGACCCCTCCGTGGAGATCTGCTTGGAGAAGATGACGAACTGGATCCTGAAGACGGATCCGAGGGTGATCGTCCGCCACGTCCGCCTCCACCTCCATGCCCGCCTCCACCTCCATCTTCACCTCCTCTGCCTGGGGGAGCCTGACTGTTATCTCCTCCAGCGCCTCCTGAGGGAATATGCTCATCATTTCTCTGGTGTGGTGGCGGTGGTGGCAGCCCACTTGGATGTGGTGTGACTACTGGCCTTTTACTCTACCTACGTCCAGTAGATGGGGGTGACCTGACTCTACGGGAAGATCTCGGTTCTCGGGGCGAAGGTGATTCAGACCGCCTACCTTTCTCCTTTCTACGCTTCTTATGTTTTCGCCCTTCCGATCCACCCAAGGAGAGGTTTGGCCATGACCGCCTTGGGATATCTGATCCGCCCAGATCAATCCTCTGGCTAGTGGATCCGCCCACCAGAGTTTGAGTGGTTCTTTGACTCCCTCCTGCGCCAGCAGGAAATAACTCTCGATTGATTGGTCGTTCTCCTAACGCCGTCGTGGTGGTTACCATGGATTCCGTATTATGGGCTTGGAGAAATGAAGAATTGTGGGCGTTTGGTCCTAGAGTCATCTGGGGCCAGGAAGATATTGTCGATGAAGGCGGCAAACTCCAAAACGGGGGAATGGTCATGAATGACCGTAGGCGATCACCTGTTTCAGGGCCAAACTTTTCCCCTATAGCTTCTGCACACATGTTAATGAATGCGTTCGGGGGCATACTACTTTCAGCTTGTGTTGGGGGAGCATTAGAATCAGTGCGACCAGCACTAGTTATTAGTGGTGTTTCAACCCCTGAGGAGGGGTTATGATCTCCATTTGTCATTTTTCTTCTAACTGTGAATGAAAACCCTTTATTTGTTTAAGGGCTCCACGTTCACCGCACCAATTGATGACAAGTAGAGAAATTCCGATCAACTTCCGTCCCTGTGGGGGCGTCGTTGGGTTCGACGGGGGGAAGCTCCGATGCCAAAGTCAGTAAGGATGAATAGAAAGGCAAACTGAAATGACAAAGGGTAAAGGATATGAGTGTGTGTGTGTACCTTGATAGCCTAAGGATGTAGGCTATATATAGCTAGGAAGTTGTAACCTTCGGCAACCAGAAAGTCGCCATTAATGTTCCATTAATGGCGGTTACAAGTTATCCTTAAACTGGCGGTTTAGCTAATTGATAGCTCATTAATGGCCTTTATGGCCGAGTCGGCTTTAGCTGTTACAGTGACGAACCAAGTAGATGAGGAGATTCGCCTTATAGGTTCGCCAGCGGATCTCTTTGAGCGGGATCGTGGAGATCCGCCAGCCGGATCTCCTTTGGGGATTAATACGCGGCGTTCTCTAGGTGAATATCCCTTTCGGTCCTCAGGATAATATCTCAATGTTATCAGTGTTCCGGGGACAGGACGTAGGCTTGGAGGCCGAACCTGGATAAATCTGATGAGTAACATATTTCTAACCTTAAACTCCTTTATATATTTATTGCTTGCTTAAACAAAAACTGACCAAGTAAAGAGGTCAAGCTGAGTTGTGCGTATTGAATATCTGAGCTCAGGAATAGACTCTAAGTGCTATCTCCTGACTCAAGTAAAGAAACTGACCTAGTCACCAGTTGACTAAGCCAGTATCTTGCTATTCACTCAGCGCCGCTGTTAAAACCTTTTTTTTCACGAAAAAGAAGTCTGCCCTAACAAAAAATTTTAAATAGTTCCTAACCCCCCCTTGGAACTATACTTGTAACGTTATAAGGGACCAACACTTAGATCCTAAAAAATCATTGGGATCTAACATGTTTAACATAAACATCTCTCTTGACTGGTTTGGTGAGGGGATCTGCCACCAAGTCATGAGTAGATATATACTTCACATTAACTTCTTTGCGTGCAATTAAGTCCCTAACAAAATGATACTTAATCTCTATGTGCTTTGATTTGATGTGGAACCTCTGGTCCTTAGCGAAAGTTATAGCAGATTGACTGTCACTGTTAACTATGACTTGGGTTTGACAATTGGTTACATTCAAGTTGTTTAGGAACCGATTCAGCCAAACAGCCTCTTGAACTGCTGATGAATATGATACGTATTCAGCTTCCATGGTGGACAGGGCTACACAAGTTTGTTTCTTGCTACTCCAGGAAATCACGCCATTTCCTAGCAAGAACACATAGCCTGACGTGGACTTTCTTTCGTCCAAGTCTCCTGCCCAATCAGCATCCTTGTATCCTCTCAAATTTAGGTCTTTACCTTGATAGTATAGAGAATGATCTGCTGTTCCTTTGAGGTACCTCAGTATCCTCTTCACAGCTGCCCAATGTGCTAGTCCTGGGTTGGACTGATATCTACTCACCATCCCAACGGCATGACAGATATCAGGTCTTGTACATAACATGGCGTACATTAGACTACCTACGACACTTGCATATGGAACTTTTTCCATCCTTTTCTTTTCGTTTGGATTCTTTAGACACATTTTGGTACTTAGGGTGATGTCCTTAGTCATCGGGCTATCTACAGGCCTACTTCCACGCATACCGAAACGATCAATGACTTTGTTAACATAAGTCTCTTGAGACATTGCTAATAGTTTCTTTGATCGATCCCTTGAAATCTTAACCCCAAGTATGTATGCGGCTTCGTCCATATCTTTCATTTCAAAACTTGAGTTTAGCCAAGCTTTGATTTGGTTTAAAAATTCTATGTCATTTCTTGCTATCAGCATGTCATCTACATACAGAGATAAAATGACAAAATTTCTACCCGACCGTTTCTTGTAGACACAATGGTCCTCTTCAAGCATCTTGAAGCCATTCGAAATCATTTGATTGTGAAAACGAAGGTACCATTGCCTAGAGGACTGTTTAAGGCCATAAATTAACTTTTTCAATTTGCAGACCTTATGCTCGGAGCCTTTTACCACGAAGCCCTCTGGCTGTGATATATAGATCTCTTCGCTCAATTCTCCATTGAGAAAAGCAGTCTTAACATCCATCTGATGTAGCTCTAGGTCTAAACTTGCTACAATAGCTAAGATTAGTCTAGTAGATGTAAACCTTACAACAGGTGAGAATGTCTCCTCGAAGTCTATTCCTTCCTATTGTGTATAGCCTTTAGCGACAAGGCGAGCTTTGTACCTTTCGATACTATTGTCAGCCCTTCGCTTCACTTTGAGAACCCATCTACTCCTAACAGCTTTTCTACCCTTTGGCAGATCAACTAGTTCCCAAACATGGTTGGATCTCATAGAATCTAGTTCCTCTTGCATTGCTATAGTCCATTTGTCTTTTTCCGGAGAAGTGAAAGCTTCTTTAGCATTTCTAGGTTCCACGTCATCATTTGGAGTTACTAAAAGAGCTGTGCATTCGATACCAAATCGTCGACTATCACTCTTTGCCTTTTAGTACGGCGCAATTCTGAGTTTTGATAAACTTCTCTCATGTATTCATCATAACCCGGAATCCTATCTCTTAGACTTTGTCCCAAATTCTCACAAGAATCAGGAATCAAACTCCCACTTAAATAAGGATCTGTCACATTCGAAACATTTTGAGGTTCGAAACTTTGACCTTGTTCTTGTTCCTGGTAGTGATCGGTATCATTACCTTGATCCTCAAAATTCCTCCCACTCGAATGGAGAGGTCCGTTTGAATCTAGTTCCTCAAATAGAGTGAGATCAGTGTCAGCTTCTCCTAGCTTAGGAAACTCATTTTCTAAGAAGACGACGTCTCGTGATTCAAATTCTGTCACTCGGCCTTCACTATTTTCTCCCATTAGGACATATCCATTTGATACGTCAAGGTATCTTATAAAGACACACTTTCTACCTCTTGGGCCTAATTTCCCAAATTTGATTAAGGTATCATGGGCAAAAACAGTACAACCCCAAGGTCTGAGCATACTCAAATCGGGTTTTCTACCAGTCCACAACTCATAAGGAGTGGAAGTGACAGTCTTGGAGGGCACTCGGTTTAGAACATATGTAGCTGTGAGCAAAGCATCTCCCCAATAGGAAATAAGCAAGTTTGCTTCAGCCATCATAGATCGAACCATATTAAGGAGAGTTCTATTTCTCCTCTCAGCAACACCATTTTGTTGCGAAGTGTATGGGATAGACAACTGATGCTCTATCCCTTTCTTATCACACAAAGCTTTGAATTCATCTGAAAGATATTCTCGACATCAGTCAGTTCTCAAAACTTTGATCTTCTTGTCTAGTTGATTTTCAACAAGGTTCATAAACTTTCTGAAACAACTCAAAGCTTCAGACTTGTGAAACATCAAGTAGATGTGACCATACCTTGTATAGCCATCTATGAAGGTGATGAAGTAGTAGGCCCCATGCCTAGCCCTCACATTCATTAGACCACAGACATCAGAATGAATTAATTGCAGAGGAAATTCTGCCCTAGTACCCTTCCCGAATGATTCTCTATGCATTTTTCCTTTAAGACATGGTTCACATGGAGGTAATTCAACTTTTCTTAAACTACCTAGTAAGCTCTCTTTGGCTAAATGATTCATGCGATCTTGGCCAATGTGATTTAACCTAGCATGACATAAACTAACATCTTTATCCACAGAAGAAGAAGTAGTAACAGAAAAATTATTGGATTCATATAATTCAACATCCAAAATAGTCAAACCATTCAGTACATATCCTGAACCATAAAATTCATTATCCAAACTTAAATGCAAACTGTTATTAGTAAAAAGAAAGGCAAATCCAATTCTTAACAAAGAGTTCACAGAAATAAGGTTTCTCCGAATATTCGGAGCATAGAGAACATCTTGTAGGAGGAGAGTTTGACCACCACGTAGACTCAATCTACATGTGCCAATCCCTTCGACTGCAACTCTCAAGTTTTCTCCCACATAGATCCATCTTGAACCGACTGGAATTCGTCGAAACTCGACAAAGGTCTCTCTTTCCTTAGTCACATGGTTCGTTGCACCTGAATCAACAACCCACAAAGGATCATGTTCAGCTATAAGAACAATGCTAGATACATTTATTTCACTCACACATGAGTTAGTGTAGTGTACCTTAGGAACTTTGCAATCATTTGCATAGTGTCCTTTTTCGTGACAGTTGAAACATTTCACACGTGAAAGCTTCGATTTCTTTATGTTATTTGTTCTCTTACCCTTTCTATTTTCTGTATTCACAGGCTCTTTGGCTTGCTCTTTGCCCTGGCCATAGAAGCGCTTACGCTTTTACCTTGGAGGATTGGAACGCCTCCCACTTGAGTTGGCTCCCACATAATGGTCTTCAGCATTGATCTTAATCGATGCTAAGCGATCCTCCTCTAGCTCAAGGTGGTGACAAACAGCATCGAAGGTTTGAATTGCTTCGGTGTGGGTTAGGTGCACCTTCATGTGCTCCCAACTGTTTGGCAAAGAGCGGATGACAGCTTGCACTTTCTGCTCATTGGTCAACTGATGACCTGCTTCATTCAGCTCACTGATCATGTTGGACATTTCTCTTAAATGCTTTTTCATTGTATGATCAGGCCTCTTTTTGTAAGTGTCAAACTTAATTGTCAATGAGCAGAGCCTAGTTAGAGACACACCTCCGAATTTCTCCTTCAAGGCATCCCATAGGCCCTTGGCTGACTCAATCTTACAGAATTACCTAGTGAACTCATCATCCATGGCACTCATCATGATGATGCGGGCAGTGGAATCCTTTTTCTTCCATGCCGTATAATCTCGGCGAAGCTAAGCAGTTGCACCATCCTCAAGTTCGGTCATAACCGTATCCAAGTGAGCAAGCACATCTTGCTCTTCAAGCACATACTTTATTTTTATTGACCAAACCTCATGTTGGGGTTTAGTGTCCTATAGACAATTGTTGCAGGATACAAACTTAATGTAAGTGAATTGTTCTTTATATCATTTGTTTTAATGAGATATATGTTTTATAACTATATATAAAGGCAATCCCTTTTAAGCACTAAATAAAGTCTAATAAAAGGAAATCCGTAAGTTTGTTTAAAGTGATTATAAAGTGTTCATACAAGCATGAAGTGAGACAAAACTTTATAATAAACTAATAAACTTAAAACCACCCCAAGTCAAGTGATATGTTTATGATTGATATATCACTGTTGAGACTTGTATGTAACAATGTCTTCTGTCCGACAGAAAGCTGATCTCACAAGCTTCATATATATAGATATCTAGACAGTTACATAGATCCGATGAAACGTCGTTCATTAGGATTGGGGATCCGATTTGAGATAACAGGATGGGTAGATTCATCCTTGTCACCTGTTCATCTCATTGGTATTAATAGGTATAACTAATCCTCAGACTCAAAGGAATGTTAATTGGTCATCCTGAATTACTGAATGTGAGACTTTGATCCTGCGGTCCCACGATCCTTAACAGAGATGACTCTGGGGTGTGAACTGCAAAGGTTGGGTGTCACAGGAGGTAATGTCAGGGTAGTTATACATTGGATTGAGCATTTATCACTCCCGATTAATGGGAGATACATCCAAGGATCGCTTGTGGAAGACTCGACTCTAAATCCTTGCAAGGTGATAGCTTAAGAGTAAGAAATACAGATTTCACTTAACCTATCTATCTGAGTTGACTCGGCCTATACAAGTAAAATGAACGTCTCGCTATATGTGACTTGACATCACCCATAGTCATAAGATTCAGTTCAAGGATGTAGTTGATAAAGGATCAAATTATACTGTAACTAATACGGAAGGGTTAACGACAGAATCAACCTGTCTTCTTAACGGACTCTGGGGGAATGATTACAGACTTGCCAATAACATACTCAGTACATCATTCCGTTATGCAAGGATTAAATATAATTCTTGAAGAAATTAATTTAATAGTTGCATACGGCCAGAAGTAGTAAGAACCTAATGGATCACACATAAGACTTGGAACCAAAAGAGAGATGGATGTCATTAATAGATGGAAGCCCAATTGAGCCCAGTAAGGCTCATTTAAATAGAGGGGGGCCGAAATTTATATATAATAAATAAGGAATTATTTTAATTCCATTAATCCTAATTTGATTAGGTTTATGAATTAAATTAATTAAGAGATAATTAAGTTAGGAGTTTTAATTAGATTAATATACTCCTATTATTATCCAATTAGATTATTTATTATTATCCTAGATATATTAGATGTATTATAAGATAATAATTGGGAATCCTATTCCGAATTGAATTCCTATTAAGTAACTTATTCCTATCTAACTAGGGTTTAGATACAAGTTATTATATATACCCTCCTACTACATGAATATCGACTAAGCCTAACCCCTCCCCTCATTGTGATTTTCGAAACATACAATTAGAGAGAGAAAGTGAATTCGCATCCCCTAGTTCGTGGATAAGAATTCATACGGCTTCCATCGATCGATTAATTTCATCTATCTTTCTTTCTCTTTGATCTTGTGTTGGTTAATTAGAGGCAATCTATTTTGGTTGCATCTCATACGGTTGATTCTAACTTAACCTCACCGTGTTATACTTCGTGCTTGGGAACTCGGAGAAGAATTGTGGGCGCTTCTTTAACAACGGTAGATTGTTCTTCAAAAGGTATTTCTTCTTATCCCTCTTTATATGAAATAATGATTAACGGATCATATGGTTAAAAGGAAGTAGGCTAAAATTTTATATTTCCGCTGCTATACCTTAGCCTTAATTTCCTTCACCTCATAGTTATCCCCATTTAATTTCAGGTCTTTGTTGAGTTCAGCAACTATAGACTTTCTAGTTGTTGCCATTGATGACTGATCTACAATGGTATTGCACGACTTAGTAAGAAGTTATTAAAGGTTCAATACACGCATTAATTCTCTAGACAACTTATATCTAATCAATCAAATTTTCATTCTAAATTTCGATTCAAAAATGAGACCGAAGTGGCTCAAATTACCCTTTACACTTTAGTATTAGATCCAACTAATTAGATACATTAATGCTTAGAGAATTTTGTTACTCACAAGTAACGATTTTGCAACTTATTACAAAAATATGGTTGTTGTAAGGAATTAAGATGACTTTTGATTTATTATTTCAATCTTAATGTTCACTAATCTTAACTACTAAGGTCGAAGATAATCATTAAATCAATAATAACTAATCACTGATTTAATAAATCGCAATTAAATGTTCACATAAAATTATTCAAGCTCATCAATTCCAATCCAACGTACCAAAAATTATCCAATCAAAATCGAATAATAATTAAATTAGGATCCCAATGGTTATCCAAACATATTTGAATAATCACACCATAAATAAAAATAAAAAAATATCCAAACATATTTGAATTTTTTTTTATTAAAAATCCATTAGAAAACAAAAATTCCAATAGAAATCCTAACAAAAATTATAACACTGGAATAATAAACCCCAAAGAAAAAAAATTTGTTCCAAAAATTAAATCCACAACCACACCAAAAACAAAAATGGTTCATTTAACCAATATAAAAATCTTCCATCTCTTCCATGTAGGGAATTTCTCCTACACGGAACGGGCGAGGGAAGGAACGAATCACAGATCTCCTTAACATTTCAGACATCTCCCCGAAAACCCTCCTGTATTGGACAGACCTAAGTTGTCTCCCGGACCTCAGTCTCACTCCATCATCACTTAAAGGTAAGGTGACATTCAGCTCATCTAGCTCATTTAAGAACAATAACACGGAATGTTCATAATTCAAGCCAGAACTGTTAAAGCTATGCAAATATAGCCTATGGAGTCTTGGAGAGGACTTTAGGATTTCAAGAAGGTCGGAGAATAATATTATTTGATCATGATCTCCGTCAAAATCTCCCATAAGGATGAGGCACTACATAAGGTCCTGTACCTCGATCAGGTGACGCACAATAGCATCTGCATCATCCCATCACACTTCCTTAGACATTATGCATTTCAAAAGTCTAATGCGAAATATCTCCCTGATAGCCACTTGATTGTCCGTTACAGGCTCCACTGGGGTGAATCTAATGATTGCCATGACTATCCAAAAACAAAGAAACACCAGAAAAGGTTAGTGCCACATGCATAGACCTTTTCTCAATCAAAACATATCTCGATTGTCATAGTGGTAGGGACCTCCTTAAATCTGATTTAAAATCATTTATAACACATAAACAATTTTATAAAATATTTTTAGAGAGTTTATAAAACATTTATAACACATTTAAAAATATTTAATATACCCTAATTAAAAGAGATTGTATAAACTGCTCATCCAAAAATTTTGAAAAAATACCCAAAAATTCAGAAACGCGTTTCTGTAAAAAACGGGAAATAATTGGTCACGGGAAGAGGCCCCACGCGCCCACACGCGCCTGGCGCGTGTGGAGGGGCCTCTGCCACATGGCGTGCGCTGGATGGTCCAGCTGGCGCCTGTCGCGTGGCGGGCTGGGGGGAGACACGCGTTTTCTCCCCCCCTAGGTGGCGCGTGAAGGCCACGAGCCGCCTTCCCGGCCGATTTTGGCGACGAAAAATATATGGAACCTAGGGTTTTCGGGGTCTCTGGACTCGATGGTGTGGTCGGTTTTTCGATTTGACGAGTGGAACGAAAAATCAGAAGATAACAGAAACCTAAAACGGGTTTAATTGAGTAACGTTTAAATCGAACCCTAATTCAATTTAATCACGCAATCAATCAATTCCAGTGTATAAACATAAAAAATAATAACAATGAATTATTTTTAATCTTTCAAAAAAGATTCAAACGCAAACGGATTCGCGGTAAAGACGGAATACTAGATCCAATGGCTCTGATACCAATGTTGGGATAAGCATATATTCACAATATATATATTACGGGTTTACGGGTTACCTCTTGTAGCGCAGATCCCGTTCTTGATTTGTAGCGGAAGGATTTTGGATCAATCACCCGATCTAGTATCACCGGTCAAGCCTTCAACCACGCCAATAGAATTGGGAGAGGAAGACAATTGGTTCATGAACTAAAGCGACGACGAATCCCAAAAATGGAGAGAGGGGCGGCGGCTTAGGGAAAAAGAGGAGAGAAAAAATTCTCTGGAGATCCTGTATCTCAAAACCTAATTTCTGACTCTCTTTTAATTCTCTTGGAATTATGATAGATTATGGTTTCTATTTATACTGAATAAATAGATCACCTAACCCTTATTCTTATTGGGTTTGGGACCGTTCCATTTCGGGCGGGCCTAATTGGATCCATATCCAATTAATTCCAACATAAACAATTGAGGGCGAGCCTTGACGTAACGGTAAACGTTGTTGTCGTGTGATCAAGAGGTCATGGGTTTGAGTCTCAGGAGCGGCCACTTGCCAAATAAATTGGCAGGGGAAGGCTTGCCCCTAGTACACCCTTGTGGTGGGACACCTCCCCGGACCCTTGCTCAGTGGGGATGCGTAGTGCACCGGGCTGCCCTTTATTATTATAAATATTATAATTATTAGCATTATAATTAAATAATATACATGAAGTATCAAATATGTATTAAAATGTGTTAAAAACAATAAGTTCTAAGGAATTCTAAATATTAAAAAATTACAACAAGTCAATTCGTCCGGTTCCATTCCTCCATGGATCGGTGTGTGATAGATTTAAGAAGGACTGTTCACATGCCCACGTGTGAATTTTTTATATATATATTTTAATTATCATTATTCTAAACAATTATAATTATTATAATTATTAACATTATAATATGTATTAAATATGTATAAAACATGGAAAATGACTAATGATATGTAATTTTGTTCGAAAATATGTTTTATTTACGGTTGTTTATAGTAAAATCAAATGATTTTTAAAAAATCAATTTTTTTGGTGTCGGGACATATGAACAATAGGTGGAGGCATATGAACAATATGCCTCAACATGTGGTGGGACGTGATGTTCATACGCCCGACACCGAAAAATTGATTTTTTAAAAATCATTCGATTTTACTATAAACAACCGTAAATAAAACATATTTTCGAACAAAATTACATATTTTAGTCATTTCCCATGTTTTTTTACCAAATCAGATTAGTTTTTAGAGAGTTTTGAGTTTTTGAGAGGATTTAGGAATTTGAGAGGATTAGAGAATTTGTTGAAATGGCAGTTTCGTCTTTTCATGGAGCTAAGGGTAGGAATTTGTGGCTAGGTTTAATAATCCACTTTACATAATTGTCTTTTCTACTTTTAATTGTACTATTTATTAAGGCTTTCATTTACTACTTCGCTCATAAACCTCCAAACTCTCATGACAAAAATGAACGCCAATTTTTCAAAGGCTCAAGAATTAACATATGCTCAATTTCCAACTAAAATATGTTTAGGATTCAAAAGAAAAACTATGGTGACAAAAGAAAAAATGGGGTGAACCAAATTTACCCTAGGAAATACCTTTTTTTTTCTTGCCTTCCATATCTGTCTTCTCTACTGTTAGAATGATTCAAAATAAATTGATAAAATGTGTCCTATTTTTATGTTATTAGTTTAGTTATTTTAAATTAGTTTGTTTTGAAATTTGGTTAATGAGATTGTATGAGATATATCAGATTTTTCTCTGCTTTAGATATTTGTAAGCCTACATAATGGAAAATTTTAGGGTACTCCTGGAGTAATATTCCCGACCAATAAATTCACGACACATGTATATATAGTTTTGATAAAATAAAGATGTTTTTTTGAAATGTTTTTCTTCCTTCACTTTCTAGTCTAAAATCCCAACATCTACTTCATATAAGTTTGATAACATCGAGATATTTCCTACGGGATCAAATAGGATATTTACCAAAACGACCGCGTATTGAGGCAATCCGGGAAGCAATGGCGTATCGAGTAATCCATCCAAGTGGCGAATCACCTAGATTCCGCCACACGCCATCCGTAGTCAAACCTACGGGAGACCCGCCATCATGCCTCGATCCGCCCGTCGAACGGTTACAGCTGATTCCCAATAAAGGAAACTAATAATCCATTAATGAGCTAACGGTCATACTTGAATGAGATCAGTAACCGCCATTAATGAGGAATTAATTGAGACTCTCTAGTTTCTAGGAGTTATGACTACATGACTATAAATAGCTTGCATCCCAAACTATTGAGGTACACATATTCTCGCTCTAAACCCTACTTTGTCAATACAGTTTATTCACTATACCTATACTGACTTTGGCATCGGAGCTTTCCCCCATCTAACCCAACGACGCCCCTCGCAGGGAAGGAATCCGGTAGAAAGTTCATCACCAGTTACCAATTGGTGCGGTGAACATGGAAGTTCTAATCGAAATGACTCAGTTCACAACCCAAATATGGCAAGTGGTGGGTCTAACCCCTCAACCGGAGCTACAATACCTCCCATACCACCATTAATCAATCCCACTACAAACGCTGGTCGCATTGATCCCAATGCACCAACTGTGCATGACGAAAGGCACATGTCGCCATAATCCTTTTGGGATATTTGCGCAGGTACCATAGGGAGAGAACAAGGACCCATTATGGAAGGTCGATTAAGGGCCTATCTAGTGAACCAGGATGTAGGTGGACCCACGACAGGAACTGTTCCCCCGCTGAATCGTCGTCAACCACCAAGGCCAACCCTGTCGCAATGGCAAAGGCCTATGTTAGACCCAATGCTCATCGGGATTCGTCATTTTTTCTCTCTCAACCTGTGGATTCAATAATCTTTAATCCGGAGCTCGCTAGTAACCTGCCATTAAACCGAAATTTATTTCCTGATATACCAAATAGCACAGTGATGAATCCACCAGAAGGCGGACGTGATGGTCACAGGCATAAGAGACGAACCAGATCACATAGGAAAGGATGATCCAGATCCCGTTCACATCACAGACACAGAACAGGATCCCCCCGGCGTGGAAGGTCGCTTCCACCTACCGAGCTAAGGGAGAATGAACGCCGAGCTGGGTCACCTCGCCAGATCATGCAACATCCGCCACCAAATCGAGGTAACGGGGGACGATCTCCACCAAGGGGACATGGCGACAGTGGAAGAAGTTCGCCATCAGATCCTTCGTCAAAATCCAGCTCCTCTTCCTCGCAGCGAAGCAGGTCTCACAGTAGGAGACGCTTAAGAAGGGGTCAAGGTTCTATTGTGAATCAGATCAGGGCAGAGATACGCAGACAAAACGAGGAGAATGCTAGGCACAATCCGTTTGCCAATTGAGAATCGCCCTTCACAGCGTGGATTGAAGCCGAGGTAAGATTCTGAACATACCAGCCTACTCTGGCGAGGATAATCCCGAAGCTCATGTAAGGAAGTGTCGCATGTTTCTCAGACTTAACCGTGCAAATGAAGCAGTATTATGCCAGATGTTTATCACCACGCTAAAAGGTCCAACGTACGATTGGTTCCAATCCCTCCCCCCATGATCGATAAACAGCTGGGATCAGTTGAGTAGGGAATTTTATGCAAAGTTCGCAGGGTGCATTCCGCCAGTGGTTAAATCGCGAAAACTCTTTGAGTTAAACTAAAAAGAGAATGAATCTCTTCGGGAGTATGTCGAAAATTTCAATAAGTTATGCATTCGCATTGTTGATGTGGATCTCTCCATGGCAGTTGAAGCAGTGGTAAAAAACACAACTTGTAAGAGTTTGCAGGTGGATCTAATCAGAAATAAACCAAAGAATATGGCAGAGCTGATGGAGAAGTGTAAGGACTTCATGGAAGTTGATGACATCCGGAGAGAGTCAGCGTCTCCTCCAAAAAGAGGGAAAGGCAAATCCCGAAGGCGAGATAAGGAAAAATAAAAGCCCTCTGACTCATCCTCTCGAAATAGGCGAAGAGGCTCCAGGAACAAATCGGCATATACGCCAGCACAAGCAGAGCATTTCATACCCCAAACCAAAAGGGGGAGAGTACACCAACACGGGGAGAAACCCCAAGAACTATTGCAAGTACCACAGGAGGAACGGTCATGAAACAGATGCATGCTGGGAGTTGGCTAGGGAGATTGAAAGGCTTATCGAGAGAGGAAAACTGGACAGGTTCGTCCAGAATGACAAGAAAGGAGATGGTGATAAACCCAGAGATGAGCCGAAGAAGAAAGCTAAAAGGGTCATTAATGTTATCGCTGGCGGACCAGGATACCAGCCTACAGTAAAGAAGGCAAAAACCATCGCTCTGGATAGCGCATCACTCAACCGCCCCTTTGCAGATGTTGACCCAGCCATCCCCCCACATGCGGACGCACTTGTCATCACTATGATGGTGGAAGGATGGGAGATGAAGAGAGTGATGATAGACACTGGAAGTTCTTGTAATGTCATTACTAGGGGAGCATTCGCCAAGCTCAAGGTTGATCCTATTCAAATTGAGACCACCATCGTAGACATCCTGGGAGTAATAGGTCATACAATCCAGACAAAGGGACAAGTAACACTGGAATGCGAATTAGCAGATGAAGATTAGGTATGGATGGGAGATCTGGAGTTCTCCATCATGGACGGCCAATTCGCATACAACATCATCTTAGGGCGGCCCTTTATCTCGAAGGTGGCGGCTCTCACATCGATACGCCATTTGACGATGTACATCCCTACTGCCAAAGGAGGCGTAATGATCAAGGGGAAGCAGAAGGTTGCTCAGGAGACATACTCTGCATCCTTATCAATTCGCCCCCAGTCCAAGGATGATGACGAGGATGAGCTTGTTACGACCACCCTGGGAAATATAGAATGTTCCTCATTGCAGATGGTAAGCAGGTACGGATCGCTAAAGGGCTAAGAGTTGAGAATAAGGAGGATGTTACGAAAGTTCTCCGCGAATCGGAAGACGTATTCGCATGGAAGGATGATATCCTCATAGGGGTCAGTCCAGATGTGATCACTCATAAGCTCAATATCACCGAAGACGCAGTCCCAGTGGCTCAGAAGAGAAGGAATCATGGGCTAGAGAGACAGAAAGTAATAGAGGAAGAGATATCTGTTGAGCGATTTCTGTAAGTGCACGGTATACGCTTGTAGTAATAAAAGATATCGATCCCACATGGAACGCTTTTTAACAAAAACTTATTTTGAATCAGTTAGATTTACTTTTAAGGTTTATAATATGTAAAATCGTTTTATCGGATTTGGTTTTGAAATTGCTAGAATAAGAATTAGATTAGAGTATAACAAATGTTAGAAAATACTTCTGATTTAGGGATAAATTTACAAAACAGGAACGTTTAGTTTTTTTAGAAAAGTAAACAAATGTATTCGTTTGCATTAAGCAAAGAAAACAACTTTAAACTTTGCATAAATTAAAACAATGAAATAAATGACGGTTCTTCTAATTTTAGGGCTTTGAACTGCAGTCAATCCTCCTACGGTCGGGTTAGATCGCTACCTTAACCAAATTGATACTCTACTGATGATATCAATTTGCCTAAGTGTTCAACAAAGTTTCCTTGTAAAGATTTGAATTTAACTACGTTTTAATGAAAACACCAGCATCCACTTCGGATCCTTTACCAAAGTGCTGCATAAAAATCTATGGAATGGAACGGACTTTATTAGATGAAATATAAATTTGATACAAGTTTACAGAGAACAAGAAGCATGAAAACATTTGATGACTTGCAAGTGAACGGGTTGTCAATCCTTTCCTTGGGTTTCGTTAGAGTTTGTCAGACTCAGGGCGGATTCTCTACTCAATCTTCTCGCTGTAACTTCGTAATAGGGATGCGGTCGACCTCTACCAAAATCTAAACTAATATGAACAAATCTAAACGCTAATGTGTTTGTGATTATTGAATAAACAATGTGTGTATATCATATTGCTTTTTACAGAAATGAAATCTAAATTCTAAATCACTTGACTCGGAATTTCTGCATTAATTCTATACTAATCTCTTTCTTCTATCTATCTCAAACTCTCCATCAACTCTTTATTTATAGATGTTGAAGAGTCGTGATTGAAGTGTCGTGTCCATTGTGAAGGGACGTATCCACTGCGAAGAGACGTTTCTATCCACCCGAACGAACGCGTTTTATCAAAAACGAAAGTGTGCGAATGGCTCTCCAGGTTTTGCTGAACTTACCGAGAATAATTAATTCTCCGCCGAGAATGGAGGAGCAATTATTTGATCTTCGGGCGAAAGGGAGGAGCGCTGGACTTTAGCGTGTCGCGACCGAGAATTTGAGATTCTCGGTTGCGGCTTTTGTAAATTCTCTACCGAGAATCTGGTTTCCTTAACCGAGAATTTGACATTTTCTTCTGTTTCTAACTTCGGCTTTGTCCTCGTTTTGGTGTAATTGATTTTCGTCGTTTTTGACTCCTTTTGTAGGGTTTTTATTCTGTTTTTAACCTCTTTTGTTCCTATTTGGATTTTACCAAACATTTAGGTACCTTGCAAGAAAGAAACATATTCGAAAGTAAAAGTACTCAAAATAGATCTAATTAGCACAAATTCGTAGCAATGCTGATGTAATTATTGATGATATATTAGGTGTATTTTGGGCTTAACAAATCTCCACACTTAATCTTTTGCTAGTCCCGAGCAAAATTTCACTGAATTTATTCTTTAACTAATCTCTTTATGAAAATAAAACATATGTCTCTATATTACCTTTTAAATTAGTTAAGCCGAAAAGACTAACTTCGCATGGCAAATTTATACGCAAAATATCAAACTAACTTAGTATAAAGGCGATATATCATTCGTCTTGTATTTTCAATTATGAATTGAAGTATTCGAGACGATATAAGCACGCATGTTATTGAGTCTTTCGTCTCAGGGCATTTCAAAGCACAAAATTTCCTTTCCCAAACCTAAACTAATATATGAAATATATTAAATTGAGTAAGTACTAGGGTTAATTATTTGCTTAGTTACGCCCGAGATAAGGGTGGTCTCAATCGTAACTTTATATGTATTTTATTGCTTAGTGTTTGCTTAAGAGGTACCGACCATGCCATGGGTGGACGCAATCGTTACTTTAAACTTAAACACGCTTAATTTTTGCTTTTAAACGTTCCTTCCATACCTCGATTGTGATAAGGGTGGTCGCAACCGTGGCCAAAAGTAAATGGTACTTAATTTTCTTCCCTTTCATACCTCGATTGTGATAAGGGTGGTCTCAATCGTGGCCAAAAGTTAAGAATTCAACTAATTGATTAATTAATATGAATTATAAAATTTAAATTGTAAATTGGGAAAAAGAAAGATAGCACATTCATCCTATATTGACTTAAAATTCAACATGTATTATGGCTAAAGTTTCCTTAAAAACTTCAATTGGTGTTAATGTAAGACGAAATCAAACCGAGCAAAAATTGTTAGTTCAATTTAATGCCTATAAACCTAATTGAAAATTTAAAATAAGATTTATTGTATCATGAATTGTATGATATAAAATAGAGATTGAATAAAGAATTTTTTTACTTAAATACATTCACTCGAGACAATTTTACTTAAAATCGTATCGGAGATTCGTGAAATTTTTTTTTTTTGAAAAATAGTGCCCGTATAGAAATATTATTTCTAACGAAAATGATAACCTAAGAATAATCATAAGTTAAATATATTTTTAAACATATGAAAATATGAAAAATTAAAATAAATTGTGTTACATATGTATAAAACAAGTGTTGCTTTATAAATGTTACTTAAAAATTTATTCGTTGCATTTATTCGTATATGTAAAATGATATATGTATATCTCCTCCCACACTTAAATTGGACCATGTCCTCATTGGTGCAAAAATGATAAAACACGAAAAATTATACGAAATAAAGCATACGAAAAGAAAATATATAAAAATATGAAATGGATTTTATCCAACAGAAATAGAAATTGAAATTGTACCAAACGTAAGCAAAAAATAACATAAGAGATAAATGAGTTGAGAAAAGATAAAATAAAACCTATTCTTATGAAGGTGAACCCGGTGGAGACGGTGTGGTCACAACGTTTTGACGACGGAAACATTGATAATAACTGGCGTCATGTGGACGCGTGCTCGTTCCTCAAAGTATGTATATTTACATCCACCGCGGTAATTACTACGATGGTGATTTGCAGTCATCAATAGCAGCCAACCGCAAATTCATTTGACGGTTGTGTGCAGTCATTTGGTTCAAAATTCTTGGCAAATTAACTTGATCATTGTGCTCGTTACCAATATGTCATTGTGCTTGTGCTTAGGCATCAACATGCTCCTCCTCCCTACCATAATCATCATCATGATCATCATGCATATCGTCGTTCCTACCAAAATGTGTCTGCGCATTACCATCCTCTTTAATACCATTACAATGTGAACTTGAAATACCAACATCGAATTTGCAAAACTAGCCAACAGTGGCTAACCACTATGGATGTGTAAAATTGCGGCATAATCCAACATCGGATAATAAGTAGGAGTGAGTGATTGAAAACTACTCCATAATACTCGTAGCATCCAAAACAATACCCGTAATTAAAGTACGCATAGCAACGTGCTTATTGGTTGAAACGGAAACAGGGTTAAAAATTATCAAAAAGTGATCCACCGCTATCTACCACAAAAACCAACGATCTTTAGTGAGCGTGCTAGTAGCATTCTTGGGATTAAATCCATCCAAACTAGGCAAATTATGTCCAAACCGGATTACTTTGAAAATTGATGGCTTAACAATAAACTATTTTGTATGATATCCAAACTAAAAACAGATCTCGTCATCCCCAACTTCATAAATTGGAACCTAATTCCTAAATGTAATCCGCGCATTCTTTTTAGAATAGGAAAGAGTAACTAATACAATAACGTCTGTTTCACTATGCACTATGTCCATAATAGTGCTTGTACCGCTTGCCTGACCCCATCTGAAATAATGCTGAATGGAGGTAGAAGAAACCTGATGAGTAACCGTCTTATGTTTAGGCGAGATATAAAAATAGAGGAGTAGGTTATGGAGTGTGTAATTTGGGTAAAATGGAAGGTGATGATAGGTGTATGTAAGGGATAGGTATATATAGGTATGAATTTAGGTGTTTGGAGTTTAGTGTAGGAATAGGAAAATGTTGCAAAATTGGATAAATTTGTGCCGACAGATCGCGTGTCGCGAATAAAAACTCCGTTTTGATAAAATTCATGTGCAAATAAAACATTAAATGCAAGGAAAACCAAAGGTTTAGCCTTGATAAATACTGAATTAATGAATCAATTAATGACCGAACTGAATTAAATGAATCATAAATGATCATTAACACTGTTAGTGAATTAAATTTAAACATGAATGCACATTAATTCACATAAGTTTAAATGAAGAAGCAGTGAATGGAAATTAATCTTCTAAGAGATAATGAACGTAAGTTCATGTAGGTTTTTATTCATGCTTAAAACTTGAACATGAACCTTATTCAAAGTAAAGCAGCATTCAAATAAAGAAACATTTAACCTGAAACATTAACCTTATTCTAATTAATACAGATTCATATGAAAAATTGTATGTTTTATTTTAATAAGTTCTTACTGATATATGCAATAATCAACACGATATAAGTTCATAAGTTCATAATTAAAATTAAACTCAATGATTGCATGAAAATGAAAATTTATTATCATGTTCAATAATTAATAATGATCATAACTTATTAGCATTGAAGATATATATGAACAGATTCATTTGCTAATAGTTTATAAATTTTAACAGACATAAACCAGAACATAAGATTAAAGTATGAAAAGGAAACAAAGTTTTATTGCATAACACATATTTTCATAAATGAATATTAACATATGTACAAGAAAGATTAAAAACAAACCTATATACAAAAACAAACAAATGAAAATTAAACAAATCAAATTATTTAATCACTTATTCATATTAAATCTGAAACATTGAAACTTATGCAGATTAATGAAATGACATACAGATTCATTTTAACATTATAGACAAATTCATGGTGAAGGTGATATTGTTCCATATGAACATATATATAGATTCATTCAAATAATTTGCATAGTTAACACATACGAATCAAAAAGAACCAAAGAATCAAAGTTGATATGTTATCAAAATTGAAAAACATATATACAGAACAAAACTTAGAATTATCATATAAAATGAATGTTCATGAAATAGTTATTAATGATTATAATTTATGAGCATGTAATATATATGAAAAGTCAGGTGTTCAGAAACATTTCTGAAATGGATACAGATTCAAAATAATTACAGATTCATTGTAAAAGTTATACTGTTTCAATTAAACTTAGATTTGGATGTATTCGTATAACTTGTATTGTTAACGTATTTTAACCAAAAAGAATCAAGAATCAAACTTGATCATTTTATTAAAAATAGAAGGCATATATACAAATTACATAAAGAACAAACACAAAAACAAACCTATATACAAACTATAAACAACAAATAGTTTTACAATATCGTCGTTCTTCATCATGTGTGTAAATGGTAAATGGTAAATGGTAAATGGTGCATCGTAGCATTCTGATAAATCAGGATGCTTGTTGCGTGCAGCAGTAATCTTCATGGAATATTTATGCTTGGAAATCATGCTTTTGAGAAAAGGAAAAAGTCTCTATCCACCTGAACAAACGCGTTTTATCGAAAACGAAAGTGTGTGAATGGCTCTCCAGGTTTTGCTGAACTTACCGAGAATAATTAATTCTCGGCCGAGAATGGGGGAGCAATTATTTGATCTTCGGGCAAAAGGGAGGAGTGCTGGACTTTAGTGTGTCGCGACCGAGAATTTGAGATTCTCGGTCGCGTCTTTCGTAAATTCTCTACCGAGAATCTGGTTTCCTTAACCGAGAATTTGACATTTTCTTCTGTTTCTGACTTCGGCTTTGTCCTTGTTTTGGTGTAATTGATTTTCGTCGTTTTTGACTCCTTTTATAGGGTTTTTATTCTGTTTTTAACCTCTTTTGTTCCTATTTGGATTTTACCAAACATTTAGGTACCTTGCAAGAAAGAAACATATTCGAAAGTAAAAGTACTCAAAATAGATCTAATTAGCACAAATTCGTAGCAATACTGATGTAATTATTGATGATATATTAGGTGTATTTTGGGCTTAACAATATCTAAATTGAAAAAGGCGGACGCCATCGAAGAAGTTATTTACACGCAAATGGGTGGCGAATGTAGTCCTGGTTAAAAAGGCAGGCGGATCATACCGCGTGTGTATTGATTTCACGGACTTTAATAAGGATTGTCCCAAAGACAACTACCCTTTGCCTTGCATCGATATTCTAGTTGATGGAACCGCAGGACATGCAGTATATTCCTTCACAGATGTAAAGTCGAGTTATCACCAGATCCTCATGGAGCCATCAGACAGGATTAAAAATTCCTTCGTAACTCACCAGGCGACTTATTGCTTCAAAGTCATGCCTTTTGGGCTTAAGAATGCTGGAGCTACTTACCAGCGGATGATGAACAAAATATTCAAAGGAAGAAAGGGTGACAACTTCTCAGTTTATATGGACGGCATGATCATCAAAAGCACCACTATGGAGAGGCATGCAGAGGACATAAGAGAAGTCTTAGGAGTCCTTCGTCATCACAACATCAAGCTAAATCCTGAGAAGTGTACTTTCGGGGCAACTTATGGAAAATTCTTGGGATACATGATCATCCAGAAGGGAGTGGGTCCCAACCTAGATAAAATCAAAGGTGTACTGTATATGAAGGCACCACAAAATGTCAGAGAGGTGCAACGCCTTAATGGACGGATCATAGCACTTGGTCGATTCATCTCATGCTCCGCTTGTAGATGCCAACCTTTTTATGAAGTGATAAAAAACAGAAAGCATTCGAGTGGAATGAGGATTGCAAGTAGGCCTTCGAAGGGATCAAACGATTCCTCTCAGAACCGCTCCTAATGAGCAGACCCTTGGAAGGTGAGAACCTGTACATGTATGTTTCTGTTACTGACAAGGCAGTTTGCACAGTCATGATAAGGGAAGAAGATGGCCAACAGTATTCGATCTACTATGTAAGCAAAGTCCTAAAAGATGCCGAAACCCGGTATTCCAGATTGGATAAGATGGCTTGTGCCGTGGTCACCACTTCGATTCGCCTAAGACCTTATTTTCAAGCACACACGGTCATCGTTCGTACCAATATACCTATGAGGAAGGTATTACAAAAGCCGGAAACTTCAGGGAGGCTGATGGAGTGGGTGATCCGCCTGGGCGAGTGTGATGTTCGTTATGAAGGCAGATCCGCCTTGAAAAGCCAAGTCTTGGCAGACTTTGTAAACGAATTCACCGAAGAGGGCATAAACCTTCCCAAACCAAAAGTGGAGGAATGGACGATGTACACGGATGGCGCTTCTTCAGCGGAAGGTGCAGGAATAAACGTAGTGATCAAGGGACCTCACTACATCAAGTTACATTATGCCGCAAAATTAGAGTTCCCTGCAGCGAATAATGCCGCAGAATATGAAGCCTTGATATTGGGGCTACGCCTGCTGAAGGAGATCACGCCAGAGCGAGTTGTGATCTACATTGACTCTAAGCTAATGGTCAATCAGGTGATCAAAAACTTTGATGTAAAAGATGAAACACTGGTCAAATATTTAGAGGAGGTCAAAAAGCTATTAAACCATCTGGAGATCAAAGAAACTAAGTGGGAGCTAGTTCACATGTTACGAGGATCAAACATAGAAGCGGATCACTTGGCTAAGCTGGCTTCAAGTAAAGATCAGTGGGCGGACTTGCGATGCCCATTCGAAGTAAAAGCCAGACCGGCATTCACCCCTGAAGTCATGGCTCTTCTTACGCCCACCGTAGAGGATTGGAGATCACCGATCCAGCAGTATCTCACAAATGGGACTTTGCCTCAAGACAAAGAAGAAGTCATACGGGCGGTAAGAAAAGTGGCATACTTCTCCATAATAAATGACCAGTTGTACAGGAAATCTTTTGGGCACCCCTGGTTGAAATGTGTTACGATGGAAGAAGGACAAGAGATCCTTAAAGAATTACATGAAGGTGCTTGCGGAGCTTATGAAGCATCCACCTCCATTCTGAAAAAGTCTAGGCTATCCGGATTTTATTGGCCTACGGCGGAACTCGACGCACAGAAGCTGGTAGAGACGTGTCATAATTGCCAAGTCCATGCAAATGAATCCCATATGGCTAAGCACCTATAAAAGCCCATTATCGAAGGACGACCTTTTGCCATCTAGGGAATCGACATTGTCGGTCCTTTTCCTCCTACCAAGAGGCAAAGGAAATATGTGGTAGTAGCTGTGGACCACTTTACGAAGTGGATAGAGGCCGAAGATGTCTCCTCCATAAATGTAGAGCGAATGGTCGAGTTTGTCAGGGATAATATCGTCGGAAGATTCGGGGTCCCCCACACGATTATCATTGACAATGGGACGCAATTCAATTATGGAGAGTTCAGAACATTCTGCGAAAGTCAAGGCATTCAGAACAGGTTCGCCTCTGTTTACTACCCCCAATCAAACAGGATGACTGAAGTCATAAATCGAACGATCGTTAAAGGCATAAAGAAGAGACTGGGGGAGCATAAAAAAGTGGGTGGATCAACTAATGAATGTCCTATGGGCCTACAGAACCACTCTTCGGACAGCAACAAGCGAATCACCATTCGCCCTCACCTATGGCGTAGAAGCTGTGATCCCCATTGAGATTCAGGTCCCTAGCGACAGAGTCTTATTCTATTGCGAAGACAAGAATAACCAAAGGTTGAGGGAAAGCCTCGACCAACTGGAAGCAAAAAGAGAGAAAGCGTATGTACGAATGGCCGCCTACAAACAGAGGATCGCGGCATATCATGACAGGCACGCCAAGCTCATGGATCTGAACCCAGGAGATCTAGTGCTCCGGAAAGCGGACAAAATTCAATCCACAGAGGGAAAAGGAAAGTTGGGGATCACCTGGACGGGGCCATACAAGATAGTCACCAAAATTGGACCCGCCACTTTTAAGATCCAAGATATGGAGGGGAACACATTACCACGGACGTGGAATATTCAGAACATCCGCAAATATTTCGCCAGAGAATAAAATATAACCAAGGTCTTAAGTACTCTTTTTCCTTTAGTAAGGTTTTATCCTATGTGGTTTTTCTTGTTAAAGGTTTTAATGAGGCTCACACATAAGACCAATTTGCTGTAATAAGGCGAATCGCCATTCAATAAAGAGAAATTCTTCCTTGCAAATTCTATCTTAAGTATTTTCGTGCAGCAATATAAATATTCCAGATTCAAAAGGGGGAGGCAACAAATGCATCCCCACGGTAGAATAATGCCATCATAACTACCTTCTCCTTAAAGATAGGAGAACAATAATCTCAGCGGCGGATCAATTTACCTCAAAGATAGAAAATTAATTGATCACCGTCAGAGACAGAGTTAAAACATTTCTCAGACGTGAGAACTTTACACTCTCAAATACTCTTCCTAGAGAAGAGTCTCAAGACCTGGCGGCGGATCGATTCACCTCAAAGATAGGAAGCAAATCGATCGCCTAAGGCAGCTTAACTTCCTCAAAAGGAACAAAAGCTTCAAAGCCTTCAAAAAAGGCTCTCAAGGTATGGCTGGCCACCTGCCTTGAACCAACAAAATAAGTCCTAAAACCTAGAAATTTACTTGCTGAAAGATATAAAGCATAAAGTAAAGTCAATGGTTGAAAAAGGATTAAAAATAACAATTGTACTTAGTTACACAAAGAAACTAAACGTTCATAGTGGTATCCTCCTTAGCGTCTTTCTCTAAAGACGCACTCTTTAGAGGAACCTCACTCCCCGTAACAACAATTCCCGCATGAGGAGTCGTACAATCAATCACCGCATCATTTGCTTTGTCGTCCGCCTCTTTGGATGCTTCGCTGGCGGATGGATCATCCAATTCAAGGTCAACTATATGCTTGCTCTCCTCGCCCGACCCGTTCAGCTCCTTTCAAATTTGATCACAGATGAAATCCTTAACGTTCGGTATCCTGTCATACCTAATGCAATCCTCAACCTCAGGAACGACGTATTTCGGATCCACAAAATCAATCTCGGGGTAGGTAAGCCTAATATAGGCCATGATCTGCTCGCCGTAGTAATAAGCACGGTTACCCGCCATAATCTCCGAATTCGATAGGGCGGCTTTATGGTTCTTGGCATCTTCCTCCATCTTCTCCTTTAGGCTGCGGATCTCCTCCTCTTTGCTTTTATTAAGGGCAATGGCGGCAACAGCATTTGTATTGGCAACGACAACTTCTTTCTTAAGTCTTTTTATGGTGGCCTTATCCGCCACCCCTTGAAGTAGATCCGCCTCTATAGCACGCATGTGTGTATACGCCTGGCAAAGCAAAGGGCGATTTAAAAACAAAATCTCCCCAAAGGAGATCACCCTTTCATCCAAAATGTGGAAAATAAAGCTTACCGAAAGGAGATCCCTTTTCCCCATCTTGGCGTGGGCGGATCCGGAGAACTTGTTTTGACTCTCTCGCACTTCGCCGAGTTGACCAAGGGCTTCATTAAGGTCATTGATAACCGACTCGTTCCCCAGGGACCCTTTATCACCATACTTGGCGAGCCAATATCCCCCCAAGTCGGGCTTAACCACCTACGCAAGGAAAAGAAAGACCAAAATCAGGACCCATGGTAGAAGGGAGAAAGACGGTAAAGTAAACATACCTACACCAGATCCGTCCTAGGCTTCCCAGCTTTCATGGCATCCACCAGTAGTTTCTCTCCACCAGTAGCGGTTGATCTCTTCTTCTTGAGAGGCGGATCCGCGGCACCCTCCGCAGGAGGTTTCCTGGAGCTCCTACTGGGATCTGCCACCTGCGCATCTTTCTGGGCCTCCAACTCCTTCTGTTTTTTATGCTTCTCTACAAGGGCGCGACTGGCCTCAGACAAACCCCTGACAAGGGAACAAAAGATAATAATCAAGGTTCAAGGAAGAAACAAAGTTACCTTCGTCAAGTTGTGTAAACTTTGCATAAGTAATCACATCCCCCACGCGGCGGACCAAAGGAATGTCATTCATCATGAGGATTAGCGTTCCAATTCAACAGGAATCCCAAAGGTTCGCCCTCTTTCACCTTAACAAAGAAAAATTTTTCGCCCCAGAGATGGACGTTCGACATCTTGTCGCAAAAGGCGAATAATTCTTGAATTTGGAAAAAGTATAGAAAGATTCGGTTTGACGCTTCGAAGGTTTATGAAGAGAGCGAAAGACACGAGGATTACAGACTACCCCCAGATTCAAAGCTAAATAACAATCTAGAGCTATGTCCAACCAGCCATTTGGATGCAGCTGGCCGACTGTGATCCCAAAGAACTCCAAAATATTCGCCATCATCCAGGGAAGAGGAAGGTGGAATCCCCTTTCCACATGACTGCTATACATAGACAGGAATCCCTTAGGGGGACAGGTGGGTCGCTGATGGGCAGCCGCCAACTCAGTTTCATAAGTTTTGATCCACGGATAGCGATCCGCCAAATCCGCAAGATCCGCGGCGCTCATGCGAGATGAAGTAATCTCTGCATGAGGCTTCTTTTTCCTAATCGGAGTTGAAGGGGAAGCTTCCATCCCCGAAAGAGTCCTAAGATCTATCGTCGGAGTAATATGAGCTACAGCGATGGAATGGTTCTGGATATTGGTCCCTTGAAAGGTTGCAAGTATAGTTCCAAGGGGGGGTTAGGAACTATTTAAACTTTTTTGCAATTAGGGCAGACTTCTTTTTCTAAGGAAAAAGGTTTTAGCAGCGGCGCTGAGTAAACAGCAATGGCTTAGTCAACTGGTGACTAGGTCAGTTTCTTAGCTTGAGTCAGGAGATAGCACTTAGAGTCTATTCCTGAGCTCAGACGTTCAACGCGCACAACTCAACTTGACCTCTTTACTTGGTCAGTTTTTGGTTATTTTAAGCAAGCAACATAAATAAGGAGTTAAAGGTAAGAAATACTTCACTCAGCAGATTTATCCAGGTTCGGCTTCTTCTAAGCCTACGTCCTGTCCCCGGAACACGTTCCGAGATTTCGAATCCTCTACTGAGCTCTTTAAAGGTAGAGCCTCAAACCTTTTACAATATCAGCAACTGAGTATGACAAGAGTACCTTCCTCTATACCTCTACTCAATCCTAATCTCTCGCTGAGTACTAAAACCGAGTACTCAGCCTCTCCTTTCTATCTCTAGAAATTGATAAGTGTTTTGTCCTATACAAAGATTTGCTAAGACACTTTAGACGATTGAAACAATCACTCTAGACTTTTACACAGATATAAGAATTGTAGTGTAAGAAATTTGCTTTGCTTCTTTGCTTGCAGAACTTGTAGAAATTTGGTCAGCGTGATGGCTTGATCAAGTTCTGTGTTGAGTGAAGCTTCTGATGGCACTATTTATAGAGACGTCTGGGCATCGGTCATTTCGAATTTCGAAATAACCGTTGGAGGGAAACGGCTACATGTCGTTGTCATCCTGACTTGCTCAGAGCTCTCGGCCAATCAGAATTGTGTATCTTCTGTCCTCGGTCAGCTCAGCAGACTGTCTCTCCTTTTATGGTAAAGTCAACTGGACAGCATACTGTGTCGTCTGAACTTTGCCCAAAGGGGAAATACTTTGTCTGGAAGTTTTGCTTTGCCAGCTGCTGTCTTGTACGCTTTGTCGAGACTACTCAGCAGCTTCATCTTGAAGTTGTTCCCGAAGGTCTTCTAGATCCTTCCTTTTGCTGAGTTGCGTTTTGTTCAAAACGGCAACGTCTTGACATACGTGGGCCGAGTTGTACTGAGTTGTTTGACTTGGGCCTTGGCTTCCGTATTGGGCTTGGACCTTTTGATTCTTATGTCTTATAACAGTTTTAACTCAACATTGAACAAACACATTAGTAGAATAAATCAAAGCATTTAAACTTAGTGTGTTTAGAATATGTATTTTAAATTATACTTAAACAATTTTGTCAAATCAAAATTATGTGGAAAGGTGTTTCAACACTGGATTCTAATTAAACGAGGGCAACGATTCATATTCTCCCTCACCAAATTACGCAACTCAGATGAATCGTAACTAGGCGTACTTTCATCTTGAAGTTGTTCCCGAAGGTCTTCTAGATCCTTCCTTTTGCTGAGTTGCGTTTTGTTCAAAACGGCAACGTCTTGACATACGTGGGCCGAGTTGTACTGAGTTGTTTGACTTGGGCCTTGGCTTCCGTATTGGGCTTGGACCTTTTGATTCTTATGTCTTATAACAGTTTTAACTCAACATTGAACAAACACATTAGTAGAATAAATCAAAGCATTTAAACTTAGTGTGTTTAGAATATGTATTTTAAATTATACTTAAACAATTTTGTCAAATCAAAATTATGTGGAAAGGTGTTTCAACACTGGATTCTAATTAAACGAGGGCAACGATTCCTATTCTCCCTCACCAAATTACGCAACTCAGATGAATCGTAACTAGGCGTACTTTCAGAGGAATTAGAACTCTCATAAGAGGTCCAACTAAACAAAGGCTCAGAAGAAGTGGTCAAATCAAAGAGTTCAATGGTAGAGCCAGAAGAAGAACTCATAAAAACCCAGATGACAACAAGAACAGGACGAGAAGGTTCACTTACATGGAAATCGGAAGCTTTGAAGATTCTTGATGCCGGAAAAGCTCTGAAAAAACTTGAGCGAAATGGAAAGGAAATTAGCAAGTGAGGTAGAAAGAGAAAGAGGGAGGTTGAAGAAGGTACCGTCAATTACCTCGAGCTGTGCGTCCGGGACACCTGTCGCGCAGTGAATGGCCTCGAACGGAGCGGTAATTAATACAACTCATCATGACGGCGCACCAGGAATTGCAAAAGCCCTAAAGGACTTTAACGGAACTTTGGGGGGGCTTCTGATAACATCGAGATATTTCCTACGGGATCAAATAGGATATTTACCAAAACGACCGCGTATTGAGGCAATCCGGGAAGCAATGGCGTATCGAGTAATCCATCCAAGTAGCGAATCACCTAGATTCTGCCACACGCCATCTGTAGTCAAACCTACGGGAGACCCGCCATCATGCCTTGATCCGCCCGTCGAACGGTTACAGCTGATTCCCAATAAAGGCAACTAATAATCCATTAATGAACTAACGGTCATACTTAAATGAGATCAGTAACCGCCATTAATGAAGCATTAATGGAGACTCTCTAGTTTCTATGAGTTACGACTACATGACTATAAATAGCTTGCATCCCAAGCTATTGAGGTACACATATTCTCGCTCTAAACCCTACTTTGTCAATACAGTTTATTCACTATACCTATACTGACTTTGGCATCGGAGCTTCCCCCCGTCGAACCCAACGACGCTCCTCGCAGGAAAGGAATCCGGTAGAAAGTTCATCACCAGTTACCAAAGTTATATGTGCAAGTTATAAACTTCATTTAAGTCATCTTAAATTGTTGGGTTACACACAATTGGTAAAAATATATACTTATAATGGGCAAATTAATAGTAGCAAGGTGACATAATTTGAATAATGAGATGTTCTTTTTTAAAGAACGAGTTACCTAAGTTAGGCGAGTTAAACCGTGTTCTCATCCTATATATGATGAGATGAATAGGGAAAATTGAAGAAGAAGATCATAATGTAGTTTAAAAATAGGGTAAATTTCAAATAAAACCTCTGTGGTTTTACTAATTTTCAGATAAAGGATTGTGGTTTACTTTTTGTCAAAACGATGATTGAGGTTTTCAACTTTAGCAAAATAAAGATTTTTTTCGATTGATACTATTAAAATCACCCTTGACAACTTCAAAAATTACATATTTTAAGAATTACTAATATTTTAAGCAACTTTAATATCTTCAACTTTTTTATTTTGAGATTATTTAGATGATGTTTGGTAATGAGAGAGAAAGTTAAACATTGAACAACTTTAATTTTTGAAAATTTTCATTTTCAGGTCGTTAAAGATGGTTTTAATAGCACTAATCCAAGTGCGAAATCTCAATCCTCGTTTTGACAAAAAGTAAACCACAGTCCTTTATCTGAAAATTAGTGAAACCACAGAGGTTTTATTTGAAATTTACCCTTAAAAATATCGAGCCCGCTAACGGGCGCCCCGCGGCGCTAGATAAGAAATATATTTTATTATTTTTTATATAACAGATATTAAATGATTTGCATTGTAATTAGTCAAATTCTATGCATTAAATATGGTTGTAATTGGGTAGACTATTTAATGGTAATTTAGCTGTCATTTATACCACTTCTTCTTCTCCTTGTCTCTTTCTACAAATCTAATGTGTACTTCTCTCTAATATCAGTTCTTTTTTTCTTCTTCTTTAATTAATTTTGTTATCATTCAAATCATTGTGCTTTAAAAAATGAGAAAACCAAGTATTAAAATTAGAGGAAATTAGTGAAGAATTGGAGATTGTGTAAATAATAACAAAAAAAATTCGGATCATGAGTTTCTTCTGTATTATTTGGAGGCTGCACTGGAATTGAAGTATGTAATGATTTTTTTTTTTTTTGAAACCATGTAATGAATTTTCTAAATTCGGATCTTCCCCCATGAACGCAACTATGTTTTCATTGGATGGGAGGACATTCAAATCAAGCATTTTGCTTTCAAAAATTAGAAAATCAAGTATCAAAGAAATAAGTGGGGAATTAATTTAATTAATTTTGGCACAATTTATTAGATATATATCGTATTTATGGTAATTAGCATAAATATAGGATAATTACCATAAATAAAATATATATCTAACACAATTATTTAAGCTTTTGTCTTTAATTAATTAATTTGTGTCAAACCACTTAATGCATATTTGGCCACATATTCAGGGAGCAGAATCGGGTGGCAGACCGCCTTGCTGCTGAGGGCCATGTGAGTACTTTGGGAGTAACAACCTTCTCTTCTCCTCCGGATTTCCTTTTTTCTTTACTTTCGGATGATCAGGTGGGGTCAATTTTCCTAGGCTAATCCCGGACTAGTTGGTGTGGTTTCTGTTTGTTTTTTCTTTCTTTTTCCTACAAAAAAAATAAAATATAAAAAAATAGTAAAATATATTTCTTATCAAGCGTTCCGGGGGCTTCTGTTAGCTTTTGCCTAAAAATATATACGCATAATAGCTCAAACATGATCTCTAAGCTTGTACGGGTGAGCATAGTCGAACTTGAAATTAAAATTATTGAAATCAAAATTATATGGAAATTGAAATTATTGAAATAATAAATCATATTAATTACATAAACAATCAATTCAGTGTTATTCAATGTTTCTATTTTCAACTTCTAAATTTTAATTCATTTAATCTAGCAATTCTTCTCGGATTTTGTAGGTTTTGATGTTTATTTAAGTTGGGTGCTTTTCCAACGAAGCTTTGTACAGATTTAAGTTCAATGCGATAAAATGTTTATCTAGATTAAATGAATGAAGCATTGGAAAGTAGAAGGGTTACTAATTAATACTAACACACACTCTTACTGCCTAGAAAAAGGAAGAGACTGAGACTGAGACTGAGACTGCTGCTCCTTCCAATCCAAGCATCAATGGACACCAGAAGCAACAGAAAGAACTACGTTGATTGTGTCATCTGCCTACAAAGAACTAATCTTGAGCGCATATTCTCAGTGAATGGATGCCAACATCGTTACTGCTTCACCTGTATGAAAAAGCATGTGGAAATAAAGTTGCTCCATGGAATTGTCCCCAAATGTCCTCATCCAGGATGTAACTCTCACCTTTCTGTTGAGACCTCCACAAAGTTCTTGACATCTAAATTAATAGAGATGATGACCCAAACAATTAAAGAAGCCTCTATTCCTGTCACTGACAAACTTTATTGCCCGTTTCCTCATTGCTCAGCATTAATGTCAAGAAAAGAAATTGTTGGTTCTGAACATACTGCTGCTGCTTGGAGATGCTTGAAATGTCATCGCCTTTTCTGTATTAATTGCAAGGTCCCTTGGCATTATAACATGATATGTGGTGCTTTCAGTCTTCCTGCAGAAGATGTGAAATTGAAGTCTCTGGCTAGTAGGAATCTATGGCGGCAGTGTGTGAAATGTGGCCATATGATTGAACTTTCTCAAGGTTGCCATCACATCACTTGCAGGTAGGTATTATAGTGATGTTACTAATTATATGTTTTGATGTTGTATAACGGTTTGATTTATGGTTGTTTGTTTGTGTTTATACAGATGTGGTTTTGAGTTTTGCTATAGATGTGGAGCTGAGTGGTGGAAGGAAACATGTTCTTGTGGATGAGGTAATTGGTGGGATGATGGAAGTTTATGTCATAGAGATGAACAAGATTGTCCTACTTTGAATCTGATTGATTCTGATGATGATTAACTATGACTTATTTCAACATTTATAGATTATAGTTTTTTTTGAGTAAAAGATAGGGGACGAAAGGGACGGGGACGGCTAGGTTGGCATCTTGGGGAAACACAGCAACGCAACTTACCATTTATAGATTATAGTCTTATTTACTGCAACATTTTTTTATACATTTAGTGGGATGGAATTGTGGCTGAATTTGGTAATTTATGATCTGTTTTATATTTTACTTCTTGCTTGCTTGTATGGATTAGAGGTGGAAACGGGGTAGTAGCGAAGACGCATTTCAGACTCTGCTCCTAATACTTATGCGAATGGATTCAGGAAATTCTCATTAAAGATTTTGGGGTTTTTCGTGCTGATCTCCACCGTCCTCCGGGTGATCGGAAACCTCTGTCTCCAAAAAAAAAAGTGCAAAAATGATTTATTTTGAAGGGCAAGAAGAGAGTTAGAATTTCAATGGTTGTAACTGTGGAGGGGATTAAACAAAGAGAGATGTGTCTAGTGAGAAGTTATTATAGAAATGTTCAGAGATTGACCTAATGCTTAACAAGGCAAATGAAAAATACTGTGGTAGTATATATATATATATATATATACTTATTACCCTCTCCATTTTCTATAAGTCATTCTATTAAATTCGTTTTTTCGTAGATATAAGTAATTCTAGTATTTCAAAAAAATTTAGTTTAAATTTTCGGTCCCAAACTTTAAATTTTTTGTCTAGGTCCATGTGCTTTTTAATATTCCAAGGATTATTCCCCAACAGACACTGATGCGAATCAAGGATTCAGACTTGAAGTCTGGTTCTTTATTCACACATGTGCACAACCATAACACCCTCTAACCCAAGATAATAAGAGATAGTGGGCTGATGTGACAAGTTAGTGGGAGTGAAAATAGGAAGAAGCTGATGAATAGATGAGAGAAAATTAAGGGTAGTGGGTAACAACTAAATAACAAACTCTAAAAAAACTGTAAATAGGGTCCTAAGCCTCGTTCCCAACCAACCAACAATCCCAAAAAAAACACTCACACAATGTTAAATTCTTAGATTTCTAATCTTGTTCTTCATAATTTCTAGTTCTAATTTCACTTTTCAAGCTCGTTTTAACTTTAATTGGATTCTTTAGCAACCTATTTTCAAGTTCCTTACATTCGATTGTCAAATTCCTAGTCCAAAAATTGTCAATTCCTTAGCTAAAAGTTCATTGAAATTATCTTCAATTGAAATTACTTTTCGTCAAGTTTCATAGTTTATATCCAGTACTTTTCTGATCCCATTTCAGACCTTTTACATTCAGTTTTTGCTCTCGACTTCGTATAAACATTTATTCCTGACATTCTGATTTCAAATTAGCCTTTCGTTTTGTCTGATTGCGTATCTGAAAGCCCATTTTACAAGTCATTCTTCTAACCCCAAATCATTTTATATATTTGTTTCAGTATTTATACAATCTGCCATTTACATGTTCCCGAGCATTTAAAATTCATTTATGTCCCCAATTTTTACATTAACTCATTCTTGACTTTCTGAATTTCATTTTACCCTTTTGATTTACTCAATTCTGTATCCGTAAGCTCTCATATGGTTCATCCAAAGTTTGGTCCCCTAACTTTAATTATTGATTACGTTTTCAATCCACTCAAATGCCACTTGAATCAGAGATCCACATACGAAGTCAGCCTCTTTCTTACTGACCGGCCGTGGTGTTCGTGAATCTCAAGCCTATGCCAATTCAACGCATCGTCGAGATAACCATCTATGGCTCTGAGTTTGTCGTTTGAATTTTAATTTTCATTCTTGTTATTGTATTACAATTCGATTCCAGCACATATTATTGAATTGTTTATGCTTTAGTTAGCAATTGTTTAGCCATATGAATATAAGTTTATTTTAATTGTAATTATTTATCTTCAAGCATATGTTTTCAGACTTTCATTTACATTAATAAAACATTCATTTTTTTTATTAAATATTGTGTCAATTTCGCACCTTTATTTTCTTATATTTATTCATCTTTAATTTATCCGAATTAGCTTTAAAAAAAGATAAAATAGTTTTATAACGATGCTAGAGGCTCAAGATGGGCTAATTCAATCCTTGCGTCTCTCGCCAATAATCGTTTCCTTAGATTTCAAGTTTTGGTGCTCAAAATCCATAAACTTAACCATACATATATTAATTGAGAAGTAACTTATGTGGCACGTCTGCACCCTAATCATTTATGACAATGTTGAAATTCGCATATTCACAAAATATTGCTAACACTAACTAAAATAGGTTTAGGATTGAAAAGAAAAACTATAGTGACAAAAGAAAAAAGGAAAAAGTACAAAAATAAACTTTGTGGTTACATTTATTTTCGAACAACACTCATGCGGTTTAAAAGTTTGCAAAATTGTACCTTGAGGCAAATTGACTAACGGTGTTAAAAGTCAAAGGGAAAAGAGTTAATTTAGTTCTTATATTTATTTATTTTATAAAGTAACCCTCTTATTATCTAATTATCACAAACAAACCCAAAATAAAAAATAAAAATCAAATATAACCTCTTCTCCATATCTCTTTAATTTCTTATTTTTATTCTTCTCTCTCCTTTTTTTTTTAATTCCTCTATCTAAAATCAATTGAATTTTCATCTCTATCTAAATCTATTCTTTAATTAGTTTAAAACAACGCAGCACTTTCTCTTGAGGAGCCCATTCTACTATCTTCCCAATATTTCCCACTCTTTCTCTGAATTCTTCATGAAACTCTACACTCTTTCCATCTTGTGGAAAATTTGATCTAACAACCCATAAGAATGGCTTGCTTGTGAGCTCAAGAGCGTATGCTAGTTCATGAAACTGCTGCTGATTGCAGATTGTTGTGCTGCCGAAGGCAGCATAGATTACTGAGTTTTTTGGTTGGTGATGGAGCCAGTTTAAGCAAGTTGAGTCCTCGTTCCAGATATTTCCAGGAAATGGATGTTGATGTTGATCGGAATTTATAGTTGTTGTAATTAATGGACCGATGGGTAAGGCTTTTGGAATTAATTGTAGGATGATTGTTCAAGTTCGTAAAATGAATTTACGAGTATCCAATCGGAGTTGTTGAGAGTTTGTGTGTTCTTGAGAGTGAAATTTCTGAAAACGAATTTCTGGATTTTGGGTGCGTTTGGCATGCTCCATGTGAGCTCTTTAGTGCTCCAGGGTGGTGTTTCTTTTGACAGATAGATTAACTCATCCTTCAATGGAACTCCTGCAAAGCACAATCCATTATTAGATCGATCAATATTGTTGACTGGAGTAAACAAAAAGAAAACACAGCAAGCAAGAAAAGCATTAGAAGAAATTTGATACCATTATGATCTATGAATCCAGAGTCAATAAGCTTAGGAGAATGCAGATCTAAGCAAAAGTTTCCGACTCCAAAAGGCACAACAGTACCTCCCTTAATTCCCCAAGGGTGGTGCAAAAATACCCCTAACGTTTTGGGCCAGGAGCAATTTTACCTCTAACGTCTAAAATGGTTGCGGTAGGTTTGTGGCGGCCAGCGTAAAACTTAGCCACATCTTATGACATGAACCATAATATAAATACCGTTGGGGCGTTCCCTACTCAGCGACGCGCTGCACTTCCTAGACCCGGGTGTAGTGATAAATGTGCAAGAGTTGCTAGATCGTCGCCCCGAAGCGACGCGCCACCCCAGGACCCGGGGGTGGTGTCAAATATGCAAGGGTTGCGGGTAAATAAGCTAGTCCACGGTAATGGTAGGGGTAGGGGTAAGGGTAGTAGGTTACGCTTTGGGACATGGAACATAGGTTCTTTGACAGGAAGATTAGCTGAAATTGTAGATGTTATGAAGAGGAGGAGAATAAATATATTATGCCTACAAGAAACCAAGTGGGTTGGAGCCAAGGCTAGAGAGATAGCTCCTTGGGGTTATAAGCTTTGGTACTCAGGAAAGGATAAGGGTAGAAATGGAGTAGGTATTCTTATTGATAGGGAGTATATTGATGAGGTAGTAGCGGTGTCTAGGAAGAGCGATAGAATTATGAATGTTAAGCTAGTGATAGGGGATGAGGTTGTGAATGTCATTAGTGCATATGCGCCACAAATAGGATTAGATGTGTCTATAAGACAAGCTTTTTGGGATGACTTAGAGGAAGTGGTGCAACAGGTTCCTAGGGATGAAAAAATGGTACTAGGGGGTGATCTCAATGGACACGTGGGTTCTAGGCGAGATGGGTTTGAGAGTGTTCATGGAGGGTATGGTTTTGGAGATAAGAATGAAGCAGGAAATGATATTTTGGAATTCGCATCAGCCTATGACTTGAGTATCATGAACACATGGTTTATGAAGAGAACATCCCACTTAGTGACTTATCGGAGTGGCGGTAATGCGAGCCAAATTGACTTCTTCTTAGTAAGGAGTGCTTGGAGAAAGAGTTATATTGATTGTAAGGTGATCCCTGGTGAGAGTACGACAACCCAACATAGAGTAGTGGTGCTAGATTTTCGAAGTAGGAAATGTATAAGAAAACAAACACCTCAAGTAGAGACTAAGATTAAGTGGTGGAAATTGCAAGGGGAGAATCAACAAAAATTTGTGGATGAGATGACCAAAAAAGATATTTGGACTTGCAATATGGATTCAGATATAGATTCGATATGGAATAAGATGGAGCATAGTATAAGGGAAGTAGCGAAGGAAGTTCTAAGGGAATCTAAAGGTACCATGCCACCGGGTAAGGACACATCTTGGTGGACAGAAGAAGTACGACAAGCAGTAAAGAGTAAGAGAGAATCCTATAAACTATTGGGGAAATGTAGGAGTGACGAGAACTACGAAAAATACAAAGAGGCTAAAAGGGAAGTAAAGAAGGTCATACGAGATGCTAGAGCAAAGGTGAATCGGGATCTGTATACAAGATTGGATACGAAAGAAGGGGAAAGAGACATATATAGAATTTCTCGGATGAGAGATAGGAAGACGCGAGATCTCGAAAAAGTTAAATGTGTGAAGGATGTGGACCAGAAAGTCCTAGTTGGAGATAAGGATATCAAGGAACGATGGAGGTCCTATTTTGATGACTTATTTAATGGAGATCGCCAACAAGATGTTGGAGATATAAGTATCCATCACGATATGATAAATCATGAATGCCTGCGGAGAATTCAAAAGGGTGAAGTCAAAATGGCATTAAGTAAGATGAAGTTGAAGAAAGCAGTAGGACCTGATGGCATCCCTATTGAGATTTGGAGATGTTTGGGAGAAAGAGGAATCGAATGGTTGACGACGTTCTTCAACAAAATTTGGAGAAACAATAAGATGCCATCAGAATGGAGGAAAAGTACCTTAATCCCTTTGTATAAGAACAAAGGCGATGTCCAAGATTGTGCCAACTATCGGGGAATCAAATTAATGAGTCACACTATGAAACTTTGGGAGCGAGTGATTGAACAAAGGCTAAGGAGGACGGTGAAGATCTCGGAAAACCAGTTTGGCTTTATGCCGGGAAGATCAACTATGGAAGCCATCCATCTAATGAGACAATTAATGGAGCACTATCGAAATAAGAAGAAAGACTTGCATATGGTTTTCATTGACTTGGAGAAAGCATATGATAAGGTACCAAGGGAAGTACTTTGGTGGGCCTTGATAAGGAAAGGCATTTCGCGGAAATATATTGACATCATAAAGGACATGTATGAGGGAGTATGCACGAGTGTACGTACTAGTGTTGGGAAGACTGAAGAGTTTCCTATTACGATTGGAGTGCATCAAGGTTCCGCACTAAGCCCATTTCTTTTTGCCATCGTTATGGATGAACTAACAAGTTCACTTCAAGATGGTATACCATGGTGCATGCTGTTTGCAGATGATATTGTGTTGGTTGATGAGACGAAAGGAGTGGAGATGAAGTTGGAACTATGGAGGCAAACTCTAGAATCTAGAGGCTTTAAGTTGAGTCGAAGTAAGACAGAATATTTGGAGTGTAAGTTTAGCGGTCGTAGGAGTAGGGAGGCAGGGACAATCACCCTAGTCGGGAGAGTTGTTCAGGCCTCGGATTGCTTCCGGTATTTAGGATCTATTATCCAAACGGATGGAGAAGTAGATGGAGATGTTGCCCATAGGATTAAAGCTGGTTGGTCGAAGTGGAAGAGTGCTACGGGTTTCCTTTGTGATCCCGACATGCCTAATAGATTGAATGGAAAATTCTACCGGACGGCAATTAGACCAGCATTGTTATATGGTACGGAGTGTTGGGCAGTGAAACACTGCCACATCCATAAGATGTCGGTGGCGGAGATGCGTATGTTGAGATGGATGTGTGGTCACACGAGAAAGGACCGGGTGCGTAATGAAATAATTAGGACAAAAGTAGGGGTCACATCTATTGAGAATAAAATGAGAGAAAACCGACTAAGGTGGTTTGGCCATGTGAGACGTAGAGCGCTTGATGCGCCGGTTAGGAGAACCGAAGAGTGGCAAAGGGATGTAGTGGTGAGGGGTAGGGGAAGACCTAAGCAAACTTGGAGGAGGGTGATCGAGAGTGATATGAGTTTATTGGGAATTGAGGAAAATATGGTAGTGGATAGGACGGAGTGGAGGGAGCGAATCTGTGTCGCTGACACGACTTGATTTTCACGGTTTTATATGATGGTTCATGTTAGCCGACCCCGAATCATTTCGGGACTAAGGCTTTGTTGTTGTTGTTGTTGTCTAAAATGGTGCAATTTTGCCCATAACGTTTGTAGCCAAGAGCAATTTTACTCCTAACGTTAGTAATTTGGATCAATTTCAGATACTATTATAAAACACAGATATTTTTATTCATTATTTTGCACCAATTGTATATCAATTTATTCTAAAAAAAAAGGATTACATGTTTTTTGTAATTTAATAATAGAATTTGAGATTAATATTTATAAATTCGGTGAAATTTTTGAATTTTTTTTTGTCTAATTCATATAAAAGACAATATATTTTTTTATTTTTTTTCACATCCCAACATATGTTTATGATTTGTTACTGATAAAATGACGTACATGTGAAGTGTAGATGATAAGATTCATGACCGAGAAGATAGTTTGATGAATTATTTCTGAAATTGACCCAAATTACAACGTTAGGGATAAAATTACTCTTTGCTACAAACGTTAGGGGCAAAATTGCACCATTTTAGACGTTAGGGGTAAAATTGCTCCTGACCCAAAACGTTAAGGGTATTTTTGCACCTTCACCCATTCCCCAATGTCTTGGCTTCTTCCTCATGAATTTGGTTTAGAAAGAGATAGGAAAATCAATTGATTTTAGAGAGAGAAATTAATAAAGAGGAGAGAGAGAAAGAAGAAGAAAAATAAGAAATTAAAAAGAGATGGAGAAGATTGTGTATTTGCTTTTTTATTTTGGAATTTGTTTGTAATAATTAGATAATAATGAGGTTAATTTCTAAAATAAATAAATATAAGAACTAAATTAACTCTTTTCTCTTTGACTTTTAACACAATTAGTCAATTTAGTATGTGTTTGCTAACGGAATGAACCTCAAGGTACCATTTTGTAAATTTTTAAACCACATGAGTGTTGTTCGAAAACAAATGTAACCACAAGATTTATTTTTGTACTTTTTTCAAGAAAAAATAAAAATTTACGAGGAATGGTTTCAATAATGCATGGGTGAACCAAATTTACCCTATCCTACATATTTTTACTGGGGATTATTTATGTTCTTAACTTCCAAAGTTGTCAACTCTACACCATATAAGTTATGGATAAGTTTTAAACTTTATTTAAGTCATCTTAAACTTTGGAGTTGCACACAATAGGTAAATTTTTTATTTTTATAAGATATTCTAACGTATAAAAAGATATGTTTTAACGGGGGAAGTTAATATATAATAGCAAGATGACATAATTTAAATAATGAGATGTTTTCTTAAAGAATGAGTTACCTATAAGTCATCTTAAATTGTGAAATTGCTCATAATAGGTAAAACACATGTTTTTATAGGATATTCTAACGGATTAAAAAGATATGTTTTAATGGGCGAAATTGAGGATAGCAAGGTGACATAATTTGAATAATGAGTCGTTTTCTTAAAAAAAATTAGTTATCTAAAGTTAGACAAAGTAAACCATTTTCTCATCGATTAAATGAATGAAGAAATGGAAGTAGAAGGGTTAAAAATAAGGTACTCGATCCACTTTCCTACTAATTAATAACACACACTTTTACTGCCTAGAAAAAGGAAGAGACTGAGACTCAGACTCAGACTGCTGCTCCTTCCAATCCAAGCATCAATGGACACCAAAAGGAAGGGCAAAAACACTGCTACTACTTGTGCAATCTGTTTAGAGAAAACTGAAGTTGAACGCATATTCTCAGTGAATGGATGCCAACATCGTTACTGCTTCACCTGTATGAAACAGCACGTGGAAATGAAGTTGCTCCATGGCATGGTTCCTAAATGTCCTCATCCAGGATGTAACTCTGAGCTTTCTGTCGAGACCTCTACAAAGTTCTTAACATCTAAATTGATAGAGAGGATGACCCAAACAATTAAAGAAGCCTCTATTCCTGTCACTGACAAACTTTATTGCCCTTTTCCTCATTGCTCAGCATTAATGTCAATAAAAGAAATTGTTGGTTCTGAACATACTGCTGCTCGGAGATGCTTGAAATGTTATGGCTTTTTCTGTATTAATTGCAAGGTCCCTTGTCATTTTAACATCACATGTGGTGCTTACAATCCTCCTGGAGAAGATGTGAAATTGAAGTCTCTGGCTAGTAGGAATCTATGGCGACAGTGTGTAAAATGTAGCCATATGATTGAACTTTCTCAAGGTTGCTATCACATCACTTGCAGGTATACTCATCTTACCAATTTGATCTAAAAAAACTTGAACTGAATCAGCTTAAATTGCAACATGGTTGTTTGTGTTTTTACAGATGTGGTTTTGAATTTTGCTATAAATGTGGAGCTGAGTGGAGGTGCAAAGTTGCAACATGCTCTTGTCCACGACGTTATATATAGATTGGGATGATGGAACTTAAAGTCATAGAGATGAACAAGATTGTCTTTTTTTTTGATTAAATATAGGAATCAAGGGACTGAGGCCAGACATCCTAACTAGATTGGTATCCTAAGAACACAGCTATAGATTATAGTCTTAATTATTGCAACTTTCTTTTTATATCCTTGGACGGATGGTATTGTGGCTGGATTTGTTATAATTTAAGATCTGTTTTATCTTTCACTTTTCGTCCCTTATATGGACTAAGGATGGGATGACAATTGGGGGAGATTGGAGATGTATTTTCCACTTTGTCCCCAATATGTGCAGAAACGGATTGGGAAACCAATCGATGGTTTGAGGATTTTTTGTGCTCATCCCCACCCTATGGAGTGCGCGGGGAATCCGTCCCTAAAAAAATTGCAAAAATGATTTATTTTAGATGGCAAGAAATGGTATTACTTATTCTCTCAATTCCATATTATGAAAAAGTATTTAATATTATTCATGTTTAATTCATATTCTAAAAAAACAAGTATCTATTATGGTACATGCTTAATCTCAATACAAGATTCTAAAATTAATTCTTTATGTCCTATTACAATACAATTTATGAAAATGGTGTGTTAAAATGGTATTTGTTATTTAAGTAAGTCATCTGCTTTGTATTGGATTTTACTGGTTCGCTTGGATGAAAATATAACATGTTTTTGGAATTATGTAATACTATGCAACTAGTGATCACTAGTTGAACACTCCCGCATTGCACGAGAAAATAATACCGTTTAACTAATTGCTTTTTGTTTAAGTTTTTTTAATAAAACATAATATTATTTAATGGTATTAGATAAAAAAAATTATATTCTTATTATGATAATTTTATTCGACTTGGTGCCAAACTAGTTTTGGATTGATGGGATTTTTTGTGCTAAATAACTTATTTCAACTATAAAAATCATGTATTATTATATACGTTTTAATTTAATTTGACATAAATCGGAGAAGAAATATATGAACTACATTAGATTAATTTCATATCAACAATCTAATGGTAAAAATTACTTTGTTAATTTTTAAAAAAACAAAGTAACTATAGGATTCACCAATTAGAAGTTACTAAAGTTAATTAGGTAAAGTTAATATCAGTGTTATCAAGCTCGGACCGGGAGCCGGCAAGGAATCCGGTCCGAGCTTGACTGGTCCGATGAACATTAAAAAAAACCCGCTGTGAACCGGAGTTGAACCGGCGACCGGAGGTCGAACCGGGAACCGGTACTACTCCGGTTCAGTGCATTACCTAAGAAATCTATAAGAAAATAGCCATAAAAGGGATTGCCATTGCCTGAAAAATCTATAAACAACAACCATTGCCTAAGAAATCAATAAACAATAACTCCGATTCAGTTCCACTTCTCCTTATAATATTAGAACCATCTAAGGAGAAGGGGAAGAATTTATATGGATGAATTTTTTTTTTTTTTGAAACAAACAAAAACTTTTATTAACTTAAATCAAAAGATAACACTTCAATAATAAACGGTGGTGGACAGGCCCACTCACCACGAACAGAACTAGAAGTAACAGCTTTAGCTATATGGATGAAATTTAGAATTATGGAGTTGCACTAAAAGATTTGATGGGTTAGGTTAGTTCTCCATTGGCCCAAATAATTTTAAAGGTCCAAGTTATTTATGCATTAGTAAAATATGTAATTTGTTATAGGGTTAGGCTATGCTTACTTTGTTTTTAACAAAGTAAGCCTTGCTTTGTGTGTTTTCACCATTAGATAAATTTTACACTCCATCATCTAATGATGAAACACAAAGTAAGGGTTACTTTGTCAAAAACAAAGTAACCATAGAAGACACATTTGTTATATTATTTATATTTATTAGTTTTCATTCCACTAAATAAAAATGGATTTTAAATTAATTTACGTCATCCGGTCCGATCAATCCGATCCATCCGATCCGACCAAATGACCCATGACCCAGTTATGAATCCGGTTTGATGTCCGGTCCGATTCTGATAACATTGGTTAATATATTAGGATATGTTTTATAAAAAAGTTTATATATTTTATTTAAAAATAAAGATAACGATTAAGATATATGATTGATGGTAGTATAAATTAAGATAAGTAAAAGGTATACAATATTTTATCAAAAAAAAGTAATTTTTATTTTTGACACACTATCAAAATTAACTATCAAATTACAAATTATAGTAACTACAAAGATGGAATGTGTCAAAATTGAAGTTCGACTTAAAAAATTAAATTAATAATACTGAATTGGTTAAAATTAAAATGTAGGATCTATTAGGGATTATAGTTAGTTAATCAACTGTAGCACATCGTAATTTCTGTTAAAAATTTATGTAGAACCCATTGAGTTTGATCTTTGTTCGTTAACCATGAATTGAATAAAACTGTTTTAATCCGTTTAAGAATAAAACATACACGTTCTGTCTCTTCTAGAGACAACCGAAGAATCCACAAGGTAGTCGACCTCCAAACTCAAGTGTACGAACAACTATTGACCTGGAACCAGTGCTAGTCGAAGAACAGAACAAGAACGTAACGAAATGGGAGAGAGAATAGTACTCAAGCTGGCCGAATTCTATTTACGGTAGAAGGGGGCCGGAATTTTCATGTATTAGATTTGGGTTTTAGGTGTTTCAATTTATATATACAGTGTCATTGTATTCCTAATGTGATTAGGGTTTATTGGTTAATTATATATTTAATCCAATCCTAATCTAACTACATAAATAAATACCAATAGTATTTATTCTATGCAATTAATTATAGTTAGATAAAATTTAATTACCCCAATAAATAAATTACACTAAGTAATAAATTGATGTATTAATTCAATTAATTATCCACCGAATGTAATTCCATTAATTTACAAATTAATTAATTATATTCTGCAAACTAATTAATCAATTAAATACTCAACTCCAAAACCAATCAATTGATCACCTTGATACAAAGTAAGAATTAACCAGTTAATTAACATTTAATTAATTACCTTGACATTTCACTGTCAATCAATTAATTAATTTTATCTCTCTAATATATCATTCTATAAGTTCCAACTCAGATATTCTATGTGCACGATCTTATGAGAATGTCCTTAGTTAGCAGTGAGCTCACTGTCTGTGGACAGTAAGTGCGTTCTAGCAAACTATTACTGCCCCCAACTAAGACAAAGTATCAGCAATATAAAGATGTGGAGACCATGTAGTTATATCTTAATGTTTTTTATCTTTTAATATCGATATAATAAACAAGAAGCATGATGGATGTTATCCTCTCTGCTGTTTATGATATTTTTTTAATCTTTAGTGGATTGATGAATCAAATGAGTAAACTACTTATCTGGGTTGGCCATACACTTATCAATCCCACTTATCTAATAGCCAGTGATATCATTTCACTATTACATGAGTGCTAATTTCATCACTTATCAATGCTAATTGTGAGCACGAACTTTTTCCGACCTTTATGATGAGACTTTATTACATGCGAACAGTTATTGTAGGTGATTTTATGTCACGATTTACGGAAGCATAAGCCAGAACTGAACCATGACTTCAAGCTGAAAATTTATTTAATATTAATTTTTTATTTTATTTAATATTTAGTTCTTCTTAATATTAATTAAGTTTGATTAGTATTTAAATTTTAAATATATACAAACAAAATATAATAATATAATAATATTAATTAATAATATACTATAAAAATAATAACTATTTAGTTTAAAAATTATATTTCTTTTTTCAATTTTATATATAATGAATTTTAGTAACTTTTTAATTTTATCATTTAAAAAAAAAACTTTGCTCACAATGCGCTTACATTAAAGAAGAAAGAAAAATCTCCACCAGATCCGAATGTGATTCAAACCTATGACCTCTCAAGGCATAGGTAAGCTCTCAACCACTAGGTTAAGAGCTTCACCACAACATGATATTAAAGAAATATTATTATTAGTATAACTTTTATTGACATTGTTAAGATTCTAATACGTTATTAGTTTAAATGTCAATAAAAATATAATTTTTACATGATTCATTGAATTCCGGTTGAACCTCTAACCCTTGATCCTCTATCTTTTTCGGTTCTTTAACAAGTCCAATTTTGATAACCATGATAATAAATGAGTATGCAACATAACTCGGTATATACACTTGCTTAGTTTTTCATCACTTAATTTTTAATTTTATCAAATACCGGATAACGAGGGCGCGAACATATAAGACTGAAAATCAGTTCCAAACAAAAAAAAAAATCCAAGCATTTAATGGAATGTTAGTGAACAGCAGTTAAAGCAGTTGAGGTAATCGAGAGTGGGCTGTGTGATTGAGAGAGTGGGGGAGGAAGAGTCGTTTTTGGAGAATTCAACAAAACAAAATCACAAAAATTCGAGAATGTGAATAGATTCCGTCCTTCTGCTTTCCTCCCCATTATTAACACTTTCTCCCTTCCAATTCCAATCAACTCATCGATCTATGGACACCAAAAGAAAGGCCAAGAACACTGTTACTACTTGTGTTATCTGCTTAGACAAAACTGATGTTGATCGCATATTTTCAGTTAACGGATGCCGCCATCGTTACTGCTTCACCTGTATGAAAAAGCATGTCAAAGTCAAGTTGTTTCAGGGCATGGTTCCTAAATGTCCTCATTCAGGATGCAACTCTGAGCTTTCTGTTGAGGGTTGTAGCAAGTTCTTGACATCTAAATTAAGAGAGATGATGCGCCATAGATTAAAAGAAGCTTCTATTCCTGTTAAAGACAGAGTTTACTGCCCATATCCTCGTTGCTCGGCATTGATGTCAAAAAAAGATATTGTTGGTTCTGGAGCTACTTATTCTCGGAGATGCTTGGAATGTCGTCGCTTTTTCTGTATCAATTGCAAGGTCCCTTGGCATAGTAACATGACATGTGATGTTTACAAAGGGTTGCATCCGGCGGGAGATGATGTGAAATTGAAGAGTCTGGCTAGTAGGAAGCTATGGCGGCAGTGTAAGAAATGTAGCCATATGATTGAGCTTGCTCAAGGTTGCTATCACATCACTTGCAGGTAGGTACCTTACTCATCTTATTGTGTATCTCTTCATGATTTGATCTAAAAGAACAACACTGTTGGATACTTGTAAATTATGGGGAAAACAACACATCTATGTATAGGGTAAAGAAATCACAAGAACTTATGCATTAAATTAGAATTTAATTCACCCCCGCTCATCTCACAGGCGGATTTGTTGCGTCCGCCAATAAAATTGGCCTGTTTAGGCAAGCGGACATGTAGCATGTGCGGAAGAAATTGTTAAACATATGCAATCCTAACCCTAAACATCACATATTGCTAAATTGGCAAAGCTTTATTGTCAAGTTAGCCTATTTTCATACATTATCAATAAAACTTTCTTATCAATCCTGAATCACCAAAACTAGAATAGTACTACTAGTAAAGTAGGAATGTGGTAAGCTTGCCTTTTCCGATTTGTTCTGTCAATTTTTGATGTTATTTAATATTTATGTATGCACAAAAAAAAAAAATATTAAAATCTAAATATTTAGTGGATTTTAAAAATATTTCTCTAAAATTATTGTAGCCACTGAACTTCAATTCTTAATGGTATTGTCACTGAACGTTACATTTTTTAACACGGGGTCACTCAATGCCTCAAAACGTTCGTTGATGGCCTCAAAGTAAAAAGTTCGAAGAGTTAATGATATTCTAAGGAACTTTAATTGTTGAAAATTTTCATTTCGATGTCATTTAGGCGTTGTTTTGTTAGGAGAGAAAGTGAATTTTTGAAAGAGAGCCCCAAAAAAGGTGATTTTAGAAAATAAAAACTGGTTTCAAATATCGTTCTGAATAACTTTAATTCTTAAATATTTTCAAGTTAAAATCGTTGACGATCATTTTGAGGAGTAGGTTAAAGTGAGTGGCCACAAGTGTTAAAAAGTATAAAGTTCAAGTGATCAATTGTTAAGAATTGAAGTTCAGTGACCACAATATTAAAATGAATAAAGGTCAGTGGCTATAAGTGTAATTTACCCCAAAATTGATTTATAGGATGTTTGAACTCAGCTTAATTTGACAACGTTAACTGTAAAATTGTACCATTTTGATCGTTATGATTTAAAATTATTCTTGATGACCAATGTTAAAAATATTACCGTGCCATATCCATAAATCAAACATATAATACGGACATCATCATCTTGCATCAATATACATGATTTATTAGGTGGCTTAATGCATATTTACACCCTTAAAGTTGGCAAGTTTTACTTATTGGCACCCTGAACTTTTTAAATAACCAATCACACATTTATACTTGGCTTTAAAAACCTATCACACACCTAAAATTGACATTAAAAACCTATCAAACACTTAAAGTTGGCTCATTTGGACCTCCTGCACACAAAATCACTGATCTGTCATTTTTGACATATGAGGTGACATACAGAACGAACTAATACGCTTTTCTTTTTTCTATAGCACTCACACGTAATCCCACCTGTCAAAGATGACAGATCAGTGATTTTGTATGCAGGGGTCCGAATGAGCCAACTTTAGGCGTGTGATAGGTTTTTAATGTCAATTTTAGGTGTGTGATAGGTTTTTAAAGTCAACTATAAGTGTATGATAGGTTATTTAAAAAGTTCAGGGTGCCAATAGGCAAAACTTACCAACTTTAAGGGTGTAAATATGCATTAAGTAAAGGTAATGGAAGACAATATATATGATCAGTGATGCTTGGTTGATGCTGTGTCTTGACACCTTACATGAAGCGAAGTGATAGATGTTGTGTTGGTAGCGCATATGATATGAACAACTGCTTGAGAAATTGAGAATAATATTTTAAATTTCTAACCTAAGCTTTTAATTAGCATTGATTTAACGGTGAATCATTTCGGATCCAAATAAGCAGGTATCTTTAAAAAATGTTATGGGTTATTCTTTAAACTTGATCTGGAGCAACTTAAGAGGTTATCTTTAAAAAAAATGTTGTATGTAATTCTTTATACTTAAATCTGGAGCAACTTAAGACGTTGTTATGCAATAGTTTGATTTGTGATATATTTTATGAGATTATGGTTGTTTTATGTTTTTACAGATGTGGTTTTGAGTTTTGCTATAAATGTGGAGCTGAGCGGAGGGATAAAAAGGCAACGTGTTCTTGTCCACTATGGGATGAACATTATATATGGGTTCACTAAAATACAGTTTAGAGATGAATATAACCTATAATGCTGTCTATTTTGAATCTTATTTTGACTACCATTCTGACTGAATATGGACTCCACTTTAAATAATGATGACGGACTAACTTCATTTATTGAATTACTATTTTAGGTAAATATTAGCGATTACATTACATGATATATTACAGTGCCTGAATCGGCTTTTTGGTTTTCATACTCTTGTTACTTTTTATCAATTACTTTGGAGCAAAATTTAAATTTCATTTATATAAAACCGTATTAAATTTATTGTATGGAACAAATTAGATTTAAGTTTATAGGTTAATTATAAGTAGAATATGAAAATATATTTTTCCTAAAGAAATTAGTTGCCAAAGAGAATTGAGCTCTCAAATTTTGTTAAGGATGTCTTTAAATTTACTACTCCATCTGTTCTCAAATAAGTGTCATTTTAGATAATTGTTTTTGTTCTTTTTTAAGTGTCGTTTTTGTTTTTCAATAAAATTTAGTATAGTTTTTTTGGTCTAAACATTTAAATTTTGTCTTGATTTATGTGTTTTTTAAGCTTTCAAAGTTTTTTCTCCAACCATTATATAGGACATAGAATTTTTATTTAGTTAATCCATGTAAATTTATTAATTTAAGTGCATATTAATTGTGTTTCCTAATTTGTGTGAAAAACTCTAAAACGACACTTATTTGAGAATGGAGAGAGTATCTTCTAAGGTTCACTCTTGTTTAGAATCACTCAATGAGTGAAGGTTGACATATTTATTAATACACATATCATATCATAGATAGCTAGAAAGATTCGAACGGGCTTATATCTACCAACATTATTAATAATCAGGGCGTTAATCGGATTGAGCTGAGTTGAACTTCTGCCGATGCTTAACTTGGTAGAAAACAGACGAGGTCATGCTCAAAATTCTTTTCGAGCTTAGTTTATTAAGAAAACTCTATATGATTGTGAACTGCACGTGACCAACTCGTTTATTTGTTATGAGTTTTGTTTGTGAACAGCTCGTTAATTCTGTTCATGAACTTTGTTTATGAATAACTCATTATGTTTATGCTCACAAATAGTCTAAAATTTGATGAATGAAGAATTAAAGTCGAAAATATGATTTCAATCTCATTTGAATTTTTTAACACATAACTAAATAGTTTTGAAACCTATAAAACTAAAGTTTCACACAAAGTTATGTTGTTTTACATTCCCATTTCTAGAAATACTATTATTAAAAAAATCAAATTCAGCTTGCTTGCGAGCTTATTCATTATAATTAATCAAGAGTTAATTTCAAATACATGATCTGGTTTATGAATTCGTAGATGGGTACATGTGGTATTTTTCGTTACAAACTCAATCTTGTGGTTCGCGCCGTTAGCAAGGGTAATTTCAGAAAATTTTTTTGACTTTTCTCTCTTTTTCTTCTTCTTTTTTTAATTCTGGAATTCCAGAATTAAAAAAAGTAAAAAAAAAAAGAGTAAAAAAATATAGTTACAACAGACCGACAAAAAAAATGTATGAAACTGTTTCAATTTATCGACAAACTTATTTGGAAGGTCCGATCAATGTGACAGTTAAATAACAGCCACAATAGTCTTCTCAAATTTTCGATTATGTATGACTAAAATTGATTTTACTTGAAAACATTAGGATAAAATTTACATAATTTCATATATTGGGATTAAATCTGCACTTGACTTGAAACATTAGAGTTAAATTTTGCACTTATTCTATCTTTTCAGTATTGCGTAGCGCGCTCTCTAAAAAAACAAAGTAACTCCCTTTCCAATCATAAAAAAAGAAGATTAATACTAATTATAATAAAAAGTTGAATACGCGCACCTCTTCCACATTAACGTGTACTTTCTTTGCCATATGTAAAAAGCATCGGTAGCTTACACTTTAAATAAGTTCAAGGAGCTAATAAGATGTTTTCAAAGTTCAGGAGGTCAATCAATCTTTAGGATAAATTAAAGGAATGATGATATATTAAACTAAAATTAAAACATTAGAAATAGAAGGTTAAAATACGATAAATGCCACGGTAGTGAAAACCGAACTGGTTAACAAACCGGGATAGACAAAAGGTCAATAGTTTAAGTTTCAAACAACCAAGACTCAAAAAAATCATGTAAAACCTATTACTTTTATTTTCAGTTAACCCTCTCACAAAGTAAAATGTTAACAATATTAATAAAAAAAAGTGTACTACTAATTATAGTAATGTTCTTTAGTACAAAAACGAAATTAACTAATATAATCATGGAAGACTAATTATAGATTAATTAGGTATTTTTTGAATCAAAAGATTAATTAGGTATTAATGTCGTTTTAGGGGATAAAATACAATAAAAACTGCCTCTTCTTCTTCCTCGAGGAAACTCTCATCTTATTCTTTCTCATCCTTCCATCTATGATTTTATCTTTATATTTTTAACTTTTTATCAATAGTTTTTAGTTCTATTCGGATAAAATCCTTACTTTTCATCGGATTTTTTCGTCTGATTTGCATTTGTTTACTATAACTCTTCAATTTACATTCTTTTCAGGTTTAGCAATAAGAGCAAAAGCGTAGATCCATGCACTACAAGAAAATCGCAAATTACCAGCGGAATTCACCAGCGGAATGATTTCTGTTGGTAATCACAGGCGAAATAGCAGCGGATTGATTTCCGCTGCAGATTGCTGGCGGAATAGCTGTGGAATTGAATTTCCATTGGTGAATTCTAATTTTAAAAGCGGGAAACTAATTTTGACTCCCCCTCTTTTTTCTACTCTTTTCTTTTCTCCTGCTTTTGTACATCATATTGACCAAAAATTCAGCAGCTCTCAAACCACTTTCTCACACCTCTTCTCTCTGGTCATCCCTCTCTCTCCTCTTTCTCTCTCAAACTAATTTCTCAGTACTAGTCATCACTCTACTCTTTTTTTATGAAACTCAAAGTCATCAAGTAGGTATGCTTCTCAAACCACTTCCTCGCACCTCTTCCCTCTTGGTCAGTTCGATTTACTCATCCGCTATATTCAAACTTCTCTCTGCCATCAAGCGGTCAGATTTTGTGAATTTTTGCTTCATTTCAGGTGAGTTAACTTCCTAATTTTGAACGGATTAGGTTTATTTTGAATGGCTTTGCCCTAATTTTGAATGGCTTTAGAGATTTTCTCTTTAATCTAGGATTTAGGGTTTATTTTGATACTGCTTCAATGGATTATACAGTTCGAACCGATTCCAATATTGATTAGGCTAAGGTTTCCAACTTCTCTGCTCTTGAACAACTCAAGACCTCCGCCGCTCACTGTAACTCTTCATTCTCTATTTCGATTTCAATTTGAGTTTTCCTTTTTCTTATTTATTTTCCCAGAGTTAGCATTGCCTGGTGTTACTTTCCATATCTGCACTTTTTTAGTTTTTGTGTTTTTCTCTGTTAATTTATTTGATCCTTTGTTATGACATATTGTTGTGGTCCTGTATTCTTACTTTTTTCGACTTGAAATTGCAGCCTGATTTTTACAAGAAACTCATGCCTCTATCGCATAGTAAGTTCATATTATTTTCTTAACATTATCACTGTTGAGGTATTTGAAAAGGTTGTGTAGTGAATTTGGTTGAAAATTTCATTGTGTTTAGATTTTATCAAATTTTTATGTTTCTGTTCCTGACCTTGTTTTCTCTTATTCCCCAATATTTTGATATTTTTTTCTCCGAGTTAAATCGTAATAATTATTATTTTTAGATATAATTGCGCTTTTTTTGGTTGACTTCACTTGAAGTCATTTATTGAAGCTAGAGTTCAATTGTAATTCTCGAATTTTCTATTTGAATGTAGTTATTATGAATTTGGAGTTTTTATAGTTGTTTGGTTTTGGTTGGTCTTCAAGAATAAGTGCAGTGATGAAGTTAGAAAATGGTTTTGAGGAGATGGAAGCTGATATTTCTTTGGAGTGAATGCTAAAACCTTAAAAAACAGTAGCCATAATGCATCATTCGCACTGTACCTAACAACTAAATAAATGTAGATATATACACTTCAACGCATTCTCTTCTACCGAACGAGATTTATATCGCATATACCGAAACTTGCATTATTTTGACTTTGGTTAGTTCAGTTTTCATCGGGCTAGACAATTATTCCCTTGCCTTATAATTGTATAGCATTTAACTTTGTGATCTTTCTATGTGAAGAACTAAAAATTTGTAATATGAAGTGGATTGAAATGATGGAGGTTGTGGTAGAGAATGGTGCTTGGTATAGCTGCGGAGACCATAGTTTTTCTCTCAGACTTGATTATTGTACTTGGTTCAATTTCACTTATAGTCTCTCTCTTTTTCTTGTCTCTCTATTTGTCCTACTCTTTGTAGTTGAATTTTAGGAATTAATGTCAACAAATTGCTATGGCTCAGGGCTTAATGATCCATATACTATGATCTACTCAAAATTGTTGAATACTTGTGCACAATCTAGCATAAGCATAATGATGTGATATCAAAAGCACAAGAGCATGGAACAAAGGAGCTTGGAGTTAAGGAGCCTAGTAGAAGCATGAGGGATCCATTGGAGCTGTCAATTGGACCTATGACGAAGAATCGTGCAAAGAAAGACCAAAAAATGCTTAATGGACTCATCTTGAGCTTCTTTAAACAAGGAATGAATTCTAGCGAAGTCATTAAAGATGGTGTGTTTTTGTGTTGTATCCAAGCCCAAGCCCATAATAGTGATATGTAAAAAGGTCGATCATATTTTAAGAGAAGCTTTGGACTTGCATGTGTTTGGCATGTGCAAAACCCATTGGGACTCATTAAAATTAATGCTATAACCTTATAGGTTTGATTGGGCTTATTTCTAGCTAATTAAAAGGCCCAAATAACGTTAATTAGTGGGCTGAAATTGGGCTCTAAAGGACAAAAACGAATTTAATGTTTTTCCTTGTCTAATTAGGATTTCTTTTACCTTGGTGCACTAGGATTCAACTTCCTTTTTAGTTTAGGTTTAGGTTTATTTTGTAGCCTATATAAAGGCTTGTATTCTTCATTATTTTCATCAATCAGAAATCAATATTTTTATGAACAAAAGTTCTTTTTTTCCTTTGGGAATTATTTTCAATCCGGGATTGAATTCTTTATTGTGAGCTTGAGAGACCGGGTCATCATTCTTGCAATATTATCTTGATCGTGAACAAGTATTTTGGTAAGGTACTTGTGAATCGCCAAACACTCAGGTTCCAATTTAATTATTCGAAGGTGTAAGGTCAGATCTCCTTTCATTGTCTTTAATTCTTTGGGATTGGTTTGTTATCACCAATTTATGTTTGTTATTTGATTCTATTAATTCCTTAAGATAGATCGGGAAAACTTGTTGATTTGGTTATTATCTCTTTTTCATAACCAATATCACATCAATTGGTATCAGAGCTTTGGCTCTTAAGGAATTTGTTGTTTTTGTTTTGTTTGTCGAAATTAAAAAAAAAAAAAAAATTTACCCCAATCTAGAGTCTTTAATTATTGATCGAGTTCCTCATATCTTTGCATCTAGTTATTTAGGTTCTTAGTTGTAGCGAACTGATTATTTTTGGATTCTATTCTTACTAGCCAAACTCATTTATGTGTGTGAATTTCTTCAATTTTTTTTTGCATGCTAAATCATTAGTGCAAGTTTAATTTGTTAATCAATTCCAATCTAGTTTAAAAAAAAAGGGAAAAAAAAAGAAAAAAAAAAAGGAAAAAAAAAGGAAAAAAAAAGAGGAAAAAAAAGGAAAAAAAAAAAATTCGGCTCATTGTTTGTACTAAAGTTACAAGTTTTCTAGAATTTGCATGCTAAACACACATTCTTAAAATTTCTTTCAAACATTTGTCTCTTCTTCGAAAATCGTCTTTTATTCTATTCTTAGTGTGCTAAACTTTGGTTATCGTTACAATATTAGTCTTCTTTGCTTCTAGTTTCTGCTCTACTTTATTTTGTCATTCTTTTGCTTCATTGGCATTTATATTACCCGAGATAATCCTTGTGATCTATCAAGATAATATAAAAGAGTGATTGAACCGGTTGTGAGGTACTTCTTTTACTTTCTTTTTCTTCTTTTCTTGCTTTAGACTAGATTTCACTTTTCTTTCATTCTTTATATATTTTGTCATGTCTAACGAACCTAAAAAGGACAACGTTAACGATGTTGATTCTAAAGAATGGCAACAAGCTATTGTAGGTGAGATGAAGAGGTTAGGGGCTATTGTGGCTGATTTGGTTTCAAACCAAAAGAAATCAAGCCAAAAGAAAGGAGGACGCGGGAGATTGAATTTTGATGATGAACTATCCGAGTCTGAAGAGGAGGAGCAGTTTGGATACCGAAAAAGGGGTAACGATCGAAAAGATAGTAATCTTAATGCTATCAAACTTAAAATGCCTACTTTTCGAGGAGCTAGTGACCCAGAGGCGTATCTTGATTGGGTACGAAAGGTTGAAACAATCTTTGACATACATGAGTATTCCGAGGAGAAGAAGGTGAAACTTGTAGTATCCGAACTAACTGAATATGCGGCTGTTTGGTGGGACCAATTAAAGCGCACAAGAAAAAGAGATGGTGATGAACCCATAAGAACATGGGGTGAATTGAAGAAGGTCATGAAAAAGAGATTTGTGCCGGCTCACTATTATAAGGAGTTGTTGAAAGAACTCCAATCCATGTCTCAAGGTAACCAATCTGTTGAAGATTATCACAAACAATTGGAGATGGCACTAATCCGAGCTGATATACAAGAAGATGAGGAAGCTACCATGGTTAGATTTCTCATGGGAATGAAGAGGGAGATTCGCAACCCTCTTGAGCTACAAACTTATTTCCACATGGACGAGATGCTCCATAAAGCGATAAAAATTGAGAGACAACTTCAAGAGGTTGAGAAAGGGAGATCAAAGTTCAAAGGCACTACTTCCACTCCATGGAAGTCAGATCCAAGAGGTAATTTCAAAACTAAATCTGAATTTAGCTCTAAAAGTGACCAAACGCCTCAGGTTGATTCAAAAGCATTTGGGAAGTTGCAAATTGGTGGAACTACTCCAAAATACAAAACTACTGAAAAACCCACAAGAACTCGTGAAATTGTGTGTTTTAAGTGCCAAGGGAGAGGGCACTATGCAAGAGAGTGTTCGAATCAAAAGGCGATGGTTATGAAGCATGGTGAGTTAATATCCGAAAGTGAGTCCGAACATGAATCAGATGATATGCCCACCTTAGAAGATTGTAGTGATATAGAAGAGGTGGATAGTAAAGGAGGACATGGAGTTAACTTAGTCACTCGTAGAACATTGAAGATGGGAGTGAGTGGTGACATTGAGCAACGAGAGCACATCTTTCATGCTCATTGCAACATACTTGGAAAAACATGCTTACTAATTATTGATGGAGGAAGTTGTTGCAACGTGGTAAGCAACGTGTTAGCAAGCCGATTAGGGATATCAACAATTCCACATCCCAATCCTTATCGGTTACAATGGTTGAATGATAGTAACGAACTCAAAGTTACTAAACTGGTGCTTCTGAACTTTTCTATTGGTTCTTTTTCTGATGAGGTATTATGTGATGTAGTACCTATGCAAGCATGTCATGTGTTATTGGGGAGGCCTTGGCAATTCGATCGATCAGCACTACATCATGGTCGAACAAATAAATTTACTATTGCTAAGGATGGGAAGGAGTATATTTTGCCACCTTTATCACCTGCTGAAGTGTTTGAAGATCAGCTCTACATGCAAAGAATGTTACAAGAACAATCTGTGAGAAGGGAAAAGGTTAAGGCGAGAGAAAATAAGAGTGATAAAATCAGTGAGGGTGTGAAGAGAGAAGAGGTGAGTGAAAAGACATTAGTGAGGTCAAGAAATGAGGGTGAGAGGAGAGAAAAAGAGAGGAGCATTAACAAAAGTCAAAATCTATCTTTATATGCTAAATTGAGGGATGTAAAGCAAGCTGATTTTGAAAACAAAAATTTATTATTATTTTATTGTAAGAGTTTTTGTTTATCTTCTGTAAGTCAGTCTAACCTTCCTTCTAGTATTTCCCCTCTTTTGCAGGAATTCAAGGATTTATTCCCCGAAGAGATGCCTAATAAGTTACCCCCGATTCGAGGAATTGAGCATCAAATTGACTTTGTTCCCGGAGCACAAATTCCAAATCGACCAGCCTATAGAAGTAACCCTGAGGAGACAAAAGAACTACAAAGGCAAGTCGAGGAACTAATGGCAAAAGGGTTGATTCGTGAATCTATGAGTCCGTGTGCTGTACCAGTCATCCTAGTACCAAAGAAAGATGGAACTTGGCGGATGTGCATCGATTGTAGAGCCGTCAATAAAATCACGGTAAAGTATCGTCATCCTATCTCTAGGTTAGATGATATGTTGGATGAATTAAATGGGGCTGTTATTTTCACTAAAATAGATCTTAAGAGTGGGTACCATCAGATTCGCATGTCATTAGGAGATGAATGGAAAACGGCTTTTAAGACTAAGCATGGTTTATATGAGTGGTTAGTTATGCCTTTCGGTTTAACAAATGCACCTAGTACTTTCATGAGATTAATGAATCATGTTTTGAGAGAGTTTATAGGTAAATTTGTTGTTGTTTATTTTGATGACATTCTTATCTATTCTAAATCTGAGGCAGAACACATAGAACATGTTAAGGTTGTATTAGATGTTTTGAGAGAACAGAAATTATACGCTAACCTTTCTAAGTGCTCATTTTGCATGGAGAAAGTTGTGTTTTTGGGTTTTATTGTTTCAGCACAAGGAGTTTCTGTTGATATTGAAAAGGTGAAAGCCATTCAAGAGTGGCCAATGCCAAATTCAGTTACCGAGGTGAGGAGCTTTCATGGCTTGGCGAGTTTCTATAGGAGGTTTGTGAAGAACTTCAGTACCATTGCCGCACCACTAACCGAGGTAATAAAAAAGAATGTTGGCTTTAAGTGGGGCAAAGCACAAGAGGATGCTTTTGAGATGCTTAAGGCAAGACTAACTTCTGCCCCCGTTTTAGCACTTCCAAACTTTGATAAATCGTTTGAAATTGAGTGTGATGCGTCGGGAGTAGGGATTGGTGCTGTTTTAATGCAAGAGGGTCGACCTATAGCCTTCTTTAGTGAAAAACTTAGTGGTGCAACCTTAAACTATCCCACTTATGATAAAGAACTCTATGCATTAGTTAGGGCTTTGCAAATGTGGCAACATTATTTATGGCCTAAAGAGTTTGTGATCCACACCGATCATGAATCCTTGAAACATCTTAAGGGTCAACAAAAATTGAACCGAAGACATGCCAAGTGGGTGGAATTTATAGAGACGTTTCCTTATGTGATTAAGTATAAGCAAGGGAAGGAAAACGTAGTTGCTGATGCATTAAGTAGGAGAGTTAGCTTATTGAATGTGATGCATGCTAAGTGTTTAGGATTTGAGTATATCAAAGAATTATATGTTGATGATCTAGACTTTGCATCTATTTATAAAGCTTGTGAACTTACTGCTTTTGGAAAATTTTATAGACATGAGGGCTACTTATTTAGAGATAATCGATTATGCATGCCTAAATGTTCACATAGAGAATTTCTTGTGAGGGAAGCCCACGGTGGAGGCTTGATGGGGCATTTTGGGGTTGCTAAGACTTTGGACATGATTTCTGAACATTTCTTTTGGCCTCATATGAAACGTGATGTGGAAAGAATATGTGCTAGTTGTATTAATTGTAAGAAAGCTAAGTCTAGAGTTATGCCTCATGGTTTATACACTCCATTACCTGTGCCGAATGAACCTTGGACTGCTATATCCATGGATTTTGTGATGGCTTTACCTAGGTCTAAGAGAGGTAATGATTCCATATTTGTGGTTGTAGATCGCTTTTCTAAGATGGCACATTTCATACCATGCCATAAAACTGATGATGCTATTAATATTGCTAACTTGTTCTTTAGAGAGGTTGTTCGTCTGCATGGGATGCCAAAGAGTATAGTTAGTGATAGAGATCCTAAGTTTTTAAGCTATTTTTGGAAGACTTTGTGGAATAAATTGGGGACTAAACTGTTGTTTTCTACTTCTTGTCATCCTCAAACTGATGGTCAAACCGAAGTAGTAAATAGAACTTTAGGACAACTTCTTAGGGCAGTTATTCAAAAGAATCTTAAGTCATGGGAAGAATGCCTACCATTTATTGAGTTCGCTTATAATAGGGCTATACATTCATCTACTAACTTCTCACCATTTGAAATTGTTTATGGTTTTAATCCTTTGACACCATTAGACTTGATCCCTTTGCCTGTTGATGAAAGGAAAAGTTTAGATGGAAAGAAAAAGGCAGAAATGGTGCTTAAGTTACATGAACAAGTGAAACAACAACTGGAGAAGAAGAATGAGCATTATGCAAAGCAAGCTAACAAGGGTCGACAATGTGTTCTATTTGAACCCGGTGATTGGGTGTGGTTGCATATGCGCAAGGAAAGGTTCCCCGCTCAGAGAAAATCAAAGCTACATCCTAGAGGCGATGGTCCATTTCAAGTAGTCGCACGAATTGGGGATAATGCCTACAAGCTCGACTTGCCAGGTGAGTATAGTGTGCATGCAACTTTTAATGTGGCTGATTTATCTTTGTTTGACGTAGGAGATGAAGATTTGAGGACAAATCCTTTTCAAGAGAGAGGGAATGATGTGATATCAAAAGCACAAGAGCATGGAACAAAGGAGCTTGGAGTTAAGGAGCCTAGTAGAAGCATGAGGGATCCATTGGAGCTGTCAATTGGACCTATGACGAAGAATCGTGCAAAGAAAGACCAAAAAATGCTTAATGGACTCATCTTGAGCTTCTTTAAACAAGGAATGAATTCTAGCGAAGTCATTAAAGATGGTGTGTTTTTGTGTTGTATCCAAGCCCAAGCCCATAATAGTGATATGTAAAAAGGTCGATCATATTTTAAGAGAAGCTTTGGACTTGCATGTGTTTGGCATGTGCAAAACCCATTGGGACTCATTAAAATTAATGCTATAACCTTATAGGTTTGATTGGGCTTATTTCTAGCTAATTAAAAGGCCCAAATAACGTTAATTAGTGGGCTGAAATTGGGCTCTAAAGGACAAAAACGAATTTAATGTTTTTCCTTGTCTAATTAGGATTTCTTTTACCTTGGTGCACTAGGATTCAACTTCCTTTTTAGTTTAGGTTTAGGTTTATTTTGTAGCCTATATAAAGGCTTGTATTCTTCATTATTTTCATCAATCAGAAATCAATATTTTTATGAACAAAAGTTCTTTTTTTCCTTTGGGAATTATTTTCAATCCGGGATTGAATTCTTTATTGTGAGCTTGAGAGACCGGGTCATCATTCTTGCAATATTATCTTGATCGTGAACAAGTATTTTGGTAAGGTACTTGTGAATCGCCAAACACTCAGGTTCCAATTTAATTATTCGAAGGTGTAAGGTCAGATCTCCTTTCATTGTCTTTAATTCTTTGGGATTGGTTTGTTATCACCAATTTATGTTTGTTATTTGATTCTATTAATTCCTTAAGATAGATCGGGAAAACTTGTTGATTTGGTTATTATCTCTTTTTCATAACCAATATCACATCAATTGGTATCAGAGCTTTGGCTCTTAAGGAATTTGTTGTTTTTGTTTTGTTTGTCGAAATTAAAAAAAAAAAAAAAATTTACCCCAATCTAGAGTCTTTAATTATTGATCGAGTTCCTCATATCTTTGCATCTAGTTATTTAGGTTCTTAGTTGTAGCGAACTGATTATTTTTGGATTCTATTCTTACTAGCCAAACTCATTTATGTGTGTGAATTTCTTCAATTTTTTTTTGCATGCTAAATCATTAGTGCAAGTTTAATTTGTTAATCAATTCCAATCTAGTTTAAAAAAAAAGGGAAAAAAAAAAGAAAAAAAAAAAGGAAAAAAAAAGGAAAAAAAAAGAGGAAAAAAAAGGAAAAAAAAAAAATTCGGCTCATTGTTTGTACTAAAGTTACAAGTTTTCTAGAATTTGCATGCTAAACACACATTCTTAAAATTTCTTTCAAACATTTGTCTCTTCTTCGAAAATCGTCTTTTATTCTATTCTTAGTGTGCTAAACTTTGGTTATCGTTACAATATTAGTCTTCTTTGCTTCTAGTTTCTGCTCTACTTTATTTTGTCATTCTTTTGCTTCATTGGCATTTATATTACCCGAGATAATCCTTGTGATCTATCAAGATAATATAAAAGAGTGATTGAACCGGTTGTGAGGTACTTCTTTTACTTTCTTTTTCTTCTTTTCTTGCTTTAGACTAGATTTCACTTTTCTTTCATTCTTTATATATTTTGTCATGTCTAACGAACCTAAAAAGGACAACGTTAACGATGTTGATTCTAAAGAATGGCAACAAGCTATTGTAGGTGAGATGAAGAGGTTAGGGGCTATTGTGGCTGATTTGGTTTCAAACCAAAAGAAATCAAGCCAAAAGAAAGGAGGACGCGGGAGATTGAATTTTGATGATGAACTATCCGAGTCTGAAGAGGAGGAGCAGTTTGGATACCGAAAAAGGGGTAACGATCGAAAAGATAGTAATCTTAATGCTATCAAACTTAAAATGCCTACTTTTCGAGGAGCTAGTGACCCAGAGGCGTATCTTGATTGGGTACGAAAGGTTGAAACAATCTTTGACATACATGAGTATTCCGAGGAGAAGAAGGTGAAACTTGTAGTATCCGAACTAACTGAATATGCGGCTGTTTGGTGGGACCAATTAAAGCGCACAAGAAAAAGAGATGGTGATGAACCCATAAGAACATGGGGTGAATTGAAGAAGGTCATGAAAAAGAGATTTGTGCCGGCTCACTATTATAAGGAGTTGTTGAAAGAACTCCAATCCATGTCTCAAGGTAACCAATCTGTTGAAGATTATCACAAACAATTGGAGATGGCACTAATCCGAGCTGATATACAAGAAGATGAGGAAGCTACCATGGTTAGATTTCTCATGGGAATGAAGAGGGAGATTCGCAACCCTCTTGAGCTACAAACTTATTTCCACATGGACGAGATGCTCCATAAAGCGATAAAAATTGAGAGACAACTTCAAGAGGTTGAGAAAGGGAGATCAAAGTTCAAAGGCACTACTTCCACTCCATGGAAGTCAGATCCAAGAGGTAATTTCAAAACTAAATCTGAATTTAGCTCTAAAAGTGACCAAACGCCTCAGGTTGATTCAAAAGCATTTGGGAAGTTGCAAATTGGTGGAACTACTCCAAAATACAAAACTACTGAAAAACCCACAAGAACTCGTGAAATTGTGTGTTTTAAGTGCCAAGGGAGAGGGCACTATGCAAGAGAGTGTTCGAATCAAAAGGCGATGGTTATGAAGCATGGTGAGTTAATATCCGAAAGTGAGTCCGAACATGAATCAGATGATATGCCCACCTTAGAAGATTGTAGTGATATAGAAGAGGTGGATAGTAAAGGAGGACATGGAGTTAACTTAGTCACTCGTAGAACATTGAAGATGGGAGTGAGTGGTGACATTGAGCAACGAGAGCACATCTTTCATGCTCATTGCAACATACTTGGAAAAACATGCTTACTAATTATTGATGGAGGAAGTTGTTGCAACGTGGTAAGCAACGTGTTAGCAAGCCGATTAGGGATATCAACAATTCCACATCCCAATCCTTATCGGTTACAATGGTTGAATGATAGTAACGAACTCAAAGTTACTAAACTGGTGCTTCTGAACTTTTCTATTGGTTCTTTTTCTGATGAGGTATTATGTGATGTAGTACCTATGCAAGCATGTCATGTGTTATTGGGGAGGCCTTGGCAATTCGATCGATCAGCACTACATCATGGTCGAACAAATAAATTTACTATTGCTAAGGATGGGAAGGAGTATATTTTGCCACCTTTATCACCTGCTGAAGTGTTTGAAGATCAGCTCTACATGCAAAGAATGTTACAAGAACAATCTGTGAGAAGGGAAAAGGTTAAGGCGAGAGAAAATAAGAGTGATAAAATCAGTGAGGGTGTGAAGAGAGAAGAGGTGAGTGAAAAGACATTAGTGAGGTCAAGAAATGAGGGTGAGAGGAGAGAAAAAGAGAGGAGCATTAACAAAAGTCAAAATCTATCTTTATATGCTAAATTGAGGGATGTAAAGCAAGCTGATTTTGAAAACAAAAATTTATTATTATTTTATTGTAAGAGTTTTTGTTTATCTTCTGTAAGTCAGTCTAACCTTCCTTCTAGTATTTCCCCTCTTTTGCAGGAATTCAAGGATTTATTCCCCGAAGAGATGCCTAATAAGTTACCCCCGATTCGAGGAATTGAGCATCAAATTGACTTTGTTCCCGGAGCACAAATTCCAAATCGACCAGCCTATAGAAGTAACCCTGAGGAGACAAAAGAACTACAAAGGCAAGTCGAGGAACTAATGGCAAAAGGGTTGATTCGTGAATCTATGAGTCCGTGTGCTGTACCAGTCATCCTAGTACCAAAGAAAGATGGAACTTGGCGGATGTGCATCGATTGTAGAGCCGTCAATAAAATCACGGTAAAGTATCGTCATCCTATCTCTAGGTTAGATGATATGTTGGATGAATTAAATGGGGCTGTTATTTTCACTAAAATAGATCTTAAGAGTGGGTACCATCAGATTCGCATGTCATTAGGAGATGAATGGAAAACGGCTTTTAAGACTAAGCATGGTTTATATGAGTGGTTAGTTATGCCTTTCGGTTTAACAAATGCACCTAGTACTTTCATGAGATTAATGAATCATGTTTTGAGAGAGTTTATAGGTAAATTTGTTGTTGTTTATTTTGATGACATTCTTATCTATTCTAAATCTGAGGCAGAACACATAGAACATGTTAAGGTTGTATTAGATGTTTTGAGAGAACAGAAATTATACGCTAACCTTTCTAAGTGCTCATTTTGCATGGAGAAAGTTGTGTTTTTGGGTTTTATTGTTTCAGCACAAGGAGTTTCTGTTGATATTGAAAAGGTGAAAGCCATTCAAGAGTGGCCAATGCCAAATTCAGTTACCGAGGTGAGGAGCTTTCATGGCTTGGCGAGTTTCTATAGGAGGTTTGTGAAGAACTTCAGTACCATTGCCGCACCACTAACCGAGGTAATAAAAAAGAATGTTGGCTTTAAGTGGGGCAAAGCACAAGAGGATGCTTTTGAGATGCTTAAGGCAAGACTAACTTCTGCCCCCGTTTTAGCACTTCCAAACTTTGATAAATCGTTTGAAATTGAGTGTGATGCGTCGGGAGTAGGGATTGGTGCTGTTTTAATGCAAGAGGGTCGACCTATAGCCTTCTTTAGTGAAAAACTTAGTGGTGCAACCTTAAACTATCCCACTTATGATAAAGAACTCTATGCATTAGTTAGGGCTTTGCAAATGTGGCAACATTATTTATGGCCTAAAGAGTTTGTGATCCACACCGATCATGAATCCTTGAAACATCTTAAGGGTCAACAAAAATTGAACCGAAGACATGCCAAGTGGGTGGAATTTATAGAGACGTTTCCTTATGTGATTAAGTATAAGCAAGGGAAGGAAAACGTAGTTGCTGATGCATTAAGTAGGAGAGTTAGCTTATTGAATGTGATGCATGCTAAGTGTTTAGGATTTGAGTATATCAAAGAATTATATGTTGATGATCTAGACTTTGCATCTATTTATAAAGCTTGTGAACTTACTGCTTTTGGAAAATTTTATAGACATGAGGGCTACTTATTTAGAGATAATCGATTATGCATGCCTAAATGTTCACATAGAGAATTTCTTGTGAGGGAAGCCCACGGTGGAGGCTTGATGGGGCATTTTGGGGTTGCTAAGACTTTGGACATGATTTCTGAACATTTCTTTTGGCCTCATATGAAACGTGATGTGGAAAGAATATGTGCTAGTTGTATTAATTGTAAGAAAGCTAAGTCTAGAGTTATGCCTCATGGTTTATACACTCCATTACCTGTGCCGAATGAACCTTGGACTGCTATATCCATGGATTTTGTGATGGCTTTACCTAGGTCTAAGAGAGGTAATGATTCCATATTTGTGGTTGTAGATCGCTTTTCTAAGATGGCACATTTCATACCATGCCATAAAACTGATGATGCTATTAATATTGCTAACTTGTTCTTTAGAGAGGTTGTTCGTCTGCATGGGATGCCAAAGAGTATAGTTAGTGATAGAGATCCTAAGTTTTTAAGCTATTTTTGGAAGACTTTGTGGAATAAATTGGGGACTAAACTGTTGTTTTCTACTTCTTGTCATCCTCAAACTGATGGTCAAACCGAAGTAGTAAATAGAACTTTAGGACAACTTCTTAGGGCAGTTATTCAAAAGAATCTTAAGTCATGGGAAGAATGCCTACCATTTATTGAGTTCGCTTATAATAGGGCTATACATTCATCTACTAACTTCTCACCATTTGAAATTGTTTATGGTTTTAATCCTTTGACACCATTAGACTTGATCCCTTTGCCTGTTGATGAAAGGAAAAGTTTAGATGGAAAGAAAAAGGCAGAAATGGTGCTTAAGTTACATGAACAAGTGAAACAACAACTGGAGAAGAAGAATGAGCATTATGCAAAGCAAGCTAACAAGGGTCGACAATGTGTTCTATTTGAACCCGGTGATTGGGTGTGGTTGCATATGCGCAAGGAAAGGTTCCCCGCTCAGAGAAAATCAAAGCTACATCCTAGAGGCGATGGTCCATTTCAAGTAGTCGCACGAATTGGGGATAATGCCTACAAGCTCGACTTGCCAGGTGAGTATAGTGTGCATGCAACTTTTAATGTGGCTGATTTATCTTTGTTTGACGTAGGAGATGAAGATTTGAGGACAAATCCTTTTCAAGAGAGAGGGAATGATGTGATATCAAAAGCACAAGAGCATGGAACAAAGGAGCTTGGAGTTAAGGAGCCTAGTAGAAGCATGAGGGATCCATTGGAGCTGTCAATTGGACCTATGACGAAGAATCGTGCAAAGAAAGACCAAAAAATGCTTAATGGACTCATCTTGAGCTTCTTTAAACAAGGAATGAATTCTAGCGAAGTCATTAAAGATGGTGTGTTTTTGTGTTGTATCCAAGCCCAAGCCCATAATAGTGATATGTAAAAAGGTCGATCATATTTTAAGAGAAGCTTTGGACTTGCATGTGTTTGGCATGTGCAAAACCCATTGGGACTCATTAAAATTAATGCTATAACCTTATAGGTTTGATTGGGCTTATTTCTAGCTAATTAAAAGGCCCAAATAACGTTAATTAGTGGGCTGAAATTGGGCTCTAAAGGACAAAAACGAATTTAATGTTTTTCCTTGTCTAATTAGGATTTCTTTTACCTTGGTGCACTAGGATTCAACTTCCTTTTTAGTTTAGGTTTAGGTTTATTTTGTAGCCTATATAAAGGCTTGTATTCTTCATTATTTTCATCAATCAGAAATCAATATTTTTATGAACAAAAGTTCTTTTTTTCCTTTGGGAATTATTTTCAATCCGGGATTGAATTCTTTATTGTGAGCTTGAGAGACCGGGTCATCATTCTTGCAATATTATCTTGATCGTGAACAAGTATTTTGGTAAGGTACTTGTGAATCGCCAAACACTCAGGTTCCAATTTAATTATTCGAAGGTGTAAGGTCAGATCTCCTTTCATTGTCTTTAATTCTTTGGGATTGGTTTGTTATCACCAATTTATGTTTGTTATTTGATTCTATTAATTCCTTAAGATAGATCGGGAAAACTTGTTGATTTGGTTATTATCTCTTTTTCATAACCAATATCACATCACATAATGTAGCACCTTGGTGGCTTTTCACATTAGCTTTGACTAGTCCAGTGCTTTGCATATTTAAATAAGTTAAGTTGTCCCAAGGAAACAAAATTTCATGGAGAAGTTTTGGAAGATCATTGATTTGAGATTTCTTACTTTTCTGTCATACTGGTAGACTATGAGTACATCCTTGCTTTTCACTCTTCAACAAACTTTGTATGTGGTTTGTTTTGCTATCATTTTCCACCTAAAACTTTGACTATTCATTACAATTTCTTGTTGAAAGTAGTTTCTGTTTAGGATTTAAGAAAGAAAATAACACAAGTAGTTGCTGTCATTTGTGTATGAGTTATGCACTTATATGAAAAATAGTAGAATGTCATTATGCTATGATATTCTTGGAAGTGTTTCTAACAAGAACTCTAATAATTGGATTCACCCCTTTTATATTGACATTAACAACAACTTTTGTTACCAAGTATGATTTCATAAATAGTTGAGTGATAATTTTCTAATGATCTATCACACTAGTTGTTTGTCTCTCTGTTTTTTGGTGTTTTCTATTTGTTGAATGCATAATGCAGGTTTATCATTTCCCAAATTCCAACATATCTATCAATCCAAGTTCAAGATATCACTTTTTGTTTTTACAAGGTAACTTGCTAACTATAGGAAAAAAAATAAAACAACAAAAGTAGATAAAATTAGAGTAAAAACTAAATGGGTCTTTGGAGATTTTTTCTTATCCATCTCTTTCCTTTTTGTAGAACTAAATACATCTAAAGAGTCTTTCAGCAGAAACTTACATTGACAAGCTCTCGAAAGCTACTAATATCCTACAATTTTTTGGTATTCTGTACAGGTACTTATAGGGATACGAACCATATGGCATCAGAGGCTCTAAGTACTAATGGGAACATCTGTTTTCAAGGTGGTAAGCATTATGCTCTCTGGGGATCTGTTTAAGAAATCACTTTTGATGCAGATTATGCTGGAATTTTAGGAAGGTTTACTATTTATATCTAAAAAACAACTTCCGTTATTCATTATTTATTACTCAAGTTCGTGAATTTTAACTAAATTGCAGTTTTGATGTTCTGCAAAATTCTAACCTTATGTTCTCATTTTTTAATTCTTAGGTTTCTTTGTGATAATCGTTTTTTAATTCTTATGTTGTTCTCGTTTTTAATTCTTAGGTTTCTTTGCCTATTTAAGTTCTTATATATGCATGCAAAATAGAATTGCTAATACGACCATAAACATGATTCTAGTACTTTGATGCTCATCATTTTTCTAGTGATCTTATTGAATCACATGTGTGCTTGATGTGGTTGGGTTAATTAATTACGGCCCAAGTAGAAAAGCATTAATGTGCTATATATATATATATATATATATATATATATATATATATATATATATATATATATATATATATATATATATGAGTTCCCTTCAATCCAAACATATTGACTAATTTTTTTAAAAAATCAATTTAATTTTTTTTAATTTTTGGAATTAATCACCGACGGAAAGTGGTCGGAAATATCCGTCGGTGTTGAAATTTACAGCGGAATTCTCCGACCAAGGTTGGGTCGGAATAAATCTCCGACGGAATCAAAATCGTGGTTGGTATGCGGGAGCAGCGACCTTTTTCCCAGCGGATTGAGATCCGCTGGTAATCCGTCGGAGATGCTTATTTCTGACGGATTTGTGCATATCACCGACGGATATTTCCGTCGGTAATACGTAGTTTTCTTGTAGTGTGTCTTTCCTTGTTCATTGTGTTCATCCCCTTTTATTAATATTCCGAACGTTCCACTTTCCTCCTAATACTAGTAATTAATAACACATTCTCCCACTTCTCTAAAATCGAAGAGACATCTCCTTTCAATTCCAATCAAATCATCGATCAATGGACACCAAAAGCACCAGCAAGAACACTGTTATCACTTGTGTCATCTGCTTACAAGAAACTGATGTTGAATGCATATTTTCAGTCGATGGATGCAGCCATCATTACTGCTTCACCTGTATGAAAAAGCATGTGGAAATGAAGTTGCTCCATGGAATGGTTCCTAAATGTCCTCATCAAGGATGTAACTCTGAGCTTTCTATTGAGAATTGTAACAAGTTCTTGACATCTAAATTAAGAGAGATGATGCGCCAAAGGTTAAAAGAAGCTTCTATTCCTGTTACTGACAAAGTTTATTGCCCATTTCCTCATTGCTCGGCATTAATGTCAAAAAAAGAACTCGTTGGTTCTGCTGCTCGGAAATGCTTGGAATGTGATGGTTTTTTCTGTGTTAATTGCAAGGTCCCTTGGCATAACAACATCACATGTGGTGTCTACAAAGAGATGAACCCTAATCCTCCGGCAGATGATGTGAAATTGAAGACTCTTGCTACTAAGAATCTATGGCGGCAGTGTGTGAAATGTAGCCATATGATTGAACTTTCTCAAGGTTGCTATCATATCACTTGCAGGTACCTTACCAATTTGATCTTTTAATTATGTGAACTTTGTATATCAACAACCATTATTGATTTGTGATATATTTTATGAGATTGTGGTTGTTTTGTGTTTTGACAGATGTGGTTTCGAGTTTTGCTATAAATGTGGAGGTGAGTGGAGGGATAAAAAGGCAACGTGTTCTTGTCCACTATGGGATGAACATTATATATGGGATGATCAAAATAGAGATTAGATTAGAGATGAAGAAGACCGATGATGCGGTCTACTTTACACCGGTGTAATACATCGAAAGGATGGAATTCTAACTGGATTTGGTATATGAGAACTTATACTATATCTACTCGATAAATCACAAGAGAGATGCAATTCATGGCAGATGATTATTGTGAAGAAATAATTATCTATATGTATCATTATTTCATTGGATGAGGACGAGTGTAGCAGAGCAGAATATATAATTTGTTATACCTCTACTCTACTAGCTTTTTGGTTTTCTTGTAATGTAATACTCTCTCCATTTCTTTTCATCGTCACTTTCGATCAAAATTCAAACTTCAATGAAATTTATTTTTATTTTTTAAATTTATGATTATTGTTTTTGTGAGTTGTTTGCGATTACAATAATAAGTTGTTTGTCATTGTTGTTAGTTATTTGTTATTAGTTATTAGTTGTTTAATTATTAGAAGTGTTTAGTATAATTATGTTGAACATTTGTTAGTATGTAAAAAAGTCTAATATAGATATGTTTTATATTAATCAGCAAATAAATTCTAAAATAAAAAATGCATTACACAAATTAATAAAAATAATCTAAATAAATAATTTAAAATAATATTTTATTGGACTATCTGAGGAACGATTTTTCCCCGCGGTCGGTTAGCGGAACCAAAACGAAGACCAACAGAGAAACTATTTTTCCCCGACCCCTATGGTTACAATTGTTTTTACATATCGTAATACATGTCTGCCACAGTCAAATTGGCGTCCACAAAATTCTGAGGCATCCTAACCGACACCACCACTTGATTCTCACGAATCACACCACCATTTGGTCGCGGCAACACAAACGGTTTCTTAACCACTACTTGCCTCCTAACACCCACAGTCTTACAACCTCCTCACTCCTACATTCTTGACTCGATGGTTTTACAGGCTGAAAGTTCCTCTCTGAACGTTCTGCCATCCTTGGACTATTGAAAGTGCGCTTGCTACTGGACATACTCAAGCCAACTCAAGACTTTTGCCTAAAATAAGAAGAGGGTGATACGAATAAAGGAGAAAGTAACAAAAAAAAGGAATATGCAGTCACTGACCTTAATAAGGAACTCGTCGAAAAAACAGCAGATGATCATTGGTAATAATGGAAATACACCGGAGCAAACACCACCAAACTCGTAGGAGAAAAAGACAATAAGAAGCAAAATTAGAAAAACATAGAAGCCAAAAACACAAAAGCAGGCCTATAATGGGGAAGCAAAAACGCTTTTATAACCAAAAAAAAACCCAAGAGTCAACTACATAGAAAAGCAAAAAGGCCATTTATTGAAGTCGTCAAAATCATTAAAACCATAAAAATCAGAAGAAGAAAAAAACCCGCTAAAACCGTTTGAGAAAAGGCATGCATAGGTCATCTCCAACCGTCAACTCTATTTTTCCTACTTCAACTATATTTTTCCCACCATCTTTAATTATAGAGTTACTAGTAACACTTCTCCAACCATCTACTCTATTTACAAGTGTAAAATGAATATTTCTATTAACAAATAATATATAATTATATTATATTAATTTTACATATCATTTATTATATTAAAAGATAGTTTTGTTCTTAAACAATCATTAAACCTTACTCTAAAAGTAGAGTAAAACATTTTGATACTTCATAAATAGAGTGTTGAAAACTCAGATAAAAATGAGAAAAGAGGAAAGTGTATATTGATATTATTGCAGAACAAAATACAATGTTGCTTTATTATATACAAAGATAAAGGCAACCTTTTAGATTATTCTATCAAACTGTAGGATATACAAAGACTAAAATGTCCCTAAGTATTTCTGGAAATTACTACTCTCTACAATCTAACACCCCCTCCTCAAGTTGAAAGTGATTTCAACTTGAAGATAGAGCTAGTATATCAATTTGCAGCAGTAGCACATGTGTATATGTGCATTTCATGTAGAGCATTGATCATCTATTGACCTGTTAGTAAGTAAATCAGCAACCTGATTGTTAGTGTTCACGTATGAAGTACAAATGAAACCAGACTCCATGTGTTGCCTTACTATATGACAATCAATCTCAACGTGTTTCATTTGTTTGTGAAATACTAGATTTGCAGCAATGTGGATGGCAGCTTGGTTGTCACATTATAGAGAAATAGGTAACTGAGGTTTGTACTTGAATTCTGTCAACAAATATGATAGCCATTTTAATTCACATGATACTGTTGACATGGCTCTATACTCAGCCTCTGCTGAACTCTTGCTAACAGTTCCTTGTTTTTTTGATTTCCATGAAACCAAACAATTTCCTACAAACACACAATATCCCATGACAGATTTCCTTGTGATCTTGCATCTTCCCCAATCTGAGTCACAATAAGCTGTCATTACTGTTAACTCTCCTTCTCTACTATAAAACAACCCTGCATTCATTGTCCCCTTCAAATATCTCACTACATGCATAGCAAGTTCCATATGTCTTACATTTGGTTTACTCATGTACTGACTAAGCTGTTGAGTGGAATATGTTATATCCGGTCTTGTAAAACCCAAATATAATAGTCTTCCAACCAATCTTCTGAACTTCTCTGGTTCTGCATAATCTTCAGCCTCATCATCAATTTTGACCCCACTTTGGAAAGGACTTGACACACTGTGTGCATTATCCAAACCAGTATCAGTAATCAAATCTCTGATGTATTTAGTTTGTGAAATCAACAATCCATTCTCAGACCTTGCAAGCTCAATACCAAGGAAGTATTTTGCTTCTCCCATGTCTTTAATTGTGAAAGACTCAGGTAAGGCTTGTTTAACTTCATCAATTAACTGTATAGACGTACCAGTGATGAGAATATCATCAACATAGACAATTAAAGCCAAGAAGTGATTTCCTGTTGTTTTTGTAAACAAGCAGTAATCATGTATAGATTTGATGAACCCCAACTGAATTAGCTTTGCTGTAAAATCTTTGTTCCATTGTCTTCCTGTCTGTTTCAGGCCATAGAGGGATTTCTCTAGTTTACACACCATGCCATTGCTTTCATACCCTTCAGGAGCTTCCATATATAACTCCTCTTCAATTTCTCCATGCAAATAGGCATTGTTAATGTCTATTTGTTGAATAGGCCAATTGTTTGAAGTTGCAACAGTTAAGAACACTCTGACTGTTGTAACTTTTATAACTGGTGAATAACTGTCATGGTAGTCTATACCATATTTCTGATTATAGCCTCTAGCTACCAATCTAGCTTTATATCTAGATACTTTACCATTTGAATCATATTTAACCTTGAAGATCCATCTAGAAGTAATAGTTGTTTTACCTTCTGGTAGAGGTACTAACTTCCATGTCTTGTTCTGCTCTAAAGCAGTGATTTCCTCTTTCATGGCTTTCTCCCATTTATCTTGGACTGTTGCTTCTTTGTAATTCTTAGGCTCCTGCTCTTTCTACATTTCTACAAGATATGCAGTCTGCTCTTGGCTTAACAGAATAAAGCTTTGACCATCATGACACACTTGATTTACAACAAAATCTTGCATCCATGTTGGTTTATGGTGTGTTCTTATTGGTCTCACTATTGGTTGTACCTCAGTTTGTTGAGAAACCCCTGAGTTTTCAAGGGTTGAGTGATGTGGATAATCATTATCTCCATCTCCATATTCCCCATGACAAGTATCCATTTGAATAACTTGTTCTGTATCTGTATTTGGCAGAATTAATTGCTCATCTTCCATGTATAAGTCATTTGCAGCAATCAATGTCTCATTGTTATCCTGCACATTAACACTATTAGTAGCAAATGGAAAAGTATTTTCATCAAATTTTACATCCCTTGATGTATAAATCTGATTTGTTTTGTTATCATACATCTTCCATCCTTTTTTACTAGATGATATTCCTAGATAGACACAAGGAATAGACATGTCATCAAATTTACCTCTTCTGGGATTCACATTTAAAACATATCCTCTACAACCAAATATCTGCAGATCCACATATGATGGTTGTTTACCATATAAAACATGATAAGGGGTCTTCCAACTTAGAACCTTAGTAGGAGACACATTTAGCAAAGTAGTAGCGTGTAACATGGCTTCTCCCCAAAATTTGATTGATAGATGACATTCCTTCAACAATGATCTAGCTACACTCGTGAGACTTCTATGTCTCCTCTCGACTACCCCATTCTGTTGAGGGGTATATACACAACTCTTCTGATGTAATATTCCCTGTTCTTGTAATATGATCTGTGTAGCATGCCAAGTAAACTCAGTACCATTGTCTATCCTTATAACTTTAACTTGACTCTGAAACTGAGTCTTCACCATAAGCAGGAAATTTTTAATCAAAACAGGCACTTGATCTTTGCTTTTGAACAACACAGTCCAAATTGCTCTACTATAATCATCAACAATAGTTAGCATATATCTGTCCCCACTAAGTGAAACCTGTTTATACGGTCCCCAACAATCTATATGAATCAACTCAAAAGCTTTCATTGATTTGATAGAACTATTACAAAACGAAGACCTCACATGTTTGGCTATGATGCAAACCTCACATTGTGAAAATGACTTCAAATCTACAGAATCAAACATATGAGACAATTTTTCAGCTGACATATGTCCCAACCTTCTATGCCAAACTTGCATATCCTGTTTTACATCCATTTTGACATACAATGCTACATTATTTCCCTTATTACATGTACTGATACTGGATAGTATACTAGAATTACTCCATACTCTAGCTATTACATCTCTATTGAAAGACTCTTCAGTTAAGTAATACAATCCATTCCTCATTGTGCCCACTGCCATGATTTCCTCATATTTCAGGTCCTGCAAAAAGCAATGCTTAGACCAAAATTGTACTGTGACATTGTGATCTGCCATTAATCTACTAATAGATAACAAATTTTGTTTGAATGTGGTAACAAGTAATACATTTTTCAATGTAAACTTCTTCTGAAAAATTACTTCCCCTTTATAGTGCACTATATGCACTTCTCCTGTAGGAAGAAACACTCTGTGAGGATATCCTAGTTTGATTATATTAGTCATTATACTCACATTTGAGGTCATATGAGTAGTGGCTCCTGAATCTACAATCTATTCAATCACATCAGGATTTGAAATTTTACCTGAACATGCTCCAGCAAAGTTGGCAAATCCTGCATAAGCTGAATATTCCTGTTCTGTAATTTTGCCCTTCAGTGCTCTCTGCACTTCTCTCTGAATCATTTCCTGCATATTTTCCTTCTTAGAAACCTCAACATCATTCTGTTCATAAGACAAAGGTGATTCCTTCTCATCTTTCTCTTCTTGTGTCATATAAGCTTGATGCTTAGTTGGTGCTGGCCCTGTAATTCTCTTGCCTTTGAACCACTCAGGATAGCCTTTAATGCGAAAACAGTCTTGTTTCTCATGTCCTTCTTTTCTATAGTAGGAACAGAATTTATCTGATTTTCCCTTGCTCTTAAAACTACTTGCATTGTTGTTTGAACCATTGCTATAGTTTCCAGAGCCATTACTCCTGCCTGTGTTCACTGAACCTTTTCCACTAGCACTATAGTTAACAAACTCAACTGAATTACTGCTAGTATTAGATCCACTTCTTTGCTGTTCAATCTTAATCAACATTGAAAATGCCTTGTTAACAGGTGGCAAAGGTTCTGTAATCAATATATGATCTCTTATGTGATCAAATTCAGGACTTAAACCAGAAAAAAATTGCATTAACTGCTCATCAGCAAGTTGTGTCTGTGCCATTTTTCTCGATTCACCACAAGTACAGTTATCTAATGCTTCAATATAGCATATTCATCCCACATTCTCTTCATATTATTGAAATAATCAACCAGAGACATACCTCCTTGTTGAAAACTGCAAATCGCTTTACGCAATTTGAAGAGAATAGGACCATTGCTCTCTCCATAACTCTGCTCGATTTCCTTCCACAGATCCTTAGCAGATCTAGCATTAACAAACACATAAGCTAAATCTTTTGTAAGAGAGTTTAAGATCCACGAAAATACCAGATCATTAGTCTCCTTCCATTTTAGATATGCCGTTGCATCCCTCTCATCAGGTTCTTCTTCAGTTGTGATAAAACTTGTCTTGCGTTTGGCACTAATCGCCAACAACATTACTCGCTTCCAAAGCGTGTAATTCGTTCCATCAAGTATGATGCTCACAATCGCAAGTCCTGGATTTTCATTGCTCTGATTATGTGATGAATTTGCAGTCGCCATTACCGATTCTGTAACAATTTGCTCAGAATTGATAATATCGGTGTTGTTTATGTTCTTGTTGCGATTATCACGACTTCGATCTCCTGATTCAACTGATTCTGCAGAATCGCTGAAATCTTCTCCTTCATTAAAACTAGAACTCGCAATTTCTGAATATGATCTGTACACTTGTTTCTTCTTTCTCATTCTTCGCCGGAAACATCATCTGCTCACCGGAAAACTACTGGATCTACCGTAGCTTTGATACCATGAAAACTCAGATAAAAATGAGAAAAGAGGAAAGTGTATATTGATATTATTGCAGAACAAAATACAATGTTGCTTTATTATATACAAAGATAAAGGCAACCTTCTAGATTATTCTATCAAACTGTAGGGTATACAAAGACTAAAATGTCCCTAAGTATTTCTGGAAATTACTACTCTCTACAATCTAAGGATTTTGCCTTAAAATGGGGCTTAAAATGAAATTTTAACCATACAAAGGGTCCGGTTAAACTTTATGCCCACTGTGGGGCTGGTTTAACCGGAGCGAAACCGGAAGCCAACCTTCCGGTTTCATTTTGCAAAGAAACCGGAAGGCTAGCTTCCGGTTTCTCATTTTAATTTTTTTTTTTATGATTAAAAAATAGAAACCGGAAGCCTAGCTTCCGGTTTCTGTTTTTAATATATATTTTTTTAAGTTTTGAAGAGGTGTGTCCGCCTCTTCAAAATTTTTAATGTAAAATTTCAAAAAAAACCCTTTATCTTTTTTAAACTTTCAATTTAACTTCAAGCTTTAACTATTTATTTTTAAATTTATTAATTAAACATTTTCTTGTCAAATTAATTAGTAGTAAATATCTAATTCGGTTAAAAATGTTTTATTCTTTTAAATACGAGTTGAAATTATATTTTTTACAGTTTAAATTACGGTTTTTACAGTTTCTTTATAATTACAGTTTGAAATATGGTTTTTGCACTTCGAATATTTAACTGACATTTCGAACATTTAATTGTCAGTTAGAACAGTTTAAATTATAGTTTGAAATGGTTTAACGGTTATTTAACTGTCACTTCGAACCGTAACTTTTCCGTGACGTTTGAAGTGACAGTTAAAATTACGGTTTTTACAGTTTCTTTATAATTACAGTTTGAAATATGATTGTTGCATTTCGAATATTTAACTGTCACTTCGAACATTTAACTGTCACTTAAAACAATTTAAATTACAGTTTGAAATGATTTAACTGTTATTTAACTGTTATTTTGAACCGTAACTTTTCGGCGACGTTGAAATTATGAAGAAACTGTAAAAACCGTAATTTAAACTGTTAAAAATATAATTTCAAACTGTACTGTGACTATAAAGAAACTGTAAAAACCGTAATTTAAACTGTCAAAAATATAATTTCAAAGTCATCTTAAAAGAATAAAACATTTTTAACCGAATTAGATGTTTATTACTAACTAATTTGATAAGATAATGTTTAATTAATAAATTTAAAAATAATTAATTAAAGATTGAAGTTAAATTAAAAGTTTAAAAAATATAAAGGGACTTTTTTGAAATTTTATTTTTTAAATTTTGAAGAGGCGGAGAAGGACATCAAAGCTTTAAATAAATAAAAAATATATTTAATAGAAATCGGAAGCCTTCGGTTTCTATTTTTCAAATAAAAAATAATAATATATTAAGAAACCGGAAGACTAGCTTCCGGTTTCTTTGCAAATTGAAACCGGAAGCTAATCTTCCGGTTTCGAACCCAGTTAAAGAAGCCCCATAGTGGGAATAATTTTTAACTGGACTCTGAATAAGGAATTATCCTTATTAAAAGACTCATTTTGGGTCAAAATCCACAATCTAACAAGTGTCAATAGCCTTACTTCAAAGATAGAGTAAGATTTTAGAGTACCATTGGAGTTTACTTTTTACTCTAAAAATAGATTATGGAACATGGTTAGAGATGACCTAAGAAGCAGGCTCTCACTACCACAAAAAACATCGCACTCAGTGACTCCTCCCCACCAAAAATGGGGAACATCTAATAAAGCATATGAGTCGTCGAACTCGTTAGCCGATTTCAGACAACACGTCGGGTTTGGACGCCGACAAGACAATCTTAACATGTCTCATTAGCCAACATCTAATGGTCATTTAACACCCACTTTGCCCCGTAACATATAAATACCACTAATCAGACAGACAGCACAAAGAGTATGTTTTTCTCTCTCTAACTACTATACTTTCTCTCTATATACATCACATACTAACTTAATCGTCGAAGTGTCTTATAGGACTGATCTAGACACAGATTGCCTATCTAGTAGGCTACAATTTCGATTCTCATCAGTAGCTATTTTACTAAATTGCAATTTGGAAAAGGGAAGTAAAGTGTAGAAGATGAAAAAAAGGAGTATTGGGTCTAGCGAAGAGAAACATCAAGAAGAGACCAAAACGACAACTCTTCAAATATCCAACTCTGCTGTATCAAGTGATGTTATCTTTTTCTAGATTTGAGAGATTTGAAGAAGAAATTTTGAAGAATATTTTTGTTAGGTTTGATGAAATGTTTTTTAAGTTTTACATATGTGAAGAATAAAATGATATGTTTTTAGAGAGAAGGCTGTAAAGCGAAAATAGAGGAGAGAGAAGGGTGTATAAATGGAGGAGGGAGTGAGCAATGACTCTCTATGAAAGAAAAATGAAAAAAAAAACGGATGGAGAGAATGAAAGGATAAAAACTTTAAGAGCATTTGTGTCTTTATAAATTTGGTGAGTCTTAAATTTTAATTTTTAAGGTCTAACTAAACATTGACGGGTCATTGTTTATCGTTATACAATATAATAAGAGGTCGCTGGTCGTATAATTTAATATGTAAAATTAAACTTGGTACACCAAAATATAATATGCTAAAAAAATTATACACCATGTATATATAATTGGATCGCTTATTCATGATTATCGAGTTATCCTTTGATCCAATTCTACTTCTTTTAGTATCTTTTGTTAGTCGTTTAGCGAATACGGCTGCACAATTGGTAGCTAGGCAGACATGTTCTAATGCTGGCGATTCTTTATCTACTGTTTTGCCGGAATAGCTTATTGTTGAGGATGCCGATCCCAGTTTTATATGATATTTTTACTTTTCAAAAAAAATTATACACCATACGTATATAATTTACCATAATTTTTTAAAAAAAATACACAATTCCAAAATATAGTGAAAAGAAAGTACAGGATAATTATTAGGCAATAATAAAAAAAATTAATACTATTAAATAATTGGATTTCGTGGTTGAGCCCTAAAATAATAGTGCTTGCATTGATAAGTACTTGAATGTGATTAAATGTCTTCTAGATTTAATGATAAAAAATTGGAAGTTGAAAAATCCAAACTTGGAATTAGAATGGCTTTTGCTATCCCTGTCACTACATCTGCTTCTTCATTCCTATGCTAACACACACCCGAACTGGCTAGAAAACGGAAGAGACCGCTGCTCCCTCCCATGGACACCAAAAACAAGGGCAAGACCCCTATCACTTACCACCTCCCCGAAATTCCCCCAACTTCCCCTCTTTCAAATGACCATTCTTTCCACGCTTTGCTCGACGATCAGCGCCACGAAATCGCCGCCGCTAAGGCCTTACAGTCCGATGACGATTTCGCTTACAAGCTCCAAATGGAAGAAGCAATTGCCGCCTCTCTCTCCATCCCCTACTCCCCCTCCAAAAACGACACCGTCTCTTACGTCCCTGACAATGACAGTGATTTCGACTACTTGGGGCTGCTTTTAGACGACATTGAGCGCTTGGATCAAGAACGCAGGGACCGTGAATCTTGCGAGGGTTTGATGATGGAGATGAGAAATGATTTGGACCGTCGGATTCACGACCAGAAACTGGCTTCCGAGATTTTGACGATCAGCGATGCTGATTGGGCCAAGGACGGTGATTACTATCACAAGCCCTACGGAGGTTCGTCCTCTTCTTCGTGTTCGTCATTGAGTGGCGAATTGGCCCTTGTTAGTAATGAGTGCTTTAAAGTGTATTGTAAGGGGTTGGAGAGTGAAGAGATGATTAAGGATATGAAGGTTGCTGTTGGTGGAGTTGGAGTTGCTATTTGTGACTCGAGAGACAATGTTATATTTGAAGTCGCTAAGAATTTGGAAGTCGGTGCAGGGAAGAATAGTGAGCATTTTCTGCAGATTCGGGCTTTGGTTGAAGGGTTAAATGCAGCTGTGAGTTTGGATTTGAAAAGAATCACTTTGTTCTGTGATGATTTTATGGTCTATCAATATGTAAGTCTCTCACTTTCTTTTTGCAACCTATTTGAGTTCAATCCCTTGATTGCCCATACACAATTCAATATGGATTCGAGTCTTGTTTCGAAATTTAGTGACATCATCATTAGATGATTTGATTTGCAACATTGATTCTTAGATAAAAATGATAGTCATAGGCAATTGTTTAAGTAGTTATGCATATATCCTTCCTGTATTAGTAATGCCGGAGACATTATAATCTCTAGATAAGAAGATTTCTTTGCCTTTGTAGCTTCATTTTGTTTTGTGACATTAATTTTAAGATTTTTCAGCTTTGTTTCATTGACCCCTCTTTTATCAATTTTCAAAGTTGGTGTTATAAGTATTCTGTTGCTAACTTGCTATAATAATGATTTTCACTTAACTTCCACAAAAAGACAAGCAGAAAAAAAATTGGTCTCTTAAACCTGAGTTTTAATTAGGGATTATGGCAGCAAAGCTAAGTTTTTTACAGCTCTTTTAAAAGTTAATGGAGAACTTATTGGTTATGTTTGGTACAATCAGGTTACAGGAAGAGTTCAATTGATGGAAAATAGGGTGTCAACCCTAGTCAATGAAGTGTCACTTCTCCAAAAAAAATTTACAGATTGTAAACCAGTTCTTGTTGCACGTACTGATGTGAAGTTTGCTTATAAATTGGCAAGAGATGCTATAGTTTCTCAGATCACCTGGCCTGCAGAATCTAGTCAAGGCAAAACGTATTTGAGAGAGACTTGTGCAATTTGCTACAACGATACAAATGTTGACCAGATGTTTTCAGTTGATGGTTGTCTACATAGATATTGCTTTGCTTGCATGAAACAGCATGTTGAAGTGAAGGTGCTTAATGGGATGCAGGCTAGTTGTCCACATGAAGGATGCAAGTCTGAAGTGAGTATTGATAAATGTGGAAAATTTTTGGATCCAAAATTAGTTGAGATCATGAGCCAAAGGAAAAAGGAAGCCTCTCTCTCTGTTACAGAGAAGGTTTATTGTCCATATACGAGGTGCTCTGCATTAATGTCAAAAAGTGAGGTTCTGGAATATACTAAAGCCTTCTATGTTGGGGCTGAACAATCTGGAGCTAGGAAATGTATGAAATGCTATCAATTTTTCTGTCTAAATTGCAAAGTTGCTTGGCATTACAACATGACTTGCCATGATTATAAAAGGCGTTACCCTCATGCCCATACAGAGGACTCCATGCTTGATTCACTAGCCAAAACGAAGCGATGGCGCCAATGCGTGATGTGCAAACACATGGTTGAACTTGCTGAAGGTTGTTACCACATCACTTGCAGGTAAGAAACTTAGTCTGATAGATCTAAATTTTCTGTTATTCTCTTGTAATCAAGGGAAGAAAATATTGCATAGAAACTAATAAGTGGCCTAAAATATTAGTTGACAGAAAAGGAATCCATGTTGTAGGGTAATTGAAATCTAGTGACTGTTCCCTTTTGAGTTTACGTAATCACATTAAGGATCTTTGAATTGATGTACACTGTTTTTAGTATAGTATAAGTAAAACTTGTATAGTGCCGCAGAAGTTTTTCCAGAAGCAGAGTCAATATGAATTCAGCAGGAATAGACCGGAATTTAACTGTGTTCAGCACATAGTTGTTAAAGGCGTGCCTAAAGCTTCAGGCGCACAAGGCACTTGGCTGAGCGCCTTAGCACCCTAAAGGCGAGCGCTGTCACTCAGGCGACCACCAAGGTGCGCCTTTGTGCATCTAAATGTGGTTATTAGAGGCATGCCATGGGTCCAGGACCCCCTTGTGTCTATTGTTCAACATCCAATAAATATGGGGCTGTGGAGTTGAAAAGACATGACTGGAAACGTGTCACATGTTCAATGTCTTACCATGTTGACATATTCAAGTATTAACTCCGTATGCACTTAAGTTTAGGGATGTTCCTCGAGCTGTTAAGCAAGTTAAGTCGAGATGAAATGGTGACGAAGTCAATTTATCTTTCCATGGAGCCAGTACATAATTCCTCATGTCTTAGTAATAGCAATGCATAACTTATTTTATATGCGTTAGAAATGAAAATAATAGTTTACCTGTCAACTGATAATCCTTGTATTTTTGCAACTTGTTTTGTTTCTTCACTTTGCAGATGTGGTTATGAGTTCTGTTATACTTGCGGAGCTCCATGGAAAAACAAGAAACCGACTTGTAATTGCAAACTCTGGGATGAGCGGAACATTATACGTAATGACCGAAGGCGGTAGTTGATTTAAGTTTATCATTAACACAACTAGGATTTTGTAGTGTAAAGCAGTCTCCTCTTCTCTTTAACTTCGTGTTAATTTTGGAAGATGAACTGGGGGAAACTCTTTTCTGCATATATTTTCATATACAGAAGTCTCATCAAAATATATTGCATTTTGCTCAAGTTTGGCTTTTGTTTTTAGGTTTTTGTTTTTTTATTTTTCCGTTCTGTGCTTATCGGTTTTGAAATCTGTGTTTGGACGAGGGGTTAAGTTGATTGATTTCCATGGATATGTTAAACTTGGTTTCTTGCTGAAGCTTATGTTGAAGTTATTACATTCTTGGCATCAATTATTCCAAGTTTTATTGGTAAGAAAGAAGGTAAAATGAAACCCTTCAAGTCTATGATGCTTTTGTACTTTTATCATTAGTTATTTAGGAAGAATCAGTCATTTAATTCAACTATGCAAGAGATTAATTTATTTCCAATTTGTTGAGTGGGAAGCTGCAATGTATTTATTATGAACATGGTTTAACACTTTTATTAAGATTCGTAGTGAAAACTAATGCATTTTCAATCCAAATTTTCTATTTCAAAATTCTAATTTGGACTAAATTCATGAAGTATTCTGTCTATAAAAATATATGAACCCTATATAAAAATAAGGGTAAATTACACCCATGTCCTTTAACTTTGTATTTACTTTCATTATTGCTCTTGAAATTTCAAACTCTTGAATTTTCAAACTAAATATTATGGTTTTTGAACTTTGCATTTTACTAGCATACATAAAATATTATGGTTTTTTAATTTTGCATTTTACGATTCCCTTCATTTCCTTGTATAGGCCATTCTAACAAATTAGTTTTTTCCCCAAATATAAGTCATTTTAGGATCCAATAACTTTTAGTTTAATTTTTTAATCCAAATATTAAATTTTTTGTATTGCTATGTGTTTTTTTACTATTTCAATGTTTATTCTCCAATAGTGACATGAGAGAGATTTTTTTTTTGTTAACCAATATATTTCTTAATTTGTGTAAAATATCATAAAATGACTTATATAAAGGAGTGGGGGGAGTAATATAACGACTCTTTTATCGTTTATTAAGATGGTCACTTTAATAATATGTAACCTTTTATTGTGGATTTGATGTATATGATATTTTAAACAATTCACACACTAACTTTTTTTTATTGTTTGTTTTTTGGGACATTTTGAAAATAGCAATTTGAAAAATTGAAAACGGTGTTCCATACGAAATGTGGTTCTAAACAGGTTCTAAACAATTTTAATTATTAGACTATTCTATTTTGAGGTCGTCATCAGTAATTCTGACTTGGTAAACGGTAGAAACGGTCATTATGTTAGCATAGTGTAAAGTTTAGGGGTTAATGTTTGATTTTGAAATTTAGGGATCATAATGAAAGTAAGTGCAAAGTATATGGGCCATAATAAAAGTAAGTACGAAATACATGGGTCATAGATGTAATTCAACCTAAACAAATACACTAAAGTAGCAAGTGCACTAGTTACTAAGTAATATAGTGATAGATAACCAAGTATTGTTTCCATAGGAAGTTTCCTAAAGTACCTTTGCTTTAGGGGCTCCCAGGAAGTTCTTTTTGCTAATGTATCATGGGTGACTTCTAAATTGAGGCATTTGATTTGGGAGGCCAAGTGATAGAACCTTGAGAGGAAGTTTCTAAGTGGCTCGTCGCTGACGGGGGCTATTAAGGTCTGAGCTTATTTTACTGACGTTGGCCAAAAGGTCTTTCAAGAGATCGAAAGAGTTGATTGATTCAGGGGCCAAGCCTCGTTACCATTCTTGTGCACATAATAGTTTCATCTTTCAAGTAGAGATTGATAGTACTCACGAAAGAAGCCACATGGAGATTTAGGTCTTCAGTGCCTGAATATAAAGTGAGTCTGGGAGTTCTCCAGTCTCTGGGGAACGAGTGTCGATGATCTGATGTCTCAGAGGAGTTTTAATTGATGTTACATTTCCTCTCAACTTATAATGTTGTTTTAATTTCATCAAAACCAAGCTAGATAGTCTTCTAAAAAAAATACAAATAAAAGAAATTAATTTGTTTAATTTAATAAATTTTATATATTTAAAAATAATTGTACTATTTTTAATGATTATTTTTTAACTATTATTAAAAAAAAAACCTTGTGGGGAATTATTTTCTAACTATACCTACTTATATAATAATTTATATAAAAAAAACCTCCTATTTAGGGATTAACTCATTTCCAATTGTAAATTTACCTTATTTCCTCTTTTATTTCTAGCAATTCCGGCGCAACGGTTGTGATTGAAATAGAACCAATGGGCCCACCTAACTTACCATCCCCTTTTCTAAAATTTATTAATAATAAAAAAAATAATAACAATAATTATACTAAAAACATCTTTGTCTCTCTCTTTCTACTTCAAATTACTACTACCCCTCTTCACATGTAAACGTTCCACTTTTCCTTCTTCTTTTTCTTCTTCCTATGATTTTGGTTCGTTCTACAATTTTTTTGGAAATTTATGTGTCCATTTGGAGTAATATAATGGATTTATTTTGTTTTTTTTTAATTCAAAATTCTCGCAGTAGATGGTGGGGTTTCCTCTGTTCTATTAATTTGATTTGAAGTTCATTGAACACTCTTTTCCCTTTTGTGCGTCATCAAGGATTGTCCAAAACATGAGAACTCTAACTATTTGCAGCTTCAATGGACAAAAAAAATTTCCAAAAAAATTGCAAAAAGATATTAATTTCTTTAATACAATAAATTTTATATATTTAAAAATAATTGTACTATTTTTAATGATTAATTTTAACTATCATTAAAAACAATTCTTATGGGAAATTATTTACTAATTATACCTCCTTATGTACTAATTTATATAAAAAAAAACCCTCTATTTAAGGATTAACCCATTTTCAACTATAATATATTTAGCTTATTTCCTCTTTTACTTCTTGCAATTTCTCGCAACAGTTGTGATTGAAATAGAATCAACGGCCCCTACCTAGTTTACCATCTCTTGCTCTGAAATTTATTAATAAAAATGAAAAAATTAATAACGATAATTATATTAAAAACATTTCTGTCACTCTCTTTCTACTTCAAATTACTACTACCCCTCTTCACATGTAAACCCCTCACTTTTCCTTCATCTTCTTCCTATGGTTTTTGTTCTTTCTGCAAATTTTTTGGAAATTTATGCGTCCATTTGGAATAATATAATGAGTTTTTTTGTTTTTTTTTTTGTGAATTCAAGATTCTTGCAGTAGAGGGTGGGATTTTTTTTCTGATTTATTAATTTGATTTGAAGTTCGTTTAACACTCTTTTCCCTTTTATTTGTAATTAGGTCATCTCCAAGGGTTCTCCAATGGACACATAAATTTTCAAAAAAAATTGCAGAAAGATATTAATTTGTTTAATATAATAAATTTTATATATTTAAAAATAATTTTACTATTTTTAATGATTATTTTTTAACTATGATTAAAAACACCCCTTGTGGGGAATTATTTTCTAACTATACCTACTTATATAATAATTTATATAAAAAAACCCTCTAATTACGGATTAACCCGTTTTCAATTGTAACATATTTACCTTATTTCCTCTTTTACTTCTAGCAATTCCTGCGCAACGGTTGTAATTGAAATAGAATCAACGGACCCACCTAACTTACCATCCCTTTCTCTAAAATTTATTAATAATAATAAAAAAATAATAATAACAATAATTATGTTAAAAACATCTCAGTCTCTCTCTTTCTACTTCAAATTACTACTACCCCTCTTCACATGTAAACCCCCCACTTTTCCTTCTTTTTTTCCTCCTATGATTTTGGTTCTTTCTACAAATTTTTTTGGAAATTTATAGAGTAATATAATAAATTTATTTTGTTTTTTTCTTTTGTGAATTCAAGATTCTCGCAGTAAAGGATGGGGTTTTCTCTGTTTTATTAATTTGATTTGAAGTTCATTGAACACTCTTTTCCCTTTTGTGTGGCATTAGGTCATCTTCATGGATTCTCCAAAACAGGAGAACCCTTACTATTTGCAGCTCCAATGGACAAATAAATTTCCAAAAAAATTGCAAAAAGATATTAATTTCTTTAATATAATAAATTTTATATATTTAAAAATAATTGTACTATTTTTAATGATTAATTTTAACTATGATTAAAAATAATTCTTATGGAAAATTATTTACTAACTATACCTACTTATGTACTAGTTTATATATAAAAAAAAACCTTTATTTAGGGATTAACCCATTTTCAACTATAATATATTTAGCTTATTTCCTCTTTTACTTCTAGCAATTTATGCGCAACAGTTGTGATTGAAATAGAATCAACGGTCTCACCTAGTTTACCATCCCCTGCTCTGAAATTTATTAATAATAATGAAAAAAATAATAACAATAATTATATTAAAAACATTTCTGTCACTCTCTTTCTACTTCAAATTACTACTACCCCTCTTCACATGTAAACCCCCCACTTTTCCTTCATCTTCTTCATATGATTTTGGTTCTTTCTGTAAATTTTTTGGAAATTTATGTGTCCATTTGAAGTAATATAATGAGTTTTTTTTTTTTGTTTTTTTGTGAATTCAAGATTCTCGTAGTAGAGGGTGGGGTTTCTTCTGATTTATTAATTTGATTTGAATTCTTTTAACACTATTTTTCCTTTTGTTTGTAATTAGATCATCTCCAAGGGTTCTCTAAAATAGGAGAACCCTTACTATTTGCAGTTCCAATGGACACATAAAATTTTTAAAAAAATTGCAGAAAGATATTAATTTGTTTAATATAATAAATTTTATATATTTAAAAATAATTTTAATATTTTTAATGATTATTTTTTAAATATATTTAAAAACAACCCTTGTGGGGGAATTATTTTCTAACTATACCTACTTATATAATAATTTATATAAAAAAAATCTCTATTTAGGGATTAACTCATTTTCAATTGTAACATATTTACTTTATTTCCTCTTTTACTTCTAGCAATTCTTGTACAACGGTTGTGATTGAAATAGAATCAACGGGCTCACCTAATTTACCATCCCCTTCTCTGAAATTTATTAATAATAATAACAATAATTATATTAAAAATATCTTTACTCTCTCTTCCTACTTCAAATTACTACTACCCCTCTCCACATGTAAACCCCCCACTTTTCCTTGTTCTTTTTCTTCTTTCTATGATTTTGGTTCTTTCTATAATTTTGTTGGAAATTTAAGTGTCCATTTGGAATAATATAATGATTTTTTGTTTTTGTTTTTTTTTTTTATGAAATCAAGATTCTCTCAGTAGAGGGTGGGGTTTCTTCTGATTAATTAATTTGATTTGAAGTTCTTTTAACACTTTTTTTTTTCCTTTTGTTTGTCATTAGATCATCTTCAAGGGTTCTCCAAAATAAGAGAACCCTTACTATTTGCAGCTTCAATGGACATATAAATTTCTAAAAAAAATTGCAAATTGATATTAATTTGTTTTATATAATAAATTTTATATATTTAAAAGGGAAAAGTACAGAAATAAACCTTGTGGTTACACCTGTTTTCAATTGCAGCATTGTGGTTTAAAAATTTACAAAATGGTACCTTAAGGTTCATTCTGTTAGCAAACACATACCAAATTAACCCCATTTATTATCCAATTATCACAAACAAACCCCAAAATTAAAAATGAAATCAAATACACCTTCTCCATCTCTCTCTAATTTCTTATTTTTCTTCTTCTTTCTCTCTCTTATCTCTCTCTCTCTCCTCTTTGTTGATTTCTCTCTCTTTAAAAATACAAAATTAAATACAACAACCACCATTTACCATCTTCTCATCTTCAACTTCTATTCTTCTCCCTACAGTTGATGCTTCACTTTGGGCAATTCTAAATATGCAATGTAAACCAGGAAAACATTTTTCGCAGATTCTCCTCAGTTCCTTAAACACCGGGGGCTTATGCTTATTTTCTAGGGTCTTAAACTGGATCGATGTACAGTGCGATAGATCCTGACAATAATTATTAGGAGTGAGCATGGTCCGGTTCGGTTTAACAACCAAACCAAATAAAACCAACCAAACAAAGATGATTTTAATAAACCGATCCGAACCGAATTATAATTTGGTTCGATTTGAACCGAACCGAACTAGTTCGGTTTGGTTCTATTCCAAACCGAATTTTCTTATCCAAGTCTCTGGAACTTTTTTATCTCCATATAAAATTTGTCTCTGAAACTTTTTTGTTTTGTAAATATTAGTCTCACACTTAAAAAAAATTCAACTCCCACTACTCTTTCTCAATTTGAAAAAAAAAATAATAATAACATTTAAAAAGCAAAGACAGATGACTAACTTGGCTTGAGTGGGATTTGGAAAGTTTTTTTTCTGTAACCTTTCTACTGTTTTTTTTCTGTAACCTTTCTACTGTTTTTTTTTTATAAAGAAATATAATTATATGATACATAAATATAATAAGTTAGTGTTTATTTGGTGTAGGTGGTGGTTTTGTTTCTTTTTACTTTCAATTTTGTGGAAAAAAATCTTCTGTCCCGAATTCCCTGTCCCCTTTTCTGTCCCCCATTCAATTTTTGACACGTGTCCCTTTTATCTTACTTTATTGCTACTAACTATGGTTAGATATACTTAACTTTGGTTAAAGTGTAGTTAAAGGGACACGTGTCAAAAATTGAATGGAGGACAGGGAATTCGGGACAGAAGATTTTTTTCCAACATGAACATGGGCGGGCAATCAATTGAACATTAATTTTAAATTTTTAGGCTTTGGTCCATTATTGAAAACTACAAATAAAATAGATTATTTCGGTTTCTTTCGGTTTGTACCCAAACCGAACCGAACCAAACCGAAAACCGACATTGCTTAGAAATCAAAACCGAACCAAATCAAATTACATTTTGGTTCGGTTTTTTCGGTTTTTAGTTTTTGGTTCGGTTTTGCTCACCCCTAATAATTATGTTCAATTAATAACAAGTTAAAACTCAATAAACGAAGGAGCCAAACCAAGGGTGATACAAAAAGCTTTTAATATCAGCAATAGACCAAGAAAATGTCCAACATAATCGAAACGCAATGTGTTAAGAAACTCGAAGCTAAGGCAGTAATACTTACCCAACAAAACAGAAACTTGTGCTTTATGTCTCCCAGCAAATAATCAACTATACTATCAATATTCCTCCTGTACAAAGTTGAAAACTTTTTCAGTTAATTTTCAACAAGTATATCTGTTAATTTTTATGTCTCCTCGACAACCCTTTGGAGGACTCGACACTATATCTGCGAGCAACCCATTCAAATCAAGAACAAGAAGTTTCCTTTTCAAACGAATAGCTAAAATTAAAAATAAAATCAAATACACCTTCTTCTACATCTCTCTCTAATTTCTTATTTTTCTTCTTCTCTCTCTCTCGCTCTCCTCTTGTTGATTTCTCTCTCTTTAAAAATACAAAATCAAATACAATAACCACTAGTTACCATCTTCTCATCTTCATCTTCTATTCTTCTCCCTACAGTTGATGCTTCACTTTGGGCAATTCTAAATTTGCAATGTATAAGACCAGAGAAACATTTTTCCCAGATTCTCCTCTGTTCCTTAAACACTAGGGGCTTATGCTTATTTTCTAGGGTCTTAAACTGGATCGATGTACAGTCCGATAGATCCTGATAATAATTATGTTCAATTAATAACAAGTCAAAACTCAATAAACGAAGGAGCCAAATCAAGGGTGATACAAAAAGCTTTTAATATCAGGAATAGACCAAGAAAATGTCCAACATAATCGAAACGCAATGCGTTAAGAAACTCGAAGCTAAGGCTTCAATACTTACCCAACAAAACATAAACTTGTGTTTTATGTCTCCCAGCAAATAATCAACTATACTATCAATATTCCTCCTGTACAAAGTTGAAAACTTTTTTCAGTTAATTTTCAGCAAGTATATTTGTTAATTTTTATGTCTCCTCGACAACCTTTTGGAGGACTGGACACTATATCTGCGAGCAATCCATTCAAATCAAGAACAAGAAGTTTCCTTTTCAAACGAATAGCTAAAATTAAAAATAAAATCAAATACACCTTCTTGTCCATCTCTCTCTAGTTTCATATTTTTCTTCTTCTTTCTCTCTCTTCTCTCTCTCCTCTTTGTTGATTTCTCTCTCTTTAAAAATACAAATTCAAATACAACAACCATCATTTACCATCTTCTCATCTTCATCTTCTATTCTTCTCCGTACAGTTGATGCTTCACTTTTGGCAATTCTAAATATGCAATGTATAAGACCAGGGAAACATTTTTCTCAGATTCTCCTCAATTCCTTAAACACCAGGGGCTTATGCTTATTTTCTACGGTCTTAAACTGGGTCGATGTACAGTATGATAGATCCTGATAATAATTATGTTCAATTAATAACAAGTCAAAACTCAATAAACGAAGGAGTCAAACCAAGGTTGATACAAAAAGCTTTTAATATGAGCAATAGACCAAGAAAATGTCCAACATAATCGAAACGCAATGCATTAAGAAACTCGAAGCTAAGGCAACAATACTTACCCAACAAAAAAGAAACTTGTGCTTTATGTCTCCCAGCAAATAATCAACTATACTATCAATATTCCTCTTGTACAAAGTTGAAAACTTTTTTCATTTAATTTTCAGCAAGTATATCTGTTAATTTTTATATCTCCTCGGCAACCCTTTGGAGGACTCGACACTATATCTGCGAGCAACCCATCCAAATCAAGAACAAGAAGTTTCCTTTTCAAACGAATAGCTAAAATTAAAAAAAAATCAAATACACCTTCTTGTCCATCTCTCTCTTCTCTCTCTCCTCTTTGTTGCTTTCTCCCTCTTTAAAAATACAAAATCAAATACAATAACCACCATTTACCATCTTCTCATCTTCATCTTCTATTCTTCTCCCTACAGTTGATGCTTCACTTTTGGCAATTCTAAATATGCAATGTATAAGACGAGGGAAACATTTTTCCCAGATTCTCCTCAGTTCCTTAAACACCAGAGGCTTATGCTTATTTTCTAGGGTCTTAAACTAAGTCGATGTGCAGTGCGATAGATCCTGATAATAATTATGTTCAATTAATAACAAGTCAAAACTCAATAAATGAAGGAGCCAAACCAAGGGTGATACAAAAAGCTTTTCATATCAGCAATAGACCAAGAAAATATCCAACATAATCGAAACACAATGCGTTAAGAAACTCGAAGCTAAGGCAGCAATACTTACCCAACAAAACAGAAACTTGTGCTTTATGTCTCCCAGTAAATAATCAACTATACTATCAATATTCCACCTGTAAAAAGTGTTGGTCCCGTGTGATTAGTTCCAAAGGGGGGGTTAGGAACTAATGTAACTTTTTCGTTAAATAGTACTGACTTAATTAATTCTTTAAGTTGCTTAACTTAGTTCAGGTCAGCACGGCCGAGAAATGTAAGACAGCTTTAGTCAGATGCTGACTAGTACTGTTTTACTTGTGAGTTGGGAATTAACACTTTAGGTCAGCTTCCAACTCAGCACCAAGATTACTCAGTGCCAGATTTGCAATTTATATCCTGAGCAATTTAATCAGACAACACATATATAGATATATTGAGAGAGAGTTAGAAATTACTCAGCACGACTTATCCTGGTTCGGCCTCTCCGCCTACGTCTAGTCCCCAGAGTCCCTCCGGGCTTTTTCAATCCAATACTGAGCTCTTTAAAGGTAGAGCACAAACCGTTTACAAGGCAATTGAATATGCAAGAGTACCTTCCTCTATTCCTCTACTCAACTCCTACTAAGTGCTATAACCGAACACCTAGATTTCTCTACCACTGAGTACTTAAAACCGAGTACTCAGCACCACTCTCTCAATTTTACAATTGATGCAAACTTGTTCTTTTTAGATGAAGAACACTTTAGATGATTACAAAATCAATCTAGCTTTTACACAGAAATGGAAGTTTGGTGTCAGATATTTTTCTTGTTTGAATGTGCTTTGTATCTTTTCTCTTTTTCTCTTGTATTTTTCTTGGCAAAAATCGGATATGATCCAAGCATGAACTTGTCCTTATATAGTTGAGATCTGAAGGCACAATCATTTGAATCCGAAATTATCCGTTGGATTCAAACGGCTCTTTCTTGCGACATTGTTCTAGTCAGCTCTAGATTTGCAGGCCAATCCTGTCGTCTGAATTCCACAGGTGTCATGCTTGTCTTCTTTCCACAGGTGTGTCTTCTAGTGCCAGTTCGTCTTTTAACTAACGGACAGTTGACCCATGCATCTCGAAATTGACTCTGTGAGTAATTCCAAGGTTTCTATTATTGGTGCAGATAGTTGTTGCATCTTGTCTTCTAGCAAACGGATCATTCATGCTGTCCTGACGAACACTCAGCTTGACTTTTATTGACATTGCTTTTGTTCCTTGTTTCTGAGTTACTCTTACTCAGCTTCCGTGGTCAGCTTCGTCTGCAAGCCTTAGTTTGGAGAAGGACTTCTCTTCTTTGATACTGAGTAGCATCTCACTCAGTTTCTTTGGTCAGCTTCATCTTTAAATATTTGTTCTGAAGATGGCTTTTCCTATGTTATGCTGAGTTGCACTCCACTCAGCTTGTGCTGTGTTCTCATGCTGACTTCGTCATGTCTTACTTTTTGATTCTGTTTTCATTTATACTTATAATCAACATTGAACAAACATATTAGTACAATTAAATCAAAGCACTTAAATTTAATTGCCCCTTAAATAATTTTGTCAAATCAAAATCATGTGGAAAGGTGTTTCAACAAACTCCCCCATTTTGATGTTGGTAAAATATTTAATTAATGGAACTCATTTTTGAAATTCCCATGATTGAGTTGTTTTTCATTCTTCTGAAGTTACTCCCCCGTACGGGTTGCATCTATTGACTTAAATTAACTCTAAACCTTCTAAGATTTAATTGAGTAAAATTAAGACATGCTTATACTGACTAAGTTCAATTCTATACCTTCCAAGATCTAATTCAGATGAGCCTAGGTCAGCTTTCAGAAGAGTTCGAAATTTTGGAACATATTTTTACTCAGTTTGATACATGGATAGTTTAGGTATCAGATTTTATGGCGGATTATATCAGAGCTTATTAATCATGTATCAGAGCAAATGAAAGGATGTATCAAAGCAAATGTGTACTGAGTATATTCCATTTTAATTTTGTTTGTTTGTTCAATTAAGACAGATCAACACATAGCACAATAAGTAAGTAAGCATCACATAAGATTTGTCAATTTGAATAGAGGATGCATGAATATATATAGATGGTCAGCATTAACAAAACATAACACGCCAGATAAAACTACAAGTCAAAAGCTACAACTAGCCAATCTATTTCTTCTTGTTGACTTGAGCTTGGTGAGCAGGATTTACTTTGCCTTTCCCTTTGGTGGTTCTTTGTTGCTGATTGCCGGATGCTTCCCCCATGTGCTAAGTTCCATCAGCTTGTTCTTTCTCCCCCGTTTTGCCAGCATCAGATGAGGGGGGGAAGAAATGTCTCGCAGAGAGCAGCACGAGTGAGTTTTGCGGAGTATGCGCGGAGTTGACTCGTACTCTCCCGAAGACCGTTGAAGACAGCCATGCCATCATCCATTGTAGCAGCAGGGATCCTAATATTAGCACTCAGAATGCTCAGTAGATACTCATGTGATTTCCCGATCCAAGTGATGGATTCTGTCAGCTTGGCATATGATTGATGATACATTTTGAGCAGAGCCGAATCATAGAACTGACGTTGGGCATTTGTATAGCGGACATGGTTAAAGGTGGCTTAAGAATACTGCAGTATCTCATTAGTCTTGACTTGGTCAATATCCATTTCTTCTTTACTCAAGTTGAGTAGGCGAACAGCTTCGCTAATTTGCTCAATGGAACACTGGGAGGAGGAGGAGACTAATTCACGAGTCCCGGTCAGTTCAGAACTTAGCTGGGTAAAGAGTTGATGAACCTCAGCTGAGGTTGCATAGAGTGAGTTCGCAGCTGACAAAGTGTTGAGTTGGCCCTGGAGGGAGTTCATATGATTGACCATTGTCAGTTGGAGTTCAGCCAGCTTTACTATAGATTCTTGCTTGGGTTGTTGAGATTGAAAGGATGTCATGACACTCAATAGATCCTTAAGACCCTTGATTTCAGATAGAAGCTGAGTGACAGAAGAAACGTGTTGAGGCTCAACATGGACAAACCCAGCAGCATCGGCATGAGATTGGTTAATGTCCTGAAGTAGTGATTGAGCTGAGTCGATGATTCTTCTCCCAGACTCAGTTGCATGCAAATAAGCGTAAGTCCCATCAGGATGATGCTCAGCGGCCGGAATTGGAATAGCACCGGATGGAGGAGGAGTTTGGTGTTGTCCAGAATGAGATATGCCAGCATGGTCAGCGGCTGGACTTTGATTCAGATTACCAGCAGGAACTGACTGGTTTTCATTCTGCCTTGAAGGATTTGGAAGAGGTGGATCGGCAGAGATATTGACCTGTTCAGAGTCAGCTTGAAGTTGAGTTGAAGGTGAAGGTAGATCAGTGCTGACCTGAGCAGGATTTTCCTTTGCTAACTCTTGATTTTGAGCAGCTTGGACTTCGAGCTCTTGTTCAGCAGGAATTGGATTCTCAAGAGTCTTGGCTTGTTCCTCAGCTTGAGAAACAGTGGCTTGCTTTTCCGTGAGTTGGTCCAAATTTGGTTCAATGGCATTGTTGAAGAACTGGAATTGGAGTGTGGTAAGGGCAGAGATTAGTTCCCTTAACAGAGAATCGTCCAGAAGATCAATGATTGGAGACTTTTGAGCTTTTCTCTTGAGTCGTTTGCCAGTGCTGACTTTTGGAGGAGAAGGATCAGCAGGAATGGAGTCAAGTGACTCAGAGGAGGAGTTCAGCCCAAGGTCTTCCACAGCTATGACTTTCTCTGTGAACTCAGCTTGATTCTCAACTGTCTTACTCGGCACAGTTTGATTCTCAACCTGCTCAGCTTCAACTTCTTTACATGCACTACAAGAAAACAGATTTATTGTGGGGAAATTTTTCCCCACAGAATATCAAAATTTCGCCACTAAAACCCTTTTGTGGCGAAAAAATTTCGCCACATGATCGCCACTGTTAGAGCGACGTTAAAGGTAAGTTTGGCGAAAATTTACTTCGCCACAATAGATGCACATTTGTGGCGAAATCATAGTTCGCCACAAAATATATTCTGTTCTATGGCGAACTCACAATTTGCCACAAAATGTTTTTTTTTCTGTGGCGATTATTTATCCCCACTAATCTTACTACTATTCTATGGGGAAATATTTATATCCCCACAAATTCACAACAAAATTGTGGGGAGATATTAATATCCCCACAAATAATATGTAGCTTTTTGTGGGGAAATTTTTCTCACAATTTTGCAAATATTTATATCCCAACAAATAATATGTAATATTTTTTTAGTTTTGATTAATTTATTTGGATTGAAGGGAACTCGCTATATATAGAGTAAATAGTAAATCAATTTACACTTATTCAGAACTGAAAGGGTGTAAAAGGGTGTAAAACTGAAATTCCATGCACAGGTAAGCTACATGAATCTCATCTGTTCACATAAGAAAAATAAAGCAGTAGTTGTGTTCCAGTCAAATGTATATTAATTCAAAGTATTTCAACATTCTAAATGTAAATTGTAAGACAAAATGTACCATACAAGACAATGTTGAAAGCTATGACTTGTACAACCATAAAACAATAACTTTTTCAGAATAAAGGCTACATGATTTACTATATTTCCAACACATTAAAATCATCCAGCAATTATTGTTATCAAATGAAAAGAAACAGAAATTTAAAACTGCTGTGCTCAATAGTTGTATGCTTGAGTTGCATAAATACATACTAGCACAAGAAGCAACCAAACGAAAAAGAAAGTTACATTTTGCTTTTACAACTGCAAATTGAATTAACAAACTTAAAATAAATATTAAATCCCTTATGTGCAAACATTAATGTTTACATACATCAAGCTAACCATTTGTAATTGGTTTCAAATTTCTTTGTTGTCATTTTCCTCAACCATCATGTATCTTCACTAGCTGAATAATATCTCCCTCCAACTAATCTTTGCATTATAAATATCCAAATAAAACCAGTGGAATTTTTTTAAGATCTTGCTAATTCCCAGTGGCTGACATTAATTATTGGTTTTTAACCCAAATATAAGAAGATAGACAATAAGAAATACATTGAACAAATTGACTTACAATTTTCACATATTTTATCATCTATGCAAAACATTAAACATATCCAACCTCTAAACCTTAATCATCATTTAGCATAAAAATCTAAATAAGGTCAAAATCTGAACAAGTAATCATTCATATAAACATAAATAAACACAAATAAATGCACTAGAGAATCCAAATGTGAACTCTGGTGTCATTTTGTAATGCATATCAAACAAAATCATTTTATTATATTTACTAGCTAATTTAGTCCACTTTAGGGTTCCATCTTAAAAAGCAGCAATCAATTTAGTATTATAAAAGCAAGTATTTTGTTTTCGGACCAGGAAATGAATTTCTCTCAATCCCTATATGAAATCCTTGTTAACTGGTTGGTCGGTAAACTAGTGATAGACTAACCGATCAAAAAATCAATATTCTTTTTATGTTAAAACGTTTCCAAATATGGAAACAATTAATTTGATTTTAAATATTCTTAACTCAAAATTATTAATTAAAAGAATCATAATGATCAAATTAATATAACAACCCAACCTAAAGAGAAAAAGTGCAGGTCACAATTTGAAATATAAAGGCATAAAGCTCATTCGACTACCAAAACTATAGAACCAAAATCAATTAGCCTCCCATTCTCATCACATCAGCAAAAGGTCCCTAAACTTTGCAGAACGAGCAATTAACCCCAATAATGAAAATTATAACAGAGGATCTTTGTGTTCCGCTCCCAAAACCCAATATCAGCAACCACTCTGTTAATTTTAAGTGTCCAAAACTTGCTCTACTACAACTTTGATTCAGACATGTTTCACAAAACATTCCAGTTGAGTTTTTTTAAAGGAATGAAAAAGCATCATATTAAGTGAAAGGTTGTTGTCTTGCATCCTCAATTATTTGAATGGAATAAGCTTTTCGTTGCGCTCTAATTCATTATTGTTCGAAAATTCAAACTTCAAAAATAGATAAAGCTTGCAAAAAGAAGAGAGCTAAAAATCCTAATTTTTCAATTTATGACTTTATCCTTGAGCCACTTGCTATGAATTTTTGTGTGCATATGTCGTTGTAGTATAGTGGTAAGTATTCCCGCCTGTCACGCGGGTGACCCGGGTTCGATCCCCGGCTACGGCGCCAAAAACTTGATGGACGAAATGTATATCGTGCAAAACTAAGGGCAAGTGCACCCCATCGTGATCAAGTAATAAAGAATAAGTAGAGTATCGTTCCCTCGAGGATTGTGTTTATATCTATTGATTTTTGTGAATTTCTATTATCTAAGCAATCAAAACTTGAATTGGTTGTGATATTAAACTAATAAATTTAAAACAATTAAATAAAGTAAACAAAGAAGGGAAATAAAATGAATTTAAATATGATGTAAATCACTAGAGCAAGGCTTCACCTAACCTAATGTATATAATCCACGCTCAATCCTATCCAAGTTCTTAAGTTTTAATCTAGAGACGGTGATTATTTCCTAAAGTAATTAACCAAGCTTTGGTCTAGTCAAGATTAATCCTATTTCACATACAATTATCCTAGTTTTGGCTCAGTCAAGAATAAAGGTATAATGAAAGCATTAAGTTCTCTGAAATAACCTCAAAGTTAAGTCGTGAAACTAAACCCTGAAAAACCGCACCGCATAGACACAGGTCTAAACTATGTAGTTCCATTAATTATCTTAGTGTCGGTCAACCAAAATCATTAATTGTAATTTAGCTAAATATTGATCAGATATCTAACTAGGAAATTAAGCTCCATAGTTTAATTCTCTATTTAATAAATTATGAACTTGAATTTGGATTGCAAGTAAATCATCTACTTCGATTAGGATCCGCTATAGCTCTAGTTATGGAGGACTTAGCTCATGGTAGATGGAAAGAAAACAAGAAATTCAATAGAAAACAAACTAGAAAACATAATTAAATAAAAGAAAAGAAAAGATGAAGAAGAATAAACTTTGAAATAGAACTAGAATCAGTTACAAAGGTAGAACGAAAATGAACAAAAAGAAAACTACAAAAAGTCTAAAAAAGATTGGTAAGGCCTGTTCCATGTTTGTTCCAGGTCTGCTTTCATGCTTCCCAATGTAGGTATTTATAGTTGCACATGTCTTCATGCATTCATTGTAACCTCCAACTTTAATGCTATTAAAGAGAAGATTAATAGAGGATTGAATTCTTTGCTTTAACTTCTTAAACATATGGAGAGTTGAATTCTTCTTTGCAACTTTTTAACTTTCATGTAATTAAAGGGAGCATTGAGTAGTGTAACTCCTTCTTGAGCATTCAAAAGACTTTTTAACTTTCATAACATTCCTTGGATAGTTATTTAAAGAATTTATGACAATAAGGATTTATTTAAAGAGTCATGAGTCTTCATTCTTCAACTGCTACGAGGTCACCAACTAGAAGGAGTTCTAACTGTGCAACTTTATTTACTTGAATAATGATTCCATAATTGCATTTTTGCCCCAAATAATACCTAAAAACACATAGAACAAGCATTAGCTCTTAAAACATAAAACTAAACATAAAATAATTATAAAATATTAAAAACTATCTTAAAATGCATGATTACTATAATTAAAATATATTAAAAACTATATGAAAATGCAAGATAACACTAATCTAAAGACAGACCCTTCTCAATCTATTATACTTTTCATTTATTGGGTTTAATTGGTGAATTTTGCAAAGTTTAGGGACCCCTTGCTGATTTTAGGAAAATATAGAACTAAGCTCTATAGTTTCGGGGCCCAAATGGGATTTATGCCAAATATAAATGACATCTAACTTTTTTTCCTTATTAGGTAGCCAAAACAGACAAATAATTAAAACCTGATAATAAAGACTTGTCGTCTAAGGAGAGTTTCCTCATGGTCTATAGTCTGGCACGCCCGTAGATGCAACTGGCCCTTAAAACCACATTATCGATTAGTAGAATCTTTAGTAGCTCCGCAACCAATCTCATGATAATACCTGATAAATTCCATCACAACGGGAAAAATGCAGAAGTTACTGGATTAATAAAACATCAATCAGTAGCATAAATGGTCCATCTTAAGTTCTAAGCATCTAAAAGTACATTTGGCAGAAGTAACAAGCTATAACAAATGGGTCATCAATAGAAGCAACATGATTGCCCACCTCTAAAAGGAAAAACAAATTAATGTTAACCAACTCGTTACCATGGTCCATGATCTATTACGGAGAAATCGAAATATACAAAGTAAATAAAAAATATAAAGCAAACAAGGATAAATAACCTAAAATTACACAACATGAATGGACCAACTAAAGCAGATAAAAGTTACTAATAAAAGGGCGGCCCGGTCGCATTACGCGTCCCCGCTGAGCGAGGGTCCGGGGAGGGGTCCCACCACAAGGGTGTATTGGGGGCAAGCCTTCCCTTGCCAATTTAATTGGCAAGAGGCCGCTCCTAAGACTCGAACCCGTGACCTCTGGTCACACGACAACAACGTTTTACCGTTGCGCCAAGGCTCGCCCTCTATAAAAGTTACTAATATGATGATTAAAACCCTTTACGGGTAACATAACTCTATTATCAAAAGCGGCTTGTTTCTAGGCCTATGAAGCAAGGCGTCATGTACTTTCACTAACCCATAGACCTTTAAATACCAGAGAAAAGCATTTTGAGAGCAACATTTGGTTGGAAAGATCCAAATGCTGTAAAGATCTTACCAGATCCACATTTAACTCCATCGCTTCCCTGTTCCGTAGTGCACAGTTGTTCTAACTCTGTTTTTTCCCCAGTTTATCTTTTTTTGCTTTATTGTCGTTAATGTTAATTGTGTCAACCAACTGATCCAGGTTCAGCCTGTTGTTCCTTATGCTAAGATGCTCAAAATCTAGACTGACCATAGAAGCAGCACCTCTACTTCTCTTTAATTAAAGTTTCTGCTTCGATTTAGAGTGTATTTCACCTTAGTCTCTTTTATTTGCACTTGCATTAGAAAGTTTGATTTCCAAAGAACTACTAGATGGACCAGAATTCAACATCTTAGAAGGGCTATCATCTAGCATTTCAACCTCATTTCTTGTTAGACAGATCTCATCATAACTCGAGCCTTCATTATCATATGGATATTCAATTTCAGAAGCAGTTGCATCAAAATATGAAAACATTGAAACTACATAAGCCTGTATATCCAAATAGTAGAAAGTGTGCATTGACGATTGAATGATGTTTTGTAAAGTTTTGCCATCCATCGGCAAACCATATACTATTTTGTGCTTTTGATAGCCCTACTTTCAAAACAGGGCCATTATGGACAATGAAATCAGCAACATCTGTGAGTTCATCCCCAAATCTTTTAACAAAATTATATGGAATGAGCTCCCGGAGTTTCAATCAGGTCAAAATATTGGTGTAAATGCATATTATCTAATTAATGTAATTTAGGGATAAATATTCATTTAAAAAATATACACATATAATGCAATATATGGAGCAATGATCATAACTCATATTGAAAATCATTGCTTCGATCATCTGCAAATGACATAAAATTTGGGCTAAGAAACACATTCCCTCCAATGTATTTCACCTCTCAGGTAAACTATATGGGTAAATTTGATTTCCAATTATCTAGAAATAAAATATTGTTCGTTCAATCATATAGAATCGTTCGTTCAATCAAAATCTATATGGGTAATTTAATCCTTTTGGTAAACAAAATCATTTTAGCAAGTTATCTGCTGAGTAAGCTGAAGTGAGCATTCTTCCTATATTTAGTTGAGGAATTCAGGCTCTTTTAGTCACAAACTAGTCAAGCAGTAAGTATGTTTAGGAAGACTAATCCAAGAAAGTTAGAAAGTAGAGAGTGAGGAAAGCTCACTCGTGTATTTGTAAAGGTACACAGATCCTTACAATTAGCCAACTCAAACTGAAATGATAAGAAAGGAGATTTCATTTTTAAAGCCCTTTTCAAATCAACTCCGCAATGTTAAACTAAAGAAGCCTTTGTAAACTTACACAAAGGTAATGTCGAAAACATAGATCTGAACTTCAACCCTTGTTCAAGGGGTATCTGTTAAATCCAGGGACACTACAGCTCCAAACTCCCTACTTGGATGAGCACAAGCTTCGTCACAACGCACTCTTCTAGCGTCGTGTTGCTGTTGTGCAATCTGGGACCGATATGTTAAGTCAGATTATACACAGTTTCCATTTCACTTCATTGTCATGATTAAGATAACTGAATCCATGAGCCCTTCAGCCTTTGGCATAAGCTTTCTGCAGCGTAGAGGCACACTGCTTTAGATAAGGAGCCCTTAAAAAAAGACTTATTGACCACTTAAGTAGTATACATTCTTTAACTGTAGGTGGTATTCTAGTAATCACATTTTACCTGATGAATACCTAGCAGAAGATTAAGAAGACGAGAATGAAATATCATAATAGAATTCATTTGGCTGAAACAGAACAAGAGGCAAGGAAAGACCCAGCCGACTTGCCTTCTCTCTTTAAGAAAGCTCAAGTCAGCTTTCTTCCTATATTTAGTTGAGGAAGTGGACTTTGAACTTTATAGGTTAATGAAGTTATATAGTTTGTATACATATACTAATTTGTAAATTAAGATAAATTTAAAGATCTCAATTGAGGAATAGAGATATGAAGTTTCAAGTAAAAATCCAATTGATTATTTTGAATTTTTAAGTTCTATTTGGTTACTTAGAAACAAACAACGGCCAAGAAACTCAAATTACCTGATGTTCCTTGCCACCATTTCCATCATTTCTCAGTTGATCTTTTAACATTTCTGCTATCGCTGACTCACCTGGTACCAAGCCCTGCTTCACGTGTCCCTAACTTGTATTACCAATTGTTCCATAATCTTGAACATTACATTGATTAGCTGGTTCAGAATTCTACAATATCAAATGAATTACTATTATCTAATAAAATGATAAGCTAGTTTTTAAATTGATTAATTACCTGGTAATGATATAAAAGCATCAGCTTGGCGAACCATTTCAGCCTTGAGCTGGTGCATGCCTGATACAACTCTTGCTTCCCCTACAGTCTCTCCTATCATCTGGTATAAAACTCCACATAAATAATCAGAATTTATTAGCCCTCTTTAAATGGGTTTAAATCTTGATAATTAGTGAATTAATTACCTCTCTAGGGGCATATATATCTTTAGTATCACTATGAAAAAGGAAACAAAAACAACCCAAGCATAATCAGAATGAAAAAATAGAGTCAGGGACATAGAGATCTTCTTTCAACTGAACACTCTTGCTTCCCATATAGTCTCTCCTCTAATCTGGTATGAAACTCCACATAAATAACCATAATTTATTAACCCTCTTTAAATGGGTTTAACTCTTGATAATTAGTGAATTAATTACCTCTCCAGGGGCATATATATCTTTAGTATCACTATGCAAAAGGAAACAAAAACCACCAAGCATAATCAGAATGAAAACTGAAGAATGAAAAAATAGAGATAGGGACATAGAGATGTTCTTTAAACTGCATAAACAAGATGTTAAAATGATTTGTCTTGTACACAATACTTAAGCCTTCTAATCTCCTTAACCCTAAATCGTATAAAAGGGAACTTAAAACTGGTAAAATTATTTCAATAATCAAATCGCATACCTATATAATGTGCCCACTATGCAATTAGTTGATGTCTAATGGAGGAGACAATGTGCGCGAGAAGAGGGGTTGAATGAAGCAGACCCATTGAACGATAGAGAACGAAGAATATGCTTTGGGACGGTTGCTCGGGCCGGATGAAGACAGTCATAGCAGATGAAAATGAAGGAGGTTGCAGACGCGAAAATCTATCATCTTAAACCAATTTAATTAGATATATTGGGTTATTCTAGCAGAATGAATAATTGAATTCGAATACTTAGTGATCATGAAATCCATCGACCAAAATAATTATCATTAAGATGAATTTGTGACTAATTCTTACGAATTTTATTTTTTCATATGTAACATATTGAATTGATAAAGTTTCTTCATATGCAACATTAGAAAAATATTGATTGTAATAGTTTATATAATAATATATTGATTATTTCTTCTCCACAAGCTGGAGAAGTTTAATTAAGGTATGTATTTCTTCTCCTGTGTTTCAAGTTATGGTCAATGGGGATATGTCGGAGGAATTTTCCCCGGGCAGAGGAATCCGTCAGGGGGATCCTATGAGCCCTTTCCTTTTTGTTATTGCTATGGAGAGGCTCTCTCACCTGATTCAGGATGCGATTGATAATGGGAGTTTCCACCTTGTGGCGATCAACAGCTTCTGTCCCCAGGTGACTCACTTATTCTTTGCAGATGATGTCCTTATCTTTCTTGAGGGTAATGAGGAGCAGTTGAGAGTCATTATGGATATTCTGGATTGTTTTTGTTCGGCCTCTGGGCAGAAGCTTAATATCCAGAAATCTAGGATGATGTGCTCTAAGAATATGAATCAGAGAGTCTGTAAGAGATTAAGTGATCTCTCAGGTATTCCTCTTACTGATTCTCTTGGGAAGTATCTGGGCGTTCCCCTCCATAGTGAGCGTGTGTCTAAAGGCTCCTTCAAAGAGACTTTGGATAAAGCTAATTCGAAGTGTGCCACTTGGAAAGCCAAGACTCTGTCTCTCGCTGGCCGCCTCACGTTAATTCAATCTGTTAATTGTGCTGCTCCCAATCACATCATGCAGGCTTGTAAGCTTCCGGATCCTGTGCTTAATGATCTTGACAAGATTAACCGTAGGTTCCTGTGGGGGGAAGCTGCGGAGGGCAGGAAGATCCATCTTGTGCCTTGGAGTGAGGTTTGCCAGCCTAAAGATTCTGGGGGTCTGGGTATTAGGAAAGCAAAGGACAATAATAAAGTTTTATTAATGAAACTCCTTTGGCGTATGTGGCAAAACCCCTCCTCTCTTTGGGTTCGCCTCCTTTGTGGTAAGTATCGGAAAGACAAAATCTTCGGGGGCCCGAAAGAGAGAGTTGCTAATTGTTCCTTCCTCTGGAAAGGACTTAGTGCTGTGTTTGATGAGTTCTGCTCGGGAGTTGGCCTGGAGGTGGGGAATGGTAAGTCCATTAGTTTCTGGTTTGATAACTGGATTGGGGATAAACCGTTAATTGAGGTGTGTTCTTCCCCCCCGCCTAGTGATATACGCAACTGGAGGATTGCCGATGTGGTTGACTCGGAAGGGGACTGGATCTGGTCAAAGTTTGATACTTTCTTTAGCCTTGAGACTCTCCTTAGAATGCGGGGAGTGAAGGTGAGTAATCAAGAGGAAGACTTGGATAGGCACTGTTGGGCGCTGACTAACAATGGAGTTTATTCTTGCAAATCGGCCTTTGAAGCTTTCTCTCTCTTTAGATCTGATCCTCCCTCGGATGTGTGGAAGTCGATTTGGACCCTTAAAGTTCCTTTCCGTATTAGGAGTTTCCTGTGGCTGGGCGTTAAGGACAGGCTTCTTACTAATTCGGATAGGCACAGAAGGCACTTGGCTGATTCTGGAGCTTGCAGTAGATGCAGAGGCCATGTTGAGACTTTGTGCCATGCTCTTAGAGATTGCTCTAATAGTAAAGAGGTTTGGAGGAAAATTCTCCCACACCATATTTTCTCTTCCTTCATGGCACATTCTGAGGTCGACTGGTTCTCTGATGGTGTTAGAGGAAAGTTGCTTCCATACATGGAGCATGGTGACATTTTCTTTGCTATTATCTGTCACCAAGTTTGGAAATGGAGAAACGAGGAGATTTTTGGAGATAAAACTGTTTTTATGACAAACTTAGCTGATTTCTTCTCGAAAAAACTTTTCTCTATTATCGATAGTTTCAAAGGAGAGTCCCTTGCCAGAGCCTCTCAGTGTTGTGATGTCCATCTCGTGGGATGGAGCAGGCCAAGAGAGGGGGTTGTGAAGCTGAATACTGATGGTTCCTGCCTCAGTAACGGTAAGATTGCGGCTGGAGGTGTGCTTAGAGATGTAGGGGGCGTCTGGCTTTCTGGGTTCTCCCAGAATTTAGGGTTGGGTTCTTCCTTTTCTGCGGAGCTCTGGGCTATTCTTACTGGAATCAATCTTGCTAAAAGGCTGGGTGTTAAGAGGCTCTCTGTGGAGTCTGATAATTTGGAAGCAATCAAAATGATTTCTGAGAATCATTCTATGGGTCTTAACAGTCGCAACCTCATCAAAGCTATTATAAGGCTTTGCTCCTCCTTTGAGTTCGTAGAGTTCAGACACATTTTTAGAGAGCAGAATCGTGTTGCTGATCGCTTGGCGGCGGCGGGCCATGAAGGGACGTTAGGCGTTACTACCCTTCCTGTTTCCCCTAGTTTCATCTCTCATCTTCTCTTAGAAGATAGGATTGGGGTTAGCTTCCCTAGGCTAATTCCTGGGTAGTTTGTTGTTATTCATTTTTCTTTTCCTTTTCTACCAAAAAAAAAAAAAATATAATAATATATTGATGTTGCTTCCATTTTAACATAGATTGTAATTCTTTTGTATCGTAGATATAATATTTAATTTTAATTGTAGTTTAATTCAATTTTTGTTTAACCTATATTGTAATTCTTTTGTATCGTAAATATAATATTTAATTTTAATTATAGTTTAATTCAATTTTTGGTATTTTATTATATTCTAATATATTTCTTAATTAATCTGCTATTTTATTATTATTGTTTCACAGAATATTTAGAATATGAAAATGTATTAAAATTCCTAAAAAGTACAAATCCTTGAATTTTGTAAAAATAAATAAATCATTAATCTTTAGTTAAAATTCTATAAAAAAAAGTAGTCCATTATTTTTAAAATTAATTTAATTTGAATTATCATTAAAAAATATATATTAATTTCAAATATACATAATATAAATTTTTTTCATAGCATGATATAAAATTATTTAAAAGTAAATATGTCAATTTATTTATTTATCTAAATTATATAAAAGTTTCATACCCCGTGCATCGCACGGGTTTTCGACTAGTTTGATATAGTTTGAAGTTCATGAAACTAGCATATGCACACAATATACGTATAGCCTCTAACCTAGCTACGGGCGCAAAGGTCTCACCATAATCAATGCCCTCTTGCTGACTATAGCCTTGGGCTACAAGTCGGGCTTTGTTCCTGACTACATTGCCTTGCTCATCTAGTTTATTTCTAAAGACCCACTTAGTTCCTATGGTCTTTTGATTCCTAGGTTTTGGTACTAAATCCCATACCTCGTTTCTTTTGAACTGATCAAGCTCCTCTTGCATAACATTGATCCAATGTTTGTCGTGCTCAGCTTCTGAGAAGTTCTTTGGTTCATGTACTTAGACGAATGCAACATTGCTGAGATATTTTTTAAGCTGATATCTTGTCATCAGCTTGATTTCAGCAGCATCAAGAATGGACTTCTCCGAATGTCCTCTTGGAATTTTGATTTCTTTGGGCAATGTTGAGTTGTCTGAAATAGGTGTTTTTACAATATCTGCAGGAGTGGATTGGTCAGCAAAGGTAATTTTGGGTTCGTGTTTACCTTTGGTCAGCCGTTGTGGTGATGACTCAGCAGCTCCATTTAGGTCAGCGGAAGCTGAGCTTGGTTCATCTTCGGCAGACTGAGTTGTCTTTCCTGCAGGGTCAGTTTCATCGAACTCGATATGGACAGACTCTTCTAGAACTTGAGTTCGTTTATTATACACCCTATATGCTTTACTGTTAGTTGAGTACCCTAAAAAGATCGCTTCGTCAGCTTTAGCATCAAATTTAGCAAGGTTATCTTTTGTGTTGAGTATAAAACATTTACACCCAAAGGCACGAAAGTAGCCAATGTTGGGTTTTCGTCCTTTCCAAAGTTCATAGGGGGTTTTCTTAAGAATAGGTCTAACTAAAGCCCTATTAAGTATGTAGCATGCTGTGTGGACAACTTCACCCCAAAAATACTTTGGAAGCCTATTTTCGCTCAACATTGTCCTAGCAATTTCGACTATTGTTCTGTTCTTCCTTTCAACTACCCCATTTTGTTGAGGCGTCCTAGGAGCAGAAAAGTTATGGTCAATGCCACTGACTTCACAGAATTCATCAAATTGTTGGTTTTTGAATTCTCCGCCATTATCACTTCTAATATGAGCTACTCTTAGGTCTTTGTCATTTTCAAGCTTTTTAATCAATGTTGTGAACATCTCAAATGTTTCATCCTTGCTACTTAGCAAGACAATCCAAGTATACCGAGAGAAATCGTCTACAATGACTAAGGAAAATTTCTTACCGCCCAAGCTGAGTGGTTGGACCGGTCCGAAAAGGTCCATGTGTAGTAATTCCAATGGTCTCTTGGTTGAGACAATATTTTTACTTTGAAAAGACTTCTTCGTTTGTTTACCTTGCTGACAAGCATTACATAATTGATCTTTCTCAAATTTCAATTTGGGCAATCCCTCAACTAATTGCTTTCTAGCTAGTTTGGCAAGGAGGTCCATGCTTACATGACCAAGTCTCCTATGCCATAGCCAGGAGTTATCCTCTTTAGACACTAAGCATATATTTTTAGAAAACCGCTTTTCTAAACTCAACATATATACATTGTCAACACGAGGTGCAGTTAGAATTAAATTGTTTGTTTTTCCCTCGACTATCCGACACTGAGTGGCATCAAATACAACCTTTCTACTGCTGTCACACAGCTGAGCTACGCTCAATAGGTTATATTTGTTGGTCCCTGATAATTAGTTCCAAGGGGGGGGTTAGGAACTAATATAACTTTTTCTCTTTTTAATTAAGCTGACTGGAAGTTATTTTGAGAGTTTATTAACTCTGCTTTTGGTCAGCTTGATGAGATATGTTCGAAGACAGCTTTAGTCAGATGTTGACTAAAGTTGTTTTCTTGTGAGTTGAGAAATGACACTCTTGGAGGTCAGCTTCTAACTCAGCACCACTTATTTACTCAAGGTTAGCTTAGGCAATTTAGATGCTGAGTAAATTTAGCACACAACACATACAATATAAGAGAGAGTTCAGAGATTACTCAGTATCACTTATCCTGGTTCGGCCTCTCTGCCTACGTCCAGTCCCCAGAGTCCTCCGGGCTTTTTGAATCCAATACTGAGCTCTTTAACGGTAGAGCACAAACCAATTACAAGGCAGTTGAATATGCAAGAGTACCTTCCTCTATTCGTCTACTCAACTCCTACTAAGCGCTACAACCCAGCACCTAGATTTCTCTACAACTGAAATGCTAACAACCTAGCACTCAGCTTTTACTCTCTCAATATTACTATTGATCACAGACTTGTTCCTTTGTGAACTAAGGAACACTTTAGATGATTACAACTCAATCTAGCATTTACACATAGAGTAGTAACGTGGCTGTAAGATTCTTTTTGTATTTGAGTGCTTTTGAAACTTTCTCTCTTGTATTTTGCTTTTTGATGCTTGTCTATGTCTATTCTTTTGGTTCTTCGATTGTCCTTTTATAGACGAAAACCTGTGGACTTGTTTGTTTAAAATGTGTTGACCGTTGCAACCAAAACGACTCTTTTGGGGAACATTTTCTGGAAATCTTCAGATTGCACACCATTCCCTGCTTCTGTTTTACTTCAGGCGTCAGGTTGTCTTTTAGCGTCTGTTTTGTTTGTTTGTGACAGTTGTCTGTTTCCAATAATCCAACGTCCCATGACTTTTGGAATCAGTCTTCTTAGGTATTTTCGAGGTACCAATTATTGGTGCAGATGATTGGCAGACTTTGTCTTTTAGTAGAATGAGTCCTTCATGCTGTCCTGATGAACACTTAGCTCCGTTTGTTTATGGTTCATGCTGAGTTCCTCCGAGGTCAGCTCTGTTTTGTTTTAAACGCTCCTGACGAGGTCTTTAGCTTTAGTCAGCTTTGTTTTGTTTCTGAACTTTAACTCCACTCAGCTTCGCTTGTGCTGACTTTTGTCCTGTCTTTTACTTTATATATTTTTGCACTCAAGATTCAACAAACATATTAGTACAATCAAAGCATTTAAATTTAATTCCCTCTTAATCATGGATGATTTTGTCAAATCAAAATCTTGTGGAAAGGTGTTTCAACAATATTTGAGACCTTTAACTAAGGAGACTGACTCAATAGTAGGGTTACCTCCGATAGTACCTGATCCAACTATCTTACCCTTTTTATTGTTTCCAAAGCTTACGTTACCACCTCGTTTAAGCTCAAGTGTGATGAACTGGGTTTCATTACCAGTCATATGCCTTGAGCATGCGCTGTCAATATACCACAGTTTTGATTTCTCCACGCATCTCAGGCTCACCTCATTGGAATGTTCCTCTTGGTCAGAACCGTCAGAGAGGTCAGCTTGCTCAGATTGACTTTGGTCAGCAGCGTCGTCGGCCATGAAGCATATATTTGCTGTCTCATTCGTATCAGCTTCTGATGAGGTTGACTCATCACTATCACTCCATGTGGCAACCATTGCCTTTTTGCTTCCCTTCTTTTCTTTCTTGAAGTTAGGGCAGCTTGACTTAATGTGCCCAGTTTGATGGCACTCAAAGCACGTGACAGGCTTGGAGCTGTCCTTTTTGTATTTGTCACTGGACTCAGCTTTGTACCTATCGCCTCTTTTGTATGGCCTCTTGCTGTTCTTATCATTCTTTTTGAACAGCTTCTTCGTCTTTCTTGTGAACATGGCCATCTCCTCATCATCTGATGAGTCAGCTTCGGTTGAGTCAGCTTTCATGACAAGTGATTTTTGTTTCTTGTACTCTGACTTTTCTTTTGCTTCGAAGTTTTTCATAGAGATCTCATGAGTCAGCAGAGATCCGATCAGCTCGTCGTATTTGTACATGGTCAAGTCCTGAGCTTCTTCCACAGCTGTCTTCTTAGCTTGCCAGCTTTTGGGGAGACTCCTCAATATTTTCTTCATCTGTTCCTCCTCGGTGAAATTCTTTCCGAGTCTTTTGAGCTCATTTATGATATTTGTGAACCTTGATTTCATCTCCGAGATATCTTCATTTTCATTCATCTCGAACAGCTCATAAAGTCTCATATGTTGGTTCACCTTTGATTCCTTGACCTTGCTTGTGCATTCATAGGTCACCTCCAGCTTTTTCCATATCTCCTGTGCTGACTCGCAATCTGAGATTTTATTATACTCTGCAGCATCTAGAGCACAGTGAAGCATATTGATAGCCGAAGCATTATTTTGTAATTTTTTAAGGTCATCCTCTGACCACTCAGTTTCACTCTTGACAACCTTTTCGTTGTCAACAGTTTTGTAAGGCACATATGGGCCTTAAACTATTGCAAGCCATGTACTCATGTTTGTAGCTTGAATAAAATTCTTCATCCTATTTTTCCAAAATGTATAATTTGATCCGAAAAACAAGGGTGGCCGAGTAATTGATAATCCCTCAGGGAGTATCTGTGTTGTTTGATTTCCTGGAAGGAAACGAGTGTTGTTCTCAGCCATTTATCGGGATCAGCTCAAGATAGTTATATCTTTGAGTAGTGAGCTACTTAGCTCTGATACCACTTGTTGGTCCCATGTGATTAGTTCCAAGGGGGGGGTTAGGAACTAATGTAACTTTTTCGTTAAATAGTGCTGACTTAATTAATTCTTTAAGTTGCTTAACTTAGTTCAGGTCAGCACGGCCGAGAAATGTAAGACAACTTTAGTAAGATGCTGACTAGTACTGTTTTACTTGTGAGTTGGGAATTAACACTTTAGGTCAGCTTCCAACTCAGCACCAAGATTACTCATTGTCAGCTTTGCAATTTATATCCTGAGCAATTTAATCAGACAACATATATATATATATATATATATTGAGAGAGAGTTAGAAATTACTTAGCACGACTTATCCTGGTTCGGCCTCTCCACCTATGTCCAGTCCCCAGAGTCTCTCCGGGCTTTTTCAATCCCATACTGAGCTCTTTAAAGGTAGAGCACAAACCGTTTACAAGGCAATTGAATATGCAAGAGTACCTTCCTCTATTCCTCTACTCAACTCCTACTAAGTGCTATAACCGAACACCTAGATTTCTCTACCACTGAGTACTTAAAACCGAGTACTCATCACCACTCTCTCAATTTTACAATTGATGCAAACTTGTTCTTTTTAGATGAAGAACACTTTAGATGATTACAAAATCAATCTAGCTTTTACACAGAAATGGAAGTTTGGTGTAAGATATTTTTCTTGTTTGAATGTGCTTTGTATCTTTTCTCTTTTTCTCTTGTATTTTTCTTGGCAAAAATCGGCTATGATCCAAGCATGAACTTGTCCTTATATAGTTGAGATCTGAAGGCACAATCATTTGAATCCGGAATTATCCGTTGGATTCAAACGGCTCTTTCTTGCGACATTGTTCTAGTCAGCTCCAGATTTGCAGGCCAATCCTGTCGTCTAAATTCCGCAGGTGTCAGGCTTGTCTTCTTCCCGCAGGTGTGTCTTCTAGTGCCAGTTTGTCTTTTAACTAACGGACAGTTGACCCATGCATCTCGAAATTGACTCTGTGAGTAATTCCAAGGTTTCTATTATTGGTGCAGACAGTTGTCGGATCTTGTCTTTTAGCAAACGGATCATTCATGCTGTCCTGACGAACATTCAGCTTGACTTTTATTGACGTTGCTTTTGTTCCTTGTTTCTGAGTTACTCTTACTCAGCTTCCATGGTTAGCTTCGTCTGCAAGTCTTAGTTTGGAGAAGGACTTCTCTTCTTTGATACTGAGTAGCATCTCACTCAGTTTCTTTGGTCAGCTTCATCTTTAAATATTTGTTCTGAAGATGGCTTTTCCTATGTTATGCTGAGCTGCACTCCACTCAGCTTGTGATGTGTTCTCATGCTGACTTCGTCCTGTTTTACTTTTTGATTCTGTTTTCATTTATACTTATACTCAACATTGAACAAACATATTAGTACAATTAAATCAAAGCACTTAAATTTAATTTCCCCTTAAATAATTTTATCAAATCAAAATCATGTGGAAAGGTGTTTCAACAAAAAGTTGAAAACTTTTTTGAGTTAATTTTCAGCAAGTATATCTGTTAATTTTTATATCTCCTCGACAACCCTTTGGAGGACTCGACACTATATCTGCGAGCAACCCATTCAAATCAAGAACAAGAATTTTCCTTTTCAAACGAATAGCTAAAATTAAAAATAAAATCAAATACACCTTCTTGTCCATCTCTCTCTATTTTCTTCTTCTTTCTCTCTCTTCTCTCTCTTTAAAAATACAAAATCAAATACAACAACCACTATTTACAATCTTCTCATCTTCATCTTCTATTCTTCTCCCTACAGTTGATGCTTCACTTTTAGCAATTCTGAATATGCAATGTATAAGACCAGTGAAACATTTTTCCCAGATTCTCCTCAGTTCCTTAAACACCAGGGGCTTATGCTTATTTTCTAGGGTCTTAAACTGGGTCGATGTACAGTGCGATAGATCCTGATAATAATTATGTTCAATTAATAACAAGTCAAAACTCAATAAACGAAGGAGCCAAACCAAGGGTGATACAAAAAGCTTTTAATATCAGCAATAGACCGAGAAAATGTCCAACATAATCGAAACGCAATGCGTTAAGAAACTCGAAGCTAAGGCATCAATACTTACCCAACAAAATAGAAACTTGTTCTTTATGTCTCCCAGCAAATAATCAACTATACTATCAATATTCCTCCTGTACAAAGTTGAAAACTTTTTTCAGTTAATTTTCGGCAAGTATATCTGTTAATTTTTATGTCTCCTCGACAACACTTTAGAGGACTCGACACTATATCTGCTATCAACCCATTCAAATCAAGAACAAGAAGTTTCCTTTTTCAAACGAATAGCTAAAATTAAAAATAAAATCAAATACACCTTCTTCACCATCTCCCTCTAATTTCTTAGTTTTCTTCTTCTTTCTCTCTCTCTCTTCTCTCTCTCCTCTTTGTTGATTTCTCTCTCTTTAAGAATACAAAATCAAATAGAACAACCACCATTTACCATCTTCTCATCTTCATCTTCTATTCTTCTCCCTACAGTTGATGCTTCACTTTGGGCAATTCTAAATTTGCAATGTATAAGACCAGGGAAACATTTTTCCCAGATTCTCCTCAGTTCCTTAAACACCAGGGGCTTATGCTTATTTTCTAGGGTCTTAAACTGGGTCGATGTACAGTGCGATAGATCCTGATAATAATTATGTTCAATTAATAACAAGTCAAAACTCAATAAAGGAAGGAGCCAATCCAAGGGTGATACAAGAAGCTTTTAATATCAGTAATAGACCAAGAAAATGTCCAACATAATCGAAACGCAATACGTTAAGAAACTCGAAGCTAAGGTAGCAATACTTACCCAACAAAACAAAAACTTGTGCTTTATGTCTCCCTGCAAATAATCAACTATACTATCAATATTCCTCCTATACAAAGTTGAAAACTTTTTTCAGTTAATTTTCAGCAAGTATATCTGTTAATTTTTATGTCTCCTTGACAACCCTTTGGAGGACTCGACACTATATCTATGAGCAACCCATTCAAATCAAGAACAAGAAGTTTCCTTTTCAAACGAATAGCTAAAATTAAAAATAAAATCAAATACACCTTCTTCTCCATCTCCCTCTAATTTCTTAGTTTCCTTCTTCTTTCTCTCTCTTCTCTCTCTCTCCTCTTTGTTGATTTCTCTCTCTTTAAGAATACAAAATCAAATACAACAACCACCATTTACCATCTTCTCATCTTCATCTTCTATTCATCTCCCTACAGTTGATGCTTCACTTTGGGCAATTCTAAATTTACAATGTATAAGACCAGGGAAACATTTTTCTCAGATTCTCCTCAGTTCCTTAAACACCAGCAGCTTATGCTTATTTTCTAGGGTCTTAAACTGGGTCGATGTACAGTGCGATAGATCCTGATAATAATTATGTTCAATTAATAACAAGTCAAAACTCAATAATCGAAGGAGCCAAACCAAGGGTGATACAAAAAGCTTTTAATATCAGCAATAGACCAAGAAAATGTTCAACATAATCGAAACACAATGCGTTGAGAAACTCGAAGCTAAGGCAGCGATACTTACCTAACAAAACAGAAACTTATGCTTTATGTCTCCCAGCAAATAATCAACTATACTATCAATATTCCTCCTGTACAAAGTTGAAAACTTTTTTCAGTTAATTTTCAGCAAGTATATCTGTTAATTTTTATGTCTCCTCGACAACCCTTTGGAGGACTCGACACTATATCTGCGAGCAACCCATTCAAATCAAGAAGACGGGCCTGGCCTGTTCTGTTTCGGGCGGGTCAGATTAATTTGATCCATATACCCAACTAATCCTAACATAATCATTTAACAAATTATTCAAAAATATTTATTTACCAATTTAACTTTACGATAATAAAAAAAAGTCTCATCATCCATATTAATCTATTAAAAAATGATAACTAGGATAAAGTTTTAAAATATTACTACAATTGCTAATTAAGAGTATAAATAGTAAATGGTAAATTAGGTCAGACATCATTAATGAAATTTGTAAAGTTGATTCAAATCCCTCTAAGCATTAAGGAGACGTTTGGTTTAAACTTTGGAATCAGAAATAGAATCGGCAGAATCAGAATGACTATTTATTTAGTATATTTGGTTCAATCTAAAATCGGAATGAAATTTTCTTTGAAGTTGTTTAGTTCTTTAATGATTGGAATCAGAATGAATACAATATTTATCAAAAATAATTATTATTATAACATCAATTAAAAATTAATATAAAAAATATTAAATCATCTATTAGTGTAAAAAATCTAAATTTTTAAATAAAATTAATGGGTTTTTTTTACTGATTATTCTTTTTATTATTGTAAATAAAAAAATGGTATTATAAATTCAAAGAAAATAAACATTGCTATATAAATACATTCATATATAAAATATAATCATCATTTGCAAAAAAAAAAAAAAAATAACCGTTTGAAAAAAATAAAAAATAACCATTAAAAATGTGGGTATGTATATAATGTTTGTATTTTTTTTTTTAAATAAACCAATATGAATGGGAATGAGATTGATTAATGCGAAGAGATGAGAGATTCAACTATTCCCATAGTTGGAGGAATGAGAATATGATTCTTCAATTATATTTGTTTAACCAAACACTAACAAAGGGAATCATTTATTCGCATTCTCATTCTATAGCTTAAATTTAGCTGACCCAACACGTTCTAAGTATTAAAAAAAATCCATTTTTATTTCCTTTTCCTTTTCATTTGACTAGCATAAAGAGGGCAATTAAATTCATTTATATTCCTTTATATAAAATCAAAGGAACATAAATTTTTCCTTAAAAGAAAAAGGTTAGAGAAAAGGATTTGGAAATACGAATATTTTTTAAACAAATAAATATATATTTGAAGTGTGAAATGCTCATTTGACCAGTGTAAAGATATAATTACCTTTTTTACCTTTTTCACAAAATTACCTTTCTTACATTTCTTATGGAATCACCTTTCTTACCTTTCTTATCTATCCTTCACCTATAAATATAGATGCATTTCACATCTTCCTCAATCTAATTCTACGTCATCTTCGTATTCTGTTAAACAAAAATTCATTCTTCAATCTATTCTCTTTTTCGGTAATAAGGAACGTGCTAGGCGTTCTTCTCCAGCAAAGTTCAGTGTATATCAGAATCCAGCTCTATTTGTTGCTCTCACGGCCAACGGTCCCTCTACACATGATTTTCTCACAGTCCTTTTCTTTTTCTATTGTTCAGCTTTCTCATTTTGTGGCCTCTTCATTTGGTATGGACAATAATCAAATTATTTCTTTGCCTTTTGATTTTTTTAGTTATTTTTGAGTCAGTCAAAGCAGAGACATCCCAGTGGTGCTGCCCTGGGTAGTCCCACTAAGGGAGAAATATTTATAGTTATAAATACGTTTGTAAAATAATAATAATAAAAAAGAATAATTAAATACAATTGATTAAACGAGGAGTTAGAAACCTCTCTATATACAAGGAGGTGCTTGTTTTGAAATGTTCACTTCTTTATTTTTTTTTTTGTTCCTTTTAACGTTTTTCCTCTTAAATCAAAAATTCATTATCCTAAACCCTTATTTTTTTCTCCAATTCTTTTTCCCACTTGAAACAAAAAATCAGCAATTTTATTTTTTTCCTTCTTAATAAAAAATTCATTATCCAATTTTATTTTTCCCCCTTAGTTAAAAATTCATTATCCAATTTTATTTTTCCCCCTTAGTTAAAAATTCATTATCCAATTTTATTTTTTTTCCCCATCAAAAAGTCAAAATTTTCCTTTAAATCAAAATATTAATAATTTTTCTTTTAAATTAAAGTGTTAATGTTAGTATATAATTTTTGGGGTTTAATTTGGGGTTTAATCCGCTTTTACATTTTTCCTCTTGAATAAAAAATTCATAATCCAAACCCTTATTTTTTTCTCCAAAAAATTTCCCCCCTTGAATAAAAAAGTCACCATTTTTATTTTTTCCCCTTAATCAAAAACTCATTATCTAATTTTATTTTTTCCCCCTTAATCAAAAATTCATCATCCAATTTTAATTTTTTCCCCTTAATTAAAAGCCAAAATTTTCCTTTAAATTGAAGTGTTAATATTATTATTTAATTTTAGAGGTTATGATTTGGATTTTAATTTAGAAAATTAGCTTTGAACTTGAAATTTCTATGTCACGACTGTGTCTAAAAGTTTCAATATTCTGATAAGTTAGGTGTCATTTCCTTAGAATTGGGACCGTACCGTAGAGGATTATGTGTTTGTTATCTCGTCTCTTCGTCCTGTCCGATGCCGTTTAAGGTCGGGTTTGACAAATTGATATCAGAGCCTAAGTTAAATTCTTCAGACCTAACTTGAGGTATTTAATGCATGAGGAATATGAATCATTGATGATGGTTTGGAAATAATTTGGGGTGAATTTGAGGATTATATTAGGCATTCAATCAGGAAAATAGAGACTGTAATAGAGAATACTTTCAAATTGAATATGAAGAATTTATGTGTTAATGTACGAAATACATATTTGTATAATATATATCAACCATTAATGAATCCTTGAGTAAAAATGTATATGACCAATAGTTTTCTAGAATTTGGCATTAAGGGGGTTTTAGCGGCATGGTTTTTAAAATATAAAATTATAAGTTTTGAGAAATTTTTATGATCCTAAAATTTGGAGGATCTAAACCTATATGTTTTTTTTAGAAAATAAGTATATTGATGAGTATTTTGTGTTTGATAATTTAAGTTTTCAGTTTGGACGAACTTATGAGGAATTCTTGGGTAAATTGATTTTTGGTTGTGAAAATTTTGGTATTTTAACAAGATGAAATATCAGAATTGGTGTTGGAATTGGATGAATTTTATGAGAATTGTATATGGGAAAGAAATTATTGTGGAAAGAAAGTATTTTTGGTATCCATCAGAAGTAGTCCGGATAGGTGGATTTGTTATTTAAAACCCACATTTAGTGAGAAATATGGCATGTGTACACAGTCTAAAGACCTAATCGGGTATGGCAGCGAAGTGTTGGGTAATACCATACATGATTAGGCAATGTTAAAGAGATGTCTCGAATATGTTTGCGTGTTATAGATCGATATATGAGGGGATACTCGGTGATGGATATGATGTTGAAATTTGATTTGAACTTTGGTTTTAGTAAAGTGCTTATATAATGACCATTATGTTTTGATTATGTTGATTTGAAAAATAGTGGATATAAAATATGGTTAGTTTAATAATTGAATAAAAATATTATTTTCAATTATTAACTTTAAAGTATTCTTTTGATTAAATGATTTTACAAATGTATACTTGTAGTTATTTTAACCAGTGTCTATAATTGATAGTTACTTACTGAGAGTTGTGTCTCATGTTTTCACTTGTTTTAATGTTTGAGGCAAAGAGATATAAACTACTGATAAAAAAAACAATGGAAGTTTGGTTTGAATTTGATAGTCTTCATGAAATTATGGTTAAATTGTTATTTTGATGTAAAAATTTATAAAAATCAAAGTATTGTTTGGATGTTTGGTGAATTTTGATCTAGTTGGTATTTTAATAGAAAGATTTTAGTATCCATCACAAGTAGTCCGGACGGGTGGCTTTGATATTTGAAGACCATGTTCAGTGAGGGACATGGCATGTGTACACAGTTGAAAGACATGTCGGGTATGACAAAGAAGTGTTGGGTAAGACCATGCAGGACTAGGCAATATTATGGGGTAAATTTCATCAATGGTGTACAACCTTTGTCTCATTTCATACTTTGGTGTACAACCTTCATTTTGTCTCACTAATATGTACAACTTTATGGGTGACCGCACACTATGGTGTACAACAGGTAAAAATGACCGGTCAAACAGGTCAAACCTCCTATGTCACATTTTTTCAACTCATTCATTAAAAATACGGGACCCACTTTATATTCAATTACCATCAATACCCTCTCCTTCATCCAACTCTCTAAATTTTTCTCTTTAACTCTACAACTCCTCCTTTCTCTCTAACTCTCTTTTTCTCTCTCCAAAATCAGTTGCAACTTGTTTAATTACATTTTAAAATCATCTAAAACCTTGAATTCCTCTTCAATCTTCTGAAAGTATTATTGCGAACCAAAATCGAATTTCACAATTCATTTCATCTTAGATTCGAAAATATTACGGCAAACCAAGAGTTCAACACAAAATAACTATTACATTTAATAAATTAAATGTTGTTAGGTTACATTCTCAGAATTCACAGTCCCATATTCAACAGAAGCAACCATCTTCAATTTCCTAATTTTGATCCAAAAGCACCCTAACACCACTACCGCGCGACAATTATATAAAAAACAAAAAGATGCAGACATTGACTAAGCTCTTCCACTTCCTAATTTTGTTCCAAAAACACCCTAACACTAACACAAGTAATTTGTTTGAGATCTCCAGAAAAGTAAGACCCACTTGGATTTTGAAGAAAAAAAGTAGAGAAATCAAATAAAAATGGTTCTGTATGAGAAAGGGTTTTCCTCCGCTTTCTTCACGCTTGCGATTTCCTCTGTTTTCTTCACACCTTCAGTCTACTCCTTTAACTCCTGTGATTTCCTCCGCTTTCTATCCTTTCATTTTTCGTGGTTGCAAAATGAGATTCTTGCACAAATCTCTCCATTGATTCGTTATTTTCCGTGGTTACCAAACGAGGGTTTTTGTACTGGTTTCTTGAATTTTTATCTACGAACCATCATCCACGACCCTTAATTTCAAAAAATATTGTGTCCCTTTATGTTCGATTCTAAAATTACAAAAGAGAGAGAAGAGTTAGTGAGAGAAGTTGAAGGAGGAAGAAATGGAAAAGAAAAGGCTATACAAGTAATTTCATATTAGGTGGGTTATTTTTTGACTTTTGGAGAGGTCAAACTGATGAGGTGGCACGTTGTCTAAGCGTTGACCGGTCATTTTTACCTGCTGTATACAATAGTGTGCGGTCATCATAAGGTCGTACATATTAGTGAGGGGTAAATTTCATCAATGGTGTACAACCTTTGCTCCATTTCACACTTTGGTGTACAACCTTCATTTTGTCACACTAATATGTACAACCTTATGGGTGACCGCACATTATGGTATACAGCAGGTAAAAATGACTGGTCAACTCGAAGTCAACGCGCCACATCACCGATTTGATTGGTTAAAAAGTAAAACATTAACAAATTACTTATATACCCTTATTTCCTTAATTCTTTATGTCTGGTAATACAAATACCTCAAGCTAATTTTCTGAACATTAATGGCAGAAATAGATTTAGTAAATTCTTATCTAACTTCATCCTTTTTAATCTCGTAATTCGATGCCGTAATCACCATGTGCACATATCCACGGAAGATCGATGGGAATTATGATTCCTTGGGGACCCATAACTGCAAAGCGCTATTAAGTCTGAAGCACTATAAATTCTGCTGCAAAAAATCAAGCTTCAATATTCATTGGATATGAACAAGATTGGATACATGCACCTATCAATCTTCACTATTTGCATTTGCAGATTTGTATGACTATGTTTTGATGGGTTTGGGTTCCATAGCTGCTTGTGCTCGTGAAGCTTCAGTTCTTGTTTTCTTCATTTTCTTTGGGAAAATGATTAATATAATTGGTTTGGCTTATCTCTTTCCTAAACAAACTTTTGATCAAGTTGCAAAATATTCATTGGATATTTTTTGTATGTGGGTTGTGGCCATATTGTTCTCTTCATGGATTTGTAAGGAATTTGATTCATCTTTATTTATTTGTTTGTTTTATATGGGGGAAATAAAATGTGAAAATGAGGTGGCTTGTTGGATGCACAACGGAGAATGAAATTTCCATTGTTTAGAAGCTGCCGTGAAAATTGCAATTTGTTGATTCACTAAGATCAACAGTGAATCCTTTCTTTGAAGAGAGAAGTTTAGTGAGAGAAAGTGAGTTAGAGAAAGAAATAAATTTGAAGAGAGAGAAACAAATAAATTTGAAGAGAGAAAGAAATTTGAGTGAAGAAGATGAAGAGGTGGAGAGATAGGGGTAAAAAAGAGAAAGTCATCAACTTAATTTTTTTTTTAATTTATGGGTCCCACTTTTACTAATAATTAGGATGAAAAATGATGATGTGTCGCGTTGACTTCGAGTTGACCGGTCACTTTTACCTGCTATATACCATAGAGGGAGGTCACCAATAAGGTTGTACATATTAGTGTGACAAAATGAAGGTTGTACACCAAAGTGTGAAATGGGACAAAGGTTGTACACCATTGATGAAATTTACCCTATTAGTGAGACAAAATGAAGTTTGTACACCAAAGTGTGAAATGGGATAAAGGTTGTACACCATTGATGAAATTTACCCAAGTATTATGAGACATCTCGATTATGGATATGATGGGTAAATTTCATCAATGGTGTACAACTTTTATCCTATTTTACACTTTGGTGTACAACCTTCATTTTGTCTCACTAATATGTACAACCTTATAGGTGACCTCTCACTTTGGTGTACATCAGGTAAAAAAATGACCGGTCAACGTGCCACCTCAGCCCTACCACATGTATAATGACTAAAATACCCTTATCCCTAAAAAAATAAAAAAATAGAAAATACAAGGTCTCCTTCGTTCAACTATCTCCCTATCTTTCCTTTCTCTATCTACTTCCATAAATTACAGTTGTTCTTAATAAGAAATTTTTCTGGAAATTTTAAAATTGAAAAACCATTTCTATTAATCTATTATTACATAAACTAATTTACTCATATCTTTACCATTTTGAAAGTTGATATAGTTTTCGTGCATTTTAAATTTAGGTTAAACTTTATATGAAAGTGGCAGATTCAAATGGTAATGGTAGATTCAAATGCTTATGATTCAAATTCGTTAGCGTCATAGTTATAAGTTCTTAGCCTTGAATATATATGGAGTTATGCGAATCAGAAATCCAAAAGTGGATAAGAGAAGCAGTGAGGGGCTTGGAATCGGAAGGGACCAGCGAAGTCGGAATCGGAATCGTCGCCTCCTTTGAAGGGAATACGAAGAAAAAGAAAAAACCAGAAAATAAGTGGTCGAGGGAAAAGAAATCGACAGATGGCGGAAGGAGGAGGCTGAGTTTCACATTTGAGGCAAAGAAAAGAGAGAGACGGCCGGAGGTGGGATTCACCATCACCAAGCGAGAAATCTGCCATGGTAGATCAGGTTTCGATTTTGAGAGGAAAAGAGGAAGAAGATGGAGTGAGGGATGGCTAGGTTATTATTTATGATAAATTACATCCATGGCCATTGAACTATATCCATTTTCATATTATGGCCACTGAGCTAAATTTCTTCCCGGTATGGCCATCGAACTTTATACTTTATTACATCGGTGGCCACTGTCACTGTTGACCACCATTTTAACACATTTGACTCCTCTTTTGACCGGTTCTCGCTCACATTTTCCCCTTTTAAAACCCAGAATACCCATTTTATCCTCCTTATCTTTCTACTCCATCTCCAGGACAATTCCTCTCTCTAAAACCAGTAGAGAGAGAAATACTCCTCCTTAAAACTCACCATTGCTACTAATACTGAGTTGTAGCTAAACTCCATGTTAGAGCTAAGAAGATGAAATTATAATCAACAATCCCATGATTCCAAAACTCATAAAACCCAAAACTAAAATTCAGCGACGAAATCAAGAAATTACAGAGAACAGTCATGGCAAGATGAAGATTGTTCCATGCTTGAATTAAAATTTAAAACCACCTCTCCTCTTTATCAACATTACTATCAATCATCAAGAACACAGATTGGCTATTTCTCTGGATCTAGAAATCATAAAAAAAAATCATGAGTTCAAACCTAATCAAAACAAATATCAATTTGGGAAAGCTTGCCAAAAATAATAATAAAACACAGACTCAAAAGAAAAGGTAAAAACAGAGCATTTGGACTGTCTCAGGTTATAATTATCGGTGGATTCAACCTGTTCTTCGAACTAGATGTACGGCCTCGTGGACGGCGATTTGAGCCGGAACCGGAACTAGTGGCAGCGGTATGGTTTTGATCTCTGCATTAAAGATGTAAATCGGGTCTAGGAGCTGATTAGTAGCAAACGTGAGTTCTCAGGTGGAGTATTTCTCTCTCTACTGGTTTTAGAGGGAGGATGCCACGCCTCACCCTGTGGTGAGGCGTGAAGCTATCACACCTCACCGTAGGTGCGGACGTGATAGCCTCACGCCTCACCACAGGGTGAGGCGTGAGGATATCACGTCTCACCGTGTGGTGAGGCGTGATTATCTCACGCCCGCGTGCCGGGAGAGGAAATTATCCTCCATTTCCCACCCTAAAATCTCAAAGGATATTTTCGTCCTTTCATGGGGCTAGAGCTGAGAAATGGAGGCTATGTTTAACAACACCCTAACTTTTCGATATCTTTTTTAAAAAAATAAATAAAACATTTTCGATATTATAACTAGACCTGGGCATGGGCCGGGCCTATCGGGCTTTTAATAAAGCCTGATGAGCCCAAGCCCAGCCAAGCCCACAAGAAATTTAGTCGGGCTCGGGTTGGGCTCGGGCCTAAGATATGAATCCCAAGCCCGCCATCCAAGCCCATCTATATAATTAAAAAAAATACAATTAAATTTAAAATACCACACCAACTTTCTTAATAAAAAAATAGTACACACAAGACAACACAATACTTAATAAGTTTGGAAATGGACTCTATGTATTTTAATCAAATAGATAATCAGGATTATTATGCAAATAGCCTCCATGTATTTTAATAAAATAAATAAATAGGATTATTATGTAAATAACGAACCAATTTTGGGATTCAGGAGGGATGGGCTTTAAAGATTTACATATGTTTAATCTGGCAATGTTAGGTAAACAGGGCTGGAAATTGCTAAAATTCCCAAATACTCTAATAAGTAGAATGTTCAAAGCTAAATATTTTCCTAGGGATGACTTACTTTTCGCTAAATTAGGCAATAATCCTAGCATGGTTTGGAGAAGTATATGGGAAGGCCTTAGCATATTGAGAAAAGGGATTAGATGGAGAGTGGAGAATGGCAAGTCCATTAGAGTATGGGAAGATGCTTGGGTACCAAATCTAGAGAATTTTTGTATAAATTCCTTTGTGGTCCCTGGTTTGGAAAGCTTGACAGTGGCTGACTTATTACTTGAGAATGGGAGAGGGTGGGACATACAGAGGCTACATGGGTGCTTTAGTGATAACGAGGTGCAGGCTATTAGCGACATTATTCTGCCATATCATGTAGGGGAAGATATGAGAATCTGGCACTGGTCAAGGGATGGTCAATACAATGTTCATTCAGGCTACTTGACTGGCATGAGAATTGCTGAAGGTAGTAGAGCTCAGGAAGGGTGGAGGAGGTTATGGAAGTTGATGATTCCACCCAAGCTTAAGCAGTTTATTTGGCGTCTTTGTTCGCGATGCTTACCCACTAGAGCTCGTCTGGCCCAAAGAAGAGTCCCTATTACTACCGAGTGTCCTGTGTGCGTGGAGCAGGAGGAAACGGATAACCACTTATTTATTGATTGCTGTTTTGCAGGTGACATTTGGGATCACCGAAATAGAGTCCTCTGGCATATGAGATGGTGGCCGGCAGATACCAGTTGGCGTAGTAGTTTGGAAGCGACCCAAGATTGGAGAGCTTATCAAAGCAAGGCCGCTACCGTAAGTACCAGGAGGAAGGAGTCAAGCAATCGGCAACCAGGGTCGACAAATGCTGCTGGCAATGGGGCGACAGATCAGAGATGGAGCGCACCGAATCCTGGCTTCGTCAAATGCAATATTGATGGGGCAATCTTTAAAGAACTAAGAAGCAGCGGTATAGGAGCGGTTATCGGAGACGAAAGGGGAGCATTCGTATTGTGTAGCAGCAGATGCATTCCAAGTATCAAAGAACCAAAGGTCATTGAAGCTCTTGCAATTCGCACGAGTTTGCTTTGGCTATCTAATATGGGATATACAGCTGTTGAATTTGAATCTGATGCTAAATTTGTGGTAGATAGTATACACTCTGGAAAGCAGGATACCTCTGAGTTTGGAATGATATTAGAAGACTGTCGTTTAATCCTAAGATCCTACCCATCTTTTAAATTAGTATTTATTCGTCGACTAGCGAACAGTGCAGCTCATTTGGTAGCTAGGCTTGCCTGTTCCAATGCTAGCGATTTCCTTTCAACTGTTGTGCCGGAATGGCTTGTGAAACACTATTGTTATGGATGCAAGTCTATTATTTATTTAATTATCTTTTCTGGTTCAAAAAAAAAAGGTAGGGGAGTTTTTCTTCTTTTTATACAATTACAGCACAAAACTCAAATTAAATATGAAATTTATTTAATAAAATATGGTATATGAAGAGATTGTGGGGGAACAATCCAAAATGAAACACACCAAACTTTAAGTAAAGTATTTATATTTATTTTTATAAAAATATATTATAAATAATTTATATTTATATAATGTAATTTATAATTTATATAAATATATATATATATATATTATAGTATATCGGGCCGGGCCGGACCGGACCGGACCTGTCCAATGTAAAATTTGTAAAGCCCAAATCCGCCCATTTTTTGATGGGCTTATATTGGGCCGGACCGGACCTGACAGTATTTTCATGTGCCAAAGCCCAGCTAAATGGACCTGGGTCTGGGCGGGCGGACGGGCTCGCCGGCCCATGTCCAGGTCTAATTAATGTTTTTTTTGTTCGTAAGGATACCCATCGTCGATAACAATAACTATTCTTTCGCAGATGGTTTGCACCTCTACGGGTGGGACTGCTGGCCACGGAAATAAATTGATATATAATCATATATCACCCATTTTGCATTTGGAAACGACCAGTCGTTTATTTTCCGGTGTGTGTTGATTATTTGCCGTTTAGGCACTACATATTAGCGTACCCTCACCAAAGCCGGTTTATTTATTCATTTGGGGGCTCAATCGATTAGTTCATTGCCGAAAATCAACGAAGAGGGAAAGAGACGATGAGTGGAACAGCGAAGAAGATAACAGATGTCGCTTTCAAGGCATCTAAGAACATAGACTGGGATGGAATGGCAAAGCTCATCGTCACCGATGAGGCTCGCAAGGAGTTCAACACTCTCCGCCGCGCTTTCGACGAAGTTAACTCCGAGCTCCAAACTAAGTTCAGCCAGGTTCCCTTCTTTCTCTCTTTTTCGAAATTTAGGGTTTCATTTATTAATTGTCGAACAACACAGATTTGATTTCTCTTCGCTACGGTTTCCTGGATCTCGATTATACGATTTGGCTTTTTTTTGAATCTCGTTGGTTTATATTTATATTATTTTTTACTCTGTTAAGATCGGATTGCACCAACGTAATTTTGTGCTCTGAGTTAGTTTGGATCCGTCCGTTTTTCATCTTTTTGATTTATATTGCTTTTGGTTTGAAGAGGGGAAGGGTTGTGCACAGAGAAGCGACATAGCTTCAGATTGAGCAATTGCAAATGCAGAATTCTCTTTTTGGGTGGATAAAGCCTTCGTTTTTGGCGCTTCCTTAAATTACTTGTTGCAGGAGGGAATTAGGCAGGATTTTGGAGAACTTAATTTTGCTATTGGGTCAGCTTAATAGAAAATTCTTTGAGGTTTCCTACTTGGTAATATGCATCGTTTTGAATTTTGGGGGTTCTAGTCTAGCAAACAGTATCTTTTACATTTTCAGTTGCTTTGTATCTTATATCAATAACTCCTTCTACATTTCGCCCCTGCTTTGGATTGTAATTTTTCTTTTTAGGTAAAAGTTCATGCACATGTTCAGGTAGAATATGTTGGTTGATACTTCTATGAGGAACCATTAACGAGGCTTTTAATGTGATTTAGCAATTTTTTGTTTCTTACATAGTATGGAACATCTTTCTCATGAAATCATGAATATTTCTATCATTGCATTAATGCCCTTTTGGTGAATTGCATTACCATAAGCATGTTATGTCCATCACTACATTATTATTATGCGTCATGTGGCAACACAATGGCTTGGCCAAGGGTGAAATTGGTGTGTATTCTTATAAATCAGGGAAAAGTGGAAGGAATTATGCAAGCAATATATAATTTCATGAAATGTTTCTTTCTTGTTTGAGATTGTTCATTGCTAATTTGCTATCCATGATCTTATCTTTATGCTTGGTGCTTCACTGCTTGCTTGCACATTTGCAATTGAAACGTGGATTCTCTCCTTACATTTCAAAAGGTATTACATGTTGATATGTAATGATTTTTGGTCTAAATTATGCAGGAACCTGAACCAGTAAACTGGGATTATTATAGAAAGAATATTGGCTCTCGCTTGGTTGACATGTACAAGGAAGCACATGACAGTATGTATTTTATATGGCTATTCTTCTCTACATGTATTTGGATAAACTTTTCTTCCTTACCCTGTTCATCTATTAGAATAACTTCTCCTGTTATATAGAAAGACTCAAACTTTCACATGAAAGTCAAAGTTGGTTCGTTATTAGCTGATTGAGAGTGCTTTTCACCTTTATCCTTGTCAAATAAAGTGTTCCTATAGTTCATCAAAAGAAACATTTTTCTTTTAGAACAGAACTTCCTTAGATGTCTGATGCAATCTGCTATGAAGTTTTCAAACTGTGTTGAGTTCTAACACATTTGAAGCTGCTATAAATTTATAATGAAGGGGAGTTGGCCCATAGGAAAACTCAACTCCAAGCATGGGCAAGGCTATGAGGAGGTTTCGACGAGGACTGGCGAATGGAACATATCAACCGTTGTTGCTCCAGGATGCCGAGTTGGTATAAGGAACACTATAGGGGGACATGGACTCCCTTGGCGTTGGATCACACTCACCCCCTAAGTGAGTGGTCGGCACTGGTGATCCACACTAGTCCATTGGGGACTAGGAGAGTCGGGCATTCCGTCTTAGAAAAGAGTGGCGAATGTCTCCATAAGGGGGAACCCTATGCCCACTTTGGGCTCCGAGATAGCCCATAGTGCGTGTCACTTCTAGGGTGAGGTTTGATATATATGGGGACTTTTTGGGACGGTATGCTGATTTATGCATTGACAGGACATATATAGGGGATAAAACCCCTCGGTATCACCGAAGGCTAAGGCTTGGGGAAGTCTCAGCGCCACACAGGGATTTGGCATAGTCCCAGATCTACCCCGTGACACTTAGCACTAGGATACAAAATGTACAGATGTTGCACTCTACTCGCAGACATGAGTATTTATTGAAATGGATATCTGACTTTTAGTAGAGTTTGGAGCCACATATAAAACTAGTAGAGAGTTTGGGGCCACAGATATTGGATCAAATTCAAAATGCATTTGGTGCTGTTGTGGTTTTGTGGTTTTGTATTTGAGGTCATAGTTTTACTTGAATTTATTGTGTTATTGCAGGTATCCAAATTCCCAAGTTCGTGGACACAGTCACTCCTCAATATAAACCAAAGTTTGAGGCTCTGGTGAGTTTTCGAACTTATTTTTCAGGATTTATTAATCCTTTTCCGTTTAGCATCTTTGAACATTTTCAAGGCTGACTGTTGAAGGATTTTGTCTATTCCATATTTGGTTTCTGTCTAGTTTTTTTTAAGAAGTTATGAGGAGGATCTTGCTTACCTAGTTTAACATTTTCTAAGCATGAAAGTAAATGTTGAACAGATATGGATTGTGTCTTGGCTACTGTATTGTGTTAATAATGTTCAAGGAACTCATTCTTCAATATCTAATGAAGTTGAGAATGTTGATCACAGTTGGTAGAACTGAAAGAAGCAGAGCAACAATCTCTAAAAGAATCTGAAAGACTAGAGAAGGAGATTGCAGAAGTCCAAGAATTGAAGGTTACTGATATACCACTATTTATTTCTCTTTCTTGATTTACCCATTTTTTGTCAAATTTGGAGATGTTTTTGCTCACAAGTTTCTTTTGGCCAAATTAACAGAAGAAGTTAAGTACCATGACGGCGGATGAATACTTTGAAAAGCATCCAGAGTTGAAGAAGAAGTTTGATGATGAAATCCGCAATGATTATTGGGGTTATTGATTTTTCATTGAGAGGTTGGGAAAAGAATTTTGAGAATTGTCATTGAATAAAAGAAATATGGTCTTCTCTTTGTGATTTTGTTGTCCGGGTAGTTCTGGAATTAGCAACCCATTTGGGATTTGACTTTCCGATTGTGTTGATCAATAAGCTGATAGATACATCATTTGATTTGTTTTGGAAAGTTGATCTTTATGTGGAATGCTTTTGATTCTGCAGAATCTATTGGAATAGTTTAAGCTAAAGATAACCACAAGTTACGATAGTGCTATAACATGAAAAATTGCTTAAACTTTGGTGGTTATTGCCCCTGTGATTTGGCTGATGTTGAGTAGTGTCGGGGCTTCTTTTGAATTTTACAGGGGTCCCGGCTCTCCAACTTAGACTCCGAATATTAATAGACACATGTATCATTTACTCTAAGTCATTCCATAAAAAAACTTCTTTTTATTATTTGCAGTTCCCTTTAACCGTTTACAAACATGTTTTACTTCTTTTCCCTCTTTTTTGTTTATGTCCCCTCCGTTCTCTGCCTATCTCCACCATCGGCTGCTGCTCTCCACTGCTGGAGTACTTCCCCCACTGACTCCAAGCATTTCATAATTTATGTGCAGAAAACTAAATATGATGGGAAGCTATACCATAAAATCAAGTTCATAATGAATATATTTAGCACCATTTTCAATTTAAATTTCACCATACTTTTTCTACTTCCGTTAACACCCGTTGTAGTTTATCCAAATGTAAGCAATGGGTTTCAATTCTTCATTCTCAACAAGATTAATGCATGCCTTGATGTGCAAAAAGCTACAAAACGAACTCCACGCTTTCTTTTTTCTCTTCAAAAGAACTTTTGTATTCCTCGGGTCTGTAAAACAAGGTATCCTTCATCAACTAAGAAAATGCAAACGGAACAGAGATACAACCCCATCAAGTGGATATGGAGAACGTGATTCTATTTGCACCTCTTTTTCTTATTAATTGGGTTTTTTAATTGATGAGTGGATTACATGTGTCATAAAATAAATGGTGAGTTTTTATATGGGTTGGAACTTCTGGACTATATAAAATCTCAATCAAACAAGTCTAATGTTTTCTTTTTTTCTTTTGTGGCAATATCCAAGTATTGTGCCAATTTTCCAATTTTCCATATTAGTCATTTTGCATATTAATATTAAAAGACAAGGTAAAGGTACCAAACACTAATAATCAAGCAGTAATCCGTAATAACACACAACAAATAAACCAAACAGATCCTAAACCTAATTTATTTGTCGCAAAAGGTATCCTGATCATTCTAAGATTGAGTTTTTATCTTTTATTTCAACCTACCGCATCTCTAATTATTTATTTGTGGTCGTATTAAGCTTATATGTATCAAATTAGTTAAGTGTGAACTTATAATTCAGATATAAGAACTTGGGTGAAGAATTTAGTAGCCCCTAAATTTGTGCATATTACACTACCTAGTCCATCTTTTAAAAATACACTATAAAATCTCTGGGTTTCGACAAAACTAACTATTTAATCCATCTATCCATAACTTTTATATAAAATGACAAGTTTATTCTTCTATCACTAATTAACTTCCTTTTATGTTTAATTAAGTTTTATATAATTTTATTTATTATATTAATTCAAGAATAAAAACTAATATTAGTAATAAAATTATATTATTATTTAGCTTCCCTGTGGAACTAGGAAAATGGGTATACATACGATCCATCAACTCTAATTTATTCCTTTTTCAATTTTTTCATAAGATTGATGTGAGAAGAGTGTATGATAGTGGTCCATGAATGTTTGACAACAAGATCATGATTGTACATCAAATGAATCAACATGCTACCAACTAAGATTTTACTTTTTTACATAGATGTCTGGATTCATATGTACAATCTCCATTGAAGACACTTCGATAATCAAGTCATTATAAGAGAAGTTAAGAGAGAGAAAGAGTATAGACTAGAGAGAGAGAAAATTACCCTCAAAGGTTGCTTGCTTTGGGGGTATTTATAGGTTCTGGACATGTGGGGTATCAAATGTCCTTAATACCCCTAGGTATGGGGGTGGTTCAAAGGCTTTATTCTGAGAATCCGGACTAGATGGGGGTCTAAAGTCGAAGGGCAGGATCAATGTCGAGGCCCAGGGTCGGCCCTGGGCCTTGATTTTTGGGGCGCAGGCCCGGGGCCCATGAATTCTAGGGGCCCCAAAATAATTTTTTCATTTTAGTATATATATTAAAAAAAATTACAAACCTACCGTTGTTGTGTGTGTCTCCTTCTTTCCGCGATTTCTCTTCTCTCCTGCGTTGCGCGTCTTCGGTGATTTCTTTCCCCGATTCTCTCCTCTGCGTTGCGTCTTCCTGCCTTAAAAACCTACCGTTGCTTGCTGCTCCTCCTGGTAAGTAAAATGAACTTATAATTTATTTATTAGTTTTCAAGTTTTGCTGTTTGATTTTTTTTTTTACTGTTTATATTTTCTGATTTTGATTTTTTGATTTTGCTGTTTATATTTTTTTATTTTGATCTTTTGATTTTGTTGTTTATATTTTTTGATTTTGTTGTTTGATTTTTTAGATAAATTTGATATTTGATTTTGCTGTTTACATAATTTAGTTCAAGTCTTTTGATTTTGCTGTTTGATTTTTTAGATAAGTTTGATATTTGATTTTGCTGTTTACATAATTTAGTTCAAGTCTTTTGATTTTGCTGTTTGATTTTTTACATAAGTTTATGTTACTGATATTGTTTATATTTATTAATTTTTTTTGAAGAGTTCAGGCAGGAGCATCATCACTGAATACTGATTATCAAGTTATTAAAGTTTAGAAGAATCTGAGGGAACGTTTTATTATCAAGTTATTAAAGTTTAGAAGAATCTGAGGGAACGTCTTATTATCAAGGTGTTATCTTTTTTATATATATATTTTATTTGAATTGTTCTTGTTCTTAAATCATAAGATGTTTTCTAAAAAGCATTTGTCCGGAAGTGAAAAAAGAAAAAAGAGAAAACGATTGGATGTTTTAGTAGAATCACAACAAGGAGCTATTGATAAATTTATAGTTAAGAAGAAAGATTCGAATGAGAATCATAATGAGGAAGGTGCAACTAATGTGGACGAGTCAACAGATAATTTGGTTGAAAATGATATTAGTGACCATAATGCTAATGATTTGAGTGAGGTAAATGAGGTGTCTGAAAATCCCGATATTGGTAAAGAACAAACAATCCATCATTTTAATGATATTTATGATCCTAGAAATTGGGAAACTCTTGATAATAAGGAAAGGGACATTTTAGTTGAAAAGGGACCTATAAAGGAAGAGAATTTGAGTTTTCCTTTAGACAAGTTGTCTAGACATTTTTCATATACCTTATACTCTAGAAAACTAAGCAATGGTGAGATACATGATAGAAAGTGGTTGGTTTATTCTAAACATGTTGATAAAGTTTATTGTTTTTGTTGTAAATTGTTCAAATTTAGTACGAACAAATCTTTGTTAGCAAATGATGGACATAATGATTGGAAGCATCTTGTTGAGAGACTTGGGCAACATGAGAATAGTATTGAACATATGACTAGTATGAATACTTGGAATGAATTAAGAGTTCGATTGGATAAGAGCGTAACAATTGATAAAAACTTGCAACAAGAGGTTATGAAAGAGAAAGAACATTGGAGACAAGTTTTAGTTAGAATCCTTTCTATTGTGAAATGTCTTGCTAAACATAATATGGCATTTAGAAGCTCTAATGAAAAGTTATATCAAGATAGCAATGGTAATTTTTTAGGATTGATTGAAATGATTGAGGAATTTGATGTTGTAATTCAAGATCATGTACGATGTATTGAAAATCATGAAATTCACTATCATTATCTTGGACATAAAATGCAAAATGAGTTAATCTCTCTTTTGGCACAAAATGTTAGAAATTTTATAATCAAGATAATCAAAGAAAGCAAATACTTTTTCATTATTCTTGATTGTACTCCTGATGTGAGTCATCAAGAACAAATGACTTTAGTAGTACGATGTGTTAATATGTCCGGTAAGAAAATAAAAATTGAGGAGTAATTTCTTGAGTTTCTAAAAGTGCATGATACAACCGGGTTAGTGCTTTTTAATTAACTTTTAGAAGTGTTGAAAGGTCTTGATCTTAGTGTTGATGATGTGAGGGGTCAAGGTTATGACAATGGTTCAAATATGAAAGGAAAACACCAAGGAGTCCAAACTAGGGTACTTGAAATTAATCCTAGAGCTTTATATATGCCTTGTGCTTGCCATAGTCTTAATCTTACTCTTAGTGATATGACTCATTCTTGTGTTAAAGCTATTTCTTTTTGGGGGGTTATTCAACGTGTATATTCATTATTTGCGGGCTCTACAAAAAGATGGCAAGTTTTTCTTGATAATGTTCCTGGTTTAACTTTAAAGTCTTTGTGCAATACTCGTTGGGAGAGTCGGATTAAAAGTGTGAAACCTATTAGGTTTCAAACTCCTCAAATTAAACTAGCTTTGGAGGAATTAAAAAAAAAATTATGATGATGCCAAATCAAAGAGTGATGCAGATAGTTTAGTAGATGTCATAGAGAGTTTTGAGTTTTTGCTTAGTATGGTTATTTGGTATGAAATCTTGTTTGCTATTAACATGGTAAGCAAGAAATTACAATCTAAATATATGTGCATTGACTGTACCATGAAACAGTTGAAAGGTGTAATATTATTTTTACAAAAGTTTAGAGATGAAGGCTATGAATCTTATTTGAATGTTGCTAAAGATGTTGCTTTTAATATGGATGTGGAGCCTATTTTTCCAACAAAATGTCGAATTACTAGAAAAAAACAATTTGATGAGAATGATTATGAAGAGGAAATTAAAACTCCCCAACAGTTATTTAAAGAAGAGTATTTTTTTTATTGTTGTGGGCATGACTTTAGTTTCTTTAGAAAGTAGATTTGAGCAATTAAAATATTTCGAAAGCATTTTTGAATTTTTATTTAATTCAAAAAAATTGAAATCATTAGATTCCGATGATTTAAAAAATTGTTGTGATAATCTTCACTCTATTTTTTCATATGACGGTGTATCCGATTTTGATTTAAATGATTTTTTTTTCTGAATTGAAAGTATTGCAAATTACTTTGCCATCTGATGAATTAATGTCAACTATTGAAATTCTTGAGTTTGTTAAAGCTGCAAATTGTTATCCAAATGTTTCTATTGCTTATAGGATTTTATTAACTTTGCCTATGACTGTAGCATCAGCCGAACGAAACTTTTCAAAACTAAAGTTAATAAAAACTTACTTGAGGTCATCAATGTCTCAAGAAAGGTTGAGTGGTTTAGTAATTTTGTCTATTGAGAAAGAAATTTTGGAAACTATGGATGCTGATATTATCATTAATGATTTTGCCTCTCGTAATGCTCGGAGAAGTAAACTTTTTTAATTATTTGCATACTTTATTTTGTAGGCAATTAAAGATGATATTCAAGGTTGGAAAAGAGTTAGAAATTGAAGAATATCAACATAGAGACCGTTCTTTAGTGGTTCAGAACAATTTTGATTATGTTTAGTATATTTTGAAGTTGTATTCTTAACAATATTGATTTTGTTTAGCACATTTTAAAATTACAACAGGTGTTTGGGGGTTGTTAGGGGGTGCCAACCTAGTTGGGATGTCCAACAATCTCTATTTCAACTTTTAAAGAAATTTTATTTTTAGAAATTTGGTATTAAAGGGTCCAATTTTATTCTCTCGCCCCGGACCTATAAAAGGTCAGGAACGGCCCTGCCGAGGCCTGTGGTCGGCTTCTTATATCCTTCATCAATAGTTATATTATTTTAAGACAATGTACAAATTTAGTCTTATAGTTATTGGGAGAAAAACAAATTTAGCCTCCATATTTAGAGGGCTATTTACAATCTATTTATGATTTGGTTGGATCAAGGAATGTCAATAAAAAAATATTGTTGAAGAGAGAAAGAGAAAAAGTATAGATCGAATGAAATGAAACTCTGAAAGAAGAATGAAAGAAGGGGTAAAATAAAGAGAAGAAGAAAAGGTAATCCGTTGAAGGAGATAAATGTTAAAAAAAAGTAGGTTAACAATAACAGTTGTCACAAGTTTAATAAAAGGCCTAATACTTCTCCAGTCCCCTTAACTTATCTAAATTGGTCATTTTATCCCTTCAACTTATCGAATGTCCTATTTACCTCCTTAACTCCATAAAAGTGGTATTTCTCACCCCCTCAACTTGTCCATTTATCCCCCAACTCATAGAATATCCTATTTACCCATTTAACTTCATAAAAGTGGTATTTCTCACCCCCTCAACTTGTCCATTTACCCCCTTCCCAACTCATAGAATGTCCTATTTACCCCCTTAACTCCATAAAAGTGGTATTTCTCACCCCTTACAATCCGTCATCGAGGCCTAAATTGATACATTTTTTAAACGTTAAAACTATATTGGTGCTATTTTGTACGTGGAACCTAAATTGATACTTCCCCAAAATCATAGGCCTATTTTGGTATTTTTTTCCCTACATATAATATCTTTAACTTGTTTATATTAATGTTCTTGTTTTTTATCAAAAAAAGGAAAATGTTCTTGTTATTTGTATCTTTTATTCATTTTTTCTCTTTTCAACTTTTTTTGCTAGTTAAATTTTGATTATCTAATTATTGTAATACAATATTATTATAATAAACACATGAATGATCGATATAATTATCAAATTAAAACAAAATAAAAAGTTGATACTAAAAATATATATTTTCAAACTCATTTGAATAAGTGCTATTAATTTTGCACTATAAAGGAGTAAGAAATACCACTTTTATTGAGTTAAGGGGGTAAATATGATCATAAGGGGTGAGAAATACCACTTTTATAGAGTTAAGGTGGTAAATAGGACATTCGATGAGTTGAGAAATGGTATTTACCCCCTTAACTCCATAGGTCTAATGGTAAATACCTAAGGGAAGCATTAGACCTATAATTTATGTAAAGTTTATTGATTTTATGTTAAGTTTTGAAGTTGATTATCATATCCTAAGGGTTTGGTTGGTGTCTCGTAATGTAATGTAATAAAAGTTGTAATGTAATCAAAGTTATAATTTAATGGAATGGAATAGTGATTCTATTACCATGTTTGGCTGATAAATAAAAAAAGGGTAATTAATTTATTAGTCCCTATATTTTGACAAAACACACTGTTTAGTCCCTGTATTTTTAAAAACACACGGTAAAGTCCCTAACGTTTTTCTCGGTGAACTGTTTAGTCCCTAACATTTTTCTCGGTGAACTGTTTAGTCCTTGCCGTTAGACTCTCATGAAGATTTTGTTAGTCAATTTAGATTTGCATTCTTCTTTTCATTTATTTCCCTTTTCTTTAAACTCTAATGCATCTGAAATCAACTTTGAGTATCCTTCTTCTTGATTTTCTTCTTAATTGTTCAAATTCGTAAGCATTGAGTCTGTTCTTTTTCTTGTTCTCCATACAAATAGCTTCTTCTTCTAAATTGGATTTCCTTTTCTGAAGTTTGAAGGTAAATAGTAAAGGATAGTTTAGTCATTTCTGAAGTCATAAACGGTAAAAAATCTAACAAATAGACGGAAGGACTAAACAGTTCACTGAAAAAAAGGTTAGGGACCTTACCATGTGTTTTTAAAAATACAGGGACTAAACAGTGTGTTTTGTCAAAATATAGGGACTAATAAATTAATTACCCATAAAAAAATATGATGAAATGTAATTATCATTACAATACTCATATTTGCTTAGTTAATTGTAATCACAAAATTTTATTTACATAATTAAAATTAACAAAAAAAAAAAAACATGAAAAACATGAAATTGGTATATTGGTTTCCATGTTTTTGTAGTTTTTTTTTTTTTACATTTTCACAATTTTTTTTCCTATTTTCTCATTTTTTTTCACTTTTTTTCGTTTTCAGTTTTTCTAGTTTTTGCGTTTTTGAGAATGATGAGAAGTAAGATTTCACAAATGAGAGGTTAGATCAAACTTTAAAGATAGAAATTAGGATTATATGCTTTGGATGTAATGAGAATTCAAGCCATTTTTTTATGTAATGGAGATTACAATAGTTGTTAAACAAAATTTATTTTATGGATTTCTCATTCCATTATAATAAAATTTTAATATGCAACCAAACATGGTAACGACCTTTTAATGTAATGGGCATTCCATTATAAAGCCCATTACATCTTACCAAACGGGCCCTAAGAGCATTTTTAACCGTCTCTTAATTTGGCACTTAAGTTAAAATTTGAGGAAAAATAATTAAAAATCAACTCTAACAGTCTTTTAGTGGCTCCTCAAATTACTAAGGATCTCTCCACCATCTCTATTAATATGAGTCTCTCTTCACTTTTAGTGTCCTCCTTATTTATTTTTTATTAATAATTTATTATTAAGTAGTCTCACTCTCACTATTGGTAAATATAAAAATTATTTAATAATTTTAAGGGTAATTAATTTATTAGTCCCTATATTTTGATAAAACACACTGTTTAGTCCTTATATTTTTAAAAACACACGGTAAAGTCCTTAACGTTTTTCTCGGTGAACTGTTTAGTCCCTAACGTTTTTCTCAGTGAACTGTTTAGTCCCTATATTTTTAAAAACACACGGTAAAGTCCTTAACGTTTTTCTCGGTGAACTGTTTAGTCCCTAACGTTTTTCTCAGTGAACTGTTTAGTCCCTGCCATTAGACTCTCATGAAGATTCTGTTAGTCAATTTGGATTTGCGTTCTTCTTTTACTTTATTTTTCGTTCCTTTAAACTCTAATGCATCTGAAATCAACTTTGAATGTTCTTCTTCTTAATCGTTCAAATTCGTAAGCATTGGGTCTGTTTTTTTTCTTGTTCTCCATACAAATAGCTTCTTTTTCTAAATTGGATTTCCTCTTCTGAAGTTTGAAGGTAAATAGTAAAGGGTAATTTAGTCATTTCCGAAGTCATAAACGGTAAAAAATCTAACAAACAGACGGAATGACTAAACAGTTCACTGAGAAAAAGGTTAGGGACCTTACCATGTGTTTTTGAAAATACATGGACTAAACAGTGTGTTTTGTCAAAATATATGGACTAATAAATTAATTACCCTAATTTTAATGATAAAATAATAAATACGGAGTAAATATAAAGAGTATTGTTAAAGATGCAATTTATTAACCACTCCTCAAATCACTAAGAGTCAAACGTTAATATTATTTATAGAGTGGTAGGCTAAGAGTCTCTTGGTGATACTATAAAATCAATAGTATCCATTAAAAAAAAATAGACAAACATTATCTTTCTAATACAATGCACGTTTTTTAAGAATCATCCAACTCATGAAATTCCAAACACTCTCTATTAAAAATGTTTCTAGAACATCTTGGTTGGAGAGTTATTAGCCCTCCAACCATGAACACCACTTAATAAAAAAAAATCATTTTTCTTTTAAAAACAATTTCCAAAAAAAAAATCTTATTTTATTGAATAAGGTGGGTCTTGAAATTAGCTCGTATAGTTTTTCAGAATAAACACTCTCCTAAGATGAGATGGAGAGTCTCTACAATTAGACAATGGCCATGTTTGGCAAAGAGCGTTTTGGGATAAAAAGAGCGTTTTTGACCAACTTTAACGGTTTGATCACTGAAACCGCTGATTGGAGTGTTTGGTGGAAAGAGGTTTGGAAGAGCGTTTTGGGATGAAAACGCTAATTTTGAAAAAGCTCATTTTAGTAGCTTTTTCAATTAGCGTTTTGGGATATTAAAATTAATGGACTTTTTTGACCCCAATAAATAGACTCTCTCTTCTCCTGCGCCAAAATTAATGCCCTTATTTGTCTTTTTGCACAAACCGCTATTATCAATCAGCTAATTTTTACCAAACAGGTCTAACAAACAGCTAATCAAATCAGCTAGTCAAATCAGCTAATATAATCAGCTAACAGCTAATGTAATCAGCTAACAGCTAATTCCCAAACATGGCCAATATCCAAATCAACCATTTTAATGGTTGGATAGTGTTTTTATATAAAAAAAAAAAAAAAAAATTACAAAATAGTCCTTAAAATGAACCATTAAAGATGTTTTTAGAGCATTTGTAGTTTTTGGTGTATCCAACCATTGTCGTATCACCAATATACATTATTACAAAACTTCTGCCATATTAAAACACTCCCTTAAAATCTAATGATTGGGTACTTTATTTTATTTTAATCGGTCTCATACATCATAATGTTTTATTTTAATCAAATTATTTATATTATTTTTCTGAGGCTAAATTATTTATATTATTAATCGTTATTAAATAATACAAAAAAAATAATGAGAGATTTTGTTAAAAAAAAATTTATACAATTTCAAACCAAAGTTAACCTATACATAAATTATAGGTATAATGCTTTTCCAGCCCCCTTAACTTATCTAAATTAGTCATTTTACCCCCTCAACTCATCGAATATCCTATTTACCTCTTTAACTCCATAAAAATGGTATTTCTCACTCCCTCAACTTGTCCATTTATCCCCCTAACTCATAGAATGTTCTATTTACCCTCTTAACTCCATTAAAGTGGTATTTTTCACCCTTTACAATCCATTATCAAAGCCTAAATTGATAAAAAAAAAATTAAATGTTAAACCTATATTTATGCTATTTTATAAGTGGAACCTAAATTGATACTTCCCCACAAATCATAGGTCTATTTTGGTACATTATCCATACATATAATGTATTTAACTTGTTTATATTAATGTTCTTGTTATTTGTATTTTTTATTCGTTCTTTCTCTTTTCAATTTTTTTTACTACTATAACGGATAAAAAATATCATTTTTATGGAGTTAAGAGAGCAATAATAGGATCATAAGTGGTGAGAAATACCACTTTTAGGGAGTTAATGGGGTAAATAGAATATTCGATAAGTTGAGAATGGGTAAAATGATAAATTTAGACAAGTTAAGGAGGGTGAGAAATACCATTTTTATGGAGTTAATGGGGTAAATAGGACATTCGATGAGTTGGAGGGGTAAAATGACCAATTTGGACAAGTTAAGAGGACTGGAGAAACATTAAGCCTAAATTATACCTAATAATTTTGTTTTTTTTTTCAAATTTACTAATATAATACATTGAAATTAATTAAAAAGCAAAGAAAATCAAGATGGAGCAAATTGGAAAAAAGTGGATTGCTATTTACCGTTTCCATTTAACGTTGTTGCCCTTTTCATTTATTTTAACCAAAACTTTTATTTTTCTCTCTAATCTCTCCAAAAATCACAAACCCCTACACGAAAATGATGACGGGAAATTACGACAAACTTACTGGAAAATTACATTTTTTTATTAAATTTTTATCGAAAACACGAATTCCATCTTCGGATTTGGAGATGGAACTCGTCATCCGCCTACTAGGCGGATGAATCTCCCATCCGTCCTTTGGGCAGACGGATGAACTTCACGACTACCCAATGGGCAGACAGGATTCCCGCCGAGGCCAAATACGAGTATGATTTTTTTTTCTAAATCGTCTATTTTCAGAGTTCTCGGGTTTATTTTTTACATCGTCTTCAAAATCGTCCATTTCTGGAGTTCTCGAGTTCATTTTTTTAGAATTTCGGTTTTATTCGGAAGAGAGAAAGAATTTTCAATTTTTGATTAAAATAAAATGATAAGGAAAAAATTATCAAATAGAGAATGGTGATAAGTAAAACAGGGACAGTAAATAGTAACACCGACTTTTTTCATGTGGTCCCATGAGATATCAGTTTAAAAAAATTTAGACTAGCGTTTGGATACAATATTTTCCATCTCTCTTAACTAGGGATGACAACGGGCAGGGTACCCACGGGTAATGACATTCTCAAACTCTTACTCTTTTATTTTTTAATTACATGTACCCGTCCCATTATCCTGATGGGTAACTTTTTGCATCCCATACCTATCCCATTTAATTTGCGGGTACATATGGGCAACCTTATCCATTAAGAATCAATAAATAAAATAAAAAATATTACAAATTTAACAAACTATAAATTTAGTAAATCATCAATCTAAAAATTGAACTTTAATTAATAAGAATAAAGTAAGTTAGTGGTATTACTCAATTGTTCAAAAATAAAATGTTGGAATTCAAATCTCACGTTTTACATCTAAAAAACAATGATATTTATTGATATAAATCTTTTTATGATGGGTAACGGGTATCAGATACCATATGAGGTATTCTCATACTCATCCCATTACCCTAACAGATAATGAATTTAATCTCATACCCGTCTCATACTCTTTTATACATAGTACGATAGTCCTATTAGAATCGGATAGTGTCAGGTACCCGCGGATACACTACTCGTTGCTATCCCTGCTCTTAAGAGTTAGAGACTCAAGTTTAGTCCTTCTCAAGGACCATAGAGTTGGTCCCCTCGCTTAAATTTATTAGAATAAATTAAGTGAAAGGAAAGTAGAGCTATTTTCGTAAAGAATAATAGCAGCTGATTTTTTATATATAAAAACAAAAATCCAGGATAAAATAAGTTATGAACGGTTGAGATGATAACAAAGTCATATTTAGAGTGATTTAAGACCATTTAATTTCCGACCACATGTAGAATTAACCGTAATGAACCGACAATTCCTGAGTTGTCATCTATATAATCGCTGTTTTGCACGCGGAGCTAACCGTCACCGCCACCTTCTCAGTCTGACACCTGATCTGTCCTCACTCCACTCTTTTACTGCTCTACCAAACTCATCCCACCATTATCCTTTTTTTTTTTTTTTAATAAAAACTGTACAAGTAAAAAGGTATATTTAATTTTCCATAAAAAAGGTATATTTATAAAGTTATAAACTTTACCATTTTCTTTCATTTTCAATTAAAATTGAATATCCTACCACTATTAACGTACCTTTATAGTTTTGTTATACCTATTTATTTATTTATTTATAGTGTTTATTAAATCATTTTTCTTCCACGAAATCTCTCCTGTTAGAAAATGTTATTTCTTTAATGACGGACGGTTTCTCTTAAATAGTTTTTAATAGTGAGTAAATTTTTAATGACTCTTTAATAACTCTTAATGATATACTATAAAACTTTTAATGACTCTTAATAGTAGGCAAAGCTATTAATGACTCTTTAATAACAAATGGTTTCTCAAAGCTGTTGGGTTTGAAGGCTCTTAATACTCAACGTGTTCACTTGATCCGAAATCTCTTAATGTTTCACGTGTTGTCATTTATTTTCTACGATATCACACGGTAAATGTAGTCCTAAATAATTTTAATTCTTTGATATTTTTTATTTTGAGTCCGTCAATGGTTGTTAATGGAACAATTGAATCACTTTCATGTTATATTTTAAATTTAATGGTTACTGTGATATATTTGTAAAATGTTATTTTTCAAGTATAAAATGTAAACATAAGATTACTGACCAAACACGTAAAACTCTCTATTTTAAATTGAAAATGCAAATATGAGTACGAAAAGGAGCCGTCAAACATCTCTTAGTTTATATTTCATATATTTAATACAAATTAATTATTTCCTTAATTGTGTGATTATTTTGAAATGGAAACAACAATCAGTAAAATTTATTTAATATAAATCAATTATTTCCTTAATTGGATTGGATTATTTTGAAATGTAAGAGTAATCAGTAAAGTTTATAACGTGTCACTTGCCCCACTTTCCCATTTTCCTAACTAAATGGAGCAGTAACTTGTGTTTGTCAAACCTTTTCTATGCATAATTCAGATCCCAAAAATTCCTCACCTTCTTTGTTTATTAAACTTCCCTTTTTCTTCCAACTACCTCTCCACAAACGACATTTTCCTTGAAATTCTTACCAATGCTGCCGACTTCTATACTTTACCACCCATTTTCCCAAAACTTATTCTTTAAGTCCCCTTCCCTTTGTCGTTACTAAACTTTTGTTTTCTTCACTCTCCAATCTCGCTTTCCCCTGTCTAATTTTACCCTTTTACTGATAAAGTTGCAGTCTTTGCAAAAGGGTTCAAGCTTTTCCTGAGCAATTGATGGATGCAGATCAAGATGGGTATCCTACATTTGTACCCGGCGCCAGAACAACTTACTCTACTGCCAGACCCGGAAATCGGAAAGAGTATGTGAGCAATCCACACATGAGTTTTCAGGACCAAGTTCGGGAATTTATGACGGGGGCAGCAGAATTGAGTGTGCAATTCGGTAAGGGGTGCAGGGATATTGTGGTGCAGAGCCTAGGGAAGGAAGATTCTTTTCTTGTGAGGAATTTTGGAAGTGGCTCTTATATTGGGAACAAAGTTGGGTATGGGTATGATAAGGTTTCTAAGAAATTGAAGGGGTTTAATGAATACTTGCCTGAGGATAAGGATCCAGTTCATGCTTGGTCAGTCATATGCATAGTGTTTGTTCTTGCTTTTGCAGGTAAAATTATCATATTCATATTCCCTATCTGGATTTGTTTTCCTTTGCCTTCCGTGTTATTTTTGTTTTGAGGAATAGAAAAGTAGACATTCTTTTTTGGCATTGCTTGAACTTTTTGTAATTGATTCCTAGGACAAGTTGTATGAATATGGGTTTTTAAGTTCATTGATATACTGTGGCCATTGATATACTGTGGCCTGTTAGAATTTGCCTTTCTGGATGAGAAAATCTAGGAAAAGGGAACTTATATCCAATATTTTCTTTTATATTCTGTTACATTTTCAATTGATCATAATGTATTTGCGTAGCATCATTTTGATGATACTGCCTTTTAGGAAAAATTATTCTAATTGATGCTTAAAGAATCTGATAGAGCACATTTTACTTCCAATTGAAAATGCACAGACAAATTTCAATTGAAACTCTGATAAATTTCCCACATTGCTTAACTGGGGAGCTACATGGTTCCTGAGGCAATCCTCTCCCTTTGAGGTACCTTTTGTAGTGAGTCATGCCTTTGTTTACATGGTATCATAGCCTTGTATGCAATGTTGGGTCCCTCGTTGATAATAGCTTCACCCTCCAAATGAAGGATATTGAGCGTGAGGGGTGAGTTGTGCATGTAATGAAACAAATATTATTTGATTCAGTTTTAATTTTGTCTTAAATGATATGAGATATCTTGTTCCAATCTGGCCATGATGATCTATAATTGTGTATATATCTCAAGCATAGTTAACTTTTATTTTATGGGAGGCAATGATATAAGACATGATTTGTAATTTTAGTTTTCACTGCATTCTTTAATCCTCTGAATGACTTTTCTGCTTTTGTGCCAACAGCATAGCTGTTTGAAACCCAGCTGACTTAGTTTAATGCTCTGCAGTCTTGAATGTAAGTAATGAACGTGATACCTCTGCTGCGATGTTAGTTAAGAAGGTGTTTATACATCCTCCTAGTGCTGATCGTATATTGCTTCCAGATGGTAGATACATAGCATACAGAGAGCAGGGTGTATTAGTTGCAAGAGCTAGGTTTTCAATTATAGCTCCTCATGCTTTTCTCTCCTCTCGACTTGCAGGTTGGTTTTTCTCCGTTCCAACTTATTGAATTGTTCATGGAGGACTTCTAAGTTGTTAAAAAATGATAATGCTAGCTTTTAATCTTTTTCTTTTCCTTCAAAATCCTTCTGTTAGTGCTACCTGGGCTCAAGGCTTCACTCTTGGAAGAGTTTGGCATATACTTGTTGACATATGATCTTCCTGGTTTTGGGGAGAGTGATCCTCATCCGAATAGAAATCTCCAGTCGTCAGCATTCGATATGTTATTCCTAGTAAATGCTCTAGGTGTGAAGGACAAGTTCTGGGTGATGGGATACTCAAGCGGGAGCCTTCATGCTTGGGCAGCTCTTCAATACATCCCTGATAGACTTGCAGGTATAAAAGGCCATTCTTTTATCTGTTTAGTTTATTATACATACTTACACATGTGATTTATGCAAAAACCTATCCATGTTCATCTCTAATGTTTAGATTTCCTTATTATATTTGTGGTCCAAAATTTATGCATTCTCATTCACTTGGATGATCCATGTGGATGCCAGATTCCGGTAGTTTGCTAATGGAAGCAATTTGTAGTTGATCTACCATGGTTGACTTGCAGGTGCTGCCATGTTTGCTCCGCTGGTTAATCCATATGATTCTCTGATGACCAGCGACGAAAGACGTGGAATCTGGGAGAAGTGGACTCGGAAGAGGAAATTTATGTACTTCTTAGCACGGAGGTTTCCTAGATTTCTTTCCTACTTCTACCACCAGAGCTTCTTGTCTGGAAGGCATGAGCGGATCGACATGTGGCTCTCATTGTCACTGGGAAAACGAGTGAGTAGATTTTATTAACAGTCGTAGATAGCGCAGGATTATTATAATTCCAAAAACATCTGGCACAACCTGTTAGTATTGAGAAGAAAGTGATTCTTTTGCATTTATATATATGGCCTGGAACCACTTTGAATTATTCATTTATGTAAAAGCGAATGACAATGAAAACAGGAGGCCTTATGTTTTTCGGTTTGTCGTTTAAGCACGGTTTTCATAATAGCTTTCCTTTTTAGGATAAAGCTTTGGTCGAGGACCCAATCCATGAAGAATTCTGGCAGAGGGATGTGGAAGAGTCCATTCGACAGGGTAACGCGAAACCCTTCATAGAGGAAGCTGTTCTGCAAGTTTCAAATTGGGGGTTCAGCCTTGCTGACATCAAATTAGAGAAGAAAAAGTTGGGGAAAGGTATCCTAAACTGGCTCAAATTTTTGCTATTTGGATCTGAAGAGGAGTATACAGGTTTTTTCGGTCCCATACACATATGGCAAGTAAGTTCTTTCTCCTTATCTTTATCTTTCAGCTATCCAAACTATAAGCTTTTCTGCTGTGATGCTTTGGGAGTTGCTTAGTTAACGTATGAGTTCCTCATTTCGAATAGTTACTAAACTTTTATCAGATGCATATGCATAATATAACTGAAGTCGATAATATTCACGATTCTGCAATGTTATGCAGGGGATGGAAGACAAGGTTGTACCCCCAATGATGACTGATTTCGTGCACAGGGTTCTACCTGGAGCTGCTGTGCATAAGCTCCCATACGAGGGCCATTTCACATATATCTATTTCTGTGATGAGTGTCATAGACAGATTTTCACTACACTTTTTGGCATCCCTCGAGGCCCGTTGAACATAACTGTAGAAGTAGATCAAACTCCAGTTGAAGATAGTATGAATGCTCAAGAGGCAGATCCCGAGGAGCAACAGCTCGAACAAATGCCATTAGAGGTTGAGAGTGAGGTGCAGAAAGAAGTAACCATCTCCATATTGACAGACTAAGATAAGGCTTCCCGTATACAATCTTCTACAAAGTATAAAAATGCACATAGCATAGGCTCTATTTGCTGAAAATTTTGGGAGGAAAACCATATATAAAAAATTTCGTTTTTTGGGTTGATGTGGAGATATTGGCGAAAGGAAATATAGGCGAAACAGGTAACAAATATGTGATGCTAATTGGTAAATAAAATAGAGAACTTCATATTCTATATATACATGATGGTTTTGATGAATCCTTGGTTCATTATAAGGTTTGATTTGATTATGGTCACATAGTTGTATTTCCTGGGGTTTGTATATGCAATCTCTAAGCTTTATTAGCAGAATCCATGGCGAAGAAGCTTTGGTGCTTGTACATTTGCAATATGTAAGTAATGGAGAAATAGTAATCCACAATTAGATTATAAATTGATTTGTTTCCATAGCTCGTTCATTAGGGGTGTACCTTGGGACATAGACCTGCTCACAGGTTCGGGTCTGCGTACTCTCTTGGTGCACCCAGGTTGCATCTACTGAATCGGGTTTGGACAGACCGACTCATCATGTTTTTATAAATCTCTAACATGTCCAAGAAATAAATGGACTTAGACCGGTTGCATATTACTTGATTTAAAAAAAAAAGATTTCATATTTTTTTGGTAATTTAATAATAAAATTAGAGATTAATATTTTTAAATCCGGTGAAATATTTGAATTTTTTCTGTTCAACTTGTACAAAATATAGTATAATTTTTTAAAAGAGTTTTAAATTTTTTTCACTTTTAATCATATATCTCTGTGAGTTGTTACTAATTGAGGGTAAATTTCATCAATGGTGTACAACCTTTGCTCCATTTCACACTTTGGATTTAGACCGGTCAAAGTTGAGGTGGCGCGTTGACTGAGCGTTGACCGGTCATTTTTACCTGCTGTACACCATAGTGGGAGGTCACCTATAAGTTCGTGCATATTAGTGAGACAAATTGAAGGTTGTACACCAAAGTGTGAAATGAGACAAAAGTTGTACACCATTGATGAAATTTACCCGGAATATAGATGACCAAGAAAATAGTTTGATGAACTATTTCTCAAATTTGATTCAACTTGTTAATGTTAGGTTTAAAATTGTTCTTCACTCTCAATATTATGGGTGCAAAGACGTTAGGGGCAAAATTGCTCCTGGTTCTAAATGTTAGGGGTATTTTTATATCTTACCACTCAGAAAAATGAATTTTCTAATGTCTTTTAGGTTCTGTTTATTCACAGTAAAATAAGGTTTATTTATAGGAAAATAGTGTTTTGAAAAATATTACTAGGTAAAAAAAAATTTATTGAAAAATAAAACATTTTCCATTGTTTGACTATGATACTGAATTTTTTTATTTTTATGGTGGTTGTTTATGTCTTACAAAAATATTTTTTTTGTATCACTAACTTAACTTAAATTGTACTACCTCCGTTTTACATGACATGTCTTTCTAGAGATTCTTTTTTGTTTCATTATACATGTCATTTTATATGATCAGTACACGTTAAATCATTTTTTTTCCTGCTATAAAACGCGGGTTTATGCAAATTAATTAGATTAATGATCTTATTATAGAATAAGTAAATAGTGGAATCAATAAATAAAGGGCAACGATGTATTTTCTTTAATATCTTTAATTTCTATGCAACTCTCTAAAACGACATGTAATATGAAACAGAGGGAGTATGATGTCATATATATATATTATTTTATTTTCAACTAAGGTTTATAAGTATATGATAAAAAAAAACAGAAAAACGTTAAATAACGGAAAAAAAACGTGAAAATATGAAAATGAAAAAGAAAAATGTGAAAAACAATATTCACAACAAAGTTTTTTTTTTTATCTCTCCATTTATGAGAGTTTTTCGTCTCTCCATTTGTGAGAGTTTCCTGCTTAGGGCTTTGTTTCTTTCTTTCTCCGGCCTACCTCTCCACCTTCCTCTTCTCTCTATCGTTTTTTTCTTCTATGATGTTCTAAGCTGTTTCTCCCCGACGCCCTGATGGAGGAGGGTTTAGCAAATTTGAATATCGCTGATGGCGAACATGAGGGACTGGACTTAGGGCTCAGTCCACAAGAGATTCCTACTGCTGATACTGGACTATGCCTGGTCGGTCGATTTATTATGGATAAATTGGTGAACTTTCCAGCAATGAAAATCAAATTGACCAATCTATGGAGGCTTGGTCGATGGGTCTCGCTTTAAGAACTTGCACCAAATTTTCATTCTTTCAAATTTTTCATCCATTGGATCGAGATAAGGTTCTAGTTGGAAGTCCATGGTCTTTTGATAATTATATCCTTGTGATGAATAATTGGAGGACCCGAACAAACACATAGAGGGTCAATTTGAACTTCATGGATATTTGGGTCCAAATTTATAATTTGCCAATTAGAGTAATGTTAGGGAGTGTGGGGAACCAGCTGGGAAACTTTATTAACAAATTCCGTGAATATGATCCCAACAATAGTGTTGGTATGACATACATGCACACTAGGGTATCAACAGGCGTTCGAAAGCCTCTAAAGTGTTTTAAAAAGATAAGAAAAGCCCTAGAAGATTAGTCATTTATCAATTTTAAGTATGAACATTTGCGGATTTTTTGCTACTTCTGTAGGATGCTGGGTCATTCTGGCTGTTTTGTGGAAGACTCTTTGAGGCTGGAGCAGCCGGTTTAGAGGAGTGGGGTGACTGGTTGAAAGCATCACTCAAACATGGAGGAGATCAGGGAGGCTCGCGGTGGGTTCAGGCAACATGGGCTGGTGGAGTGGCTGGTAGTTCGGGTGGTTCTTCAAAGCCCTAGAAGATTAGTCATTTATCAATTTTAAGTACGAACATTTGCGGATTTTTTGCTACTTCTGTAGGATGCTGGGTCATTCTGGCTGTTTTGTGGAAGACTCTTTGAGGCTGGAGCAGCCGGTTTAGAGGAGTGGGGTGACTGGTTGAAAGCATCACTCAAACATAGAGGAGATCAGGGAGGCTCGTGGTGGGTTCAGGCAACATGGGCTGGTGGAATGGCTGGTAGTTCGGGTGGTTCTTCAAAGCCCTAGAAGATTAGTCATTTATCAATTTTAAGTATGAACATTTGCGAATTTTTTGCTACTTCTGTAGGATGCTGGGTCATTCTGGCTGTTTTATGGAAAACTCTTTGAGGCTGGAGCAGCCGGTTTAGAGGAGTGGGGTGACTGGTTGAAAGCACCACTCAAACACGGAGGAGATCAAGGAGGCTCGCGGTGGGTTCAGGCAACATGGGCTGGTGGAGAGGCTGGTAGTTCGGGTGGTTCTTCAAATCTAAATATCCCTACATATTCACATGTATAGGCCCATAAATTTCTCCATTTCCTCAAATCTGTAGGGTTTAAACAGATATAGCAACCTCCTAACTATCACGTGGAAAATAACACTAATTCTGCCAAGTTACCTACTGTCCAAGTTTTCACTATTAATTCCCGGGTAAGGAGAATGTTCCGTCCGAGAATGTTCCTAGTGGGGATGATGCCATCATGAACAGTGGAGAGGAGGTAGGCCTTGATCCATATGATATCCATAAACATAGTAGAAGAGAGGATGCAACTTCGGTCTTCAGGGAGCACTCAGTTCATGGCACTACTGGCAACACACACTGTTTTACATCTAGAGGGTTATATTTCACAAAAGTATATGAAGTATTTTTCTGTTAATGAATCTGTGAGGCCTGTTAACTAGGTTCGTTGGGAACAATGAGTTGTGTAAGCTGGAACTGATGAGGTCTGGAAAATACTTATGTAGGTCATGCGTTGGGAGAGCTAGTTCAGACTAGTAAACCTGACCTTATTTTCCTTATTGAGTCTTTGTTTGATGATAGTTAGATTGAAGGACTGAGGTGGAAATTAAGGTATGAAGGATAGTTTTGGAGTTAATAGTAGTGGTAAGAGTGGAGATTTAGTAGTCATATAGAAGCATATTTCGGGATATTCAAATCATCACATTGATATGATTGTGTCGGATGATAAGGTTAAGCAGTGGAGTTTGTGGATTTTTACGGCTTAGAAGAGAGAAGCAAGCATAAAGAGTCATGGTCTTACCCGTGAAGAGAAGGCCGACGGTGCGATTTACTCTAATCATCTGTTACGGGAGTTGTAGAGTGTAATTACTGGCTGTAATATGTTCGAATTGAAGTTGGATGGTAGTCCTTTTACTTGGAAAATGGGTCGTGGTACGGTTGGGTGGGTTCGAGACAAGTTAGATCAAGCTTTCACTAGTGCAAGCTGGATGCAACTTTTCTCTCAGTACAAATTGACTAGTGTGATGACCACCTATTCTGATCATATACCTCTGGTTTTGGAGTTGGTGGAGATTACTGGTTCGAAGGGCAGGAGGCGCTTCCGATATGAATCAGCATGGATGAAAGAGAACTATTTGCTACCTAATTCGGTTGAAACTCATTCTTCCTAATATTGTACATGAGAGTTAATATGACTTTGTACCAGTGTGGTCCATCATAGATAATGTTCAGATTTCTTTTGAAACAATTTATTATATGCATCATAATAATAAGCGTGAAACATAGGAGGTTGCTCTAAAAATTGACATGGGTAAGGCATATGATAGAGTTGACTGGGGCTTCTTGCATGCAGTTCTAAGCCGAATGGGTTTCTATGTTCAATGGATTAATTGGATTATGCTATGTGTGATGTCTTTCTCTTATTCTTTTTCGATTAATGGTGATTTTGTTGGTCCTATTAATCCTGGTAGGACTTGAGGCAAGTGACCCACTGTCTCCTTATTTGTTTATTATTATTGAAACACCTTTCCACATGATTTTGATTTGACAAAATTATTTAAGTTAATCCTATGATTAAGACAATTAAATTTAAGTGCTTTTATTTAATTGTACTAATGTGTTTGTTCAATGTTGAGTATATAAATAAATGAGAACAAAGTAAGACAGAACGAAGTCAGCATGAGACACAACACGAGCTGAGTAAAAGTGTAACTCAGCATTACAAAAGAAAAGTCTTCTTCAGAATAAATGCTTGAAGACGAAGCTGACCGAAGCCGCTGAGTAAAATGCAACTCAGTCTCTGATAGAGATAAAAATCAAAGGCAACGTCAACTAAGTCAAACTGAGTGATCGTCAGGTCAGCATGAATGATCCGTTTACTAAAAGACAAGATCCGACAAAGGTCTGCACTAATTCAGAAGCCTCAGAAATATGACCAAGGACCTTTTCGAGACGCATGGATCACCTGGCACTTAGCAAGAAGACAAACCTGGCGCTAGAAGACGAACCTGGCGCAAGAAGACGAAACTGGCAAGCCTGACGCCTGCTATTTTCAGACGACATGATTGGCCTGCAAATCTGTATGCTGACCAATGAATGACGCAAGAAGAACGTTTGAATCCAACGGATACATCCGAATTCAAATGATTGAAGCATCAGATTTTGCTATAAAAGGACAAGTTCATCACTTGGATCCTTTACCGAAGTACAAAAAGAAAAAACATATACAAGCACATACAAACAGAAAAAGCAATTTCTTACACCCAAATCCAAAGTCTGTGTAAAAGTCTAGAGTGAATTTGTATTCATCTAAAGTGTTCTTCATCTAGAAAGAACAAATTTGTATCAATTGTAAAGATTGAGAAAGTGGTGCTGAGTACTCGGTTTTAGTACTCAGCGGTAGAGAAAAATCTGAGTGTTCGGTTATAGCGCTCAGTAGGATTGAGTAGACTAATAGAGGACGGTACTCTTGCATACTCAATTGCTTTGTAAACGGTTTGTGCTCTACTTTTAAAGAGCTCAGTAGTGGATTGAAAAAGCCCGGAAGGATTCTGGGGACTGGACGTAGGCGGTGAGGCCGAACCAGGATAAGTCTGCTGAGTAATTTCTAACCCTTTCTCTCAATATATATATATGTATGTGTTGCTTGCTTAAATTACTCAGGATATAAATTGTATAAGCTGACACTGAGTAATCAGAGTGCTGAGTTGGAAGCTGACCTTGAGTGTTAATTCCCAACTCACAAGTAAAACGGTTCTAGTCAGCCTCTGACTAAAGCTGTCTTATATCTCGCTCGGCCTTGCTGACCAAAACTGAGTAAAATAATTTAAAGAATTAAATCAAGTCAGCATAATTAAGCGAAAAAGTTACATTAGTTCTTAACCCCCCCCTTGGAACTAATTACACGAGACCAATAATTATGTGTGCTGAGGTCCTGTCTAAGATTATTTTGAAAGCTGAATCTGATAATTTGGTTAGAGGTTGTAGTATCTGTAGTGGTGCTCCTTCGATCTTTCACCTTTTTTTTTTTGCAGATGATAATTTTCTCTTTTTTGGTGCTTCTTCGACAGAGGTTGAGATTATGGTGGATATTTTTACAGAGTATGAGTTGGCTTCGGGGCAAGCAACAAATCTTAACATATATGGCATTTTCTTTAGTAAAAATGTTAAAGAAGATATTTAAGTAGTTATATGTCCCGCTTTGAAGGTTACTTCCCCCTTAGACACAGGTCGGTATTTAGGCCTTCCTTCTTTAATTGGCAAGTCATAGTGTAATGCGTTCACTTTTCTAATTGATAGGATACGAAAGCATTTTGGGAGCTGGGATTTTCGATTCTTATCTAGCGCAGGGAAAGTGATTCTAATTAAGTATGTGGCCCAAGCTTTACCAATGTTTTGTATAAGTATTTTCCTATTGCCTAGATCGATTTGTGATAAGTTTCAAAAAATGATAAACTCATTTTGGTGGGGTACAGAGGTGGTTGGTAAAAGAAACATACATTGGTTCGATTGACCTAAAATGTGTCGGGGTACTGATCAAGGGGGTCTTGGGTTTCATGATTGACACTTGTTTAATCTTTCTTTGCTAGGCAAGCATGGTTAAAAGTTGATCCATTCTCCTCACACCATTGTTAGTAGAATGTTCAAAGCTAAATATTATGCTACCTAGAATTTCATTTCCAATAATCCTAGTTACGTTTGGAGGAGTGTATGGGGCTCGATTGATCTCCTTTGTCTCTGTCTTCGTTTGAGGATAAGGGATGGTTTTACTATTAGAGTGTGGAAGGATCATTGGGTGCCAAATCTTGGTGATTTCACCAACAATTTTTATAGCATCCCTGGACTTGACAATATAACTGTGTCTGACTTTTTTGTGCAAGGGTTAAAAGTATGGGATAAAGAGAAGGTGTTCGGCTTCCTAAGTGAGGTAGAAGTTGTGAACATGTACAAAATTATTATCCCAAACCGAGTGGTTAGAGATGTGCTTATTTGGAACCATATGACAGACGTCATTTACACTTCAAAATTGGGGTACCGAGCAGCTAACAAGGCACTAAATGATAGGAAAGCGATTGGGGGTTGATCACAACTATGGAATTTACCCATTTCACTTAAGATGAAATCATTCCTCTAGAAGCTTTGCTCAGTCTGTCTTCCTTTTCACACTGTGTTGGCAGCAAAGCATGTGTCCGTTCCCCTTGACCGTGTCCTATACGGCCTCAAAGATGAATGTAATTGGCACCTCTTTATGCTTCGTTCATTCGTTGATGGGCGTTGGAGAGCAAATAGAATTTCTAGACCTAGTGACAGCTTTATTGATGTGGTTCCTTGGTTTTTATCCCACTGCCAAAATTCCAGGGAAGATGTTTTAATGAAAACGGTATGTGTCCTATTTACTATTTGGAAACAACGAAATAACCTCATATGGAAGAATGTTGTTATAGACGCCAACCAGTGCTTACGAAATTCGTGCCTTTTACAATGATTGGAAGTCTCTTTGGGTTGTTCAACCTCATCTTGGTATATTATTCCGCCAACAAGAGATCGATGGCAGAAACCGAGGCTTGGGTTCCTCAAGTGCAATGTCGACAGTGCTACCTTCCAGGCAGTAAATGTTCGCAGTATGGGAGATGTGGTTCATGATGAATTTGACATCTTTCATAATTGCAGCATCAGTATTATCCCCGGGCTCCTTGACCCTTCGTAATAGTCTTATTCGGATGGTATCTCTTAATGTACAAAAGGTGAAGTTTGAAACGGACGCCAATATCATTGCTGATGGAGTCAATTCTAGCAAATTGGACCTATCTGAATTCAGAACCATTATTCAGGACTGTAGAAATATTCTTCTAGATTACACAGACTTTTTAGCCTCTTTTGTTTCTCATTTAGAGAATGATGTTGTCTATCTTGTTGCTGGTCATACTCATTTCAATGTTAACGACTTCGTCACTGATATTACACATTTTTGGCTTGTTGATGTAATCGCTAAGAATATTAAGTGTGATTGAGTAAGATATCTTTTTTTTTTTTTTTTTTGCCTAAAAAACAATATTCACTACAACTAACCAAAAAAAAAAATCTGCTGTCATTAAACATAAAATTATTTTATAACATTTTCAGAATATGAGATATGAAAGACTACATTTGCAGCGGATAACTCTTCCGTATATTATCAAAGATTACATTTGACGCTCCTTATATTGTCAAAAGTTAGTTACCGGTACATGTAAAAAATATTCCTTAACATTGTTCAATAATATTTAAATTTTATATCATTTAGTTTCTTTCGTACGTATATGGATAATTTTATTTTATGTATGCATAGCTAAAATTTACGATAACTTACACTTATGGTCACTGAACTTTATCAATTTTCACAGTATGATCATTGAACTTTAAAATGTAAAGTAGAAGTCACTATATTTTGCATTTTGTCATACCCGTAACCACTAAACTTTAACTAACTCCTCAAAATGATCCTTAAGGAGATTTCTCTCTCTAAAAATCCACTTGCTCTCCTAATCAAACAACGTCTAAATGATCTCGAAATGATTTTTTTTAAGAATTAGAGTTGCTTAGAATATTATTAATTCTTGGAATTTTTTTATTTTGAGACCGTCAACACTAATTTTGAGGTAGTGATTGGAGTTTAATGGTCACCAGGTGTAACAAAATGTAAAATTCATTGGTTTTCATGTTACGTTTTGAAATTCAGTGGCCATACCATAAAAGTAGACAAAGTTCAATTGCCATAGGTGTAATTTAACCCTAAAATTTACACCAATTGTCATTTGTGAATCTTCCACTGGTCCAACCTATATGACATACTTTTTGGACAAAAAAATATATTGAAAATTACATTTTTTTTATAAGTATTTTTTTGTTGAAACAACATTTTTTTAATAAGTATTAGTTAGAACAGCTCTAATAGAACCAATTTGGTTGTTAATTTGTATGAATTAGTTGTTGCTAACCAGTACTTTGTCCCAAAATTCCAGGACGGATTAGCAAATGAGGAATAAATAAGTACATATAAAAAAATAAAATACAAAAATCAATTAAATAAAAGCTGTGTAACGAGAAATAGTAAATATATGTAAAGAGGGGAGCGAGGATATAAAATTGAGGAGAGTAACTAGGCAATCAGAGGGTAGTGGCGGGTGAAACATTGTAACGTTTACTGTCCATGCGTCTTGAGTTAAAGTCACGAAACTTTTAATTTTATTTCGATTAAGTTATTCCGACTATTTCTAGAATAGCAATGTAATTAACATTCACATTAGAAAAAAAATGATTCATTTGTATATATGACATTAATTCAACTGTTAAAATTGTGACGTGGCACCTAAAAAATATAAATTTTGTTTGTTGTCACGTTGCATATATATGGTTGTCACATGTCGTCATATTATTCTTAAAAACATGTTCATTCCAACCTGGTTTTCAGGTCACTATTCCCATAATTTTTTTAGTCTGAATTGATTGGAATAACCTTATTGAAATAAAAATAAAATTATAAGTTTAATAGCTTTATTGCAATAAAATAAAGTTTAATAACATTTTGGAACCGCCTTGACCAACCAAACCCCATAAAGAAAGTGGAATGCATCACATATTTAAAAGGCTTATGATATATACAACCCTTAAGGCTGTATATAAGCATTTAATAGGATAGTATATTTATGTGTATTTTTAAATTAATATTTGTATATATTATTGCATTGAACTTTGAATAAATTGAATATAATTATATACTTCCAATATTTACATTAATAAGTTTTGTTGTATTTAAAACTTGAATGTAATAATAAATGTAAATAATATAATAATAAATATAAATATACTATCCCATTAAATCCTTATATACAACTAACAGCTTTATATATCTTAACCCTGTTTAAAAAGCCATGCATATAATATACAAATTAAGCAATGTGAAATTATCTCATGTTTATAAATATTTAATTGATTTTTTTTTAATACTAGAAAACTAAAGATACGAAGGTTCAATAGAGGTGCAAACCATCTGCGAAAGGAGATCGTTACTGTTGCCGATGGTGAATACCCTTACGAACTAAAAGAAAATAGTATTTTTTTGACAAATAGAGCTTAAGAATCCTCCCAACTCCTAAACTCTGTCTCTATAATAAATCTAGAAAAAAAGTTAACAGGGTATTATATTAGTAAAAGGATTTTTATTAGGGAGAATTACTAAATTAGCATCTTTTTTAAGAGGTTAGTTTACATTTCTAGCCTCTTTCAAATTTTTTTATAAAACTAACATATTTCAACAGACAACTTCCAACTTTGCCCTCATCGTCTTCCTAAACAGAACTTCGTGTCGTTCACTCTCTTTCTCTCGCGCGCTCTCTCTATGTAAAGAATAGAACAATCTGCAGAACGACTACGAACCCCAAAATATATTATTTCTTTTCATTTTTCATGTTTTTTCAGGTCGTGCAAATTCGAAAAACAGTGGCATTGTTATCTGAAAATGCATTTTAGTTGGAATATCAGTTTCAGATTTTTTCCCGACAGTATCGATATCTGTCGATATCGAGAGATATCGACAACAAATATCGACAGATATCGATAAATATCGATAAATACAATATCGATAGATATCGATACAATGCTATATGTCGAAATCTGTCGATATTTGTCAATATCGACAACATATATCGACCATGTCGGGGAAAAATCTGAATCTGATATTCCAACCAAAATGCATTTTCAGACAACAATGCCACTGTGGAGTTCGCACGACCAGAAAAAACATAAAAAAGGAAGAGAAACAATATATATTGGGACGAGATTGCCGGAAAAAGGGTCGCCTTCTTCCTCCTCTTCCATTCGCCGTTCGCCTTCTTCTCCTCCTATTCCTATCGCCGCCATTCGCATCTCCTTCTTTCTCCTCGCCGTTCGCTTCTCTTCCTCTTCCTATCGCCGCCTTTAACTTCTCCATCTCTTCGAGTGTGCCGCCGTCGCTTCTCGTTCTTCCTCCTTTTCCTATCGCAGCGTTTGATACGTTAGAGAGATGAAGTTCATTCATTAGTGACGATGGTAAAGTTGGAAGAATTTGTTGAAATATGTTAGTTTTGGATTTTTTTTTAAAGGAGCTAGAAATGTAAACTAACCCTTTAAAAGGTAATATTTTAGTAATTCTCTCTTTTTATTTTGAGCAAAAAAAATCCTAATAATTAATTATAGAAAATAATATTAAAATCTTGGGAAAATTACAAATCTGGGTCAAATGGGAAGCCCATTTATATATTAAACCCATTTACTAATTCTACTACATATCTAAACTGATTTTGTGTGACTTTCCAAAAATACCCTCAATGTTTACGCGGAGCTCGCCCCATCCCGTATGACTTCGCATATTCACCCATATGCGAAGCCTGCGAAGTTAATGTTTTGATTTACTTAATGAATTTAGTTCGCATATGCGAAGCCTGCGAAGCTGAAGTTTGTTTTGCTTGATGAATTTAGTTCGCATATGCGAATGCTGGATATGATTTGAAGCTAATACGCGAAGTGGTATATAACAAAAATTGGCAAACAACAACGGATTCGGACATTAAAATCATAACATTATCAAAATTTACAACAAGATTGCCACAATAACAACATTCAAATCATAACATTATCAAAATTTACAACAAGATTGCCATAATGAACTCTACTAACCAATCATTTTAAAGTGAAACTAACTAATCCGGTACCAAGATTACGCATCCGCTTCAAAATTGGCACCGGATTAAGTTAGGTCCACTTTGAAGATTGGCACCATGGGATGGACGTGTCCCATGGTGCACCCCGAGATTGACACAACCTCTCCTAACGAATCATTTCAGGAGTGAATGTGTCAATCTTGGGGAAGTTCATCCCTATACAGGAAGGAAAATCATCTTCCCTGCAGCCCAGTACGCCGCCTTCCAGAAAGGGATGTTACGTATTCAACCATCTACAGAAAAAATTAACCGTGTTAGTTATGAAAAAGGACGATTTTGGCTTCACGAAATGAAAATTAGCGAAGCATGCGAATGTAAATGTGCAGGGGAAGAGGTGATTTTACTTCGCATATCTATTTTTTCGCGAAGTCTGCGAGGTCTGAAATGTGACTATCTACGTCGCATATCGATGCTTTCGCGAAGTCTGCGAGGTCTGAAACGTGAGGATCTATTCGCAGACTTCGCGAGCTAATCGATTCGCGAGGTAGATCCATACGTTTCAGACTCTTTCTCTTCGCAGAACTTCGCGAAATCATAAATTCACGAAGTAGATCATCAATTTCCAGGCTCGTTCTCTTCGCAAAGCTTAGTGAAACCATCGATTGCGAAGTGAATTCATGAAAAAATGCAGAAAAAAAAACAGATACTTACATTTTTCGCCCCTTTCACCCCCAAAAGCGACAATAATAATATGATAACATGGGAAGAACGAAGGAAATAACGTAGAAAAACCATTTCTTTGATGGTAACAAGAAGAAAGAAACCAAGCAACGAACAAGAAGATGAAAAACCATTTACTCGTTTTCTAGGGTTGGGAAGTTGCAGAATCAAGAGATGAAGAGATGAAAAAGAGAAATTCATTATGATTTTGACTAAATGGTGCAGATTTCATGCAATTTAAAGGAAGAAAGGAAGATCAAAAGTCTTGAAATCATTAATGCAGGAGCAACTTTTCGCATACCCAAGGAGATAGGGGGGAGCGGTGATTCGCGAGTGGTGGAAGTGGGAAGGTCAGGGGTATTTTTGGAAAGTCACACAAAATCAGTCTAGATATTTAGTAGAATTAGTAAATGGGTTTAATATGTAAATGGGCTTCCCATTTGACCCAGATTTATAATTTTCCCTAAAATCTTAAAAGAAGAAAACTAAGTACCAACCTAAGAGTCATCATCCAACCTCTCGATTTTTTATTAATCATCTTATTAATATTAATTAATAATTGTAAATTTAATATGTAATTAAACGTTATTTCTACGATTGATTCAGTTAATTCAGTAATTTTACCGCAAAACCTAATCGATCAAAATTACTGAAATATTACAAAAAAAAAAAAAAAAGCTTAATGCTTCTCCACCCCCTTAACTTGTCTAAATTGGTCATTTTACCCCTCTAACTCATCGAATGTCCTATTTACCCCATTAACTCCATAAAAATGGTATTTCTCACCTCCTTAACTTGTCCAAATTTGTCCTTTTACATCTTCTCAACTCATCGAATATCCTATTTACACCCTTAACTCCATAAAAGTGGTATTTCTCACCACTTATGATCCTATTTACCCTCTTAACTCCATAAAAATGGTATTTCTTATCCCTTTATAGTAGTCAAAAAAGTTGAAAAGAGAAAGAACGAATAAAAAATACAAATAACAAGAACATTAATATAAACAAGTTAAATACATTATATGTAGGGATAATGTACCAAAATATGCCTATGATTTTTGGGGAAGTACCAATTTAGGTTCCACTTACAAAATAGCATAAATATAGATTTAACGTATAAAAAAAGTTATCAATTTAGGTTTTGATAACGGATTGTAAGGGCTGAAAAATACCACTTTTATGGAGTTAAGGGGGGTAAATAGAATATTCTATGGGTTGGGGGAATAAATGGACAAGTTGAGGGGGTGAGAAATACCACTTTTATGGAGTTAAGGGGGTAAATAGGACATTCGATGAGTTGAGGGGGTAAAATGACCAATTTGGACAACTTAAGGGGGCTGTGGAAGCATTAGGCAAAAAAAAAAAAAAAAAAAAAAAACTAAACCTAATAGACCGAAAAACTGAAATTCATTCGGCTCGACTTTTCTTCGTTACAAAGTTTGTAACCTCTCTCTCTCTCTCTCTCTCTCTCTTTCGGCCTAGATAAGTTCGAGACCAACTTCAATGGTTAGTGTCTTCTTCTTCCTCTTCTTCTTCGTTGAATTCGTTCAATATGTTTTTTTTTCGAGTTTTCTGATAATTTTTTCTGCAATTTTGCTTGTATTTTTGATTTTATGAATCCCTTCTCAAGGGATCTAGTACACATAGGGGACCAGTCCTCTTGTAAAGGGTGGTTCAGCTTTCCCTGATGCACCACTTTGTCTGCTGGGTGCAATTTTTGAACCCTAATGGCTTGAACAGGGACATATCCAGATGGGGGGCTTGATCACCCACTGGTTGTGTACGTGTTTTAAGTTTTTATGTAAAAACATTAAAAAAAAAAAATATCAATTTAGCACCCATACATTGGATCCGTTGTTGAACATATATTTGTGTTGTGTAGATTCTATCTGGATTTTGATATCGATGTCGAGGAGCTTGTGGGAGATCATCGGGCACCTCTCAATAGATTATTGTAATTCTTCTTTTCCTTAATTTTTTAGTATCTAGTTATGGAAATATAAAGTGCTATATATTATTAATTGCATACTCTTGTTTTGCTGAATCAAATTGAATATCACCAAACAGTTTTCAATTTTAGAGTAGGCAACCCTATCCTGGAGACTCCCGGAATGACAGTCCGGATCTAATGAGTTATTTCGTGTTCCTTGGTCGCAATGTTATCTTGTATTAGTCATGTAAACAATTCAATGTGGACTGACATTGAAGATAAGAAGTTGAAATTGACATTAATGAAGTACACTTAAATGACTTATGTTATCAAATGATGCTTAAGTATGTATTGTGGTAATTTTTTTTGATGGAATTTGGAAAATTGATCAAGAAAAAGCAAAGTCCAAATGAGCTAATTGCCTACTGGAAACACACAACATAGATTTGAGGACACTCAAAAGTCATTCGGGGTCGATTAGGAGTTTATTAATTGATTTACGCTTAAAAAAAGTTTTCCATAAAATGATGATGAGTTTCTGCAAATCAAGATACAGTGAAAACAACACGACATATTTATGTTTGGCTCATTGAGTTGTTTAGTAGCCATAGTGATTCCATCGCTAATTTTCGAAAAATAAAAGATTGATTTCTATTATGTTTAGATTTACTAATTACAATTGGATTTGGTTTTTTGAATGACCTAGGGATTTTTTGGGGGTGTCTATAAAGGCATTAAAAGAACATTTTTGCCGTTTGACACTTTGAACTTATACTTGGACCTATCACACACCTAAACTTGTCAATTTTGAACTCAGACGCTCTTACTCCACCAATATGGTAAGTAACTAGGCAAAAATTGGACTCGGCGGTGCCACTTCAACTTTGAAATCTATCAACTCAGCAATTAAGGGTACTAAAGATCAAAATTTGACAAGTTTAAGTGTGTGGTTGGTCCAAGTTTAGGTATGCAACTATATGTTAAGTCCATTTGTAGTAGAAAAGAAAGGATTTTAGTAGAACAGAAGATTGACAAATATTTTAATTATTTGGTTATATACTTGATTAATTAATATATATCTATATCAACTTGAGCTGAGAACTACTTTGGAAATTACCAATTAAGGGTTTGAAAGTTAATTTTTGTTTTAAAGGGAATGTTCATGTTAGTTATGCTGGGTTAGCAATGAAATAAAATGTGGTGATATGGTGTTTGAGTAACTTAACTTGAATTGAAAGTGATTGAAAATGATGGAATGTTTTCGTTTATTGCAGACTGATCGCGGAATTTCAATCACAGAGGCTTTACAATGGCTAGTGATGACCAGCATTTTCTTCTCTACTTCATCACCGGAATTTACTTGGGGCCTCATATGTGTATGCTTATGCTCTCCGAGAGGCAGACAAATCTCTCTCAGTGAAGTCAAGTCTGCTGCACCATGGTTACTTTGGGGTATCAGTCTCCTTCCAAATACCGTCTATTTTCGGACCTCTTTCCTCCCAGGCTGCATTATGGGAGGTGGAAAGAAATTGTAAGACAATTGACAACATAGTGTTTATCGATAACCCGAATACCTCATATCTTAATCTCGAGGAGCTTGAAAGGTAACTGGACTTGAGAATATTGTATTGGATAAGGTTACAGCCATGTTCGGTAAATCCGAGGATAATAGTATTTCACATGATATATCAATGGAAGGAGTTGAACTTGATGACAAACTGCCTGCTCCGATATTAGGTACAGCCGATGAGAAAAGTACTTCATTTAATATAGCATTGGAAAGGCTTGAACATGTCGGAAAACTTCCTGCTCCAATACTCAGTACATCCAAGGGTAAAATATTTTATATGATATGCCAGTGGAAAGGGTTGAACTTGTTGGAAAACGGCAATGGGTTGAAATTGCTGGAAAACTGCCTGTTTCAAAGCAGCCTGGTTCACGTTTCACATGTTCCAGGGTTAGAATTACAAACTGTGACACCTCTTCAACGTATTCCACCGATGTCTCAAGAGCGGAAATCTGCAACTCTTAACGCCAGAACTGTGGAAATGGTTGGTCCACCAACATTTCTGATGAGGCCTTCCTCCCCGAAAAAAGAAGATTGGGACAGAATTGGAGCTTTTGGTAAAAATGTAGTATTTCTAACAGGGGGTGCTGCCACAGGACAGATGGGACCATCATTCGGACACGTGAACTTATGTGAATCCGATTATTCTTATTTACTTTGAGTAGCCCTCCCTGGTGTCAAAAATGGTAAAAGTAAGTTCACCTTGCCAAATTCATTGTCAAACAATTTCAAATCATTTCACCTGCATTGTAATTTTTTATGTTACATTTCAACTATTACGAGACGTTGGATTAATAGTCTTATGGTGCCGATTGTTGTTGATTTACTGCAGATGATTTCATTTGTGTTGTGAGCAGTGATGGTATAGTTTATATAAAAGGCGTGACCAGAGCAGGCAAGGAGTCGGTAGAGTTGTATTCGAAAACATTCATAATGCTGTCCATAAATCTTGGCCCTCCCCGGGGAGTTCTCTCTCACATTTAAACTGCTTGGTCCTGTTGATGCTCAGCATTTTGGAGGTACCTTCTCGTTTTGTTTTTAGTGTTAGCCTATGTTGCACGGAGACTCAGAATAGTTATTACTCCCTCCGTTTTTTATTATATGACGTTTTGGACTTTTGAATTTGTTCATTTTTATATGTCGTTTTGTATTACTAATGCACTTTTTACAATACTTTCTCTAATTTGCCCCTATTTATTGTAGGAGAGAGATATAGTTATTATTGCAAATTATCTTAATTAAGTCATAAAAATTAATAAGAGAGAGAAATTTTGCATAGAAAGTAGAGATCCAGGAGAAAAGTATTAAGGGTACATTAGTCATTTTAATAGTCTCATTAATATTGCATTGGTCTTGATGAAAAACCTTAAACGACATATAAAAAAGAATGGAGGGAGTATTAAATAAGTTTACACAACCAGCTAAGTTTTACCAAACAAGTTGACACAATCAGCTAGTCAAATCAGCAAACAACTATTTGCCAAACAGGGCCTAAGTAAATAAGAATCTGTGACTCTCATGGTGCTGTTGGTCACCATTGAATGATTTTGACAAAAAATGGAAATTGTTTTGAGAAAATAGAAAAAAAAAAATAGATGAAAATGTAATCCTATTTATAAAGGAATTTTCAAACTAAACTATGTCCTAATAAAGATCAAGAATAGTATTTCAAATCGATTAAATCATCGAATTCTTGATTTTTCAATTTATTATATTAAACCTTTAATCAATTAGAAAAAATAAATAAAGAAAAGCTAAAATCAAGTTTGTTAGATTTTTAGTCTTATATTTTTTAAGAAAATCTAAAATCAAATCTAATTTATACCATTAATTATCAATAACTCATTAATTAATTAATTACTAGATAAGTTTGATGAAGAATTGAGAATTTATGCACAGCAATAATTCAATAGCTTTATTACTTTAGTCCTTAAACTCTTTACTTTCTAATTTTTAATTTTATATTTATAATTTCTAGCTTAGTTTTTATTTGCAATCTTTTACCGAATTGTATTCTATGATTAGTTATGTAGTTTTTATTTATAAATTATTCTCTTCAAGAGTTTTATATCAAGTCTGAACAGAATATGCCAAGTGGAAAATTTTAATTTCTAGATATGAATTTTGATCCGACGTTTGAGCAATTGGGTCAGAATTGGATTAAAATGTATGTAATTATGCTAAAACAGTAGAGCATGGTTCTTATCTTTTTAGGCATGATTGATATATATATTTATTGCACAACAAGTAACATTGTTATTTTTAATTCTATGAGAGAGGATGTAAAAAAATTGATGCATAAAACATTGATTTCAAATGTAAAGAAGATTTTATATTTGAAACTGGAATTTTAAACATTCATTTCGTAAAACACTAATTAGTGACACTGACATATTTAAGGAGTGGTATAGTTTACAAATTAAACAATGTGCCCAACACATACCATGCAAACAAAAATCTAACTAACTCCAATATTTAATGAAGGCATAATACATCAGCCGCTCCCAAAACTTGGTCAGATTTGCAGATTGTCTCCCTAAACTTTACAAGTGTCTCAACAGCTCCCTAAAGTTGGTTATAGTGTATAAAATAAATACAAAATGCATAAAATGCATCTGCACCTATGGACGTGAAATACACACGCTGTTGATGTGGAAAATGAATTGACAGAAAACTAAAATTCCTAAAATTGAAATTGAAATTTAAAGATAAAAGCCTAAAAATCCATTAATCTTCCCTTAAGTTTCTGTAAAAATCCGACTAGTACAGAAATGGCCTTTGGTGACGCCTCATTGACAACAGTTTGTAAACAAAACCGATACCAAAAGTCTTTACCGACCCTAAAGACTTTTGGTATCGGTTTTGTTTACAAACTGTTGTCAATGAGGCGTCACCAAAGGCCATTTCTGTACTAGTCGGATTTTTACAGAAACTTAAGGGAAGATTAATGGATTTTTAGGCTTTTATCTTTAAATTTAAAATACTTTATCCGGCGAGTCCGACTCAGTCACGGCGACCCCGGGGAAGTGTCCGTGCTTCATAGTTGGCAACGGTTTATTTAAAGAACCGATGCGAAAGACTTTTGACATCGGTTTTATTAGGAACCGTTGTGAATAATATTATTATTGGGGTCGGTTTTTTTAATAAACCGACCCAAAAAAAATTATTGGCAACGGTTGTTTAAAAAACCGATGTCAATGAGCTTTGGTATTGGTTTAAAAAAAAACGATACCAATAATATTATTTTTGGGATCGGTTTTTACATAAACCGACCGCAAAATTTTTTTATTGGAATCGGTTGTTTAACAAACCGATACCAACGAGTTTTGACATCGGTTTTAATAAAAATCGATTCTAATAATATTATTTTTAAGGTGAAAATTCTATTATTATTAGGGTCGGTTTTTCAAAAAACCGACCCTAATATTTTTTGGGCTTCCATCGGTTTTCCTAAAAACCCACACCAATTCTAACACTTATCACGCAGTCATCATCTTCTCCCCAAGAACGACTCAACACAGTTACCGAGTTCCAACGACTCAACACAGTTACCCAGTTCCAACAGTTCACACCCTTACCCAATTTTAGCATCTTCTTCTTCTTCACGGGTTCTTCCGACTGGTTCCTATTTGTCTTCTTTCTCTGTGCAAACAAATCCATTACGATATACTCAACCAAATCCATCCCCTAGTTCAGATCCAGGTATTGAATCTCTATTCCTCGTCTAATTTCTTGTTTTGATTTCTAATTTCTCAATTTAAAGAAACGCAAACTTCTAAGGAGACCGCTGCTAATTCGGTTTTCAAAGCGTATACTTCTTTAGGTCTTTCTTTACTGATTTTTTTTGCAATTTCCGATTAGGTTAGTTTTGTTTTATCTGTGGCAGTAATCCAAAAGCAACTCACAATAACTTTTGTTTATTAATCGTATCTTGCATTTCTTGTATGGTAAGAAGTCTAACTCCCTGCAAATGCCTTTTGAACCTTAACCCCTCATTCTCCTTAAATCAGCAATTGGGTCCTTAAATTTTGTAAAATCCATCAATTGAGCACAAATTAATAGAGTCATCTTTTTCTTTCAAAAGAAACAGTCATCTTCTTTTGTCTGGTAGAAAAGAAAATGGAAATAGTTGTATGCGCAGCAATTCTACTAACATTTGTTTTCATTCTTTTTCAGTTATGTAATTGGTCGAAAAGATCAAATTCAATACTTATGAATTTACATGTAGTTGTCATAATTCCAAGGCTTATCTATAATTCATATCGAATCCAAAAATTATCCATTGATCGTCCTCATCAATATGGATGCATATTCCCGTTCGAATGTCCTTGGTTCAGTGACATGAAATTTCTCAATGACCTGCAATTCAATAACAACAAAGGTGACCACTTCAGGGATGTGTTTAAACCTTTAAGAAGTGGAATTTCTCGTAGCTGATTTTGATGGTTTGAGAAATCAAAGAACAGTTCAGTTTTTGTTTCATCACATGAGTTTTAAGGCTGTCATTGAATGAACAGTCAACAAAAGCATTGAATGACCTTTTCCTAGTTCTGGAAAATACATCAGAATTAGGAAATGTGGTTGATCTGCAAGACATTAGTAAAATTTATCTGTTAGTTTGTGCTTAATTGATGGGTTTTTTAAAGTTTAAGGACTCAATTGTTGGTTTGAGGAGAATGAGGGGCTAATTGATTTTGGCTATATAGTTTAGGGATCCAAATGAGCTTTATGCCATCTATATATGATCATGGGTTAGGTGTCTGCAGTAAATAATTGGAGAATTTTAGTTTAAAGTTTTGGTTTAGATGACTATGTATGGTTTATGTATTTTATTTTGTACAAAAGCACACTTGAATGCCAAATTTATGGTCTTTAGCTTAATGTTATCAGCCATGTGGACCTTTATTCTCCCATTCTACTTGGTTATGTCTACATTTAACAAGTTTGCATAACATAACACCTTACCAGTAATAAGACTTCCAATTTCTGTTATAAATAACTAATATTTTAACTAACCAGAACCATCAGATAATGAAATACAACCAATTGTTTAAAGTGAAAATCTATGATATCTTAAAAGACAAAGGCTTATTAATTTGAAAATTTGACTAAATTGATATTTTACTAGATGGACATGATGCTTAGATGGATATAATTTTTAACAGGTAAAAAAGCTTTTTTCCATGATTTCTGCCACATTAACTATGTGTGTGTTAATATACATTAATGCTTACATTAAAATTGAGAACATCGTAGAATATGCCTAAGTCTACTCGGCCTGAGCCTGGCTCATCTAAAACAGTTGAAATTCTCTCATTTATTGCCTTTACAGCCCCTTGAAACGTTTCAGGCTTCAGGAAATTGAGTAACCTCCGGAGGATCTTCTCGAAGTTAGGTTTGCGTATGGATTTCTCCTCTAAGTTTCGGCTCAAGTCTAGAACACTTAGAATTGGAAAAATTAAACTGGGTACTGTACCGGCTAATTTGTTCCCACTAAAATCTAAGGACCTTAGACCAATGTTTTGAAGGTCCGGTCGAACCGTGAACCTGTCAAGTATTTGGTCCGGTTTTACCTATACAGGTTTAAAGATGTCAAACCGCATCAAACCGGGGTTGAACCGAGAACTGGTGTTGAACCGGTGAACCCGATTGACCTTGGTTTTTTGCCATTTTTTGAAAAAAATACTGAATTAAATAAAAAACTAAAAAATTATACAGAGAAACAAACTTAACAGCCTCGTTTTTTTCTTTTAGGCTGCGTTCTTCCATTTTTCCCCCAAAACTCTTGAACCCTAATTCTTCTTTTTCTCCGACAGCCGATTCCCCAATCCTTACTAATTCAAATTTATTTATGCTTTTCAAGTCCTAATTGTTGAACCTGCGTTCCATGGTAGAGTCTCAACTCGCCGATTCCGTCAATCTGATCGCCCAGGCTTCTGTCGTCTATTAGAAGGTCTTCGATTCAAATTTTTTTCTTTTTGCAATGAGTTGATCATATTCCATTTCTTTTATTCAGTTTACGTAATTAGTTTTTACATTTAAAGAAGTGAGCTTTAGTTTCTTTTATTCAGTCTGATAAAAGATGTTATATTTCATGGATTTTCTTACATCTGGAAAAGCATTTTGTTCTTCCCTAACTTACATGTGAGATACGCTGATGTCAATATTTTATACCCCAGGGAAGTAACATATCAGGCAAGAGAGGCCGTGTTCATTGTTCCCTAAATATCAATACAGAAACCGGACGCTTATCTGCTAGAAGGCCAAATTTGCAGGTTTCCTTTTTCCCTTGTTTCTCACGTGTGCCTTCTTATGAAGATATTTTGAATAAATATCATCTTGGTATTTCACAAGTTTTGATACTTTGCAATTCCATATTTAGTCTTGTTGGGAACATAACATATTTAATCATAAATTGACAACAGAAGAAACTTCCCATCTGCTGCAGATGTGAAGTAAACATGAAATTCAATGAAACAGGATTTTATTATATATATATATATATATATATATATATTTTGGTTATCTGGTTGAACCAGTCCGGTTGAACCGGTTGAACCTATTGAACCTTGAACCAGTTGTCTCACCGGTTCAACGTCTGGTCCTGTTTTCAAAACATTGCCTTAGACCATTGGGGTTATCCAAGAGATATATCCATACTTGTCATGGATAATTTTTTAAATTTTATTTGGGTCCCAAACTCTTTTATATAGGATTCGAACAGTATTGAGTTTCAATAAAACCCGTATTCATTGTCATCTCAACGAAACAAAAGAGTATGAGATTAAGGAAGGGTTGTGAAACTAAAAAATGAAAGGTTGATGTTAACTCGTGCCAACGCTATGCTAGCATGCTTTTAAGCCACTATAGATAGAAAATCACCGGCCAAGTGATGTGATCTCTCTTTCTCACTCTCTCTGTTGAATTATTGTGAAAGTAAACTAGAGAAAAAGGCAAATATGGTTGAGGAGGAGGAAGAGCTTAACCTCTCTTATTATCTTTGAAAAGCAATAGAATATGAATATCCAAAATTTCTTTATGTTTTGCCAGCTAAACTGAAATTGGTGCCCATTCGTTTCCTTTAATGATTCTGAAATTTAGCCTCTCATATTTGTATTTCAGCTTTGTTATATTTGGCCTTTGGCAGACAAATATGTAAGTAAGTGATAAATTGTCCAAAACCCCAGCATGTAAATAGATCTAAGCCTCCATAAATGCCACAACCATATCTCCTAAGGTTTGTTAGTTTGAGATGAGCATAACATTTTGGAAATAGGTCTGTTAGTTTGAGAGTGTAATCAATATAATTGATGTAGACAACTGATAAATATATAGAATCAGGGTCAAGTTTGGAAGTAGGCCTGTTAGTTTGAGAGTTCTCTAGGAACGCCGAAATCGGCAGGGGCGGATCTACAGTGGGGGCACTTGCCCCCACTGAGATCTAAAACGAAATAAAACCCCCCTGTAAAAGATTTGCAGATTTGGCTTTGCCCCCATTGATGAAGGAGAAAGCTGTAACTTTCTACCTAAATCTGTCGATGAAGGAGATGAATAGATTGAGGGGTATAATTGTCAATTTGTTTTTGTTTTCTTTAAAACAAAAAGATGTCGTTCCACCTTGTTAAAAAACAATTGTTTTTACAATTATACCCCTCAAACTCACCCTCTCTATTCTGTCGAGCAAAGAACTGAAAATCCCCAAACCTAAAAAAACTAAATCCCTAATGTACTGAAGTCTGAAGCCCTCTCTTGATCTATCCTCAAATTCAATTAGGCTGCTAATCTTGCTGCTGCTGGTCTTTTCTTTCCCGTCCGGTCGTCCCCTCTCCGTCTGTTCCGTCTCACTCCTTCAAGATCTTCTGTTCTGCTATCTCTGAGAACTTCTGTTCTGCTCCTATCTCGAACGGAGACTCGAATAGAAGGTTGAATTGAAGCGTTTTTGGCTGCTTGCTTTGCTGCTCTTCTCTTAGGTATGCTAATTAGGACTCTTCATTTTCAATTATTTTTGGAATGTGCAATTTTATTGGGTCTGAGCATTCTGGTTAGGTTAGATAAAAGTTTCTTTTTTAGGTTCAAATTATATCTTGATGAGTACATAAGAAACAGTATCTACCTGCATTGATTGTCTTATAAGTGGCTTTAAATTTTTTGACAGAGAAATTAGGAATGGAATTCGATGAAATATTTTTTTTTTTTTGAATATGCTAGTATCAGTCCCTGAAAATAATTTGAAGAATAATAATTTGAAGCATGATCATGGTAAGAATGAGCCATTGTCTTCAGATTCCTCTAATGTTCTTTTAGTAGAGTTTTTGATTGAGTTGATAGCCTTGCTTTTATTAATATAATAGCAATTGGTAATTTTTTAATATAAATTTAGCATTCCAATTGAAATTATATATTTACGTGGCATATATAGTTTGCCCCCCACTATGTACAAATCCTGGATCCGTCCCTGGAAATCGGAATACATGTCTGGACGAAATTGGCCTTGGCCTCCAAGGGTTATTATGCCTATAATTAACTACATTAGTAATTAACTATTTCTAAGTGGCAAATATTATCAAATTCAAAAAATAATAATAATAAAATTGAATCAGCCCTTATGTTTAATAGCTTCCTCTTTAGCATTGACAATCTGCACTTCAAACTATATAGGAAACCATAAAAATTTATAAGTGATTTGTGATATTTTTGCTATTGCTACTTAGGCATTCTGAGTTGTTTATAAGGTATTTATGATATGTTTGCTTCTTTTCTTATATTGTGCTAAATTTTTGTTTGGTATATGTCTTCAGGTTGAGGTGTAACGGATTATCGTTGCTGATACACAATTTCCAGGTATGATTTGATTTTAGTCTTTGTATTCTCTTGAGAAAATGGTTTGTTTTTTCAATAATCAACTTTTCATAATTAAAAATGTGAAAAAAATTAGTTGTCCAATTTATTTTAAAAGATTCCGCTTTATTTAGGTATGTTACTCTTCCACTTTATTCAAGTTTATAAAACTTGGAGTATGAGTTACAAAGGTTCTTTCTTCCCTATTTTCTTTAAATATTTATTGTAAGGAAGCTTATTTTATTAATTAACTTCATCGTTTTAGGAGAGACTGAATTCAAAGTGTAAAAAGTAACAATGAATAAAACTCTAATAAGACATTCATGATCGGCCTAGATACCCATTCAGGGCATACTCGTTAGGAGTAAGTCTTGAATAGTTCCCGATTTGGGACTGTTTTTAAGTTGTTCTATCTCACTTAGGATGTGAATTCATGTATTGTTTTTTGGTTGTAATCAAGGTCATGGCTTGTCAATGCCTGAATCTTCTCTGAGTACATATGTAGATATACGATAAGCCGTCTACATTGTGTATTTGGAGACTATAGGGAAATGCTGCCGGATTTTCATTAGAATGGAAAGCTCTGCTTGCATTTACTAGTGAGACTAGAAATTTAAGAATGGGTTAGGGTGGAGTAATAAGGAGTACCCTAGCTATAGAAGTATGTATTGCATTTACATGAGATATTGTATGACAATGTGTGGCTTGAGATATTTAATAATTACTTGATATCATGCATTATTTTTAGCGGTTAATCAGTATGGATCAAAGTTGGATGTACGGTACTCGAACTTCCAATGAGTTCCTACAAGGGGTTGATGAGTTTATTAAGTTTAGGGAGCTAACAAGATATTCGTAAAGTTCAGGAAGCCAATCTGCAATTCTGGCTAAGTTTAGGGAGCAGCTGATGTATTAAGCTTTTAATTAATCTTTTTCTTCTATACCCTTAACAAATTAACACTTCTACTTGTATACTCTCTTAGAGCATCTCCAATAGAGATTGCTACAAAGATTGCCCAAAATTAACACATCATACTAAAATGGGATAAGGTGCAAACATACCCCTGACGTTTAAAGCTAGGAGCAATTTTACTCCTAACGTCTAAAATGGTGCAATTTTACACCTAATATTGGCAGCCATGAGCAATTTTACCTCTAACTTCTCAAGTTGGGTCAATTTGGAAAGGGATAAGGTGCGAAAATGCTCCTAATGTTTACAGCTAGAAGCAATATTACCCCTAACGTCAAAAATAGCACACTGCCTAAGGTGCATAACTTAGACCAATTTTGGACATTTTAACAGCACAACTAAATATTCTGTTTTCTTTAATATACAAATATGCCAAAACAGTCCTGGTAACATTTTAAAACAATCCACCCTCTTATTTTTTCTTTCATAATTACCTTCTCTTCCTCTCTCATCCACACATAAACCCATAACACACAAACAATTCTTCTCAAATAAAACCTAGAAATCCAAATTGATTAGCATAACTTAAAAAACCTAACTGCACAAATAAAGTTCATTAGTCCATAAAACAATTTCATCAAACAATAAGAGGAAAGGAATCCAATTTCGCAAAATCACAGTATTCCCACTCTTCTGGTTTCGATCTGAAATTTAAATGCAAGGATCTATGTGATTATGAAAGGAAAGAATCAATCAACGAAGATAGGAGATGATATTCTTTCAAATTCAAAACCTACAATCAAAATTACAAACCCGCATGGACCCAGAAATTTAATCACCACAAACCTAGATTTTTTTTTTTTGAATCACACAAACCTAGAATTTTAATTAACTAAAATCAGAACTCTTCGTTTGCATAATAATTTGATAAATATACCTAACAGGTGTGCAGCAAATATTGACGCAAAATCGCCAAATAGAGGAAATACCAAGAGTTGAACTTCAAAAAATATGGCAATCAAGGGAAGAAAACAATCAGAAATTGCAGAAAATTGATAATAATATTAGGTGAGTCATAGATTCTTGCTATTTTGTTTTTACTAGTTCAAATAGATGTGGCAATTTGGATTTCTAGGTTTTATTTGAGAGAGAATTGTTTGTGTGTTATGGGTTTATGTTTGAATGAGAGAGGAAGAAGGTAATTATGGAAGAAAAAATAAGTGTGTGTATATTAAAGAAAACGGAATATTTAGCTGTGCTGTTAAAATGTCCAAAATTGGTCCAAGTTATCAACCTTAGACCTTTAATTGTATTATTTTTGACGTTAAAAGCATTAAATTGTAAATTTTTTTATGTTCTGTTTATTTTTAATTAAATGTGTATGTGATATATATTAATGCTTAAAATACATATTTAATTAGAAAGAGACTATGAAATGAGTTAGATGGACTATGAAACTAGGAACAGAAGGGTGTAAGGAAACCTGAGATGAAACTAGAAGGTAGCAACTAGGAACTGAATGATATGAGGAGATGGGAAAGGAATGTGGGTTAGCACTCTGAAATTTCCATTTATTTGGCAGGAAACTTGAATCCATGAAATGAAAATTCTTATTTGTTTGAGTATATAGTTTGCCCCCACTAGTTAGAAATCTTGGATCCGTCCCTGCCTATAGCAAATAGATTTTTGTATTTTTATTTTCCAGTGTTCTGATCCTTAATATTGCCTGCTTATATTCAAGGGATCTCTAGGGGACACGGCTGCCGGAGCACATCTTCCACCTATACCAATGTCTCAAGACCGGAATTCTACAACTCTTGACACCGGGAGTGCTGCCGCAGGACAGATGGGACCGTCTATCGGACTCATGAGCATATATGAATCCGAGATTTCTTATTTGTTTCACGTAGCCCTACCTGGTGTAAAAAGTGGTGAAAGTGAGTTCACCTTGCCATATTCATTGTTGCATTCCTTGATGATATATTTCAACTATTTCGATTAATAACCTTATGGTGTCGATTATTGTTCATTTACTGCAGATGATTTCAGTTGTGATGTGGACACTGATGGCAGAGTTGATATAAAAGGCGTGATCACAAAAGGCGGCGAGGAGTCCGTAGAGCTGTATTCAAGAACATTTGTAATGCTGTCCAGAAACCTTGGCCCTCCCGGGGGGGTTCTCTCTCACCTTTGAGCTGCCTGGTCCTGTTGATCCGCAGCATTTTGGATTTAAGTTATCTGATGGAATGCTGAAAGGACTTGTCCTCAAACGACTTTGACTCTAATGGAAAGCACAACGATTTTGTCCATAACTTCAAGAATGGAATGGTAGAGGTAATCTGAAGTATGAACAATTGGAATCTTTTCTCTTTAAATCTCTGGTGAATGTATTATCTGTGCTTGAAGTTGTCCAAATTTTCTTATGCTGTCAGGTACTAATAGAGGGTTAATTATGTCACATTAATCAAGTTTAGAGAGTATCGATTTTTCAAACAAAGTTTAAGGGAGTCTCGTTGTATTGATTATTTTTTGGTAAAACTATGTTTGAAAGCTTGGTGATTTATAAAAGATACCCTAGTTATCACAAAGATTATATGCAGATTCTCTTTTTGTTTTCAGTGATGACTTATGTTGCACGGACATCCGAAATCATTACTTTTAAAACATACTCTTTAAGCAGAAATGTAAATAGAAACTGAAACAGATACAAGTAGAATTCTGGTAGTGAATACTATTGTTGACTTGACTTTTAAACATATATTGAATATGTCAAGTAATCGTTAATATCCTTAAATTTAAGTGGAATTATCTATGTCTATTTGTTGTTTTTTTTTTCTTTCTTACAGACATTTCTTTTTCCTAAGTTCAGTCATTTGTTTATTAAAGGGTCTGAATTGTTTTTATTTCCCATTAAGCCATCTAATTCTAGGAGGGAGAAGGAGTATGCATGGAGGCTGTGGAAAGTGAATTTTTTTTGTATTAAAATAGAGATTATGGTTAGTGGGATAACCGTTTGTCAAAGTTTGACAAAAGTGAAAAAAACATTAGAGTTTCTGATAATATAAATAAAACAAATTAACTTCTTGATAAAATACATAAAATACCACTGATTTTGAGTTTGGAGATTAATAGAGGTAAGAGTTAAAGGGGTAATGGAAAGGGAAGGGAAGTGATGGAAAGGAAAGTTAAAAATTAACCTTGTTTGGGAGTTTATAGGATGTAAATGAGGTTAAATGTTTAATTTCGTTTGAGAGTTTAATTTCGGTACTGATAATGATAAAATACATCATGAGAAGTGGGAAAGATCAAATCGCATGAGTCTAATGATCATGAAACGTGCCATTCCTGAAGCCTTTAGGGGCACTATGTCTGATGAGGTAGTAACAACTAAGGGTTTTTTTGATGAAATTGAGAAGAGATTTGCAAAGAATGAAAAAGCTGAAACCAGCACCTTGTTGGCAAGTCTCCTCTCAATGAAGTATAAAGGGAAAGGAAACATTAGGGAGTACATCATGGAAATGTCTCATCTTGCTGCTAAATTAAAGACACTTAAGTTAGAGCTGTCTGAAGACTTGCTCGTGCATCTGGTAATGATCTCTCTTCCTGCACAATTCAGTCAGTTTAGAGTGAGCTATAGTTGTCAAAAAGAAAAATGGACATTGAATGAGCTCATCTCTCATTGTGTGCAAGAAGAGGAGAGATTGCTCATTTGGTTGTTGCCTCTAAGAATGTTCATAAAAGGAAGAAAGCTGCAGGTCCTGCTCCTCAGAAAAGGCAAAAGGTGCAGACTCCAGAAGATGGATGTTTCTTTTGCAAAGTTGCAGGACATATGAGGAAGGATTGTACCAAATATCACGCTTGGCGTGCAAAGAAAGGTACGCCGTTTCTCACTTTTGTTTGTTCTAAAGTTAATTTATCTTCAGTGCCTGGACACACTTGGTGGGTAGATTCTGGTGCTACTACTCACATTAGTATGTCCATGCAAGGTTGCTTGAGCTGCCGAAAACCAAATGATGGTGAAAGACACATCTATATGGGAATGATACGATACTCTTCTTTTGTTTGTTCTAAGGTTATTTTTTTTTTGTGCTTGAACACACTTGATGAATTATATTTTTGGTATTATTATTCATATTGATGTGTTTGTGCGAGGTTGTCTAACCTAACATTCATTTGATGGTGAAAGATACATCTATATGGGAATGTTAAGGTAGAAAGTATTGACAATATACATATTAATATTACATTTGAGGACCGGTGTATATTCATATTTGAAGAAGACTTATTGCAACACCCTGTTAGGTGGATTTTGGTTTCTATTTTAAACAAATTCAAATATGTTTGTTTAAGAATAGGAAATTGTCTTTATCAAAATTTAGTTATGATGAACACTGTACATTTATTTATATTTGGCAATCTTTATATGTTTGATATTGTTTTCTAAAATAATGAAACCTTGCAAACTGGTGCACATTTTGAGAATATTAATGAAAAAGAATTTTAAATATAAGTTTCATTTCTCCAAAGAGAATTGAAAATCTTATATCAGATGAAGTTCTTAAGTTCCTAGATTTTTCAGATTTTAAAATCTGTGTCAGTTTTTAATAAAGGAGAACAAACAACTGTAAAAAGAAAAGCTACCAACAGACTTGTTGCCATTTTTTAAAACATGTAGTTGATATGAATATTGTAGGTTATATTCTAATTAAAGTACCAATAAAAGAAACAATTTAGACCCAAGCATTAAGAAGGTTTAAAAACCTAGCTTAAACACTTATATGTTGGGTTGTCAACCTATGGTTATGTATATAGACAAATTGAAAAGAAATTGTTTTTAAAGAATGATTGTTTGTTATTTTTATTGGGTACTGTGAATATAGGAGTTTCTAAATTCTATGTTCCCACTACTGAGAATTTAGAAGACAAGTAATTCAAGATTCTTTGAGGATGTTGAGCTTGTAGGGGGAAATATGGTTAAATGATTCCTCATCCAGAAGAACAATCTCAACAACCTCAAGAATAAATGTCAGTAAAGTGAAATTCACTAGAGAAATGAGAAATACAATGTTTGATCATTATTTTGTATATCTCTAAGAACATAAAGATGGTATTGAGTTATCAATGTCTTAAGGAGTTCAAATTCTCGATTGTGGGTTGATGCCATTAATTTAGAGTTTTCAAACCTTGTCAATTTTCTCAAAGACAATTATGAAAAGATATAAGGTATTTATTGTTGTCAAAGACTTCAGACGAAAAGAAGACATTATTTGTAAAAAAAACTTTCTTTCTAGCTTCATTAAAAGATTCTTTAAAGTTATAATGGCATTGCTAACTGGTTATGATTACAAATTTCATTAAGTTATTGTCTCATTGATTTTGAGATGAATTTGTTTGATAATTATGTATATTTTGGATTCAGTGGGAGGAAATTTATTTTTCTATTTGAGAACTCCAAATCAGGTGATACCCTTATAATTAAAGGAGACGATTTTAGTCTCAAATAGTGCCCAAACAGTTATACATTATTTTTGTGTGCTCAAGTACGTATGCATTCTGATATGTATTTATATTTGAGGTAATGATCAGATATGCAAATATTTTAGTTTGCAGAGACAAAAAATTTTAAAAAACTTTACGTTACTCCTATTAACCCCCAATTTGGAGGTTAGAGTTTGGTTAGAGGAAGTAAACATTTAACCCAATTAACCTCCATTTACTCTCAAAAAATAACTCCCAAATAAGGTTAATTTAATACTTAACCTTCCATTATTTCCATTTACTTCTATTAACCTCCTCCCAAATAAGGGCTTAATTGTAAAATTTAATTGATACATGAATTATCATGTAATTTCCTCATTAATATATGCATAAAAAATCGCTTCAAAAAAATATATGCATAAAAAATAATTAATGGAATAAGATGCAATATTATTTACCACACAAAATAATTAATGGGACTGGGTTCAAAATTACCTCTTAACGTTAACGGTTACAAACAATTTTACACCTGACATCTAAAATTATGCAATTTTACTCCTAAGGTTGGCAATAAAGAGCAAATTTACCCCTAAAGTTGGCAGCAATTTACACGTAACATTAACAAGTTAGGTAAATTTGAGAAATAATTTATCAAACTGTTTTTTTAATTTATGAATTGTGTCATCTACACTTCACATGTGCATCATTTTATCATTCATTCATTATATTATACTATATTTTTTACGGGACAAAAAGATCTAAAATATTTCGTCTAATTTAAAAATATTAATCTCAAATTCTACTATTTGTTTTTAAAATATATTTCAAATTCTACTATTAAATAACAAAAAAAAGTGAAATATTTTCTTCCAAAAAAAAGGAATATCTTTTTTTTTTAATAGATGGTTGATAGACAACCGATGTAGAAATAAAGAATAAAATATATGTGTCTTATAATGATGTTAGAAATTGATCCAACTTGACAATACAAGGGATACAATTGGTCTTGGCGGCTAATGTTATAGGTAAAAGTGTTCATGACTGTCAATGTTAAAGGTATTTTTGCATCTTATCCCGTAATTAATTGTTTACTTATCGAATAAAAATTATTAAAAGTGAATAAAAATTATGGGGTAGTCTAAAAAAAACCATGTACTTTCACGTTTTGTCAAACAAGTACCCGTGTAACTTCTTTTGTCCAAACAGGGAATGAGGTTTTTTTATTTACGACCAGACGATGATTGGAGTTTTTCGTTTTGCTAAAAATAAGGATCTCAAAATTAAAATTGGAGTTGGTGACCTCAAATTTAAAAAATTCAAAGGGCAAAACATACTATTTAGCCCCTAACCTATGTAAAATTTGTATATTTGGCCCTTAATCTATAAAAATTTATGTTTTTGGCCTCTGACGTATTATTATGTCACATTTGTCATATGATCTATCCCAATTAGTGAAATCTCATTCAAAGTGGACGGAGAGTTGACAGGGCTGATTCCATTAATGACATGATACTCCTAACCAATAAGAAAATGACACATGGTTGAACAATACAATCTAATTTCAACATTGATGATATTCTAAACAACTTTAATACTTCAACTTTTTAATTTTGAGATCATTTAGGTATTGTTTAATAAAAAGAGAGAAAGTTTTGAAAATGACGATTTTGGAAAATAAAAATTTGGCTCCATAGTAAATATCGTACTAAACAACTTTAATTCTTAAAATGTTCCATTTTGAAGTTGTTAATAATCATTTTTATAGTGTGAAATTAAAAAATTCTCATTTTTAGCAAAACAAAAACCTCAGTTTTTTGTTTGAAAAAATTCCACAGGTACATATGTGCACATAACGTGAAAGGATAATGATTTTTTTTTTTGGGTTGTAGCCTAAAAATTGATTAATTATTAACGAAATAGTTATTATTTTTTTTGAAGCAATGAAATAATTATTATTAAATGATTAAGAATTATTGAATAAATTAAGAATTAATAAAAAAGAAAAAGTATAAAAATAAATCATCTTTATTCAAAAATAAATAAATAAACCATGCAGTAGTGCTCACCTGGACCCTGAATGACCAAATGAATTTGGTCAATAAGCTTGGATCTAACGGTGAATGACCAAATTCATTTGGTTATTCAGGGTCCAGGTGAGCACTACTGACAAATCATGTGGTTTGGACGATTTTCAAGCATATTCACGTGTTTTAAAAGTTAATTAATAATTATTTTGAGGTTAATTCTGTTAGCAAAAATAGTCCAAAATACCAACGCCGTAAAAAAGCAATGATATGGCAAATTCATTCAAATACAGTAAAACCTTTATATAAGAATACTCTATATAGGAATAACCTCTATTTTGTTATAAAAAAACTCAGTCCCAGCTTGGGCCAGTTATAAATAAGAATAACCTCTCAAACGTTATTTGTTATACACTTTTCAAGTCCCACCTTTAGAAATTATACCTCTATATAATAATAATTATATATTTATATGTATATATATATATTAAGAATTCAAACTAAATTATAAAATATTAAAAAAAAAACTATTGAAATTATCTATGAGTTAGAAACACAAACTACAACTTGAAATTATAAATATTTAATATTCTCATTGATGTTTACATTTTTCCCATAAAACTCTTCCAATTATCTATATATTGAAAACCTAGACTCTAAATTGAAATTTTATATATTTAATTTGTTCCATTAATGTCTATTGTTATACATTATATATAAACCATGCATGCCTATGATAATCTTAACCAAGTATCGAGCAAATTTAAAATTTTATGTGTTGAGAAATTTTATTATACCAAACTCTATTTAGTAATAACCTCCCAATTGTTATATAAATAGTGTATTCATATATGGAGGTTTTACTGTAGTCAAAGGACTATTTTTATCTTTTCATTTTATATTTTAACATTTGATTTTTATTCCCTTTTCTCTCCTATTGACACCTCACTCTCACTTCACACTCTCTCTATTATTACTCATCTCTCTCTCTCTCTTCCACTCTTCACTTTTCTGCCATTAAATTGCCAAAGAACAATTAGGAATCTAACTTCGAAAATGATTACCCTTGTTTTCTCTCGTCCTTTTTGGACAGGTTCAGATACAAATGATGTATTAAGTTACTACTCAAATTGTGCACTTTTTCTATGTTGAATTTTAGCATTTAATTGACTAAATTTTGCCTCATCTTAATGCCAGATTGTAAAAATTGTTCTTCTGCAGTAGATTTTTGTCACCATTTGGTGATCAACGACTTAAAAATAAACTGAGCTTTCTTGCAATTAAACTCCATTGCAGCAAGAAATGGTCAATGGTTGGTATATAGATGAAACGAAGGAGAGTGAAAGTTGAAGAGATGGAAGTGAGGAAAGGACGGGGTGAGTGAAAATAGGTGAGATAAGTGAAATAAGAAATTATAAAATAAAATAAAATAAACATATTTAATCTTTTGATCATTTGACTTTGACTGTTACATCAGATTATATAACATTGTTAGTCAGTTTAGACTGTTTTTGCTAATAGAATAAACCTGAAGACCTTTGTTTGTCATGTTTTGAAACACGATGCTGTGTTTGAAAATGACTGAAAGTGCCTCTAGAATGCAGTGTGGATTGGCAGAGTTACCTGTTGTGCTAACAAACTGGAGCAACCAAAACTGTAGATGTGGAATGAGATGACGTACCAACCGTAGGGGAGGGAGTGGTGGATAAAGTGGACACAACATCTGTACTGTAGGAGGTGTCTTGGTAGGTATCATTTGTGCGGTGAAGTGTTTTGTTCAGGTGCAGTAGATGAGTCAGGTGTAGCTGATGATGTGAATTCCGGAGAATTCGAAGGCATGTCAGTCATGTGATCAGAACCAGTGAGTGACACAGGTTTGGATGGCGTAGTAGGAGATGAAGTCCGTATTAGTACCATATGATCAATGGCTGTGTTATTAGAATTCGAATGGGTGTTCTGAGTAGTAGAGCCCAAGGTGGAGATCACATGTGTAGTGGGATATGAAGAAGAACCAGAAGAAGAAGGTGTAATTGGGAATGGAAAAATTAACTGGACACGGGCCGAGTAAAGATGGTAATTGATAGGATGTGCTTTCCGATGGGATGCTAGGAGGTGATTGAGGAAGCCGAATGTAGGTAGGAAACACATATTTACTGTATTGAATAAATTTACAGGTATAGACTCAACCGGTGGTAAAATCAAGTGATTTGGAGAAGGGTCTAAATAAACACACAACTTGGATATAAAATCTAACTTGTGCTGGTTATATGGACGAAGTAGAGAATAAATTACACTTCCAAAGATACGCAATGATGAAAAATCAGGTTGTTTGTTATAAAACATGAGATATGGTGATTTATCTTTTAGAACCTTTGTGGGTGAACGATTGATTATGGAATACTGTGAAACATAACATAGTTCCAAAATTTCAATGGTAGAGATGCATTGGCTAATAGGATAAGACAAGTATCAACTACGTGCCTAATTTTCCTTTCAGCAATTCCATTTTGAGCATGAGTGTGAGGACACACAATGCCATGGCTCCTAAGGAAGGGTTGTAATTTTGAAATCCCCCCTCCCCAGAAGATCAGAATAGAAGTTCTTAACTTCAGCACTATACTGATTAAAGATCATGGCATAGAAATCACAAAAAGTGGAAGCAACACCACTCTTACTTTTCAAACAAAACATCCATCCAAATCTAGTGAATACATCAATTATAGTTAAAAAATAGAGGTGGCCAAGACATGATAACACTAGAGCTGGCCCCTAAACATCCAGATGTAAGCTTTCAAAAATAAATGTACTCGAATGAGTAATAGAAGGTAAAGGGGTTCTAGCTAGCTTTCCTAATGGACAAAAAGAACAACTACTAACTGGTACTGAAGAGGATAACTTGTTATCTTTTAGAACTTTGCTGATTGTCTGATTTTGACAATGTCCAACCCGTGCATGCCATTAAGGCTGTAAATGAGCCAAGCAGCTCATGAGTGGCTCGGCGTTCGGCTCGATAAAAGCTCGGCTCGGCTCGGCTCGGCTCGATTTTTTAATGAACCGTTCGTGAGCACGATTTTCAGGCTCGGTTTGTAAATGAGCCGAGCTTGAAAAGACGAAAGCTCGCGAGCAAGCTCGATTAGAGGCTCGTGAACAAGCTCGATTAGAGGCTCGTGAGCTAACTCAATGATAATATTTACATATTTTAAAAATAAAGTATATATAAATGTTGTTTTAATTATTATTTTATAGTATCAAAATAATATGATAAAACTGACAAAAGAATAATAAATAACTTGATTCTTGAAATTAAAAAATACCAAATTTATTAAAATATATAATATACTAAGTATATAAAAAAATTAAAAAACCATTCCAAAACAGCATAGGCAAAATTAGTATAATAATATAAATTAATTTGATCCATCCCACAAGGTAAGTGTTTATGGAAAGAAAAAAAAAAGAAAAAAGAAGAGTTTGGCCCAACTATCCTTTTCCTTTGCAAGGTTGAGCGTGAATGTGGTGAGAAAATTTATCCCACATCGAAAAGATTGAAGGAATAAGAGAGGAAGACTCTACTATAAATAGTTGCACCCGTTGAGTAATAAAATAATTGGAGTTACCCTAATTTACCAGTTCATTGGTTTACTCTGGTTTTTAGTGGGTTGATATTTTTGACTAAATATGTATAATTGGATTAAGCATGTTGAAAATTATTTTAAAGAAAAATTTCAGACAAGCTGCTTGATGAGCTTTGAGCTCGAGCCAAATTTATATTGAGCTCGAGCCGAGCTCTAAATGAACTGCTCACAAACAAATAAAATGAGCTATTCGTGAGTAAGCTCGTGAGCTTGATAAATGAGATCGGCTCATGAACAATCGAGCTGCTAAATGAGCCGAGCTCGAACAGAAAATTGAACTCGTATCGAGCTCAAAGGTTGGATCGAGCCCGATAAGAAATTGCCGAGCTGAGCTCGAGCAGGCCAAAGCTCGGCTCAACTCGGCTCATTTACAGTCTTACATGCCACCTTTCAAAAGAAACCTTCTCTCCCACAAGTGCCTCATTCAGGATGGTTGGAAGCACATACAATCCATCTTTACTCGGTCCATGTAACAGGATTTTCCCAATTATTTGGTTATTTACAAGAAAATGGTTAGACCAAAATTTTAAAAAATTAAGAGTTATCATGTTAGAATTTTTTAATAGATAAAAAGGATTTACTAAGCTTGGGAAGAAGCAGAGAATCATTAAGAAGCAGAGAATCATTAATGTGAAGATTATTAATGTGAGTATGTCCAAAGTGAGAAATTTTCAAACCTTGACCATTACCGAATTGCATAGTGGTATAACCATGATAAGGGTACATCTGCTGAAGCTTAGGATTAGCTGTCATGTAATTGGTGGCACCAGTGTCAAGATACCAAGGCTGAGGAGGTCTGGAGAACAAGTTCTGAAGTTGCTTCCATGCAAGGTGTGTTTGAGGACCATGATGATTGTTCTAAGTAGCATAACCTTTTGGAAGTTTTGCATTTATCAACCCAGTGATTAGGATCTCCACAGTTAAAGCACTTACCACCCCTTATATTTGTCTTAGTGGTTCAAATGGTGCAACAGTGGAAACATTAGCTTCACAGGTTACAACTATGCGAGTAAAAGCCATTAAATCAGATTTTCTTATGGTATGAAGCAGGCCTTCAATAGTTTTCAAGCTATTTAAGAGTACATAGTAGTTAATATTTGTGCCTTTCTGAGTAATGGGATTCTGAATGGTAGAGCAATATTCTTCACTAATATTTTAAAAGAGGAGAGCATGTAACAGATGCATAGGATATGGATTACCCAAAGCAGCAAGATCATCCAAAATACCTTTCAGTTTTTGCATCTGAGCAGTGACAGACAACTAAACATGTTCCAATTCATACAGTTCTAAACTTAACTGAATCTATTAAGTTCCTGCGATAGTTCCATATGCCCGTTCAAGAGCAACCCAAATATCATGAGAAAAAGTAAAACAAGTGATTAGAGGATAAACCTCTCCAGTAATGGAATTCAAGAGTAATGTCCTAACCGTGTTCTTTATATCATCCCAGACAGTAAACGACATATTCAAAATTAAATCCGCAAATGACGTCATATAATCACAACGTGAAATATATTTTGATGGAGGAGGATTGTTGCTAGTAATATAATCGAAAAAATGGTGAGATTTTAAAGTGGATTTAATGCCATCCTCCATGCTTTATAATTGTATAACGTTAGTTTAATGTTAATCATAATATTAACAGAAGAAAATCTAGGTAAAGGAAAAGACGATGCAACATGATTTGAATAGACGAGATTATTAGTGTTTGATTGATGAAACAGGTAAGGTTGTGGAGGAATTGTGTTAGACTGTACAAAGAAGGACCAAAATTAGGTCTAACCTAATTTGTAAAAAAGAACAGAGAGGAGTGGGTTGAGGGTTGGAATACCGTGACTGGTGATTGATAAATCGCTGCCCCGTCGAGTTACTGATTTGTAGATAGGAATGAGTCGATTGTATGGTGGATGACAGAGTCAATTCCACGGAGAGCGGCAAAATCGATCTGCCATTCAGCAATAGGAGGCATGGCCTGCTGGCAGCGCGGAAAGAGTCGAGAATCTGCTGTTCAAGCGGTGGTGCATGGTGAGAAGCCACTGTTTGCGATCTAGGTGAGACGTGGCCTGCTGCACCAAAAGGACATATGTCGGGAGTTGGTTCTGTTTGGAAATCGGTGTTGTTGTAAATATTGGAGTCAGAACCCTATAATGAAAATCTTTTAAAGCTGATTGGAAATATGATAAAAAATGGATTACGGAAAAATCCGTCGTTAAAAAAAAGTCAAAGTCAACCTTTCACATTCAAAAGCAATTTTTTCAGAGCACCAAATTGAATTTTAGATTATCTTAATGAGTTATATCCCCCGAGAGTCTCATAACACACTATTTCAGGCTCAATTTGGAGGTCTAACGGAGAATCTATGACTAGTTGAAGTTTTCAAGTGAAATTTATGATAAAATGAACAATAACCTTAGTTCGGATCATTTTTAGCCTTAGACCATTAGATACAAAAATATCCATCTCGTCGAAACGAGTCTAATAGCACAGGAATCGTCAAAATAGAAGATTAATAAGACTATCTTTTATATGTAAAATGATTGTTGATGGATTACACGACGGGAAATTCCATCGTGTAATCCATCAGGTGGCTTTCACATGGGCTGTTAGGTGCTGGGCCCAGCAAGCAGCCCAGCTCGCCCAACAGCCTTCCTTCCAGCGTACCTCACTCTTAGTTATTAGGTTATTTTGTTTTCTTTTGGCCCAAAATCCTTTTTTTAGCCCTTGAGTTATTTATCTAATTCGAGAAAATAACCCCGAACTCTAATTTAAGCCTGCAAATAGCAGCTCTTGAGGGAGGAAAACACAGCCATCTGAATATTTATTCTGTGTTTCATTGTTTTTGTGATTTTTCCGATCATCCTACAACCAGATAAAGGTTTTTGAGGGACAAATCATGTCTATTATTTTTTTTTTTACGGATTGTTCCTCCCTTTTTCTCATTTTATTTTTTATTGTTGATTTTTATTATCAATGGACTGTCAAATATATTTGCTATATATATTTGATCCCTAAATTGATTTAAATTAACTCCAGAACAATGATTTACCAGTTAAATCACTTATTTTGAGTCTTTTTTATTTATTCCAATTATTCTGCTCTTCATATTATTGATTTAATTAGTTTATTTTGTTCATAACGATGATTTAGGATAAACGAACCAATTTAAGATAAGTTTTATCTCACGTCGTTTAGGTACCGATAGTTATAACAAATCTTTCTTTTCTATTTATTTTTTTTTATCTCTAACCTAATAACTTTATTTTTATTTATTTTTAATATCTAACCTAATAACTTTATCTTTATTCAATTTTAATCTCTAACATAATAACTTTATTTTTTATCTACTTTAATATTTAATCTAATAGAAAATTTTAATTTCTATCCCATTAACTTTATTTTTGTTCACTTTGATGTTTAATTTAGAACTTTTTATTTTATTCATTCTGGTCCCTAATTTAGAACTTTTCATTTTATTCATTTTAGTCCCTATTTTGGAACTTTATATTTTATTCATTTTGGCCCTTATTTTTCAAGTTTTCATCTTTCTTTCAATTAGGTCCCTGAATAAAAATTTTAAGTTAATTCAGTTTAGTCATTTATCCATTTTTACACCATAATTAATTGTATAGCTATGTTATTTGTTTCTAACCTTTTATTTTGGTTGATATGAGTATGGAGAAACATTGTTGTGGTGCGGATTGAAGATCCGGGAATGCTCGAACGTAATTGTATTTCATTTGTACCTATTTTATTGCTTTTGGGGTTTATAATATTTTGTTGTTTATCTGCTTTTGTGTATAAATGTGCAATATGAAATAAAAAATGATATTTTCCAAACAAATCAAACATTCAAAACGAATTTAAAAAGCTTAAAAGAGTTATTAATAGCCTGATTGTATTTAGAAATGCTAGCTAGGAGACCGATGGGTTCACCATGAGATTTTGGGGTGCTTAATTGTCACACCCGACCCTAAACGACCTCAATCGGCATCGGACGTGAAATAGAAAGATCATAATCAATACTTAGGAGTCTCCAATTTAACCCAATATCATTATATTACAATTGCAATACCAAAGTTCTAACCATAATTCTAACAATAAGCAGCCAACTTCCAAACCTCGCCTAAACGGTCGGTAACCTTCTTTATATCCTGTACTTTCTCACCTAAAAACATTAAAACATTTAAAAACGTGAGACAAAAATCTCAGTAAGAAACTATCAGCTATAAAAACCAACTTTATTTAACATAGCTACATATATACATTTATAAAGGGATTTAATCCAAACCTTATAAAATATACTCAAAACGTAAGTTCATAATATAGTCAAAGTAGTAAACCAAAACCATAAAAATATATAATCTTGTATCCATTCTTGAATTCAGAACCTTATAAAATATTGTAATCAAATAAGTGTTTTATCAAACCAACTTGTATTTAATCAAACGTAAAACCTTATATCAAAATCAATCATAACCGAAAACATAATCCAAATGAACTTAAAACATTGTATCCATCATCGAGTTTCTCTCCTTAAGTATCAATCCATAACCACATATATAGTCGTGACATCTCTTAACATTGCATATCCCATATGGTCTTACCCGACACTTCTTTGCTATACCCAATAGGTCTTCAGAATGTGTACACAGGCCATGTCCCTCATTGAACATGGTCTTCAAATATAAAACCACCGATCCGGATAACTCTCGATGGATATAAAATCATAAAATCATAACGTGTTCAAATTTCCTTTCACAATCAAATTCCAAACTATTTCATAACCATAACTCATTTGGCTTCAATTAGCCATTTTGTATCATAAAAATCATATTTGGACTTCAATCTAAAATAAGAACAACAATAACCGCAATAGATTTCTCAATCCAAAAATAATTCGTAAGAAATCATCAAATTCATTTTATTCAATATAGATATATATTGAAACCAAAAACATATATGTATATATGTAAATCAACCAAATTAAGCCTTAAATCAACATAATCAAGTAAAATCTGAAATTCACATAGAAGCATAGTCAATGGCTTCATTTGAACCATAATTTTACAATAAAAAGTAAAATCGTGAAAAACCCCAATTTTACAAAATACCCGTATAAACCCTGAAATATCAATTTCTGAAAATTCTTTGATTATATATATCTATATATATATAAAACTCAAAATATAGTTGATAGTTACCTACCTTGGCTACTAATTGAAAAAATACACCCGATCGATTCTCCTCTAAATACTGTCTAACACGTTTCCCCTCCAAATACTTCCAAAACTCAAAAACTCTTCAGTTAGGACTTAGAACTATGCATAAGGATGCTATGTTTTCAATTTCGAGTGATTCGGACGGTCGAATCTCCGTAAATCAAAGAAACGGTGGAGAAACGGTTCAGAGAAAACTGATGATAGATATAAAAGAAAAAGAAAAAGAAAAGATAATGATATAAGAGGTGATAAAGATGATATATATATCATCTGGAACATTTCGTGATAAGTATATCTAAATTCGGCAAAGATTCCGTTTGGTCCTTTATCTTTATATAATCTTTAAAAATTATTCTAAACTTTTAATTTACACATAAACCCTTCAAATTAACTCCAAACTTTTCCTATAACACCAAATTAACTTCACACACCCAATAATTATAATATATATTATTATCAAGGTATAAATTCTAGAAATTTAGACACGGATGTGACATTAATATTTCCTTTCGAGGAGATATTAGCCTTGTCCAAGCGTACCTAACTTTCCGAACCCACTTGCTTCCCACAAGGAATCTTAGTAACATTCTCGGACGTAAAATCTGGGTGGCGACTCTTTCTCTAACACTGGTTCTCTCGAGCTAGTCGTTTTTTCAATTGGACTCCGAGTTCAAACAATACCGTAGTAGTCATGACGAACCTCCCGTGGGTGAAAACTTGTCGAGGTAGGCTTCGTCGACAGCTGTGCGATGATCAAATTACCTAGAGATGGCTGACGTTTGATTTGGATTGAAAGGACTCAAAATGACAATTAGAACCCGGTTGAAGGGAGGAAGTCGATTCCGTGACGTATGTGTAGGTGAGTGGTGCAGCTATAGAGGGGATAACCATGGATGCCAAATTATAAGATGTAGATGCTGATAATTCAGCTGAGGAAAATGAAGTGAAAGTAAATATTACTGATACGATGTTGAATATATGATGAGCATACATTTGAATATATGGTGTATAATGAAGATAAATAAGAAAGTATAAATGTTTAATGAATTTCCTTTAGTAGGGTTAGACATAAAGTCTTGTATATATAATGGTAAATACACGAGTAAGTGTATAAATAATAAGTGTTATAGATAATGATAAATACTAACTAGATAATGAATCTAATTAGGAGATAATGATGCACGTTATCTCTAACAGTTGCCACGTTGCATACACATGGTTGTCACATGATGTTATGTTATTCTTAAAAGTAAGTTCTTTCCAATATGATTTCCAGGTCACTATTCCCATGATTTTTTTGTCTGAATTAGTTATAATAACTTTATTGAAATAAAAATAAAATTACAAGTTTAATGACTTTATTGCAAAGTTTAATGACATTTTTGAAACTGATATCAAAATTTGACCATTGATTGAGCCCTCAAAGGAGGTGGATTGCACCACATATTTAGGGAGCAATGCATATAGCATACAAATTAAGCAATATGAGATATATGCTCTAATGTTTATGAGTATTTAAATGATTTGGTTAAATTTTACCTTGCAACTGGATTTTGATATCGATGAGCTTGTGGGAGATTATCAGGCACCGCTCAAGATATTATTGTAATTCTTCATTTCCTTAATTTTTTTAGTATCTAGTTATGTAAATATAAAGTGCTATATGTTATTAATTGCATACTCTTGTTTTGTTGAATCAAATTGAATATCACCAAGTGTTTTAAATAGTTTTCAATTTTAGAGTATTTTTAGGTTCATATCACATCCCCACACTTGAACTTTTGCTTGTCTCCAAGCAAAGATTTTCTAAAATAAATACAAATGTTGAGCGATTTCCTTTTCTTTGATCCATTAGAGAATAATAAGTTTCAATCAATCAAAAATTGACCAACTAGATCCACTAAAACTCAATTGAAAATGGGATTAAATTTCTCTAATTTGAAAGATGAAGTGTCAAAATGAATTATATAAATCTTGTTGCTTCAAAATAAGAATTTCTTCAAATACATGTATTGCTTCTAAAAGTAAGAGTTTGTCTTAAATAACATTCATTACGGGAATATTCATATAATCATTTAACTTACACAAGTGTTTAGGGCTTAGTGTTTACACTCCTTCCTTAAATACGTTGATATATATGTAAAATAGACATCTCCACCACTGACATCGGATTATTGCAATCAATCAAAGGATCTTTAAAACCGGGTTGTAATGAAGCTTAGGTCGGTGTGGAAAATTTTGGTTCAAGTGACTTAAATTGTGGAAAGAAAATCAACAAAAAGATGATAGAGAGACTTGGATTTTTTGCTTCTTAAATCTCTTTTTTTTTCTAAGAGAACGTTGCACTTTGAGAGAAGGCATTGTTCTCTTTGATATGCATGTTTTTTTTTTGCATATATATTCATACTTTTTCTTTAATAAGGAACTAGGAACAATTTTGCAAGACATGTATACGATGTAAGCTTTAAATTTTACTAATGAAAAAGTCTCAAAATATTTTGAATTTTCTTCCACAAATAGGGTACCAAAGAAAAAGGTTAAGCGTGCAAAAGGAATATTCGGGTTGTAATATGTTAAAAACCAAAGAAAGGGTTTCGTCTCAAACTTAGCTACCTAAAGTATTTGGGTGGCTAAATTTTGAGGGTAATAATATAGGTTTAAACTAATGCCCTTATCATATCAAATGCACCTCTCATTTGTCAAATGTGGCCTTGAAGAGTTATTGTATTATCAACATATAAGGATTTCTCAACAAAGAAATTATGGCATGCAAGTTCAAAAATCCTCACTTGGGTAATGCTATTCAAAAACAAAAACTTTATATGATTAATTCAACAATGTATGAAGAATAGAAAGATGAAAACCCGAAATTTGTTAAAAAAATATTATTTTGACAAACTTTTTAAATAAGTTAAAAAAAACTCCATGTGGCAAAAATATATTTAAATATAAAATTTCACCAAATCGACCAACTAAAGAAAGAAATCAACCATTTGAATAAGATATGATCATTTAGAATCTCAAAAATTGCTCAGTAAAACCCCAAATACTAAATGCCAATCCTTAATATATAAAAAACTACATAAACATAGAATTTCCAAACATAAACGAAACATGTTTCCTTCCCACACTTAAACTAAACATTGTCTCAAATGTTAAGAAGGAGAATCAGATGCAAAGACATAAAAAATAAAAAATAAAAAATAAAAAATAAAATAAAATAAAAGATAATAAGGATAAAAAGAGAAACTGCTCATTTTTATGCATTTCCACGTGGTGAACTCGGTGGTGAAGGAGTGAAGTCCACATTGTTGCGCCGAAAATAAGACATTAACTTCCTATTCATAGACAGTTGTTCCTTACGCATCATTTGAATATCACCCTCCATAATATCCACTTTACCTGACAAGTGGGCAGTGTTGGCATCAATAGTATCCAAGCGGAGAAGCACTTGCTTCCAACCTGCAACTGTAGTCTCATCATTATAGCAATGGATGTGTCATCTTCATCTGTCTCTTCATCCTCCTTATTTGTTCTTGTCACATTTGCCCAAACTTTCTTGCATTTATCTCTTCCCTATTTTTACATTTTCCTCCACCGATTCACAGGACAACAATTTCATCAGTTTTTCCCTATCCTTCAACAACCATCACCCAGAAGGGATAGTTTTCCGCAGAAAACTTTCTACAAAGGCATATCAAGAGCAGACAACCTCATATCCAAGACAAAGATTTTTTGTACCTCGTGTACAGGGAAAGCAACAGGACCCATATCCTCGCAACTTCAATTGTTTTCTATAAACATCTATAATGAACCAATCCATCAGAAAGTAACACTATTTTGTAGCATATTCAATAATGCTGGTTTTATCTCAAATTGATTTGCATTTATTTGGGTGTGACGACACTATTGGTAACTCTGTTAACTCCTGGTGTAGCATAATCCATAAGTCTAGGGCGTTCTCCAGCCATTTCTACTACTTGTGGCTCTTGATTTTGTGTCTCTTTATTTTTTTTCTTTTTAATTTTCTTCTTTTTCTTTAGCGTCTTCTCAATTTTAGGATCTAGTGATTCTGGTTAAATGCCTGAACTTCTAGTTCTATGCATGAACAGAAATTACGCGCACGAACAGAAATTACCTTCAAAACAAAAATTGAAAAACTATGTAAGTATATATAATATAATATAATATAAGTACAAGTATCTATAAACCAATATTTGGAATTTAAATACATCAGAATTTTTTTTAAAATCAAATTGGCGTTCCCCGGCAACGGCGCCAAAAATTTGTTGAGGAATTTCCGCAAGTGCACGGTTTTCTTGTAGTAATAAAAGATGTCGATCCCATGAGGAACAAAGTTTTTACTCACTATCACTTAATCTGTTTCTTTTGTTTACAGTAAATATGAATTTTACGAGGTTAAGTTATCTGATCTAAAAATGTAAACTAAACTAAGATAAACCAGGAACAACTTTGATAAATAAATGAATTTTATGGAAATGAAATGAAATGGCTGTGGTTAAAATATGTTTTCATAAATATTTTTCTAACGTTATAGGCTAAGTTAATTATTGTTTCCAATTTACTCTCTCTATATAAATCAGAGTCCTTTATAAGTTCATATGAAGCATTAATTCATAGTTCTCACATAGAGAATTAATTTCACTGTCATATGAAATTATAAATATACAAGTTAACATAAGGCAATCATTCAATAAACCCGATCTCTCTAGCGAATACCGAATGATCAATTCCTTATAATCTTAGTTAGGATCAATCTCTCAATGTGTTTCCTAACTTAAGAATATCAATATATGAAAAGATTGAAAACATTCATATATGGAAACTCTGTAATGAAATTTACTGTAGTAAATGAAGAACACTTGAATAATGATTTGATTGAAAAATTGTAATTCATAAACATCAACATAACATTAAACATAAATGTAGAGATTCAAGAAAGAATGAATGAAGTTAAAGGGAGAAGGATGATCTCTATATCCTTTACATATAGTCTTTTTTTCTTCTTCCTTGATATCTCTGTTTCTAAAATTCAACTGTAACTGATGAGTTGTTCTCTGATTCTTCTATAATAATTCTCAGATGTAATTCTCTATATCAATCTGTATCTCTGATTCTGCATTTGGCTTCTTTAAATAAGGAAATGAAAGCACCCCTCCATTGGGACATGTCTTTTCAAGACACGTTTCTAGAAGGACATGTCTTTTGGGATGATACGATGCAATTTTTGGAAGAAGATAAGTCTTCTGGAATGATATGATCTTTAGAATCTGGGAAGGAAATTATTTGGTGCAGCATCTGTGACTTATACAAAAGCTGAAAATTGTGCGCTCGCGCAATCTGGAATTTCAACTTTCTTCATAAGTTTGGCTCATTTGCAATTGTAGGGGGAATTTTCTCCTAAATCGTCTTAAGTACCTGAAAGGTAAAATAAAACACGTAATGAAGATATAATACTTGAATTTAATAATGAATACTTGGATTATTTAATAAAACACGATATTAAGGTACTTAAAATATGATCTTTTTAGGTTCATATCACTCACCTTTCACCTGCCTGGTCCTGTTGATCCGCAACATTTTGGAGTTAAGTTCTCTAATGGAATGCTGGAAGGACTTGTCCTCAAACGACTTTGATTCTAATGGAAAGCACAACGATTTTGTCCATAACTTCATGAATGGAATGCTAGAGGTAATCTTAAGTATGAACAATTGGAATCTTTTCTCTTTAAATCTCTAGTGGATGTATTATTTGTGCTTGAAGTTGTCCAAATTTTCTTATGCTGTCAAGTACTAATAGAGGGTTAATTATGTCACATTAATCAAGTTTAGAGAGTATTGATTTTTCAAACCAAGTTTAAGGGTTTCTCGTTGTATTGATTATGTTTTGGTAAAACTAAGTTTGGAAGCTTGGTGATTTATAAAAGATACCCTAGTTTTTCTTGGACTTGGAATTCATGATTATTTTATTGTAGATGATTGTACGCAGATTCTCTTTTTGTTTTAATTACACAATCTATATATAATGTAAAACAGTAACGATAGAACTGAGGTATCACTTCCTCATTTTTTACTGATAAAAACTATAATATAATATAATATATAATATATTAATTTTAATTATATTATTATATTTATCTATAAAAAGATTATTTTATCCCTACTATACCTAAAAGTTCTACAGAATTTAAATTAATCTCTAAAATCTCTCAATTCTCTGCATATCTATATATAATATAAAACAGTAACGATGGAGATCAGGTGTCACTTCCTCCTTTTTTACTGATAAAAAAATATAATATAATATATAATATATTAATTTTAATTATATTATTATATTTATCTATAAAAATATTATTTTATCCCTACTATACTAAGAGTTCTACATAATTTAAATTAATCCCTAAAATCTCTCTAATTTTTTGCATATCTATATATAATATAAAACAGTAACGATGGAGTTGAGGTGTCACTTCCTCATTTTTTACTGATAAAAAATATAATACAATATATAATATTTTAATTTTAATTATATTATTATATTTATCTATAAAAAGATTATTTAAAGTAAATGTGAAAAAAAATAATAATATTTAATTTATATAGCACCTTTATATCATTAATTGTAATTATTAGATTATATTTTTGTTAATATTTATACGTTAAGATGAATTCGTGCATCGCATGGGCCAAAAACTAGTTATAAAATAAAATGCTCCTAAATATTAAAATAAAACCCCTAAAAGTTGTAATTTTATTATCACAAAGATTGTATGCTGATTCTCTTTTTGTTTCCAATGATGACTTATGTTGCACGGACACTCGAAATCATTATTTTTAAAACGTACCCTTTAAGCAGAAATGTAAATGTAAATGGAAACTGAAACAAATACAGATATGAACATGATCACGTAATGCAAAAATGCTAGGAAAATTTGTACTTCGATTAAAACAAGCATACATTAGTGCAGGGTCGGTCTTGATATTGTTTCCTCTTAGGCGTTGATTATCGTTTGCCAAAACATTTACGGAAGAAGAAATCCATTTGAAAGAAGCACTTGTTCACTGATTTTGGCATTTTTCTTTTATTATTCATGCTTGCTCCACTAGCCTCAAACTTCATTCCAATTTCAAATCCACCAGTTAGATAATGCTTTCTAAATATATCAATGTTTGATCTACTTACATTATTATATTGAACAACCATTTTGTTGAGTTTATGTCAACTATTAATAAGAAGGATTTTATTTTACCTCTTTTAAGCTTATCTTCTCAGCTTTTTGCTACATAAGTAGAACACAATCTGGACACTACAAGAAAAATCAGTATCACAGACGACATGATTGCGTCGGTGATGGACTAAATTCCCTCGGTGATCATCATCACCGACGGAATTCCGACAAATTCTTATGTGTCGGCGTTAGCCTCCTAGGTAAGCTGTTGCGACAATTTTTCACTGACACAAAAAAAACACCGACACATTGTTCAGTCGGTGCTTTCTGTCGGAAATTCCGATAAAATCACCGACCCATATATGTCGGTGATCTATTTTTTCCGGAATATATATTTAAATAATTTACCGATAGAAATTGTGTTTGAAATTGCATCGGTAATTGTGAATTATTTTCAATATTACTTTTTATATTTATTTTTAGTCAATTTATTTGGATTGAAGGGAACTCATATTAATTTCTTTTATAATTATAATTATAATTATATTAATTTTTTTTTGTTTAAACAATTATTATTTTTGAATACTCGGTAAATATATATATATATATATTTACAAAGAACAAAAATATTGAAAACGTCTTTCCTTCAAAAGAAATCATCACAACACCATATGGATAGTGATAGGTAAAACAAATTTTCAGCTCAACTACTATTAGCATCAGAGGTGGAAAATAAGCCAAGCTATTTAACATCCAGAAAATTTTATTAGCATAATCTGGATCAAGCATCTAAGTTGCACATCACTCTTTGAAACTTCAATTATCAAATTGACATAGAATTTGTATATCCGGTATTTCACTAACTCAGGAATCTAGCTATTGCAACATATTCAATAATACAAATATTTCATAATCCTCCTAAGTTATTTTCTTAAAAACTAAAACTAATTTTTCAAAAAATTAACAAGTTACTTTTATCCGACCAGGTTCAATTAGATTTGTACCTGTCCTTTGAGAAGATTCTAGCCCATGTTTCTAGTAGTAAACTCATAATGGAGTATAAGCCCTCTGATGCAACTACTTCGGGTGGCATTCAACAATCAAAATTCTTAGCATATTGGGTTAATTTCAGTAAGCAAAGCCCTTTTCAATAGATCCAAATCCCTGCTTGGTACTTCCATACGCAGAAAATGTCACACCCGACCCCAAACGGCATCGGGTATGAAAGGAAAATAGGATAACCAACTTCTAACATTCCTAAAACCAAACTGAATTTTCTAATAGATAAAAATTAATTTGGACTACCTAAAATTTATTTAATTATTTGACTTAGACTCGATAATTCTATCGAGCTTCCTACGTATCCCGAACATCTTTTAATCTTTTAAATCGAGAATCAAAGCCACGTAGTTCTACCTATTTTAGGTAGTTCTCTTAATTAGGTAGTTCTCTTAACTTATGAACTCATTTTAACTTATTGACACGTTGATTGATTCGCTACTAACTTAATTGTATATTTCACTTTATTACTATATATTTTAATATATATAAATCACTTTATCAAAACGACAAATAACGTTTTATCAAAACGAATCAAATCGAACTAACGTTTTATCAAAACGAATCAAATCGAATAAACCGCTTTAACAAACCAACTCATAATCAAATAAATCGATTATAAACCAACTCGTAATCAAATAAATCGTTTTAACAAATCAACTCGTAATGAAACAAACGTAAAACATTATAATTTAAAACATCAAACATTATCAAAACGTAATACAAAATTTGCGTGTGTGTCCATCCTCGAATTCCACCCGTGTAGCTTATCATAACATCAATCATATCAATAATCGAGATATCTCATTCATATCTCGCCTTGCCTAACGTTAGGACTACCAGCCGTGCACTCTGACCATACCGCCCTTAGGTATGGTCTTACAATTACTACCCCTACCCCGGGCAATCCTAGATGGACAAAACCATTTTATCTTTCAAAATATCACAACTCATAAAAATCATATTTGGACTTTAATCCAAAATAATAACGACAACCGCAATAACTTTGTAAATCCAAAAACAATTCGCATAAGATCATCAAATTCATTTTCTCGACCAAATTTCCAAAATACCACTGTAATAAATAATTACTTTTCAAAATAACAAAATCAAAAGTATATAAATATTTTAAACAATTTACTAAAACGTCATTTAAATAATTTAAAACTGAAACTTATTTTTATCTGTCACCGGAATATTTATTTTAGACCGAATATATCGTTAAACTCGTTAAATTATCAAATCTATTTGTACTAATTTAATATTCAAATTCTTATACCAATTGTATATTCTACTTTATACCGACTCTAATTGGTTTTATACCGACTCTAATTGGTAAATATCAGTATTAGTCATTCTAATTTGTAAATATTTTAACTCGACAAATTAAAATCATCTAAATTATATAAATAATTAAAAACTAAAATTTGAAACCAACCACTTTTATCGGAGTATTTTCTTTTGTTACTGGAATTGTAACGAAACATTTAACCGATACTGTTAGTTCCGACCGAAAGTTCGGTTAGACTCGTGACACTGCTAAAAGTCTATTTGTATAAATTTTATATTCTAAACTTATGTATTATTATTATTATTTTTAGTATATGAAAATTTAGACCGTAACAGTTTAATAATTAAAAATCATTAATTCTTTTTGAAACCGAAACGTCCAATTATCGTTTATTTTAGTATGTAACTATTTAACTAAATTTCTATTAAAGAGAAAATAGAAAATAATATTACCTCTTGTAGACTGTCGTAAAGCTTGACACATTATTGCGACTTTTAACCCGTTCACATAAAGCCTTTTTACTCTAATACACAATGTCCGTTATTTTTGCTCTTTAAAAATTATAAAACTAAAATGAAATTTACATTTACTTATAGAAAATAAATCATTTTTTTGGTAAAAAGAAAACCATTTGTAATTTAAAATATTCATTAATATAAAACGTTTTTTTCTTCAAAAAAAATATAAAACGTTTTTCATTCATTTTTATAAAACCAAAACTTTTTTTTTATTAATAAATGACTATCCAAATATATATATTTGGTATAAAATTGAATAAAAAATATAAGATGTATGCCATGTGGATTTCATATATTTAGATTATTGACATATGTATATAGATTCATTAAATTAGTGACATGTAGTATACAAGTGTCATTCAACATGTTATCTACTCTTATCAATTTAATTTTTTTTTAAATACCATGGAATTAATTTCTAAATACAGATATAATGTTAGAAACAAATATTAGATTTGATCCTCTCATTTATAATTTTTTACAAAAAGTGCCTAAAACTTTTAATTGATAACTAAAAAGCATTAAATTAAATCCAATAATATATTTAAACTCATAATTAATTAATACCGTCTATTTTGAAAATAAATATTAGAATTTTTTAGACACGGTCGTGACAGAAAACCTCCAGCATCATCAATATCCAGAGCTGGCCTTCCTCCAACAAGTGTAAAAGCTACGTGATGCTCGTTCTTCACAGCTTCAAGCAAGGGCGTGTTTCCAAACTTATATGACAAATAGAGACAAAATGTGAAGGAAAATAGACAAGCTTAGGCGCAGCGGAATAATAAAATTTTATCTATTTTATTTATTTCCCATTTCCAAGATCTGTTAATTGTTATTTCATATAAAGAGGGATAGAAAGTAATACCTTCGGTGAAGAACTATCTACGGTTGCAAACGAAGTGCCCACAACTCTTAATCCGTGTATCACGAGCAACAAAAGAAACAACACAGAAAAGAATAACTAATCAGTAATCAACCTTAATAATAGCAATCGCAATGATTGCCTCTAACAGAAATCGATACGAGATCAAAGAGAGAGTAAGAAATAATGTAGATTAGCCGAGACAAAGACGGAACGGTTCCTCCTCCTTTCTTATTGTATTGAGCGAAATATGTAGGCTAGGGAGTCTATTTATAGACTTCTCAAAATCCTAATCCTAGTTGTGTTAGGTAATTAATTAATTAGAATCTTATTCGGAATAGGATTACTAATTAGATAATTAAATAAACACTTTATTATTATCTAAATAATAACTAATTATATCTAGATAATATTATTAATCAAATTAATAATTTAACATTAATAATTTAATTATTGTTAGGGATAATTAATTAGGGTTTCAATCACATAAAAACTTCTAATTAATATTATCAAATAATACTTTAATTTAATTTATAATCATAATCTAATTATAATTATTAAATCAAATTAATATCCCTATTTAATTAATGAATTTCGACCCATATATTGTGTCTCACTAATTTACACTTTCGTCCTCCGATTCCAAGTCCCATATGCGACCCATTAGGTTCTTTATTGCCACTAGCCGTATATATCCTTTGAGATTATTCATCATGATTAATTGCAACATATATATAACGGAATACCGTCGCGAGCTGTTACTAGCAGAACCTATGATATTCCCCTAGAGCAATTAAGAAGTCAGGTTGATAACTGACGTTAACCTTTCTGCATTAGGTACAATATAATACGATCCTTCATCAACTATAGCCTGACGGTCAATTCCTTATAACCATGGAACGTGTCAAGGTTACATATAACGAAGAGTCCGGTTTTACTTGTACAGGTTGAATTCACTCTGAAAAGATAAGTTAAGTGAAATGTTCATTTCTACTCTTAACTCTATCACCTTGCAAGGATTTCAGTCAATTCACCACAAGCGGCCATTTGGATATATCTCCCACTTATCGGGAGTGACGAATGCTCAATCTGACATTAACTATTCTGCAATTACTTTGTGTAATACCCAACCCTACTTTCACACACCCCAGGCTCTCACCTGTTGGATCGTGCTCGCACAGAATCAAAGTATCAGACTCCATAATCCAGAATAACTAATTAATGAATGTTTGAGTCTGAGGATTAGTTATACCTACTAATACCAATGAGATGAACAATTATCTCAAGTCGGGTCCCAATCCTAATGAACTCCTTCACCGGATCCATGTAACTGTCTAGATATCTAAATATCTAAAGCTTGTGAGATCAGCTTTCTGTCTCGACAGAAAATATTGTTACATGCAAGTCTCAACAGTGATATGCCAACCCCTATAACATATTACTTGACTTGGGTTGATTTTAAGTTTATTGATCTTATTATAAAGTATAGTCTCACTTCATGCTTGTATGAACACTTTATAACTACTTAAATAAACTTAGGATTACTTTCTTTATGAAAGATTTGTGCCTTTATATATAGTTACATTTTAATGCTATATATCTGATTAAACAAATGATTAAATAAATAATTTATTCATTAATATTTATATCCTAAAACAATTGTCTATAGAACATAAACCCCAACAAAATGAACAAGCATTTATCCAGGATGTGAATATATATAACAATGGGGCTGAACAACAATAAAATTTGTAATCAAAGTACCTACAACGTTGACTTCCATGCCTTGTTCGATAAGAAAAAGACTTATGTCTTGATATCCCATAGAAACAACACTCTGTTGTAAAAAGCAAAATAATTACTCTGCAAAACAATAGTTACTCCATAAACTTCAGGACAAGTCACACTAAGTAAAAAAATTGTCACTAGAATATGGGTACTTGGTGTGACTCGTTCAAGTTGGATAGTTACATATGTGGTTTAGCTATGATAATACCAAAGGTGTCTTCCATCATAATCAATATTATTAGGATCTCCTTCTGCTCCAACCAAAAGTTTCAGCCAAAAAGATCATCCATCATATGTAGCGTAATTCAGTCTTGAAACTAAAACTGAAGCAGACTTCTCAATTTTGAGAGTGATATCTGTAAAGATAATTTAGATTTGTGTACAAAACTCAAATGAGAAAATATAGATCTACAAAAACCGTTTAATTAGTGCTATGGTAAAGAGAGTAACTAAGTAATAATAACCATTACCAAATAATGTTTTTGAATATATAACTAAAGTAGAAATAAAATGCAAAACTAAAACAATTACCTTGACTGATTCAAGGTCACAGACAACATAATGTTCATCAACTAATTGGCCCTATTCTGTGATCACTTGTGTCGTACCCGACCTAAATCGGCATCGGGTATGAACGGAAAACAGGATAACAAACGTCTATGAGTCCGAGACATGAATCCATTTTCTAATAGATAAAAATTCATTCGAACTACCTAAAGTTTTATTAATTGTTTGGCTTGGACTCGATAATTCTATCGAGCTTCCTACGTATCCCGAACATCTTTTAATATTTAAACCGGGAATCAAAGCCACGCAGTTCTACCCATTTTAGGTAGTTCTCTTTAACTTATTTACACACTGCTGAAATTAATAGACTTCATTTTATCGCTACTACTATTCATAATATATTTAGCATCCCGATCTATGAATGCGACTCATCAATTTTTAATATGTTAAAAACTTAATTAATTTCCTAATAACTTAACTTAATTTCGGAATAGACCAAAAGCGCTTATTCAGACCGTCTAAAATTTATTTATTATTTATTTAATATACGCGAATACTTTATCGATTCGACAATATAAAACTTAAACTTAAAAACCTTAAAATCACATTATCAAATCAAACCAAATCACAGATAAATATCGATATCGTTATATCGGCATTTTATCAAAACAACTCGTAATCAATCAAATGTTTTGTCAAACTAATTCGTAATCAATCGAACGTTTTATCAAACCAAATCTGTAATCAAATAAACGCTTTATCAAACCAAATTCGTAATCAATCAAACTCGTAATTTAGTCACTTCATAACCGAAACATAAAACCTTATATCAAAATCAATTCATAACCGAAAACATAAAACCTGATATCCTTATATCCATCCTAGAGTTTCTCCCCTTATGCATCAATCCATAACCACACATATCAATTCAATAATCATATAGTCGAGACGTCTCTTTAACCTTGCCTAATCCCGTATTGGTCTTACCCAACACTTCACTGCCAATACCCGACTAGGTCTTTAAACTGTGTACACAGGCCACGTTCCTCACTAAACATGGTCTTCAAATATCAAAACCACCAATCTGGATCACTCTAGATGGATATAAAAATCATAAAATCACAATATGCTCAAATCTCTTTTCATAATCAAACGTTCAATTTATTCCATAATCATAAAACCATTTGACTTCAAATAACTATTGTCGTAAAAATAATCACAATTGTTAAAATCAAATAATCTTTTAATATAACTAAAATTGTTAAAAATTCGTATAAAATCATCGATTCATAATTTAATCGAACTCCAAGAGTTAAATAGCTCAAAATATTATATCGATAAAATTTAATATCGTTAAAAGTAAATATTCTTATCGGACTACTTTCGGTCACCGAAACAAAAATTCTAAACTGAATAATTAATTTGAATTATGAATACTCTTAGACTCGTTAAACCACGTTAAACTACTAAGAGTATATTCGACCTAATTTTATATTCAAATCATATTTGAACTTTTATATTCAAATTGATATAGACTCTATTAAACAAATATTGGTATTAGTCCTTCTAATTTATAACTTATTTAACTCGATAATTTAAAGTCTCTAAAATGTTAATCAAACACTTTTACCATACTACTTTCGTACACTTTTATCGGACTACCGGAATTGTAACGTGTAAACTAAACTGACATCGTTAACTACGATCGAAGGTTCAATTAGACTCGTGACACGGCTACGAGTCTATCCGTACTAATTTTATATTCCTAACTCTTGTGCTAATTTTATATTCCGATTATACATTTAAACTCGTTATGCGGCTAAAGTTCTTAATACCGAATTTCACATCAATAAATCTAAAGGACAATTGTCTAAATTTTTGTATTTTTATTAGTAAATCATAGGCTTGATAAATTACTAATTTTAACCTTGTTAAAATTCAACGAAACTACCGGAATCAAATCTACATAAAATCATACTAGAACATTTTAAAAGTAATTCGATCTAAAATATAGTTACCGAAATATCGTCGTTGATCACCAAAAATTCACCGAAGTTTCGGTGTGATCAATTGGCGACTACCGGTTCACGTCGCTCATAACTTTCGTTTATATTTGAAACTCCCCCTTTTTATATCTCCCTTTTTCCTCTTTTTATCATTTTAAGGTAAGGATTACTTCCCCCTCACTTTGAATTTGAGCTATATTTATAACAAAATTGTTTGCATATGTCAACTTATGATTTCATGTACATACACATGGCAAAGGATGTAGATTAACTTTTACACAAGTGTTTCTACAAGTATTTTGTATATTGACACTTGTTGTATGTGTCATGAAAACATGACATATTAATTTATTATAAAAGTTGATAATTCAACCTCCACACTTAGATGGAATCTTAACTAAATTTGGTAAAGATATGTTGAAACTACACATGTCTCACTTTAATTACTATTATTATTATTATTATTATTATTATTATTATTTCATAACCATAACCTAACATAAATATATATGTAACTATAAATATATATATATATATATATATATATATATATATATATTTTATACAAAAAAAATCGTAATGATTATAAACAAAACATATATAATTATATAATATTAATTATTAATGTCAATTAGAGTACTTTATTTTATAATTTCGTTTCAAATATACTCCAAACTTTTAATTTACACCTATAGAAACATTAAATTATACTCTATAGTATAATTAATACTCTAAAAATCTATATTGGGCTAAATTTTAGAGACGAACGTTACAACTTGTCCACGAATAAAAAATTCCACATGGAGCTTAATTACTGGGAAAAACACAAAAGCTAAATATCATTTGAATCAAGCAGCACCAAGAATCATATCAAAAGCAACATAAAATCATCACAAATATCATCTGTCTCACATTAATGATAAGAGTAATTAGGATAAGTTTCAAATAATCACATCTAAGCCAAATAAACTGAATCTATGGTGATCAGAACTATGTAAAATCCCTTTGCTTAAGTAGCTTGGTTAAGTCTATAATTTCTGATTCTCTCATTCGCATTGTGATACTGTCTGATGGTCGCCTCCATACCCGGTCTTAAGTAGTTTTGTACTTACTTAATTAGACATTTCAGGTCTTCCAACATGAGACCCATGGTTCTGATTGCAAAAGCATACAAAATTACAAATATTGAATCAAATTGCCACTTAAAATATTCAAGCCAATGGAAGAGAGTATCTGCATGAAGAGAGATCTCAAATATACAGTCTAACTAGCAGATTGCATAACATAAATAAGGCAATAGGAACTTACATTAAAGAAAATCTCAAATGAAGAATCTTTAGGACCATCGGTGGCCGCAGAGGCAGTGGATGAAGACTCATGGGCCTTCAATTATCGGCATGGAACTGCTTCAAGTTCCTGAAACTCACTATAACATAATATAGTTGATAACATATTAAATAATTCCAATAATATCAGTCTTTCTCAACTGGAGAAATGGTACATCAGAGATCAAAATGCTGATAACTGCAATGTTCTAATTTGGGACTTGTAAACTCCAATCAAATAAATAGGAATTTTTTTCCATCTTTCTAATTAAGTTTATTATCAATTTTATTAAGTTTTTAAGCTATTGTTTACTATGTTTTTCTTAAAAAATAAAAACTGATACATAGTGAGTTTAAATCATTTTTTTAAAATTTGTGGAATTTCATCTCACACATGACATGATGAAATGAGATAAAAGTGGGGTAGTGAATACTATTGTTGACTTGTCTACTTTCATACAAAAGAATGGTGATTCAATCACTTTCTTTTTCATTAGGTATAATTATTTGAAGCAATTTGTTAATATAATAAACTAAGGCAATGAAGGAAAAAAAACTTGTTACCGCAACAGTCATTTGTATGGAAATTTAGTGATTGTCTTCAAATATGATTCAAACTATAAAAACCAGCTTCATAGATGGAGTTTTGTTTCAGTAGCACCTCTTTTTCAAATGAACGGTTTTAAAATGGTCGCTCATGAAAATCTTGGCAAACAATAAAATAAAGGATATGAGTTATTCACTTCTTTTAATTATTTCTATTTTTTTTAAAATAAAAAACAGAAGAAAATAGTTGCGTCGTTTGATTGATAAACAATTTTTTTTTTAACTGTTTGACATTTTAATAAATTTTTTATTCTTAGTGTACGTTAATTAGTTAAATATCTCCCAAATTATTTTTATTCTTAGTGTTAATTTTATTTTATAAATTTATGTATACATAATTTGTTTAATTCGTTAAATAAGAAAAATATAAATGTATCGTGTATATGTGATATACCCGATTCTAAAACCAAAAATACATCGGCTCAAGGTGATTATCTTGAATTTTAATGAATCAAACTCGGTTCAAATTGATGTCAAAACATCGTTTGAATTTATAGAAAATATTCAAAACATTCTTTATTAAAATTCAAATTATATTTATCGTATATGTGATGTACGTAAAATTAATTGAATTTTGATTTGATAAAATACGCATTACGTATATGTTATACACGTAGCCCTAAAATAAAAGTAAACTGATTTGGAACGTTATTTCGAATTAGTAAACAATAACCAATTTGATTCGAATCGATGTGAAAACTTCATCCGAATCCATTCGTACTGGAATTCATATTTGTATTCATCGTATATGTGATATACGAATGGCAAAATGATATTCTAATTCGATAAATATTAATCGCGTGTATGTTATATACGTAATTCCAGATAAATCAATTCGAAATGTTATTTCGAATCAATAAAATGATCAAGTTAATTCGAATCGATATGAAAATTTCATTCGAATTTATAATATATATAGAAAATATCCCTTATTGAAATTCATATTCTATTTATCGTATATGTGATATACGTAAATAAAATGAGATTTCAATTCGATAAAATACAATTACGTGTATGTTATATACGTAATTTCTAATTAAAACAAATCCAAACATAAACCCAATAACCCCCAAAATCCACGAGTACCTGGTTTATATCGACAATTCAAAGCAACACAAATAGCAAACACATGATATCACAATAGTATCGATACATCGGGCAGGATAGGGTGAGATCACATCTCTTCCCTACACATAATCGGAAAAACGAACTTCGGAGACCATACTTACCAAACCTAAACCATACAGAGTCAATATAAATAGATAGGGCGACCAATCACGCCTGCACACATATTTCCAAGTGATGATTGGTGGCGACTTAAAACCTTCAAAAATGAAAGGCGGATTGAGCCGGCCACGCACCCCGACATGGGAAAACCGAAAGCCAGGGTGCGACATTTGTTTATCTGCTTTTGTGTATAAATGTGCAATATGACATAAAAATAATTTTTTCCAAACAACTCAAACATTCAAAATGAATTTAAAAAGCTTAAAAGAGTTATTAATAACCTGATTGTTTAGAAATGCTAAGTAGGAGGCCAGTGGGTTCACTGACCGATTTTAGGGGTACTTAATATTTCCTTTCGAGGAGATATCAACCTTATCCAAGCGTACCTAACTTTCTGAATCCACTTGCTTCCTGCAAGGAATCTCAGTAATATTCTCGAACCTAAAATCCGGGTGGTAACTCTTTCTCTGACACTGGCCTTGTCGAGCTAGTCGTTTTCTCAATTGGACTCCGAGTCCAAACAGTACCGTATTAGTCACGTTGGAGCTCCCGCGGGTGAAAGCCTGTCGAGGTAGGCTTCATCGACAGCTGTGCGATGATCAAATTATCCAGAGATGGCTGCTGTTTGATTTGGATTGGAGGGACTCAAAATGACAATCAGAACTCGGTTGAAGGGAGGAAGTCGATTCTGTGACGTATGTGTAGGTGAGTGGTGCGGCTACAGAGGGGATAACCGTGGATGCCAGATTGTAAGATGTAGATGCTGATAATTCAACTGAGGAAGATGAAGTGAAAGTAGAGACTACTGATATCATGTTGAATATATGATGAGCATACAGTTGAATATATGGTGTAAAGTATAAATGTTTATTGAATTCTCTTTATTAGGGTTAGACATAAAGCCTTGTATATATAATGGTAAATACACGAGTTAGTGTAGAACTAGGATAAACAATAAGTGTTATAGATAATGATAAACGCTAACTTATTAGCAGACAATGATGCACATTATCTCTAACAGTTGTCACGTTGCATAGACATGGTTGTCACATCACGTCCTATTTTATTCTTAAAGTTCTTTCCAACGTGATTTCCAGCTCACTATTCCCATAGTTAGAATAACTTTATTGAAATAAGAATAAAATTATAAGTTTAATGACTTTATTGCAAAGTTCAATGCCATTTTTGAAACTAATATCAAATTTTGACCATTGATTGACCCCTTAAAGGAGTTGGATTGCATCACATATTTAAGGAGCGATGCATGTAGCATACAAATTAAGCAATATGAGATTATGCTCCAATGTTTATGAGTATTTAAATGATTTTTTTTTTTTGGTTTTTGTATCCTAGAAAACTAAAGCTATATATGAAGGTTCAATAGAATTTTTCAACAGCAAATGAGTGCTCAAGCATCCTCCCAACTCCTAAACCCATCTCTACAAAAAATTTAACGGGATATTATATTAGTAAAAGGATTTTTATTTGTGTTTGAGTTTCTGCGCAAAAACTCGAAAGTTTCACTTATTCATTTAATATTTCCATGTTTCTCATTTTTTGTTTCGGTTAACTTTTACCTTGCAACTGTACACTAAGGAAGATGATAATGGTTGTCTTGTAACTGGATTTTGATATCAATATTGAGGAGCTTGTGGGCTCAAGATATTATTGTAGTTCTTCATTTCCTTAATTTTTTTTAGTATCTAGTTATGGAAATATAAAGTGCTATATATTATTAATTGCATACTCTTGTTTTGCTAAATCAAATTGAATATCACCAAGTGTTTTAAATAGTTTTCAATTTTAGAGTACGCAACCCTATCTGGGAGTTTGACTCCCGGAATGACAGTCGAGATATACTATGAGTTATTTCGTGTTCCTTGGTTACAATGTTATCTTGTATTCGACATGTAAACAATTCAATGTGGTCTGGCATTGAAGATAAGAAGTTGAAATTGACATTAATGAAGTACAATTAAATGACTTATTTTATCAAAGGATGCTTAAGTATGTATTGTGGTAATTTCTTTTGATGGAAAATTAATCAAGAAAAAGCAAAGTCCAAATGATTTGAGGACACTCAAAAGTCATTCGGGGTCAATTAGGAAGTTATTAATTGATTTACGGCTAAAAAAGGTTTTCCATAAAATGATGATGAATTTCTACAAATCAAAATTGATTTCTATTATGTTTATATTTACTAATTACAATTGGATTTGGTTTTTTTGAATGACCTATAATTTTTTGGGATGTGTATAAGGCATGGTTGTCAGAACCGGACCGGTCATAGAACCGGAAAAGACAAAGGGTGAAGGGTTAAAGGTTTAACCGGGGTTCAACCGAGGTTTAACCGGGGTTCATAAAATCATGTAAAATACTATATTTTATTCACATTTAACCTTATAATATAGTAAAATATCTTATTTTTTAAGAAAATAGTAAAATATTAACATTATTATAAAATATATACTAATAAAAATATTTCTTTAATATCAATTAACAACTTTTAAAGATATCAAATTTATAAATTAAAAATATATACTTCTTAAACTAAATAATAATAATTATTATTATTACTTACATATAAATATAATAAAATAGTAGAGTGTATATTTTATAATCCAACTTAAATTATATAATTTAGTAGACTTTTTAATTTTATTTTATATAAATATATAAAGTTTAAAAACTTTATTAATATTAGAAAAATAAAATAATTTTTGTATAATAATAATCAAATACAAAATAGAAAAGCTAGTATTAAATAATATTTAAGTTGTAAATATTATTATATATATATTAATTGTTGATAAATATCATAAGTTGTATGATAGTCTAGTGGTTGAGAAGCACGTTTAGTGTTAAGAAGTCCTGGGTTCAAGTCCCCTTGGTAGCAAAGTTTTGTTTTTTTTAATTAAATAGCAACACTGGTCAGACCGCTTAATCGTGACCGGTTCAGCCGGTTCGCGGTTGAACCGAGCGGTTCGAGCGGTTCTGACCGGTTATCACATATGTCAAAATATAGGTCTCTCTAGACCGGAGTAGTGACCGGTTCCGGTTGAACCGGGTCGAACCGGTCGGTCCGGTCCGGTCCGGTTCTTACAACCTTGGTATAAGGCATTAAAAGAACATCTTTTGCCGTTTGACACTCTGAACTTATACTTGGACCTATCACACACCTACACTTGTTAATTTTGAACTCCGACGCTCTTATTCCACTGATATGGTAAGTAACTAGGTAAAAATTGGACTCAGTGGTGCCACTTCAATTTTGAAATCTATCAAATCAGCAATTAAGGGTACTAAAAATCAAAATTTGACAAGTTTAAGTGTGTGGTTGGTTCAAACATAAATGGAAATAGAAACATAAACTAAAACAAATATGAACATAGATAGGGACACCTAACGCAGAAACGCTAATAACATAGGTGTTGACTAAGTAAATAAGAATATGTGACTCATCACGGTGCTTTTCGTCACCATTAAATGATTTTGACAAAAATGGAAATTGTTTTGAGAAAATAGAAAAAAATAGATATAAATGTAATCCTATTTATAAAGGAATTTTCAAACTATGTCCTAATAAAGATCAAGAATCATATTTCAAATTGATTAAATCATCGAATTCTTGATTTTTCAATTTATTAGATTAAACCTTTAATCAATTAGAAAAAAATAAATAAAGAAGAGCTAAAGTCAAGTTTATTAGATTTTTAGTCTTATATTTTTTAAGAAAATTTAAAATCAAGTTTAATTATACCATTAATTATCAATAATTCATTAATTAATTAATTACTAGATAAGTTTGATGAAGAATTGAGAATTTATGCACAAAAATAATTCAATAACTTTATCACTCTTTACTTTCTAATTTTTAATTTTATATTATAATTTCTAACTTAGGTTTTATTTTTTTATTTCGTATATCCTATTTGCAATCTTCTACCAAATTATATTCTATGGTTAGTTTTGTAGTTTTTATTTATAAATTAATCTTTTCATTTTTTGGTGGCTTTCAAATTTTATATCAAGTCTGAATAGAATATGCTCATCAATTAAGCATTTGAGTGGAAAATTTTAATTTCTAGATATTAATTTTGTTCTGATGTTTGAGAAATTGCGGCAGAATTGGATTAGAATGTATGTAATTATGCTAAAACAGTAGAGCATGGTTCTTTTTAGGCATTATATATATATATATATATATATATATATATATATATATATGGGTGAGATCCAGCGTGACAAGGCCTTAAGTTGTGACAAGGAGCTTATTGTGTGACATAACAAAACTACGTCGTTTTGGCAATAAAATTCAAAAAAAAAAAAACACGCGTCAATTCTCCTCTGTTCCTCACAGAAAAAACGCGCGAATCAAAGATCATTCTTCAACAAACTTGATCGATTTTATTCTCTCACAATCATCGATCGATTTCAAATCTCTATAGAGATTAAACTCTGATTTTCTTCTCGGTTGAATTATCGATCGATTTTCTACTCTCAACATTACTGATCGATTCTCTTGACATCAACATTATCGATCGATTTCTCATCTGCATTCATATAATTCAATCTGAATATGGAATACGAACACCAAAATATGGAATCTGAAGACAACAATCAGTGCAATATGGCACACAGCACAACATCATCTCCAGGTATTTTGCTTATATCTGAAACTTTACATTTATCTGATATATATGGATTTGTTGATAATAGATTTATCTGAAATTGATCTGATATATATGGATTTCTTGATAATAGTTATTCTAAACTTATTCTCAAACTTGAAATTTATCTGATATATATAGATTTCTTGTTCCATGTCAATATATCATTTGTTCCAAAATCTTATATTATTTGTTCAAAGTAGATATACTATTTGTTCCGAACTAATGTACCATTTGTTCTAAGTACATATTTCTCCTTATATGTGAAACTTTACATTTATCTGATATGGCTGGATTTGATGATAATAGATTTATCTGAAATTTATCTGATATATATGTATTTCTTTATAATAGTTGTTCTAAACTTATTCTCAGACTTGAAATTTATCTAAGATATATAGATTTCTTGTTCCATGTAACTATATCATTTGTTCCAAAGTAATATATTGGTTGTTCAAAGTGGATATACTATTTGTTCCGAACTAATATACCATTTCTAAGTAGATATTTGTCCTAATATCGATTCTCTTACCTGTTTTGTAGATTTGCTTACGTCTAGTTACTTTTCGACTGCAATTGTACCTTACACACCAGAAGTAATTACAAAACTCAGCCCTAATGGAACAAAATTATGGATTCCTAATTGTTCAAATGAGTTAAAACCTACTCTTGGAATGATATTTGAGAATTATGATAAAGCTCAAGAATTCTACAAATCATATGCATGTGCTGCTGGATTTAATAGTAGGATATCAACTTCAAGAAAGAAACAAGGTGTTATAAAAGAACAATTTTTTCTATGCAATAAAGAAGGTTACAAATATCACAAAAGAAAAGAAACATCCAGTGATATAAAAACCAGAAAAAGGACACTCAGTCGCGTAGGATGCAGAGCTAAAATGATTATCAAACTTTCCGACAATGGAAACTATGAAGTGACACAATTTAAAGAAGAACATAATCATCTTCTATACACTCCAGGATGTGTACAATATCAAAAAGAGGGCAGGAACATGAACCTTCTACTCAAAAAGATGGTAGTTAATAATGCAAAGGTAAAACATCTTCTTCATAATATTTATGCATTATAAATACTAAACTGTTTACTTATAGAATTTTCCTCATTTCATCTAAAAATAAATAAATTCTGATTTGGTTGAACAGATGAATGTTGGTCCTCTGAGAACTTATAGACAAGCAAAGGAACTTTATGGAGGATATGAAAATATTGGTGCATCGAAGATAGATTTTAAGAACTTCCAGAGAGACTTGAAAGCATATATTAAGGATTCAGATGCACAAATGTTTGTAGATAATTTTCAGAAAAAAGGAGTTATGGAGTGCATTATTTTTCGAATTTGAAGTAGATCAAGAAGGCAGACTCTGTAGAGCTTTATGGGCAGACCCTGTATGTATAAAAAACTACGCTCTTTATGGTGATATGGTCTCATTTGACATCACATATAGCACAAACAGGTACTACATAATAATCTTTGACATAAAATTATTGCTTTCTGCCATTCATATACTGATTTTGCAACACAAAAATTGTCTCATGTTCTTCAAACATAAAACTTATTTTTATGTCACAATGAACAGGTATAATATGATATTTGGACCATTTACTGGGGTTGACAACCACAAAAAATGTATTACATTTGTATCTTGTTTCATGGCTAACGAAGATATTGCATCATTTGAGTGGGTTTTTAAAACATTTCTCAAAGCAATGGACAACAATGAGCCGACTTGCTTGATAACAGATCAAGATCCAGCAATGATAGTTGCAATAAAAAATGTTTTAAAAAAAACAGAACACAGATTTTGCATGTGGCACATTATGAAGAAGATGTCAGACAAAATAGGTACGAAAAATCATTCTATGCTATTTATTTCCTATTATCCCATTCAATAAATACAATGTTCAAACAGAATACATGTGTTGTTCCATACCAATGCATAAAATGTTCAAACAGAATATATGTGTTGTTCAATACGCATACATTAATTTTATTCTATACTCTTTTCTTACTAATACAGGAAGACAAATAATGCAAGAAACAGATTTTATCACAAAGATAAATTCTTGCGTGTGGAGTGTAGAATTGGAACCAGAAGAGTTTGAACAAAAATGGATGGAAATTATTTTGGAATTCAATTTACAAGAACATGGATGGCTGAAACACATGTATGATATAAGATCTACATGGATTCCTGCTTATTTTAGAGACTCATTCCTAGCGGGCTTAATGAGAACAACCTCAAGGTCAGAAAGTGAAAATCACTTCTTCACTTCCTTCACAAAAAGTCATTTAACTCTCATTGAATTCCTCCTCCGGTTTGAGGGTGCAATGGAAGCACAAAGACATGCACAAGGAAAAAATGACAATGATTCTAAACACTCAATACCTATGACTCAAACACCAATTCCTATCGAAAAGCATGGATCAGAAGTATTTACAAGAACAATCTTCTATGAATTTCAAAAACAAGTGATAGATGCTTCATTTAATTGTGGCGTTGATGATATACAGAAACACACTGACAAATGCAGAATCACTATAAGGGAAAAAGGAAAAAAACAACATATCAGGTTGTTTATAATACAGAGAACAGTGATGCTCGTAAAGTATATAACATTTAATAGGACAAGTGTATCCTATCGCAACAAGTAATATTGTGCTAAGCACGAGATCGAACCACAAAGACTATTCGTTATAACTAGTAAATCTACCTAGAATGATCTAATTGTTTAGAGGGTTGGATAAAAGTTGGGTTTTTGAATAACTAACTAATTGAATTAAAAGCAATAAACATAACAAAATAAAGTGAACAATTGACAGGGTAGAAGGTGAATTGACGGATGGCACAATATAGGTTGAGGATTCCTTTGATTAAATCCTAGGTATGGGTTTAGGGAGTTCAGATTTGTGTTTTACCAATGATTGAAGGTAATTGTCCTAAGTGAAAGACAAATTTGTACGGGATTTGTCTAACCTATTCACATGCATTCGGGTGATGGCTTGATTAGGCATATACCCTAGGTCATGCAAAGCATTAGGTTTATTGACAACTAAGGCTAAAGCCGTAGCCGAGCCACAAAGCCTCATTCCTAGTGGTCTCTAGCGAAGTCAGATTTACACAAGTTCGGTATAGACGATTCCGTGGTCAGGTTCTCATCTATCTATAATCCTATTTAATGTCAGGGTCACAGGCATTAAGCACATTATATACATAAACAGACTAGTTGATCATTATCAATGTTCATTCTAGCATAAATCCTGTTCCTATCAATTTCTAGGCATTAAGCATGCATAAACTGATCAATCAAAGGTCCTAGATCCCTAATCATACATATTCTTACAATCAATTTCATCCCCATCCCAAATTGGATGGGGATTAATTCATAGACAAATTAATCATAGCAATAGGCATATAAGAATAATGGGAAAAACTTCAATTAAATATAAAAGGAAAAGATAAGAGGGAGAGATAGAAATCCAAAACCCGCTTGTCGATTCTGATTACAAAAATAGAAGATCTGGAGCTTCTTCCATCAATTGTTCTTGAACAGAAATAACAAAATAGAAAATAAATATAATCTAGAAACAGGAAAATAAAACTGAAATAAAAGCTAAATCTACATTATGGAGGAGAGAAAGCCCTAGCGGCTCTCCAATTTATTAAGTGGCTAATCCCCCCTCAAGGATTAGGTTTAGCTCCCTATTTATAGAGTTAGGGAGGAAACCCTAGTGCCTCAAGGGTAAAAATGGGCTTTTACAAAGTGTTTTTGGTGGGCTTCAGGCCCAAATTCGCGAATTTCAGCAAGAGGGAAGGCGCTGGTGCGCCTTGCCCCGCCTCGTCTCGTCGAGACAAGGAGTGTCTCGACGAGACGAGGGCCTGTCTCGACGAGACAGGTATTGTCTCGCCGAGATAGGTCCAAAAAAGGGCGATTTTGCTCCGGCTTTTATCTGTTTAGGTCTCTGGGCTTCCGAAAAGTGCTCTAATGGTCCCTGATGAATCCCAAAAGTGCTCTGACGGTCCCTGAATAATCCGGAAATGCCCCAATAGGCTTGGGTCTGGTTCGGAAATGCACGAAAGGTCCCTAAAAATCCATGAAAACACCAAAAATACCATAAATAAAGGAAATTGCTAATTTTAACTAAAAAGTAATAAAACGATACTGAAATTAAATAGAAACAAAGGGAAAACAAACTAAATTAATCCTAAAAATCCTATATAAATGGGAGCTATCAAACAGTGACACAACATGTTCGTGCAAGATGTTCAATAGAGCAGGAATTCCATGTAGACATATGGTGCTCGTATGGAAGGATAGAATGCTGTAGAAAATTCCAGACCAGTATGTGCTAAACAGATGGAAAATATTACCAGAGATAACATTGCAAAATAATGTTATAGAAGAATGTGCTAGAACAATGGGAAAGAAAATAATGTTGAATAACTTATGGAGCCAGATTCACATGATTGTGTGTTTGGCTGAAGGGGATGAAGAGGACCTAAATAATCTCACAAGAAACATTCAATCATTGAGGACATAGCTGGAAGCAAAGAAAAGAAAGAACATCAACAATTCTACTAAAAATCAAGACATAGAGATGTTGGTAGGAACAAGTCGGCCCTCTGAAGTTCTAATCAAAGAACCTAAAATTTCTAAAAACAAGGGAACTGGGATTCAGCTTACAAACAGTGAGAAAAGATTAAAGGGAGAAAAAGAGAAAGCAATTGAACAATCACAGAAAAAACAAAGGATGTGCAAAGGATGTCACCAATTGTGCAACCACGATATTAGAAACTGCCCAGAAAAAGCAAAAGGATAAGGTAAAATCTCTATGTCTAAACTTTCTTTCCTCTAACAGTATATTTTGTTATTTGACTTCACTTGAAAACATGAGATTTATTTTCGAACAACTTGTTATTATATGTCTTCATAATATATTTCTTAGAATAATTACTCAAAAAGGCTGTAAAACAACATGTTCCATATAAATATATCATTTGTTCAGAATAATTATATCATTTGTTCCGACTTAATTTATGATCTCATCCGAGATAATATATGATTTGTTAAAAGAACTAGTGTTTACACTAAAAATATATGAACATCAAAAAAATATAGCAGTATAAAAAAAGTTAACTTCTATAAAAATAAGTAAAAACATAATAAAAAAATATATCATTAAATAAAAAAAACACAAAAACAAAAACAATTGTTCACAATAAAATAAAATAAAACATTAAAATAAACCATCATTAGGACCCGTAATATCATTGTTATATTTCTTAATCTGGTCCTTCAGATTCATCTTCACTTCCCTCAGCTCCTCCTGCAACTCCACCTTCTCCTCCACTTCTTTCTCAATGAAACACATCATTGAGTCACAAAATAAAGATATGAAAGCCTTCATACCCTTCAGCTTCTTTATGATGGAGTCAATATCCCCTTCCATAAAAGTTTCCTCCATATCTTCAATAACTTTAAATAACTCATCAGGAATTTCACTCCGTTCTTTAGATACTAAAGGTTCAGCAGGAGAAGAAGACCTCGATCTCTTAGACGAACTGGAACTGCTTCCTGACATATTTCCTTCAATCCAACTTCTACTAAAAAAATACGATCAATAAAGAGAGCAATACTATTTATAGAATTTTATTTAGTCTCTTCAACTTCCTACTATAAAAAACAGTTTCTTTAATTCAAATGATTATCTATTGGGAAACTCAGCAGCTTTAATTTATTGAAACTCTTCAAATTCTACTTTGCCTGTAATGAAACACGGCTTTTCATTCAAACTAAATGTATATTAGGAATTTCAACAGTATTAAAATTATTATGTATATGAAATTTCTTATAAATGCAAACTAAAATAAATTTGTGAATAAGTCTATTAAACTATTGATATTATTTCATATATTAATTAAAATTTAAGTAATAATAAATTATCAGAATCAGACATTATTTCCTCATTTATTTATTATTGGAAAGAGGATGAATTAAAATCATATTAAAATAAATCTGTATTCATTTTATTAACAATTACAACTTTAATAAAACATATACCATGTATTATTTATATTGAAACAAAACAGTGATTACTTATTGATCCCTTATTACTAAAACAAATGTAACTATATCATTTCATTTTCTTTTTTACAGGATGAAGCCTCAAAAGCAAACTTAATGATCCATTGTATATACTCTTATATTCTACCAACGGTATACATAATTTTTTGCATTCTTTGAACAATATTGTTCAATCCCAATACATATGTTGTTCCTTATTAAATATTACATTGTTCCATCAGAAATAGTTACATTCTTTTTATTTACTTTAATGTGATCTAAACTCATTTCCCATTCCAAGATAATTAGTACTATGGTACAACACAATTTGTTTAATAAAATGATGTTTATTAAATGAATGATGTATATAAAGTGGTTATGAGTCTAAACCATTGAATATGCTCTTATATTGATCCAAAGGTATACATAAATTGTACAAATTGTTTAATATAACTATATCATTTGTTCCAACTTAATGTACCATTAAGTGGTTGTGAGTATTGAAAAAGACTGTAGACTGAATTCTACCAAATTGTGCCATTTGTTGCATGTAACTATATCATTTGTTCCATTTCATTAACTGTAAAATGAATGTACCATTTGTTCCATTCCATTAACTTTATTGTTCCATCCTAGTACATATGTTGTTCTGGAATAAATATTACATTGTTCCATTAGAAATAGTTGCATTCTTTTTATTTACTTTAATGTGATATAAAATCATTTCCCATTCCAACATAATTAGTACTATGTTCAAACACAATTTGTTTAATAAAATGATGTTAATTAAATGGATGATGTATATAAAGTGGTTGTGAGTATGAATCATTGGATATGCTGTTATATTGATCCAAATGTATACATAAATTGTACAAATTGTTTAATATAACTATATCATTTGTTCCAACTTAATGTACCATTAAGTGGTTCAGGGGCGTCTCCAGCATTTTAGAGGCCCTAGGCAATTTCTCTACTTTTTTAAAAAAAAATTACAGAATAATAAAATGATTACATCATATCATTAACTATAATTCAAACAATATATTAGTCTTGATATAACAATCAAAATCAAATAACAATAATCTAAAGCTAAGAAATTATTACTCTTCTCGCTTTTGTATGTGCAAAATCTCTAATTAAATCACTGTAATCTAGTTCAGCTAAAACTTTCTTCTCAATAGATAATATGGCCAAACCGTTCAATCTCTCTTGTGACATAGTTGATCGAAGATAATTTTTTATTAACTTTAGCTTAGAGAAACTTCTTTCGGCAGTAGCTACTGTAACCAGTATAGTCAATATAATTCTGTAAGCAATCCAAGTATTAGGAAAAGCAAGATGTAAATTCTTGATGTACTCTAACACTTCAACCGGGTTGGTTAAGTTATCTGGTAATGATTTTCTCAATAGTTGCAATTCTGAAAATAAATCAAGGCCATCAATATCGGAATATTCTCCATCTTTCAGAAAAATATCAAGTGCAATACAGGCATGCTTCATTTTCTCATCCTCCATAGCTTTCAACTTGCTCAAGTTAAATAAGAACCCAAAAACATCTTCATATTTTTTAAATTGCTCAAATCTTGTAGTGAGCGAAGAAATAGCATTATCAATTATATTTAAAAAATAATTGACTCGAAAAGATTGTTCAGCCACTTGGATTGGTTCATCTCTGGTATTCTCATCAAAAAACCTTTTTTTAAGACGAACACGAGTTTCGCGAAAAGTGGGTTCAACTCCCATTTCTAAAGCAATCTTTTCAGCTTCACTTTTTGCAATTTCAAATCCATTATTTCTGTACTCTTCGAAAAAAAGAATGAGACCTTGCAAGAGATTAATACATGCCGCAATATTCATATCCTTACTTTGGAGAATCTTGCTAACTTTATTCACTTTTTGTAGAATTTCAAACCAAATAACCATGCCAACAAGGAAATCAAAGTTTTGAAGTTCATAATTTGCTAAAGAACTTGCATCACTTGTTGTTGTTGCATCAGCACTATGTTCTACTAGATGAAGTAATGCATCTCTTATTTGAGGAGCTTGGAATCTTATTGCCCTTACACTAGAAACACGACTTTCCCAACGTGTATCTGACCATGACTTTAATGTAAGCCCTTTCCCATTTTGATCTTTCACATAAGATTTGAGGACCTCCCATCGTTTTGTTGATCCAGAGAATAATTTATAAATCCTTTGTACCACTCCAAAAAATGATTTAGCTTGAACAGAACTCATGGCCATATCACAAAGTGCAAGATTAAGAGAATGACAACCACACGGAGAGTAAAATGCTCTAGGATACTCTTTTATTACCCTACTACTTACACCTTTGTATTGACCCTTCATATTAGAACCATTATCGTAACCTTGCCCTCTTATGTCACTAAAATCAAGTTTCAGGTTTCCAATAGCATCTTTAAGTTCATGAAAAAGTGCATCCCCTGTTGTTTCAATAACTTTAAAAAAGCCAATGAAAAACTCTTCTACTTTTATTGGACTCGTAGAAACATTAACACATCTCAAAACGAGACTCATTTGTTCTTCATGACTAACATCGGGAGTACAATCAAGAATAACAGAAAAATATTTTGCCTCTCTAACAATATGAAGAATTTTGCTCTTAACCTCACTCGCTAACAAAAGTATTAGCTCATTTTGAATATTATGACCAAGATAATGGACACGTCGAGTCTCTTTTTTTCGAATACGCCTAAGGTGCTCTTCCATTATTGGATCAAAATCAGCAATCATTCGAATTATACTCAAAAAATTTCCACTATTATCATCATCAAGTCTCTCCTTACTCCCACGAAATGCCAAATTACTACTAGCAAGAGTTTTTACAACACATATAATTCTTTTCAAAACTTCTCCCCAAAACTTTTTCTCTTTCTCAATGGCTTTTTTATTAAAGGAATCAATTGTCAATCTTTTTCTCAATCTCGTTTCTGCCTCCATCCAGTCTGTTATACTATTTAGGTGATCATTGCTCTTTTCATGCTCATTAAGCCTATAATGAATATTTTTCCAGTCATTATATCCAATGGTTACTGTTGTTATGGGACTAGACACAACTCTGTCTCTTTTGAACAAGACACAACAAAAGCAAAACACCTTATCTATCTTCCGAGAGTATACTAGCCATGACCTATCAAGTTTTTCTCCATTCTGTAAAGATCGAGTGTAGTGTTTATTACTAAAACTTCTACTTTGTGCATTAGAAGGATATGTTTCATCTATAACTCTTATGGGCCCTTTCTCTACTAAAAAATCAATTTTTCTTTGAGACATATTAATCTCCCAATTTCCTGGATCAAATAAATCATTTAAATCTTCTTCGTTCATATTATTAAGATTATTATCAACTAAATCTTCATCCGCAACATTCACAGGATTCAAATTCTCAGACAAAATTTCATCAACATGTGAGATGTTCAAATTGTCATTGTTGATAGGTATATTTTCAACCAAATTTTCATCAATAGTGACACTCTCGTTTAAATTTGGCAATATATTAGTAGGTTTTAAATACCTATTCATCGATCCCATTAGAGATTGAGTGAGTTTATCTTGTCTTTCCTTTTTCTTTTTCTTCGAGCTTCCAGATTCAAATTTTCATTTACCCGCCATAATATTAATAACACCTAGAAAATAACAATAAATATTATAATAAAAAAAATTAGATAGTAATTGAAAGAACAATTTTTTACGGTAATTACTAATTATAATTTATAACCTTTACATAGTCATTTATCCTTACATAAAATTAGAAGAAATATTACCTTTTAATTAACTTCTCTAATTAAAATAATAAAATATATTTTCCTTGATTGATTTTCACAACTTTTTAAATATTTTTTTTACTATGTGGTACTTGAGAATAAGAAACTAGCAAAAAAGAAGAAAAGATTTACATTGAAAATAATCTATGTCAAATGAAAAGATTTTGAAAGATCTATGCTTTAAATTTAAATTTAATCTATGTGAAGTGCAAAATTTTTAATTTATTTAAATACCTTTCTTATTTTAATCTATATTTAATGCACAGTTTTTAAATTTATTTTCACTAAACATGATAAAAAAACTAGTCTGGATGATGATTTATTAATTTTTTTTATACTAAACTTTTATAAAAAAAAACATTAGATCAAATTAAAACTAAATAAAATAAAAGACTAAGCATTAAGAAATTCAAAATCACACAATTATTTGAATAAAAATTAAATATTCACTTCTACACCAACCAAAGAGAAGCAGTAAGGAGAATGAGGAAGACTTCTTCTTGGACAATGTAGAGAAAAGAGAAGCAAATTTTTATGTCTGACATAAATTATAAATATTGTGAGTGGCGGCACCAAATTAGTTTTATAGGGATAGAGAGGTGACTTTTTTTATTTCTAATAGTAATTGGAATAGATAGTTTTTGTCTTATTCAAATTATTAATAGTTAATAATTGTACTTCTAATTAAGATAGGCTGTAGTGTTTTAGTGTTTGGTTTGCGCAAAAGACTGAAGGAGACGTGTTGGTGTAACTAAAGGCAGGTTTTATTTTTTAAAAAATAATTAAATAAAAGATAAAGTACAGTATCTATTTTTTTACGGAAAAAGGCCTCACAATTTGTGAGGCCCTAGGCACGGGCCTAGGGAACTCCCCCTAGAGCCGGCCCTTAAGTGATTGTGAGTATTGGAAAAGGCTGTGGATGAATTCTAACAAATTGTACCACTTGTTCAATGTAATTATATAGTTTGTTCCGAATGAATATACCATTTATTCCAATTAAATGCAACGTCTGTTCCAAATGAATTATATCTACTAAATATTGAATATATTGACATTTGTTAAGAATAAACAAATATAATTTGAAAAACCTTTTTATATATAAAATTTTATATATAAATTCTAAAGTATATTTACAAATTCTAAAATATATTTACAAATTTAAAATACAAAATATCATATTCTAAATTTAGTCCAGCTCCAACAACCCATTCTTTTGACTTCTTATCAATTTCTTCAATAAGCTGATTTATTGGATTCAAAATAATGCTCCAGCAATAAAAAATTCTGAGCTTTCTAAAATCTTTTCCCTGCAAAAAAAAATATAATAAAATAGAATAATAGTAATACAAACTATTACATAAAGAATTAACAACATATACCTTAGAATTCTTTGTCAATCCAATATTCCACTCCTTCACACTCTGACCAATGTATGTTTCCATATGCTTCAAAAGAAAAATACCACAATCATTGTGGTTATTGTTGCTTCTCCACTTCATCCTCGGAATTTGCACTTTGTATGCACACATTTGTTTTAATGAAGAAGCATCATTTTTGAAAACAAAATGAGCATAGGATTTTAACTACAACAAACAAAACAGAAAATATGTTATTACATATACAAAAAAAAAACAAAGAATGAAGTAAATCATGTTACAACATACCAATTGTTCTGGACAATCATCATACTTATCACCACGACTGATTCTTCGAGGGAGTGTCATATTATCCAATATTTTAACAGTCTTCGAAAGATTGTTGATAACAATCAGATAAAAATGTGCATGAGAAATAACAGGGAAAAACACCTAATAAACACCAAAAAACATTAGTATCTCAATACATTTTACAGTATTCAACAGCTGTTGTTCCACCATAAAACTTACCAATTCAACATCAGCCAAGTTTTTAAATTTGAACAAAGAAAGTTCATTCTGAAGCCTTTTCTTAAAATTATATTCTCTTGATCTACTAGCTCCAGAAAACAGAAGATTCTACAAAATAATCAAAACAACATTTAGCACAACAATTATTTACAAAATGAAAACAAAAAACAAACTTACAAAGTTAGGAAACATACAAAAGCATATGTACTGAAAAAAAATCTTTTCGGTTTTCCATTATATTTCTTCAATTCTTCAGTGTTCAAAATTGAACTCCAAGCATCCACAATATTATTGACAATATGATCATGACCAGACAGTGATAAAATCTCCCGTTTATTAATAAAGGTTTGTCCATCACTGAAAAATACATCACTTCAAAACAAGGAAAAAAACTATCAGTATATGCCAAAATAACATATAAATTCATATAACAAACATAACTTCAACTTCTTACCTGCTTAAATCAGGACTCAGTGCAAATTCAACAATCCTCCTTTTACGACTATCCATGTTATCCATCAACTTTGGATGCCGAGAATAAATGGAGAACGGAGGTACTTAGATTCCTTAACAGTCCTCCTTACACGACCTCCTACACCATTTTCATTATCAATACCACAACTCAAAATAATATCTCCCAAATGTCGACGTAATTCATTCATCACATCTACACCATAAGATGACCTCCTAGCATACTTATCCCACTAAAAAACATATCACAATTAAAATCATGCATCAAAACTATAACTTCAACATGTCATATATTAAAACTAATTGTTCCAAAAATAAACACCAATTATTCAAAGAAGAAACACCAATTGTTCAAAGAATAAACACTTACAATATTGTCAATTTTCAACACTTTCTCAGACACTATATCATCCATATACTTCATTACATAATAGCCACAGCTTTTTGTATCTTTCTGAGATGGAATATTCTGCAAAATAAAATACAAACAACTTAAAAACAAATAAAACAAAAATACACAAATATAAATACAAATTAAACACGTACCACAGGGCAAATCCATTTTACCAAAACATTCTCATGATAAAAAGAAATAATAGATCTGCAAAACAAATTCATATATATGTCAGACTATTACATTCAATAAATAAAATACATTATAAAAAAGCATTTGATTATTAAACATACTCATCAACAACATATCTCCATTGATCATTTTCCAACCCCAAACGAGTTTTCAATGGATCCAAAAGAAAAACACGTTTCTGCTCAAGATCAACGACAGTCAAAGTCCAATGATAACTGAAGAAAACAACCACATTAGTAAAACTATAATACATTTTTAAACAAATAAAATAAATCATCAGTATAGACAAATAATGCATACTCTTTGTTTCGCGGTATCAGATACAAACATTTGTTGCTGCACTGTTCATATCTCTCTGTCAAAAACTTGATCTTCTCCCCAATCGTATTAACTCTTTCAAAATGATTAGTTATGTTTGGATCAACAAGAGAGAAGGTGATATCCAATCTATCATTATTCACAATCACATCATAAAGGTGCCTGTACAAAACACACACAAAACATATACAGTAAACATGCCATTCAAAAAAAATAAAACAATATAATAACTAATACAAACATGCAATTATAGATAAAAAAATACCTCATGCAATACAAAATTGGGCCACACCCTATTGGAGCTAGATCATCCAATTCACGAATATCCTTCCTCAATATAACTGCTTTCACCGGATGACCAAAAATGTAATCTTCAAACGTGGTAAAAACTGTCCTCCCATGACATAAATAATTGTTAGCCCATCTACACATATCGGCAAATTCATCTGGAACATCTACAGGCAAACACTCCAGGTCTATATCATCATCATCATCAGAATCAAACACCTCTGACTCAATTGCATCATCGATATCACTGGGAAAAATATAAAACAACTCAAATATATAACAAAAAAAAATGTTCCACACATATACAAGAAACGTTCCAAAAAATTGAACAATTTGTTCAACAAATAATAACTTACACAATTTCATCATTACGATCAACAAACTCATCACCTTGATCTTGATTTACACAAACTAAAGCACCAGCTCCAGAAACTATATCAGCAGCCCTACAAACAAAATAAAACATCAATTAATCCACAAATATCACTACTCCTCTCTTCTTCTTCTTATTCTTCTCCTTCTCTGTTCCTCCTCTCTTTTTCTAAACCTTCAGCTATCTTTCTCTGTACCTGCTTGTTATATTCTTCATTAACAGCATTATATTCTTCCCAAAAGCCAGGCAGATTAAAAAAATCATTATCCTCGTCAGATTCATTAGAAAATCTTCCCGAATGCTCACTTGCTGGCATTCGCTCAGAACGCTGGCTCATCCTCTCTTCCTTACTCACTCTGTACTTAGTAAAAATATTTTCAACAAATGTATTCATCTGTACAGGTAAGTCATTCTCGTCAAACATATTTTCAGCTTCATCAACCAATTTAAACATATCAGTTACAGCATTAGCTAACTTTCTAGCCACTGATTTAAACCTGAAAGTGAATTCCTGCATTTATAAAAACACTATTTACTAATTTATCAAAAACGAAACACAATCTTCTATATAAAAGAAAAACACAGATGCATACCATGAAGTAACTAGGACAGCCAGAAACTCCTTCTTGAGTATCTTCTTCTACTCCTTCTTCTACATGCTTCTTCTTCTTCTCTTCTTCTCTCTTCTTCTTCTTCTTACCTTCAACGTTAGGGCCTTCACATTCTACCTCTACTTCAGATTTCACTAATCTCTTCAATACAATTCCCTTGCCAAAACCACTGGCATTTTCCAACTTAATTCTCTGACAGATTAGAACATTATTCCACACAGAAGTTAGTGGAAAGGAACGTGGCCTCAAATCAACCCCACGTTGCAAACGATCAAAATAACATATCTACAATAAAAAAAAATGAGAAAAACAAATTATAAGCAAATACATAAATTATTCAAATAAATTCCAACATATTAAAACAATTACCAGTATAAATGGAAGAGGGCCTGTGAAAAAATATGGATTATAATCGTTCTGGAAAGAACGAACAGAATCTATAAGATGCTTAAAACTAAACCGGCACCAATCCAACTTCAAAATTTCATTCACATTCATGCAACTGAATAAAAACTTATTGTACAATGCCATATTCTTGTTTGACCGAATGCAAGAATTGACAACAATAACAATGAAGTTCCAAATGAACTCATCACAAACATCCACTTTCAACAGATTTTTCAGCCTATAAAGCACATCTTTATCCTTAGGACTGCCACTGTTTAGACCAAAAGACTTCCTCCAAGTCTGTAAAAAATTAATCCAACTATCCCCACTGTTACTATCCGCTTCTTTAATTTCCTTTCCTCCATATGGCAGGCCATAAACACAATGGAAATCCTCTTCACTCAAATCAATCCGATCGTTACCAGGAAGAATAAAACAGCATCTGTCAGGATCAACAGAAGTCACAACCTTGCCACAAAACATTGCATTGAGCTTCCCAATATCCAGACACAAAAAACCACCAAACCCTATCTTCCTAATGGCAGCTTTGTGTGTCTCTGGCATAGTTTTAACAAACTTAATAAATGCTGTTGGACGCACCCTCTATTGGACTAAACCATATAAATTCTGCTCCATAACAGAATAGGAACTATCCTTCTTCGCAATCCTTCTTTCACAATCACGGTTCATAGATCTAGAAGAACCAACTCCTTTCACAACCTCAACCTTATTCCTCTTCAATCTAGAGCCACCACATACTTTCACAACATCAATCTTCTTCCTCTTCAACCTAGAAGAACCAGAAACAACATATTCATCATCTGCTTGTTCTTCAGATGGTGTACTCGCACTGATAACAAAATCAGGATCATTCATATTTTCACAAGCATCAGAAGAACTTTCATCAGCATCAGAACAACTTTCTACATCCTTCAAAGCATCAGAAGAACTTTCATCAACAGGAACACCGATATTTGATGACTTATTCTTCAAAGCATGAGATTTCTTCACAAATTTCTGTTTACTTCCTTCATCACTATTCTTCTCACATACCCTTCAAACATAAAATATAACATAAAATTAACAACAATATTGAATCAACAAAATACATATATAGTTACAAACAAACTTATAAATTGTTACAAACGAATAAATAAATTGTTCCAAAGGAATACATATATTGTTCGAAACAAATACATAAATTGTTCAAAACGAATACATATATAGTTCCATACAAAAACATATACTGTTCCATACGAATACAAATATTGTTCCATAAACACATAAGTAACAAAATAGTACCTCTTGTCATCATCTTCCATATAATCAGAGTTTATAGCAGTAAGCAACGTAGGCTCAATAACATGCTCACTCGAACAATCTTTCCTACTAGAAGTAGCTTTCGACATTCTAATATATACTGAAAAACAACAAGAAAACAAATATACAAGTCATAAAACTAACAAATGATAGACGAAAACAAAATGAAAAAATGAAAAAACAAAATGAAATGACGTAGAAACCCTAAAAAATCAAAAATACAAAAAACAAAAACAAAATACAAAAACTAAACAAAAATACTAACAACATGCATAAAACAAAATAAAAAATGAATAAATAAAATACAAAGAAACTCACCGATATATTCAAAAATACACAAAACCAGAGCGAAACCTACAGATAAAGTAAAAGTTACAGGAAATGAGAGACAAAAGTGGAACAAAACATTCAACAAAAAAAACGAACGGAAATGAAAAAACAACAGACAGAAATACGATGAAAACGAGAACAAAAACATAGAGATACTCACCGATATCTTCCAAGAAACACAAAATGAGAGCCGGAACAAAGTAATCGACCGAAAAAATCCACAAAAGAACGATCGGAAATGATACAGCAATCGGAAAAAAACCAGAGAAAGATCGGAGAAGAACCGGAGAAGAAAGAAACAAGACAAACAAAGGAGATTACAACTATACCCCTGACTTAAAAACTATTTATACTACGCGCGTAAAATTACAAAAATACCCCTCCGTTTTTTACACAATTATTAAAAAGTCACTGTTGTCACACAATAAGCCTTGTCACACCTGATCTCTCCTCTATATATATATATATATATATATATATATATATATATATAGAGAACCCTTTCTTAGGTGAGGACACTTGCTTAGGTGAGAACCACCTAAAACTACGTAGTTTTGAGTCTAAAAATTAAAAAAAAAATGTTACTACAATGGGGGTTTGAACCTTGGACCCTTTGTTTACACTCCTTATTACTTACCGCTAAGCTAATTACTTTTCCTGTGTGTTATGTCGCGCGCTGATTAATATACCACTGCACTTCTAGCTTCTATTGTTTAATATTTGACGCATGCACTTACTAATATCGATTAAATGTGCATTATAATGAATTATTAATAGAAAAAAAAGAAACGTGTATAATAAGTGATTATTTAATAGAAAAAAAATCCAAGAACATGCTCTAATTTCTTATTTATTTAATTCCTCCATATTTTTGTAATTTATGTTTTAAAATGTTAAGGACGATGTTCTAAATATTGTTTAATATTTGACGCATGCACTTATTAATATCGATTAAATATGCATAATAATGAATTATTAATAGAAAAAAAAGAAATATGCATAATAATGAATTATTAATAGAAAAAAAAAAGAAATATGCATAATAATGAATTATTAATAGAAAAAAATACAAGAACATGCTCTAATTTTTTATTTAATTCCTCTATATTTTTGTAATTTATGTTATATAAGAAAATATACGTTATGTTTTTTCGAACATGAGTTATAAATTATATTATAGAACAAACACGAACTATAAAGTTTAGAACATACGATATATTTTTTAGAACATACGTCATGTTTTTTTAGAACATGTGTTATGTTTTTTCGAACATGAGTTATAAATTATATTATAGAACAAATGAAAAAACGATCCAGATATCTACTGATTTTTTAAAACATTATACTTAATTTTTGGAACATAAACTATAAACTTTAGAACATGTATTATGTTTTTTAGAACATGCGTTACGTTTTTTCGAACATGAGTTATAAATTATATTATAGAACAAATACAAAAATGATCGAGATATTTACTGATTTTTTTAAACATTATACTTAATTTGGAGAACATAAATTATAAAGTTTAGAATTATGTAACATTATTTAGAACATCGTCCTTAACATTTAAAAACATAAATTACAAAAAATATAGAGAAATTAAATAAATAAAAAATTGGAGCATGTTTTTGGATTTTTTTGTTCTATTAATAATTCGTTATTATGCACATTTCTTTTTTTTTCTATTAATAATTTATTATTATGCACATTTAATCGATATTTAATAAGTGCATATGTCTAATATTAAACAATAAAAGCTACATGGATAATGATATATTAATCAGCGCGCTCCATAATGGATAAGGAAAACAATTGTTGTTTAAAACAACAGTAAATATATGGACCATTTTTGCATTTGTTCTATAATATAATTTATAACTCATATTCTAAATAACATAACGTATGTTCTAAAGTTTATAGTTTGTGCTCCAAAAATTAAGTATAATGTTCTAAAAAAATCAGTAGATATCTGGATTGTTTTTTCATTTGTTCCAAAAATATAATTTATAACTCATGTTCGAAAAAACATAACACATGTTCTAAAAAACATAACGTATGTTCTAAAGTTTGTAGTTTGTGTTCCAAAAATTAAGTATAATGTTCTAAAAAAATCAGTAGATATTTGGATCGTTTTTTCATTTTTTCCAAAAATATAATTTATAACTTATGTTCGAAAAAACATAACACATGTTCTAAAAAACATAACGTATGTTCTAAAAAATATGTCGTACGTTCTAAACTTCATAGTTCGCGTTTTAAAAGTTAAAATATATGTTGTTTCAAAAAAAAATTTAAATTATATGTTATAACGTATGTTTAAAAAAATATATTTTCTTATATAACATAAATTACAAAATATAAAGGAATTAAATAAATAAGAAATTGGAGCATGTTCTTGAATTTTTTCTATTAATAATTCATTATTATGCACATTTTTTTCTATTAATAATTCATTATTATGCGCATTTCTTTTTTTTTCTATTAATAATTCATTATTATGCATATTTAATCAATATTAATAAGTGCATGCGTCAAATATTAAACAATGAAAGCTACAGTGCGATGGTATATTAATCAGCGCGGCACATATTACACAAGGAAAGTAATTGACTCAGTGGTAAGTAATTTGGAGTGTAAACAAATGGTCCAAGGTTCGAACCCCCATTCCAAAACCACCTGCTACTCTAATGAAAAAATCGCGTGATTCACTCACAGCAAAATCACGAACAAAAATCGCTCAAATCCCTCACATCCTCTCCATCATCGATCTTCATCATCGTCAATTAGATCGACCTCATTCATCATCGTTCCATCATTAAACACTCAAAAAATAATCTGAAATCGCAAATCAGATTAAGAAAAAATGATCTACTTTCAAAGAAACAGCATCAATCAGGTAATTTTATCTCCAACAATTATAAATGAATATTAAATTGTGTTCTATTTTTTATGTTTATAATTATTCAGAAATTGCTTAAATCTAAAACAGATTGGAAATCATTCAGATTCTATTCTGAAACAATGGAATTGCATGATATAATAGACAATGATCTACAAGAGAATGATGATAACCATGAAATTTCTCTGTCTTCAACTATTGAAAGAGGTACATGTGTTCTTCATAATTTATCTATTCTTCATAATCTAAAAAATCTTGTTCTAAATAATTGTTCATGTGTTCTATAGATAATAGTACATATTATTCGTTTTTTATTTATAATTAGTCATAAAAATTGTTGAAAAAATAAAATTGAGTGTATTGAAATATAGAGTTCACTACGTTCTTCAAACTGTACCTAATGTTCTAAACAATTGTTCATATGTGCTATATATTATCATATATGTTCCAAAATTGCATTTAAATGCAGTGTCAAATGAAGAGCAGCCAAATGATTCTTCCACTGCAATTATATCCTACACTCCACAAGTAGAAATTGTCCTGACTCCTGGAGGAACAAAAGAATGGAAGCCATGTTGCTCTCCGGAAAAAATACCTATTGTAGGAACAAAATTTAATACTATTGATGAGGGTATTGAATTTTACAAAGCATATGCCACTGAAGCAGGATTTAATATTAGAAAATCTACAGTGAAAAAAAGAAAGAACACAAATGTTGTGATTTTTCAATACTGTTTGTGCAATAAAGCAGGCCATAAGCAGAAAAAAAATGTTGAAGATACTGAAGGACATAAACCGAGAAGAAGATTAATCACATGTGTTGGATGCCAAGCACAAATTGTTTTAAAGTACTGCAATGATGGAAAATATATTGTCTATCGTTTAAAAGAGGAACATACACACCCACTTTACAGTCCACGCTGTATGAAATTTCAAAAACAGGGAAGAAAACTGACAATACTACACAAGAAGTTGATTGTTGATAATTCTAAGGTGAGTCATATTCTAAATTTACTTTCCTAGCAACATCTACAATGTTTTCAAATTGTATTTACTTTCTTTATAAAATCTGTTCATGTGTTTTGTGTAGATGAATGTCGGACCCGTAAGAACATACAGGAAAATAAAAGAAAATGTTGGAGGATACAACAATGTAGGAGCATCTAAGCAAGATTTCAAAAACTTCCACAGAGATTTAAAGGCTTACATTTATGAGTCAGATGCCCAAATTTTTATTGACATTTTCAGCAAGAAAAAACTTCTATGGTCTGCTTTTTTTTCGACTTTGATATGGATGAAGACGATCATCTCTGCAGAGCTTTATGGGCAGACCCCATTTGTAGAAAGAATTATGCTCTATTTGGTGATATGGTATCTTTTGACACAACATACCAAACAAACAGGTATAATATTACATGTACCAATTTCTTATTGCAATGTTCTAAATATTAATTGGCATGTTCTAAAATCTTATTCTTATATTCTTAAAAAGTTTTCTTATTTACAAATATTTGTATATTATTTCCACAGATATAACATGATCTTTGGCCCCTTTACTGGAGTAGACCACCACAAAAAAATGTGTTACGTTCGCTGCTTGTTTCATTGCTAAAGAAGATATTGCATCATTTGAGTGGGTTTTCAAAACGTTTCTTAACGCAATGGGAAGCAATGAACCTACATGCTTAATAACAGATTAAGATCCAGCAATGAAGATTGCAATAAAAAATGTTTTCCAAAAAACAGAACATAGATTCTGCATGTGGCACATTATGAAAAAGATGAATGATAAAATAGGTAAGCCTTCCAAAGCAGTGTTTACAATTAAAAATTTTACTGCTTGATTGTTCTACTATATGTTTTGATCACGTATTAAATTGTATGTTCCAATACATTATTGGCATGTTAAATTTTTTTGTATATAATGAAGATACTTACTGGTTTTTTTAATAGGTCGTGCAATTATGCAAGAAACCAATTTCTTAAAAAGGATTCAACCAATTGTCTGGAGTGTTGAGATTGAACCTGAAGAATTTGATGAAAAATGGAAAGCAGTCATTTCAGAGTTTAATTTGGAAAAACATGAATGGCTAGGTCAAATATTTGAAATCAGAAAAATGTGGATTCCAGCGTACTTCAGGGACTTATTCCTAGGAGGAATTATGAGAACTACATCAAGGTCAGAGAGCGAGAACAACTTTTTCACTGCTTTTACAAATTCTCATTTAAGTCTTGTAGAATTTTATTTGAGATTTGATAGTGCAATGGATGCACAAAGGCATAACCAAGCTCACAATGACAATGATGCCAAACATAAAAGACCTGTATGCAAAACACCAATGGGTATTGAAACACATGGAGCTGATGTTTATACAACTACTGTCTTTTATGAGTTTCAGGGAGAGGTTTATAATGGTTCTTTCTTTTGTGGAATAGACGGATTCTATAAACAACCTCCTTTCGAAATTTACACTATCAAAGAGCAAAGGACATCAAAAAACTTTCAGATTATGTACAACAACATTGAAGACGAAACAAAATGTTCGCGCAAGAAGTTTGAAAGACAAGGCTTACCATGTAGACACATGGTGTGAGTTTGGAAGGCAAAAATGCTTGAATCAATTCCTAACAGGTGTGTGCTTAACAGATGGACTACATTAGCAACAAGTCAAAAAAACATCAATCTGCACAGAAATCTTATGGAAGAATGTGCTGCTACAATTGATAAGAAAATATTGCTGAATCAACTATGGTCAGAGATTAATGTTTGTGTCTATTTAGCTCAAGGTAATGAGGAAAATATAAAGGATCTTATGAAGAAGTTTCAAGGAATCAGAATGGATTTAGAAGCTAACATCACTCAAAAAGACACTGAGAAAAACAGAACTCTTACAAAAAATCAAGACATTGAAATGTTGATTGGAACTAGTGTACCAACTGAAATTAATGTCAAAGCACCAAAAATATCAAAGAACAAAGGTACATGTGTACATATTCCAAAAGGAAACAGTGATAAAAGATTGAAGAGTGAAAGAGAGAAAACTGTTGAGGAAAACCAGAAAAAAAAGAGGTTATGCAGAGTCTGTAAACAGCTTGCTAACCATGATAGCAGAAACTGTCCAGAAAAAGAGAACAACTAATCTCTTATATTGTTTAGAACATATGATATATTGTTTAGAACATATGATACATGTTTTAGAACAACGATTTAATATTTCCAATATACAATTTATTGTCACAGAATTATTTTTTTTCTATGTAAGAAGCTGAAAATTTCTTATTTTTATTTCTCTATCTTTTTACCCGTATTTCATTCAATGACATAATTAACATATTTCAAAGTATTATAAGTATAATAATTATTTCATGTTCCTCTATCTTTTTATCTATATTCCATCCAATTTATGACGTGTGCCATAATTATCATATTTTAAGTATTAAAAATATGATCATTATGACATGTATCAAAATGAATCTAACATGTTTATAGTGGATATAAACATGTATAACAGTAAAATTTAACTTCAAGCTTCTCATTCTATTCTAATGAATTTCCATATGATTACAATTTTGTTAAACAAGCCTCTAAGCTGCACACCTTTCCACTCTAAACAAATATATCCAATCTACACTTCATTGCTGTTATCAAAATCGTGTATGTCCCAAAAATATTTTTTATGTTCCAACAAATATGTCTTATGTTCTAACATATATAACATGTTAGAAAATAAAACACAAACTTTGCCAACAGAAACTTCTACAATATATTTTACAAAAATTACAATAACTATCCCATATATATTACAAATTATAACTAACTGAACTAATAATACTAGTGTTCATTCTTCCATTTTAATGTCTTCCCATTAACAGCAACAACTTCTTTGTTTCCAGGATCTGACAAAATCCTCCAACAGTACTCAACTCTAAAATTCTTCAACGGATCAACCTGCAATATTACAAAATCAATATTACTAATATTCTCAAAATAATAACATCAACCTATCATAAAAAAGATTAAAAAAAACTCACATTGTTATCTCCAACTCCAATATCCCATTTATCAACATCTTGTCCAAAATATAATTTCATATGCTTCATAAGGAAAACACCACAATCATCATGGTTGGTTGTGTCTTTCCACTTCAACTTCAAATGTCTTGCACTATAAGCACTGATATCATTCAAACACTCAGGGCTTTCTCTTTTAATATAAAGTGAATATGCTTTCACCTGGAAAACATAAAACAACATCTTATGAATATTAAAACATATCATAAACTATTCAGAACATACAGTTAGTTTTTCAGAACATGATAATAAATATATAGAACACAATAACAAAACTAAAAAACAGTTGAGTAATATTACCAAAGCCTTTGCAAAACCCTTATATTTACTAGAAGGTTGAACACATTTCTCAAGAGCCTTGTTATCAATAACGTCTATCTTTCCAGTAAAATGGTTGATAACAAAAAGATAGAAATGTGCAGCATAAACAACCGGAAAGAACACCTAAAAAGATAAACCATTAGCAATCATAATAATTTCAAACAAAAATTACAGTAAAACACAATTTAATTTTAATATAATTACCAAGTGATAATTTTGTAAACTATCTACTTTAGCCTCACGAAGTTCATAACTAATCCTCTAAAAAAAACATCGTGTCTATCGCTGTACTTAGTAGATCCAGGAACTCCCTTATCTGTACATAGTAACAACTATACAAAAATACAACATTCATATTAATATAATCCAATTTCTTTTTAACAAAAAAAAATATCAAAAAGTAAAAACACATACAAATGGTACAGTAGAGAAGAAGAATCTGTTCGCAGCAGTTTGACCCCTGCTCCTCCTTTCACCATTCAATATTCGAGACCACGCATCAACAACATTACAAACCAAATGATTCTTTCCTGACAAGGTCATAATCTCCTCTCTATTGATTGTGGACAAACAATCACTATACAACAACTCACTTCAAAAAAAGCAAACAGAATAAAATAAAAACAATAAGTATATCTTAAAGAAAATTCAAATTAACACAAACAACATTCAATTAAGATCTTACTGTGGGTCTCCATTACAGAAAGCATATTCCACCAACATTCTCCTCGAACCAAGCATATTATTTAGTAAATGCTCAGACTCAACCAAAAATGGAGACTGTAGATATACATGCAACTTTGAAATCCTTTTTGCACGATTTCCAACACCACCTTCTTGCGCTTTCTCAACTACATCTTTCTCTACTCTCCTATTAACAACATAAAAAAATAACAAAAAGGAAAAAAAATTAACCATGTTCCAAAACAGAAAACACATACTCTTAAAATATATTCTCATGTTCTAAAATATAAACCATATGTTCAAAAAACACATACAGATATTCTAAATTACAAAAATTCTTAAATATCACTTACATTGCATTACTATTAGAAACATCATCAGCAAAACAGTCATCAAGTCCAGTAACTCCTACTCTTACCACTTCTTCCACAAACTCTTTCCGAACTTCATCCAAATCAATTTGACTATATTTCATACCACACCTACTTTTCCACTACAAAATATAAAAAAATTAATACCATAAAACAAACTATAATTTCAAAATAATGCAACAAAACATTTATTATAAGTGGACTATACCTTTTCAGCAAACTTCAAATCATTGTCCATCACAATATCTCTCATGTACCGCATTACAAAAAAACTACATGTTTTATGATCTTTCTGCTCTGGCACACCCTACAACACAACAAGCACAGCATTAAAATCATGTACATCAATCTAACCTTTACGTTCTAAACAATTTCACACATGTACAAAACCAATATAAAAGTTAAGAGTTACCAAAAGTGCAGTCCATTTGACTTTAATTTGATCATTCCCAGAGTATAATAGAATAGCGCTGTTAAAATGAAATTCATTAAAATCAGGTACATAATCTTAATCTTAAAACATAATTATATATCAAATAAACTATAAAACAAAATATAAACAAAAAACATACTCATTCACAACATCCATCCATATATCTGCCCTTGGCAAACGCCTTCTCAACGGATCCAACCAATAAGCTCTAAAATTCGTCAAATCGATAACTGACAACGTCCAATGTCCACTGAAAATAATACTATTATTATTTCAAAATAAAGAAAATTACTTACAAAAATATTAAATAAAATAACTAAAATTTCATACCCTGTATTATATGGACACAAAAAGATAGACTTATCCATCGTGGACATCTTCAATCGATTCATCAACTCATATGAGTGTTGGCTTACTGTTTTAGTACTTCCAATTGAATAAGTGTAATGAGGATCGACAAAATAAAACAATTTGTCCATTCCTCTTTTCTTCAACAAATTAAACAAGTAGCTACATAAAAACACAAAAGTACATAGTAGGAATCAATTACAACTAATATAAATAAAACTATAATATTTCAAAAACAAAATACCTCATATAGAAAATTATAACGTTGCAAGTTATCTCTTCCATATGAACCAAAGAATATATATCCTGCCTCAACAATAATGCTTTAGCAGCATGTCCAAACAATTCTTCACCAACAACATAGCTAACAAAATTGCCTTTCACCAACTCCGAATTAGCCCATTTGCACAAACTCTGTAACTTATATGGAATATTTCTAGGCAAAGCTTGTAAATCTACATCCACAACATCTTCTATCATCACGTTATCAACTTCATCATCAACAACAAACCTGTTGACAAAACAAACCACCTTAAAACATAAAAAAGCAATAAGATAATCAAAAACATAAAACCTATGTCCTAAACAATAAGGCATATGTTCTAAAATATAACAAACATTCAAAAAAATAAACAAAATATAAAATAATTCTTATCACATACATTACTTCAGGATCAGAATTATTCTTCACATCTGCAACATCCACTTTCTCAACAAAATTTTTTGTTTGTGTAGATCCACCTTCAGCTCCAACAAAATCATGCAACTCTTGACTCAACAAATTAAAATTTGGACAAGAATATTTTTCTTCAGATTTCTTCATTGGAGTTTCACTTTCTCTCTGATCTTTCTTCTCTCTTTTTATTCTTTCAACTAAAGCATCTATCTCATCAAAAAATTCAGAATTAAGATAAGGATGACTATCTTGACTAGACAAATCACATTCAAAATCTCCAGTCATTCCTGTATCTTTTTTACTTTCAGCTTTGTTCTCATTAACAACTTCTTCTTTCCCTCCTTCACTTTGACTAACTGGATCTTCATTGCCTCGAGTATATTTACTCCATAAACTCTTTATCACATTACCCATCTCAACGCTTGTACCATCTTCACCAAAAACAACATTAGCTTCTTTCAACATAACATACATTTCATTAACTTTAGAACCCAGTTCTTTAGCTAATGATTGGAACTTAGAAAGAAATACCTGCATATACAAATCCATAATTAAAACAAGGCAAGTTATAAATAATAGTAAGCATGTTCTAAAATTTAATAAACATGTTCTAAAATTTAATAAGAATGTTCTAAAATTTAAAAACAAAGGGAAAGCTATAATAACGTACAAAAATTTCTGCTGGTCCACTAGAAGAAGCTTCTCCACATTCCTTCTTATTGCCAACTTCAGCATCTTGTTTATCTTCATTCCTATTCACTGCTTCTCTTTCCAAATTTCCTTCATCCCCATACATACCTTCTCTTACCAAGTTTTCTCCTACCAATATTCTATTTAACACAATCCCACTTCCAAATCCCCTTAATTTCTCCAAAGCCATCCTCTTTTGAATTCGTTCTTTATTCCAAACAGATATCTATGGATAATCTCTTGGATTAACAACATTAGCTCATTGAAGCCTATCAAAATAACTTATCTAGAAAAAAATAACAAAAATGAACAAGTTAAACACAAATTAAAAAAATAAACAACCAACAAATATTGTCAAACACATAATAAAAAAAAAATACTTACCAACAAGAAAGGAAGGGGACCTGTGAAAAAAGTAGGACTCCTCTTCCAATTACTGACAGAATCCAACAAATGCTCATATGCAAAAGAACACCAGCCCAAATTTACAATCTCATTAACATTCCTACAACTATAAAGAAATTTATAGTTCATAGCCTGGTTCTTGGTTGAACGAATACAACAATTCACCGCACAGAATACGAAATGCAACAAAAACTCATCACACAATGGTTTCGTCTTCAGATCATTCAGCTTAGCAACACTACAACAAATCATCACTTGCGCCACGGTTAAAATCGTGGCCCAAGTATAATATTTTCGTGGCTATGCTATTTAGCCACGCAAATTCAAGGTGGGTACTCATGTGGCGCAAGTGAGCGTGGCTAGGTAGTTGCCACGGAAAAATAATGGTCGTGGCATAAATTGATTTTTATGCCACAGAAATATCCGTGGCTAATTGTATATGTTTGACACGGGTAAAATCGTGGCAAGAGTAAAATACCTATAGTAAGACATAACGACCCGTGACAATCAATACTACTTAGCCATGAGAATAACCGTGGCAAAAATAAGATATGTCTCACTAAAAAACCTTACTTAGCCACGAACATAATCGTGGCAAAAAGAGAACACTTGTGACTAACATATTTTAGTAATATTTTTTTTTATAAATTTCTAACTTTTAATTTCTTTTATTGTTATTATTATTATTATTAACTTTTGGATTGAAAACAGCTACATTAAATCAGTTGGAACAGAAGAAAACACAAGAAATAAAATACAAAAGTTGAATCATTCTTAATGATAAATAAATAATTAGTAGATAAATATTAATCATTATACCATTCGACAAAGAAACTCTCAGGAACATAAAAAAAATCTCCTAGTTAGAAAAAAAAAATATATTAACAAAACTCTAAATCTAAAATAAAGGTATCTAACACAAAATTTATTTCCTATTAGTATAATGCGTACGAATAACAGTGGAAAATCGTAAAGTAGAATATAATCGCTTTTCCAAATTATGATGTTTCCTTGATCCATATGCTCCTTGTTGATTTGTACCGATCTCAAATAATCATCTGTTAAAAGAAAAAAAAAGGCTTATTAACATGTTGGTGTAAACTGGTACTGAAATTTCATTAGCAATTGTATTATAATAGTCTTGGAAATATAAAATCGCATGACCATTAACTAATAGATTGACAAAGTGCAATTACAAATAAATTTAGAAAACAAAACCTTAAACAATTTTGAACATGTGATTGAGAAAGTTACTTACAAATAATTTAGAAAATAAAATCAGATGAATACATGATAGGAATGCAGATAGTTCAAAAAATAGAAATGAACAGGATGATAAGCATTAACATTAGCTCATATTTCAATCAAAATCCTAGCATCATTTAACAACTCAGAATTCATGTTAGCCACAATAAGAGGAGTTTTCCTTTTTTTTTTATCAATCAACTGCACCCATGCACTAGCTTGATCCACATCAACCGTTTGATACATCAACTCTATTATAGAAGTTAATTCTAATTTATGCTACTTCAAAATTTGAATTTAACAATGGAAACTGAAATCAAGTGTGTCAAAGGCATTCTCGAAACTTAATGCCCTTTTATGACATATATCTCGACATTGCTTGCTTTCTAATCCCAAACAAATATCTCAATGTTCATGCCTACCAGCTATACAATAGGATAGAATTATGCATACACATACTTCTATATATAGTTGAATCGTTGTGATCCAGGATCATAAACTTATATGACAAACCACTATTATATGACATGAACCACAATGCAACCTAATATATCCTTGATGAACATTTCCGGGCTCCGCACGTGTTAGTCATTTATGGATAGTCAATGGAGAGAAAATAATGATCATAGCATTTAAAGAGTACTCACAGTTGGGGCTATCCACACCACCAGGGGCTTCATTGTGAAATGCATACAACTGCATCTTTCCAGCACCCACATCCGAAGATACAAAATCTTGTTTATGACCCAGAAATACCTGATAACTTGAGAAGAAAAGTTTCAGAGTCAGCATTTATGCAAATTTAGTTGCAGCTGATAAAATATAACAAACTGAAGATGGATAACAAAATGGAGCATACCCAACATACTCAATATCAACAGGCACAAAATCTGCAATGCCAGTATAACAAGTGTTGTCCGAGTACGTAGGCTCCGTTGGCCCAAATAAGTTTTTTCTCACCTATGCACAAGATGAAAGAGGAACAAGTGTAAAAAGAAATATTGATATATATATTTTTATGGTAAAAAACTGACAACTCACAACATGTAATACCTCTGAATATATTCCATCAGCACCAACCAGGAAATCACCTTCGAATTGTTGACTGTTCTCAAGCCTCACAGTGATCTAAATGTCTAAATTGCAAAAGAAAAAAAAAGTTGAATAGATGTCACAGATGGAGTTGATAAATAATTATCAAGCTTAAACTAGTGAGTGAAATGAATTTCAGTAAGAATCAAATTGCAAAAACTAACTTCTGTTGAAACATTTTAAATCTATAAGAAAGCTGAATTACCTTGTCTCCTGTATCCTCAAAATCAATAACATTGCTATCATTCATAATCACATCTTCCCCAACTGCACGAGCTAGGATTTGTTGCAAAGTCATTCGACTAACTCTTGTGACTGGAAGCCCCTGTTCTGCTACAAGAGTGAACACTACCTTCTTTAAAAAAAGGATTATAACATCAACTCTCTGATTCACAATTTGTTAATGAAATTGATTCTCTCATCGAAGGACAATAGTTGTTTTCCCTCGGCATCTGGTTGAAATTGGATTCAAACTATAAAAGACCCTCAAAATAAAACTCTACCAATAACGGTTCTTGCCATTCATAATAGTCAACTTGAGAGTTTGCTTGATGAAAAAGAACATTAACAGCTTGAACTTGATTAAGGACAGTAGGCACATAATCTTGTTTCAAGTAGACAGTGCACAAAAACTTAATGCAATGACATGAACCAGAGATTATATTAAAAAAAAGAACCTTTGTAGATTTCAGTAATGACATGTTTATTAGTCAATTCTAATAAATGAATGATTATTCCATAATTTCTACATGTACAAATAACATAAGGAAGAACCATGTCTGTCAATAAACATATCCAAGATTCTAGAATCAAGTAGTGTGCACCTACCATTTAGAATTAGAGAATTATTATTCATTTTCTACATAATTAGTCTTTCTTTTACGTTTTAATGTTTTAAAAACAATAAGCTTGTCCAAAGCATTTGAATTAATAACCCACATTAGACATCAGAATCTGATGTTCTAAAGTTTTAAGGGAATGTAGAAAACCTAAACCATGTAAATGGTGGTTGCGAATGCTTTCTGTAGATATTAAAATAAAATGTTAGCCTATATCCTTGAAGATACAGAGCAACAAAATAGAAATTTGATCAGTGAAGAAATTGGGCCTTGTTTGATGCACCAAACATTTCCAAATCAATAAAACATCTTTACAATAATTAATTAAGATCAGCCAAAGTTGCATAATCAAAGCATAAATGCCATTTCTCCAAGAAACTAAAAAAATGAAATGAACAAAAAAATGAAACATAAAAAGAAGAGGAAACGGTTTCTAATTAAAAGCATGAACTATTCCTCTCAATTACTACCTTCATGCGCTAAAATTTCATCCAATTCAAGCAAATAATCATGTTCATGAGTATATATATCCTAATCTACAAAAGATAGAAGTAAAACTAGAGTATGCTAGGGTTTTAAGTAGAGAGAAAATATGTACCTTCACTAAAGTAGGAAATTCTATCACTACGACGATGACGTCTGGTAAGACTCCTGTTAGTTTGTTTTGGGACCTGATGACGAGATGTTGAGAGAGAATCTGAAGAATCTGGATTGAAGTCCATGAAACATGTTGAATTTGTCTAAATGCAGAGTCTAGTCGGACGATGTAAAATCCCCTTATTGTTGAAGATCTGAGGAATTTAGAGGCTACCTGTGATTAGGATTTAGAATTGAAAGAAAAATTAAGAAAGAGAAAAAGAGAGGAAGGGGAACCTAGATAATGAGAATAAAACATGAGGAATTGAGTGAGACGGCGGTGAGGATTCTGCTAGGAAAATGAGAGAGGCAAAGATTGGGGGGAAATGGAGTTTTGAGAAATTTCAAAAGACAAAAGCGGAAAAGGAAAATTGCGGGAAGGATATAATTTGCTTTCTTTTTTTTTTTTTTTTTGTTGGTAGAAAAGGAAAGGAAAGCAAAGCAAAACAAGCAATTTCTAAGGGTTAGGAAGATATTTAGTTATAATTATTTATACATTTAATTAATAAAATAATGTTTTATAAATATTAATTTTGCTAACTTTTTTATTTTTTATTTTTAGTATCAATTTAACTATATTTTTTCTATTTGTACGAAATACAACACTTGATAAGTTTTGTTTTAGCTAATTATGTTATAATTCATAAATTTTGTAACTATTATTTTTTATGTCAATTTCGTGTTTTCTGGTTAATCTAAACGTATAGCTAATTATGTGTTAATATTGCTTGTTAAATGTTACTTCAGCTAATTATTTTTTATATTACTTCAGTTGAATTTTTGTGATTCTCACCACATGGAAAAAACATGTTAAAATTTATTTTAGATTAAGTATTTTTTTTGCCACGAAATAAATTACTCGTGGCATAAGTGATTTTATGCCACGAGTAAATTTTTTCTGTGGCATAAATAGATTTAGCCACGAAAAATAATTTACCGTGGCAAAATCCGTGGCAAGTGTATGTTTGCCACGAAAAAAATTTTACTCGTGGCATAAATATTACATGGGATCATATGTTTGTAGTGGAATTTATTTTTCCCGTGGCTAAATGAAAATATGCCACTAATTTTGAATTCATGTGGCATGATTCGTGGCGCAAGTGATGATTTGTTGTAGTGCAATCACAGTACTATTAATTGGACTTCCACTCACAAGCCCAAAATAAGACCTCCATTCAGCAAAAAAATCTGAACAATCATCTTCCCCAACATCTTGGGGCTCCTCAATCTCTACACCTCCACAAGGCAAGCCATAAACAGCTTGAAAATCTTCCTTAACAAACTTCAACTCTTCACTATTACCCAACATAAGGCTACACCTATCTACATTAAAACTATTGACAAGTCTTTCACAAAAAGAAGCATTATGAACATCTAAACTTAAATCCAAAAAACCACCAAATCCAATCCGTCTAATTGCATTCTTATGAGTCTCTGGAATATCATTAAGAATACCAATAAACTGTTTAGGAGGCATTCTTTGACCAAGAGCAGTCTTATTCCTTTTAGAAATATTTTCATCATCACCTGCACTAACAACCTTCTTCCGCTTCTTTAAAAACCTAGAAGCAACATTTATGTTTCTTGCAAACTTAACTTTCTTTAGCTTCCTAGCATCACTGTCTTCCTTTAAACCATCAACAGAAGGTTCAGAAACTTGAGAAGAATCAAAACCTTTGCTACATAGACTCCTTGTTTGTCGTCTAAACATACCTTTACTAGATTGACTACTTGTTTCCTGCTTCAACGCACCTTTGATAGATTGACTCCTTGTTTGCCGCCTCAACAAATTATTAGACGGAACAACATAACTAGAGAGCAAATCATTGTCAGCAGGAATGGCTGACATTGAAGGTCTTTTAGAAATGGAAGGTCTTTTAGAAGTCCTCTTAAATCTTCTAGATGTCTGTCTTTTCCACTTATAGCTTCAACAGGAACAACACTCTTACCTTTCTTCTTATTTTTCATATCTTCATCAGAACAATATTCTTCAATAATTTCATCCATCAAATTCTTACCAATCACATTACTTGGGAAACTCTCTTCTCCATTTCTACCCATTTTCTACAAAAAAAAACAGAACATATAATCAACATTTTAGAACAAACAAATGCAAATATAGAACAAAACATAGAACAAATGCAATAACTCATCAACAAAACATAAACTAATTTAACAAAGCAATAACTCATCAACAGAACATATGTTCAATATTTTAGAACAAAAACAATACAAAATAATACCACAACAAACTTTGAAAGTTCAAACAAGCAAAACCCCCAAACAAAACCAATATCTCATTAACAGAACAATTGTTCAAAATTTTAGAACAAACACATGCAAATATAGAACAAACTTTGAAAAAAAATAAAATCATTTTGAAACTCAATAAATTTCAAAATCAAACCACAACAAACTTACAGATTTCAAACAAATGAAAAACCTACAAATCAAAAAGCAACAAAAAAAAGGTATCAAAACTAAAAAATAAAGAACAAACATAAAACAAAACAATATACCATTAACAGAACATACGTTCATAATTTTAGAACAACAAACACAAAATATAAAACAATAATAAAACAACATAAAAACATTCTCAAACTAAATACATTTGAATACAAAAAACATAGAAAACACATACAGAAACTTCTTCATAAAGTTCAAACAAACGAAACCCTAGAAAATCAAAAAACTACATAAAATCACTATCAAAATCAACGAAGAACATAAAACAACAAAATAAACGAAGAACATAAAACAACAACCCTCGTTCAGACGAACAAATTCATGGAAAAAACGAAAAAACGCAAACAAAAACAATGAACAGAAAAAACGAAGAAGATAAAAAACTAACCAAAGTTCAGAGGAACAAATACACGGTATAATTGATGAAATGCAGAAAGCAAATCTTCTATCAAAACCAAAGTTGATCGACTGTAGAAATGAGAGAAGATGGAAACAACGAAGGAGTCGAGGAAGAAGTCGAAGAACGAAGAGACAGATCTTTTCAACTTCAAAAACGCGCGACTTCTCACATGAAACTCACCGTTTTGTCAAAAAAATACCCCAAAACTACGTAGTTTTAATTGGTTCTCACCTAAGAAGTGTCCTCACCTAAGAAAGGGTTCTCACAAGAGCCCTCTCCTATATATATATATATATATATATATATATATATTGCACAACAAGTAAGATTGTTATTTTTAATTCTATGAGAGGACGTCAAAAAAAATTAATGCATAAAACATTGATTTCAAATATAAAGAAGATCACCTGAATTTTTTATATTTGAAATTGAAATTTTAAACATTAATTTCGTAAAACACTAATTAGTGACATTGACATATTTAAGGAGTCGTATAGTTTACAAATTAAGCAATGTGCCCAACATTGAACTATGACCATACCATATGACCATACCATGTAAACAAAAATCTAACTAACTCCAATATTTAATTAACCATTTTCTTATATACCCTTAACAAATTAAAACTTCTACTTGTATACCCTCATAAGGAGTGGATACTTAAACACCTTCATGGTCCATAGACCTAGCTCTATCTTATTATGTCTAAAAAAGGTTTTAAATATGATATTACTAAAAGTAATATTATTTTTAGGAAAAAAATCCAAATATTATTGTAAAACAGTAGGCATGGATTACACTTGGATTTGACACATAAACTGAACCACCTTAAAACAAATTAGTAAAACTTCCTGTTCAACACAGTTGCATAGTTTGTAACGTCTCTCCCCCTCTCCCTCTATAAAAGTTTGGAAGTTTCAGTGGTTTCCAAGTGAGAAAGTGAACCATATTCTTCTCTTAACCTTACTGTGTAGTTTCTTCTTCTTCATCTTCCATTTTAAGTTTTGAATTCTTCATCATAGGAATACGCATATAAGTTTTCTTTGGTTGTTCTCATTCTTTTCATTTATTTTCCATGTTTGAAGCTTTCAAGTTATTTTTTTGAAAAATCAGGAATTTAGTTTTCAAGTTGAATTTCAATTTGCTCAAAATATTTTTTCCTTTTTAATTTAGGAAAATTCAGGCATAAAGAAGGTTGAGTTCTGTTTTAGAGAGAGAAAAGTGAATATATGTGATGTGATGTGTATGGGATTCCAGTATGTTTTAGGGTTTTGGAATTGGAATATCAAAATTTAGGTGATGGTTGGATGTCAGTGTTCTAGAGAAAGGTAATTAGCAAAAATGACAATTATGTAGATACCGTCATCTATGCAATAAAATTTGTTTTCTTTGGGTGTTCTCATTTTTTCATTTCTTTTCCTTGTTTGAAGCTTTCAAGTTATTTTTTTTAAATTAGGGATTTATTTTTCAAGTTAGATTTCAATTTGCTCAAAATATTTTTTCCTTTTTAATTTAGGAAAATTCTGGTAGAGAGAAGGTTATGTTCTATTTTAGAGAGAGAAGAATGAATATATGTGATGTGATGTGTATGAGTTTCTAGTATGTTTTAGGATTTTCAAATTGGAACATCAAAATTTAGGTGCTGGTTTGGATGTCAGTGTTCTAGAGAAAGGTAATTAGCAAAAATAACAATTATGTAGATATCGTCGTCAATGCAATAAATTTGTTTTCTTTGGTTGTTCTCATTTTTTCATTTCTTCTCCCTGTTTGAAGCTTTTAAGTTATTTTTTTTAAATCAGGGATTTATTTTTCAAGTTGGATTTCGATTTGCTCAAAATGTTTTTTCCTTTTTCGTTTAGGAAAATGTAAGCAGAGAGAAGGTTGTGTTCTGTTTTAGAGAGAGAGAAGAGTGAATACATGTGATATGATGTGTATAAGATTCTAGTATGTTTTAGGGTTTTGGAATTGGAATATCAAAGTTTAGGTGTTGGTTTGGATGTCAGCGTTCTAAAGAAAGGTAATTAGCAAAAATGACAATTATGTAGATATTGTTGTTTATGTAATAAAATTTGTTTTCTTTGGTTGTTCTCATTTTTTCATTTCTTTTCCCTGTTTGAAGCTTTCAAGTTATTTTTTGAAAAATCAGGGATTTATTTTTCAAGTTGGATTTCAATTTGTTCAAAAAAAAATTTCCTTTTTAATTTAGGAAAATTCAGGTAGAGAGAAGGTTGTGTTTTGTTTTAGAGAGAGAAGAGTGAATATATGTGATGTGATGTGTATGGGATTCTAGTATGTTTTAGGGTTTTGGAATTGGAATATTAAAGTTTAGGTGCTCGTTTGGATGTCAGTGTTCTAGACAAAGTTAATTAGCAAAAATGACAACTATATAGATACTGTTGTATATGCAGTAAAATTTGTTTTCTTTGGTTGTTCTCATTTTTTCATTTCTTTTCCTTGTTTGAAGCTTTCAAGTTATTTTTTTTTTAAATCAATGATTTATTTATCAAGTTGGATTTCAATTTGCTCAAAATGTTTTTTCCTTTTTAATTTAGGAAATTCAGGTAGAGAGAAGGTTGTGTTCTTTTTTTAGAGAGAGAAAGAGTGAATATATGTGATGTGATGTGTATGAGATTCTAGTATGTTTTAGGGTTTTGGATTGGAATATCAAGTTTAGGTGCTGGTTTGGATGTGCGTTCCATAGAAAGGTAATTAGCAAAAATGACAATTATGTAGATATCGTCGTTTATGCAATAAAATTTGTTTTCTTTGGTTGTTCTCATTTTTTCATTTATTTTCCCAGTTTGAAGCTTTCAAGTTTTTTTTTTTTTTAAATCAGAGATTTATATTTCAAGTTGGATTTCAATTTGCTCAAAAAAAAAATTTCTTTTTAATTTAGAAAAATGTTTGCTCAAAATTTGTGTATTTGGCCTATGTTCTATTATTTGGTCACATTTGGCATCGATCTATCCCAATTAGCGAAATCTCACCCAAAATGGATAAAGAGTTAAGTGGGATTTATTCCGTTACTGAAATGGCATACCACCTAATAAGAAAATGACACATGGTTGAACAATAAAATCTAATTTCCACATTGATGATATTCTAAGCAACTTTAATACTTCAATTTTTTAATTTTGAGGTCATTTAGGTGTTGTTTAATGAGAAGAAAGAGCATTGAAAATGGCGATTTTGGGAAATAAAAATTTGGTTCCATAGTAAATATCGTACTATACAACTTTAATTCTTGGAATTTTCCATTTTAACATCATTAATAGTCATTTTTATAGTGTGAAACTAAAAGATTCTCGTTTTTAGCAAAACAAAAACCTCAATTCCCGTTTGAAAAAATTCCTTAAAACTTTATAGGTTTTTCTCAATTGGTATCAGAAATCTACATTATGTGTGTAAGAGAGAGAGAGAGAGGGAGATCCAAGTGACTTTGGATGCTTCTCTATTCATGATCTCTTTGTTTTGGTTCTTTGCATAGAGTCGAAGTTGCATAAGTATCGATGCAACGACTTAAAAATAAACTACAATTTCTTACATATAAACACCATTGCAGCAAAAAAATGGTTACTAGTTGGTATATAGATGAAATGAAGGAAAATGAAAGTTGAAGAGATGAAAGTGAAGAAAGGATGGGGTAATCTTGCATATAAACTCCATTTGACTTTCACTACTACTTCAGATTTTTTAACACCACTAGTCAGTGTAACATAATGAACCTCATGGTCATTGTTTGTTAAGTTTTGAAACATGAGATTATGTTTGAAAATAATCGAAACTATTTTATAATTATTATTAACTTCAAAAATACACTGATTCTATTTGGTAAAAAACTCTTTGGGGTAAAATTAGAAGTTTGACTCATTTTAAACGTTTTTACTAGTCAAATCTATAATATTGGTGTTTGGTGAAATGATGTTTGAAAGAGCTTATTGAGTCTAATTAGAAGTTTGACTCATTTTAACGGTTTTCATTAACTTATTGCTCCATCTCTTTTGAATGACATTTTTACCTCTAATTACTACCCTTTAACCCCAAATAAAATATAGTCATAAAATATCAATGTCCTTATTTGTCAATTTACACAAACAGCTACAGTATTAGCAATCAACTAAGTTTTACCAAACAAGTTTACACAATCAGCTAGTCAAATCATCTAATAAAAAGATAACCAACTAACAACTAATATAATCAGCTATCAGCTAGAAGCTAACAGATATTTGCCAAACATGGCGTAGAAACATTAAAACTATAAATATGCATAATTGAAGAAAATAATTAACCATTTGAAAGAATTTATATCTAATCAATACTAACAAATTTCTTATGAATAAAAAATTTGGAAAGAAAACTTGTTTGAAATAAATATACAAAATAAAAACAATACAAATAATTTATAACAAACGATGATATAAAATAATTTTTTTGTTAGAGTTAAATACAACAACAAAAAAAGCAAAATGTTTTTTTAATAAAAAAATTGTATACATTAAAACAAAAACTCGGGCCCACTTTTTCATTGATGTAACTTTCAATTGGTTGTCTCCAATTACAGCTCTAATGCTTAGAGGTGTCTAACTATGTATTTATTTACAAGTAAGTCCTCCAAAACATCCACCAGAAATGCTATAATATACCATCACAGCAACTATAATACTAAGTAACAAAGTTTATTACTTTCTCCCTCCACATCATCAAAAATCTATCTATCTATCTATTACTATTATTAAAACAGGAACCTCACTTGCCATGTGTCACTCTAATATTAATTTATCTGATGTATCATTTTAAGGATTTTTTAAATTTTAATTTATTTTTTCTAATTTTACTCACTCCCTCAATCCAGAGTCCGCCCCTCTCCCTCTCAATCTCTTCCCTTTCAACTGACACCCTCAACTTCTCTTCATCGCTACCTCACGTTAGCAAGCATTTGCAGAAATTAGATTTAACTGCTTATGCATTATTAACCGTTCCTAACCCATTCCTGTTTATCATCAACTCAATTCTTCTCCCTTCATTTTTACGGCTTCAACAACATATAATCCCGGAGGAAACCCATTCCTGTACATTGAAGGCAAGATCATTATTGCATTTTGATTCTTGATATTATTATTTTGATTATTTGGTATAATTTGTTCAGGATTGTTCTTGTGTGCTTTATTTCTCTTTAATTAAGTGGCTGTTTTTCTCTTACAGTATGATGAAGATGATGAAGACAGCAGTGATGATGGAATGCTGTGTGAGTTCCAACTTGATCGCCTTTGTTGCTTTCTTAAAGTGTTCCATGATTAATATATGCACTTTCTTGAGTTTTTGGTGGTTGTGCTAAATAAATTCTAAACATGAATTGCAGATCTTCCTGATCTGGAGAAGGCCAGGGGAAGTTTATGAAGGTTGACTAACAAGTAACGGCAAAATAATTAACTTTAATTGCTCGAAGACCTTGTGGATCCAGTGAACTGTCGGTGCTCGAAGTGATGTCCTTATTCCGTCTGCTCTAGGTGGAGTTCTGAACAGGTTCTTGCAATTTTTTGTTTCATTAATTATCAGGAAGATGGCTACTTGAGTAAAAGTTTCATTTGTCTAATTTTGACTCGCTATTTTTTTATGCACCAATTCATTTCGTGTTTGCTCTCTCTTTTCCTATTTCTTTTAATTGCAATCTGTTTGTTGATTGGAATTGTGGGTTCGATTAGAATTCTTTAATTTGTCAAATTCGGTTTTGTAATTCCAAACCATATGTTGTGATTGCTCCAAACAAATGCTAACCGTTGTTTTTTGGAATTTTCCTCGACTGCTGCTTCACTAACTATTCTCTCTATTTTTTTACAGAGACTAAGTCATCAAATGCTACTGTTACTCTGAATTATTTTTCTGTCGCAGCAGGAATAATATCAATCATTGAGATTCTTTCTTCAGTTAATCTCAGATATGTTCATCTGCCTGATGATTATCTATTCAATTGATTCTTTCTTTTTATAGTACGAATTCGCATTCAACTATCAATGGATCAGTTGATTATCTATTCAATTTGTTCGAATTTTAGGTGAAATTGGCTTGTGGAGATGCTTGGGTTAATGCTTTTTGTGTTCTGTGTGCAAATTACATGCCAATCTTTCACATTTGGACTATATCAATTTAATTTATATATTATATTTTTTCCACAGAAAACTACATTGGTAGGAGGCCATGGTGATGAAGAGACTTAGTACCAGAAGGCTGAGTAAGAATTTGGATGTACAAAGCATGTTGATGGGGCTATAGCCATGCTTTGGAGATAGTTTTCTCTTCTTCTTTCCAGGGATTCGCATAAGCAGGTTCTCTGCAGAAGAATTTCTTTGTTTTTGCTATTTTCTGTGCATTCTTAATGTGGTTGTTCGATGCAATTGAAAATGTTGAGTATTGGGAGACATAGAGAAGATACTCTTTGAATTTATGCTGATTAGAGCACTGCAGAAAATGCTATTGGAGAGAGTTATGCAAATGCATACATCTGTCTCCATGCTTTTGTCATTGTGAATGACTCTTCTTCTCTCAAAGTTATTTCCTGAATCATGAATTTTTCATATGCCAAGTGCCCCTCAAAACCTAGATTTTATATGTATCTCATTTGCTCTCCGTTTCCAATTTCTGACCTCTTTCTCTTATTGTTCAGATATCACATTGGATATGTGATTGTAAATGATGCGCCTAATTCATGGAACTCGTGGATTACATTATGCAGAAAAATACTTCAACAAACTTGCTGTGTCTATGCTCTTCTCTGCTGCTATGTGCAAGAGAATTCTGTTAAAAAAACAGAAGCTATTGTGCAGGAGATGTGAGACCTATGTTCGAACTATTTTATAGGGAAGAAAATCTGCTGTCCCAAATTTCCTTTCCCTTCTCCTTTCCTCCTGCCACTTAATTAAAATATGTATGAGAGAGGGACAGGAAAAGGGACATGGAAAATGGACAGCAGATATTCTTCCATAAACTAGGGATGAAGTCCGATTTTTCTTGGAGAAGTGCAGATCTACTCCTAACGTATGAAATTGTAAAGATTTACCCTTAATATCTCTAATCAATATCAATTTTACTTCTAACAGATATAACAGCTGTATAGATTTTGATCGCTGTTGTACATTTTGATTCTTGATATTGCTTTTAAAGTTAATTATTACTCTGGAGGGTGATAACCTTTCCAGGTTGTTTCCTGGAACATCCTTCAATTGGGGTGGCTTTCAACTTGATTCTTTGCATTTCTTCGGAATCAATTGTATACATCATGCTGCTATATATGTGTTTAATTGCACATCTCTTCCTTGAGGGTCAGCAACTATTTGAACATTTGGAAATTAGAATTGTTTTTTTTTCTGCAACTATATAAAAAGCTCTGTGAATTCTTACTATCATATTTTGTCTAATCATAACAATTTTTGCATTACAATTTTTGTATCAAACTTTTTTTTTTGTCTAATAAAGTCATACAATCCGTGCATTGCACGGGGTAAAAATATAGCAATAATTAACATGAATGATATTTTTTTTTCGAAATTTAAAAATAGGAGTAATTAACATAAATGCGATTTTTTAATATTTGCAGAATGTTTCCAAATGACCAATCTCTCGCAACATTGGAACAAACTCGTCTTGCTAGATTGAAGAGGAAAAACAAGTTGATTGAGAAACGCTCGCACAATAAAATTTTAAAAACTAATACGTCACAAACTGGTAATTTTAATAATTTAAATATATTGAATTAAGTCTATATGTTATTATTAAGTCAATTTTGTTAATTGCTTTTTTAGATTAACAATCTTCAATATATATATTTATAGTTGCAGATCTCTCTAATGTCGGCTCATCAACTAGACAAGTAAATATAATTTATGCACATTATAAATTATAAATCAGCCATCTATTATATATATAAAGTGTGGAATAAAAGATACACTTGTTAAATTTTAAAGCCTAAGTTAAATGATGTGGCACAATATAGAGAGTTCTTCTTAAATGTAATTTTTATAGAATTTTAGCAAATTAATAATATTGAGACCAATAAAGAATTTGAATTCAATCAATATGATTTTTGTACAAAACTTCATTACGAGATTAGTTAAAACCAATATTTTTATTCAAGTAACAGAATTTGAAATTATATATATAACACATACTGTTTTTTCTCTATCATATCCTAATTGGGGTTAGAATATTTTAAATTTATTATCTATTATATTTAATATTTATCTATACATATATTTTTGAGTCTCAAATTTCAAACCATTTTTAAATTAATAATAATAATAATAATAAATATATATTAAGATTAACTAACCCGAAGGAAAAACTTAAACTATGGAATAATGAAAAAGAAAAGTAGCAAACCATTTTATCTTTTTTTTATCAAATTTCAAATCATTTTATCATTTTTTATTTTTATTTTTTTTATTTGGGTAATTAATTTATTAGTCCCTATATTTTGACAAAACACATTGTTTAATCCCTATATTTTCAAAAACACACGATAAGGTCCCTAACTTTTTTCCCGATGAACTGTTTAGTCCCTGACGTTTTTCTTGGTGAACTGTTTAGTCCATGTCGTTAGACTCTCATGAAGATTCTATTAGTCAATTTGGATTTAAGTCAAAATCTATTTAAAATAAAAATGTAATGCCTTAACTATCCTTTACTACAAAATCAAATATATAAGACCATTATCTTCATTGTTCTCATTTATGTGTTCTTCTTTTTATTTATTTTGCCTTTTCTTTAGACTACTGCATCTGAAATTAACTTTGAATGTTCTTCTTCTTGATTTTCTTCTTAATCGTTCAGATTCGTAAACATTGGGTCTGTGTTCTTTTGTTTGTTCTCCATACAAATAGCTTATTCTTCTAAATTGTGAGCGCGAGTTGTGAGAGAAAGACATAGAAGTGTGAATTGCTTTTGACTGATAAATAGTAATTGGTAATTTAGTCATTTCTGAATTCATAAACGGTAAAAAATCTAACAAACAGACAGAATGACTAAACAGTTCATCGAGAAAAATGTTAGAGACCTTACCGTGTGTTTTTGAAAATATAGGGACTAAACAGTGTGTTTTGTCAAAATATAGGGATTAATAAATTAATTATCCAAAAATAATAGGGTAATTAATTTATTAGTCCCTATATTTTGACAAAACACACTGTTTAGTCCATGTATTTTAAAAAAAACACAGTCAAATCCCTAACGTTTTTCTCGGTGAACTGTTTAGTCCCTAACGTTTTTCTCGGTGAACTGTTTAGTCCCTTCCGTTAGACTCTCGTGAATATTCTGTTAGTCAATTTGGATTTGCGTTCTTTTTTTCCTTTATTTTCTTTTCCTTTAAACTCTAATGCATCTGAAATCAACTTTGAGTGTTTATTCTTCTTGATTTTCTTCTTAATCGTTCAAATTCGTAAGTATTGGGTCTGTTCTTTTTCTTGTTCTCCATACAAATAGCTTCTTCTTCTAAATTAGATTTCCTCTTCTGAAGTTTGAAGGTAAATAGTAAAGGGTAATTTAGTCATTTCCGAAGTCATAAACGGTAACAAATCTAACAAACAGACGAAAGGACTAAACAGTTAACTGAGAAAAAGGTTAGGGACCTTATCATGTGTTTTTAAAAATACAGGGACTAAACAGTGTGTTTTGTTAAAATATAAGGACTAATAAATTAATTACCCTTTTTATTTTCTAAGGTGTTAGTTATTGAGTTACACTTACACTAATAAACTACTTCCTACATTTTTTAGAAGAGAACCAATCACTCCTTACTTCTTCATCCCTTATCTATCTTTTTAAAGACAGTGTTTTAGGGTTAGACTTCATCTCCAATAACTGCTTTAATATCTTCAGTCGAATTTCTCTTCGGTAAGTTGATCGTTAAAACTTGATTTTTGAATTTCAATTTTCCCATTTTTCAGTTCAGGCATATTGCAGGGAAATATCAAGATGGTAATCTAACACCCACTCTTCAATCAATCTGCAGTTTCAGGCATATTGCAAACTAGGACCAGCTTGGATATCCTCTCTAATGCCTTCAGACACAGCAATTGTACAATTGTTCAAAATAGCTTATTTGAAGAAGAATTGAAGCCTTAAAGAGCTCCAATATTAGCAGGGTACGCATTATATTTATTCTGATGGCTTAATTCTGTTTAATTACAGGAGAAATGGACTACTAGAGGTTATATGGATTGGAGCTATGTAATCATTTATAGACCTTATTTTTATCTGTCAGCCCAAGGTCCATACCATTTTCCATGGCTTGGTAAAAAACTTATTTGTTCATTTTTTTTCTTTTCCTTTTGTTTGCTCATTTGATGGATAATTTTTCCCATTTATATCAGATGAAAAAAGTGAACAAACCAGGTTGAGCTTCATTGATTGAATTTAAAATGTAGTACATCAGAATAAAATACCTATGAAAAAATTAATCCCAAAGATTATATATACTATTAATGTGTTGAACAATGGTGGTTTTGCTTCTAAACATTCATGTATTTAGGATATAGGTTCAAAGTTTCTGCAGAATGTGAAAAATTAGTGGATGTTGCAAAAAAAACATGTTTGAGAAGTATAATTACGACATCGGTTTAAAGTTACTACAATCAGATAACAAAACATGACACTTGTGAAAACAAATTCAGTGAACTAATCCTACTTATAAAACATGCTCTGCAATATGCACCAATTTAAGATCCATTAAAGGTTTTTTTTCAATGTTAAATCGGTATTGAATTCCATTCGAAACCAAAAAATAAAATACTATTAATTTATTAATTAAAATCTCAGTCTAAAGCTAGAGTTATAAACATATATGGAGCAAGAAAATAGAAAGAAAAAACTGAAATATTAATAAACATATATAGAGCAACAGTGTTTTCGTACGAAGCAAAACTAAAAGATCAATTTAGTAATTTCCATCAATATCTATGATAGAAGTGATTGAATCCAAAAGAAAAGGTGAAAAACCAATTAGGAATGTTTGTCTTATTTGTAAATAAGAGTGTTTAAAAATTTACAAAAATTTATGTGATATTTTTATTATAAAAAAATATTTTTAATTATATTCTAATAATCAATAATATTTTTATCTTTAAAAAAATTACTTGGTCTCCAAATTGAAATGAAGTTGAAGCATTTTTTAGAGTAAAGTTCCAAAAAGAACTCATGTGCTTTCATGAAATGTCAAATTGATATCAGAGAAAAAAATATTTTGTGCTGTTATGAACTTTCAAACTGGTATTTAAAAAAAAAATTATTTTAGAAGATGAATGTACTTTCACGAAATATCAAATTAGCACTTGAAAAAGTTTGGGAGGTAAAAGATGTAAACAATTTTATTTTCTACAAAAAGGAAAGGGAGATCACAATCTAATAATTAGTTTAAAGGATTTATAGATCAATAAATGACAACATAAAATTGGACTCAAATTCTAAAGATGGTCTGTGGAGTTACCAGAATCGGTGAGGCTAGATTGAGGGATAGGGAAAAAAGATCGAGATCGGAACAGTGATAGAGAGCGAGACCGTGAAAAAAGAGAGAGGAAGAGAAGAAGAGGGAATAAGTTGATGCACTGTATCAACTAAAATTAATTGGTCATATTTATTTCTCATTTGTTCATATTGCTGACAAAAGTATTAAGATTTTGTTCATATTTGTTTCTAATTTATTCATTTTGCTGACATGAATCTTTGATGTAGATGCATTGTGTTTCATTGGTTTGGCAAGTTTAAATGGAACATGAAACTTTTAGTTAGTTTTAATGTGCATCAACGAAAAAATATTTTAGGAGCATTGTTTCTCTTCTGTAATTTGATCTTAAAGATTATACCATGTGGTCATAGGTTTCTATATTTTTTAAGGAAGTATTTTGAAATCTGAATCTAAAATTTTCTTGAAATTTGGGGGTTTACGAATATTTTATGAATTGAGTTTATGTTTGTGTTTGTTTTTTCAGAGTGATAGCTTTGAATGGGATTAGTGGCAGCCATAGAAAACCCTGGTGAGGAGAAAATCCAGCAAGGCTTGAGGTTAATAGTTGAAAATTATTGAGTTGTTTTCTAACTAATTAATTGAAAATTATGATGTGGTTGGGTTTTGGGGTTGGGATCATTTATTGTTTAATTGAAGATTATTACTACCAATTGTTGGTTGGGATCATTTTTGAATCGAAAACCAGTTATAAGTGGGGATGATTTAAATTTTTTTACCTTTGTTATCTTTATTAATTTCAAGTGAAGTTCAAAAACATTTTATCATGTTATTTTATATTTATTCATATCTTTTTTATTTCAATTATGTACTTAATAATAATTAAAAGAAGTTTCAAATATAGGTTAAAGCCTTTACCTAAATAAAAGAAGAAGTTTCAAATATCATTCCACCAAAATATGTCTAAAAATTTAAGTTTAACTATGAGTTATTTTTCTCCTCAAAAAAAAACCTATGAGTTATTTTTTCTTCAAGGAAAAAAACAATCAGTTATTTTATTTATTTTTGTAACCACAGAAGGCACCAAATATTAAATATCACACACTTATTATTATATGTGTGGGATTCATGAATTAATTAATTAATGAACATATACCATATTGAATTTTAATTTATCATATTTCATCTTGATTAAGAAATTTTAAAGAGTTATAAAAAAAATATATAGTTAATTTTAACAAAAGGTGCCTTTTATGGTTACTTTGTTTTGGACAAAGTACCATTACTTGGTGTGTTTTCACCATTGAATGATGGGTATAAAATTAATCCAATGGTGAAAACACACAAAGTAAGACTTACTTTGTAAAAAGCAAAGTAAGCATAGCCAAAACACACAAAGTAAGGCTTACTTTGTAAAAAACAAAGTAAGTTTAGCCTTTACCTTAATATTTTGAAAAAAAGAATTGAAGTTTTGAAATTCTTTTCCCTGATAATATATATATTTTCATAGGCCCAAATAAGAATTAGTAAAAAAAAAAGAGATTACACATTTGAAATTATTTTTATGGTGGTACTTTAAATTTTTAATAAAATAATTAAAATATTTTTCTATAATGTATAATTCGCGCAATGCGCGGGTACATATCTAGTAACATTCTAAAATTACATACCAGTAGAGCACATTGTAACTTCAATTTTTAGTAGACCTCACTTATCATAAAACACTAATGAGGACATCCCTCCCATAACAACGACCCCGAAGCCAAGGGACGAGGAACTTGGTGTCAAAGCTAGTGAGGGCCATAGAGAGCCATCCAAAGAGGAAGAAAGCAGCAACAGCCAGCAAAACACGCGGAGCGTGTCTGCCAGCACGTGGAGCGTGAAGGGCCCCAAATCTGGAGAAAGGTCTAGGAGATCATCTACGCGGAGCGTGGATTGAGCCTTCGGAGAGAACCAGGTTCAGGAGGTCACATACGTGGAGCGTACTCCCAAGGGCACGGAGCGTGAAGATGGTATGCGGAGCGTGCCCAATCCGAAGAATACTTCCTCCCTAAGTTCTTGAGCTATGGATAAGGGGGGGACCACCTCCTAATTACTGTTTTGCCACTACCCTTTTAATTACTGAATTGCCATTAATTCTCCCTACCCCTATTTTACCCCTAGTTATTAAAACTAGCTATGAAACCCTAGTATGGTCTTTTAGTCTTTTACTATTTGAATTGGGAGCAGTATAAAAGCTCCCTCTTTTGTAATGAGACACAACTTTGATAATTTTGAAATACAAGCCTCCATTGGAGCAAGGAGTTCTTCCTTTGGGTTAATCCAACCTTCAAGCTAGGCTTGAGAAGATTGTGTTCTTTGTCAGTTTAAGACTAAAACTGTCATCATCGACTTTAATCTACATCAGTTGGTATCAGAGCCGAGTCGTTTTCCTTCCTGGAGACTTCTTCTCGGAGATGGTTCAACCACATATCTCAAACGAAGCCACCGGATCCCATGAACAACGATTTGAGTTGCTAGAAGGCACCGTGAAGTAGTTGACGGATTCCCTATGGGAGTTGGACGAGAAGTATCAATCGAGCACTCGAGAAATTTTTCTCGCCATTGAAGGGCTCAAACTTGAAGGTCGAAACACTCAAGGTCTCCTAGCCGGGGAACCTCACCGGCGGTAAGAAGAGAAAGTTTGCCCCCAACCTGACCGACAACCAACACCACCACCGAGAAGAAATTATGCACCACAACCAATAGGCCCTCGGGTTCATGAGGCAAGACGCCCTAATCCCGTTATCATTCGAAACGCCGATAGTGATAGTGATGGTGATTTGTTCAATGATTTTGAGATGCCTATGATTGCTAGGAATATGGAATACATATAGATGATAATGTTGTGAATGATAGGGTTAGAAATGCTATGAATATGAATGATGTTGTTGGTCCCGCGCATGTGCGTGTCGGGAATTTGGATATTATGCATAATAATGATGTAGGTGGTCACGAAAGGGAAAATTTCGATCTGAACGACCCGTATGGGGGTCGAGGTAATGAAACAGGCGGGTTTAGAGGTTAGCCGAATGGGAGAATGGGGTATAGAGGAAATTTTAAGAGGGACGATGTATTTAAATTAAATGTGGACTTACCGTCATTTGGAGAAGAACTCGACATAGAAGGGTTTCTCGATTGGTTGCTTGAAGTAGAGAGGTTCTTTGATTACGCGGGTATACTGGAAGATCGGAAGGTCCGTTTAGTTGCCTATCGATTGAAATGGGGAGCCTCGGTTTGGTGAGACAATGTGAAAGAAGGGAGAAGAAGAGGAGGAAGGGAGCCGATTAGATCTTGGCTTAGAATGAAGTCGATGTTGAGGGAGCGGTTTCTACCACCCGACTATGAGCAATACATCTATAGCTCATATCAGAATTGCTCTCAAGGGTCGAGGAGTGTGCACGATTATACCTCGGAGTTCTTACGGCTTTCGGCAAAAGCTAACTTGTCAGAAACCGAAAGCCAAAAGACTTCAAGGTATCTTGAAGGGCTAAGGTACAACATTCAAGACCGGATTGGAACGCAAATGGTAATTCGGGTCCAAGATGTTCAGAATCTTGCATTGAAGGCCGAGTCTCAATTAAGTTTGAGGGGACGTGATGGGTATACGAGGGCCGGAGTTAAGAATGTGTATGGGGGAAGAGGAGCTCCAGGGAATTGACAAGGGCAAGGGAATTGCTAGCTCGAGTGATTCCAATGCTACTAGTGCGGGCAAAGCACCTAGTGGGGATGTAAGGCCTTTTAAGGCGGCATAGCCTCCTAGGAGCAATAACCCCTATGCAAGACCGGCTCCATTTAAATGTTTCTGATGCAACGAACCGGGTCATCGTTCCAATGAATGTCCCAAACGAATAAGTGCCAACATGGTTGAGCGGTATGACGATGAAGATGATTATGAGGATGAGGGGGATGTATGTTGTGATCCAATTGATGATGAGGATGATGGAGGCTATGATGGTGGCCGAGCCATACATGTAGTGAGGAGACTCTTGGTCTCAAGTAAAGTGGAAGCGGATCAAAGACACCAACTGTTTCGGACCCGATGTCTTGTACAAGGGATGAAGTGCAATGTCATAATTGATAGTGGCAGTCAAAAGAACATCATTAGTGACACCACGGCCAAGAGGTTTGGGTTGAATATTGAGGCACACCCTAGTCCGTATAGTATGGGGTGGATCAAGAATGCGGGAGAGATGAAAATGACCTAAAGGTGTCGAGTACCTCTTGAGATTAGGGAGTAGCGAGACGAGATTTATTGTGACGTGGTGGAGATGGATGTTTGCCACCTACTATTGGGGCGCCCTTGGCAATTTGATAGAGATGCAACTCACGCTGGAAGGAGGAACACCTATCGATTTTTGAAAGATGGGGTTCGATATGTGCTCACCCCTATTGTGGGGGAAGCTAAGGCCAAGGGAAAATCTACCTTGATCGTTTTCCCAACTCACAAGGCGTTCATCAACGAGTGTGAGGAAAGTCAAATGGTCTATGTAGTGATGGTGAAATCTAGTATACCATCGGATGGAGTAGGAAGTGAAGAATGAGAGGTTCCAGAAGATGTGGGGAGATTGCTTAATGAATTTCGAGATCTGTTTCCGGAAGAACTACCATATGGGTTACCACCTCTAAGGGACATTCAACACCACATTGACCTTGTGCTGGGAGCTAGTTTGCCTAGTCTCTCTCATTACCGAATGAGTCCCAAGAAGAGTGAGATTATGAAGGAGAAGGTGGAGGAGCTAGTCAAGATAGATTATATGAGAGAGAGTATGAGCCCGTGTGCGGTTCCGGCATTGTTGACACCTAAGAAGGATGGGTCGTGGAGGATGTGTGTGGATAGCCGGGCCATCAACAAGATCACTATACGGTACAAGTTCCCGATTCCCCGACTTGATGATATGCTTGATCAATTGGGTGGGTCCAAGGTCTTTTCGAAGATTGATTTGAGGAGTGGATACCACCAAATCCAAATTAAGGTGGGGGATGAGTGGAAGACGGCGTTTAAGGCGCGTGACGGGTTGTACGAGTGGTTAGTAATGTCGTTTGGGATGACCAATGCACCGAAAACCTTTATGAGATTGATGAACCAAGTCCTTCGACTGGTGATCGGGAAGTTCGTAGTGGTCTACTTTGATGACATCCTCATCCATAGTAAGACATTGGAGGAACATATGGAGCATTTGAGAGCCGTATTGGTATTACTCCGGGAGAATCAACTCTTTGCTAACACGAAGAAGTGTGATTTTGTGATGGAGAGCTTAGTGTTCTTTGGGTACGTGGTAAGCGGGAACGGAATCCGGGTTGATGAAGAAAAGGTTAGAGCTATTCGGGAGTGGCCGACTCCGAAGACTGTTGGGGACATTAGAAGCTTCCATGGGTTAGCCACTTTCTATACACGATTCATCCGGAATTTTAGCGCCATTGTTCCCATGACCGAGTGCTTGAAGAAGGGGAGAGGTTTCAAATGGGAAGATGATCAAGAGAGAAATTTTGCACTAATTAAGGAAAAGTTAAGTACGACTCCGGTCTTAGCATTTCCAGATTTTGACAAGCTATTCGAGGTTGAATGTGATGCAAGTGGAGTAGGAGTTGGGGGAGTACTAATGCAAGAGAGGCGACCCATTGCATACTTCAGTGAGAAGTTTTGTGAGTCACGAAAAAAGTGGGCCACCTATGACAAAGAGTTTTATGTGGTAGTGCGGGCTCTCAAGATGTGGGAGCACTATCTCATTGGAAAAGAGTGTTGTACACCGATCACCAAGCCCTCAAGTACTTGGGAAGTCAAAAGCAACTCTGGAGCTCTATACACGCTAGATGGTCCGCCTTTGTGGAAAAGTTCCCCTATAAGCTTCTCCACAAAGCGGGTCAACAAAATAAGGTGGCGGATGCCTTGAGTCAAAGAGTAGCACTCCTCAAAACAGTAGCCTTGGAGTTGGTGGATTTTGAGCACATCAAAGAAGAGTACTATGATGATCCGGACTTTGGGAATTTGTGGGAGAAGTGTAGGAGTGGCACTGAGGGAGGCGAGTATCAGTTGGTTGATGGGTTCCTCATGAGGGGTAGCCAATTGTGTCTTCCGGGTACGTCCATACGGGAGAGAGTGATCCGGGAGCTACATGGAGGAATTTTGGGAGGCCATTTTGGTAGGGACAAGACCTTTGAAGCGGTTAGCTCCCGTTATTATTGGCCCAAATTGAGAAGGGATGTGGCTTATATTGTGGAGAGATGTGAGATTTGTCAAACATCTAAGGGACACGCTACTAATGCGGTTTGCGTATGCACCTCCCGGATCCGGAAACCATTTGGGAAGACCTTTCCATGGACTTCGTGTTGGGGCTACCAAGGACTCAACGTGGTATGGATTCTATCTTCGTGGTGGTGGACAGATTTTCTAAAATGGCACATTTCATCCAGTGTCGAAAGACCAATGATGCCACAGCAATTGCTAAGCTCTTCTTCCGTGAAGTAGTGAGGTTACATGAGGTCCCGAAGAGCATAATGTCGGATAGAGACATGAAGTTCGTTAGCCATTTTTGGCGGACTCTTTGGGCTATCCTTGGCACCACTTTGAAGTTTAGTACAGATAGGGGTAAAAACTTGATGGGGCGTAGGATTTAGGGGTATAGAGCTTTTCTAGGACGACTTAAATGTGTATTCCGATGAATGTGCTACTAATATGGATGTGATATTTCTAATGCTCTAACTCTACTAGACGCAACGACTACTTAGGGGCAAGTGTACCCCGTCGTATCAAGTAATAATCCGGTTAAGACCGGGTATCGAATCCACGGGATTTATAATTACAAGTATTAGACGACTCGGTTTCATATGTTATTTAAGCGGTAATTACTTTGGGGTTAAGTAAGACATAACTACACACTATTCCTCACTATTGGCGACATAGATTCATGTAGCTAAAACTCTATGAAGTGGGATGAATATGATAAGTTATAGCTATGATAAACAATGACTCTAAATGTATACGGATAATAGTTTACCCTTGCAAAGACGACCAAGTGTAGTAGAACCGACCTGTGAAGCACTTAGACTACGTGATTCCTAGTCAAGGCGTGTCTAATGCGGGGGAATTAGAAACTAAGGCCCGTAAGTTCCGTGGCTTGTCAATTCCTACGGTTTCCGGTTTGTCACTTCCGGTAAGGCAACACCTATATAACTCCCTAAAGATAGCCCGAATGGCGGCGGTAATCGCGCTCTCCTACATAATAATCAATTATCAATATCAAAACAAGCAATAAACATTAACACATAAAGGGAAATAGAGATTATAAATCATAAATTATAAATATGGAAAGTGATCAGATGAAATACAACCAAGCCTAGTACATAGGAAGAGTTCAAGCTAATTAGCAAGTAAAAAGGGAGAATCCACCCTTAGAACTAGCTAACCGGACTCAAAGCTGTCTCCTAAGTCGTGGAGGTGGAACTCTTGAGCTTGGTGACGAATGGTGGAACGGAACGTCAATGGAACGCCGGAACAACGAACAAGCTGTCGAGGGGGAGAGTTTAACTTACAAAATCTGAATCTAAATTACAAGGAAAGAAAAGAATATAGTGTAGCTCTCTAGTATGTAGTTGGTTTCAAATGAAGTTCAAGAGCTTCCTATTTATAGACATCAAGCAAGGGCAAGTTTGTAATTTCACAAAGCACAAGTATGGAGCAACATTATTTGGTGCAGAAATCCCATTATACGCCCCGCGTAAATTGGTCTACGCCCCACGTAAATGCCCATTCCGTTAGAAATCTCCTGCATGTGGACCAATTCGTTGTCTTGTTGTCTCAAGCACGCCCTGCGTAAAGGATTGTACGCCCCGCGTGTTTGAGTCTCTGGAGTTTTATTGCTTGAATTGGTGCTTTTACGCCGTGCGTAGCTGAAGTACGCCCCGCGTAAAAGAGTCTCTGATCTTTTTACGTTGAAGAATTGCCTTTTACGCCCCGCGTATATGGTGGTACGCCCCGCGTAAGGAGAGTTGACTCTGGGAGACAATGCAGTCTGACTTTCAGGATTAGGCCAATTATTGCCTACATGTGTCATACGCCCCGCGTAGAGTGGCATACGCCCCGCGTATGCTGAGTCAGTTCCACATGGCTTCTGCGGATAAGGCAATCATTACCGACACCATGTTTCACGCCCCGCGTAGAGTATTATACGCCCCGCGTATGGAGTGGATTTTTGCTCCTTTCTCGTACCTGAAATACAAAACTTGAGAGCCGAGTTAGCTTGACGTTTTTATTTCCTAAACTAATCAAAAATGAGGAAAATAAACTGAAAGTATGAGATTTATTTTTATTTCTTTATTTTATCAAAACACTTTATTTTTGTAATTAAACTTATTTATTTTATCCAAAATCAACCCGTAAATCACGCTAAAAGATAGGGGTAAAATACCCCTATCAAGTACCACGGCTCACCCACAAACGGATGGGAAAACTGAAGCGGTTAACCGGACTTTGGAAAATCTATTGAGGAGCAAGTGCCGGGACATACCGAAGATGTGGGATTATGTGATTTCCCAAGCCGAGTTTACTTACAACTCCACTATGAGTTCTACTACCGGGAAGACCCCCTTCGAAGTCGTGTACACCAAGGCACCTAACCATTCACTTGACTTGGGAGAGGTCCCAAAGGGAGAGAAGAGAAGTGTAGCGGCCCAAAATTTCGCAAGTGATTATCATTGGGTGCACCAAGAAGTTCCGCATAGTATTGAAGAGAAAAATAACAATATCAAGGCCAATGTTGATGAGCACCAGAGAGATGTTCAGTTTGAGGTTGGGGATGATGTGATGGTGTATTTGGGAAAGGAACGGCTTGTGCATGCATCGAGTAGCAAGTTGAGGTCGAGGAAGTATGGCCCCTATAGAGTGGCTAAGAAAATTAGTGCCAATGCTTACCAAATAACACTTCCTAATTGGCTTGGAAAGATGTCACCTTCTTTTAATGTGTAGGATTTGAGCTTATGGAAGCCGGAGGGAACGTTGCCGATCAAGACACCCGAGATGGAGTCTAACTCCTTCAAAGAAGGGGAGAATGATGAGGACATCCCTCCCATAACAATGACCCCGAAGCCAAGGGACGAGGAACTTGGTGTCAAAGCTAGTGAGGGCAATGGAGAGCCATCTAAGGAGGAAGAAAGCAGCAGCAGCCAGCAAAACACGCGGAGCGTGTCTGCCAGCACACGGAGTGTGAAGGGCCTCAAATCCGGAGAAAAGTCCAGGAGGTCATCTACGCGGAGCGTGTCTTCTAGTGCGCGGAGCGTGGATCGAGCCTTTGGAGAGAACCAGGTCCAGGAGGTCACATACGCGGAGCGTACTCCCAAGGGCGCGGAGCGTGAAGATGGTACGCGGCGCGTGCCCAATCCGAAGAATACTTCCTCCCCAAGTTCTTGAGCTACGGATAAGCGGGGACCACCTCCTAATTACTGTTTTGCCACTATCCTTTTAATTACTGAATTGTTATTAATTCTCCCTATCCCTATTTTACCCCTAGTGATTAAAACTAGCTATGAAACCCTAGTATGATCTTTTAGTCTTTTACTATTTGAATTGGGAGAGGTATAAAAGCTCCCTCTTTTGTAATTAGACACAACTTTGATAATTTTGAAATACAAGCCTCCATTGGAGCAAGGAGTTCTTCCTTTGGGTTAATCCAACCTTCAAGCTAGGCTTGAGAATATTGTGTTCTTTGTCGGTTTAAGACTAAAACCGTCATCATCGACTTTAATCTACATCAAACACTCTAAATTTTTATTCAATCAACATACAATTAATAATATTTTACCTAACAACATAAATAATTCAATACTAATTATTAATACAAAAAATATTTATTAAATATGCATTATTATTTTAATAAAAATAAATAAATAAATGATTATTATGAAATAAATTAAAATTATTATGATTAATTATTTATTAAATTACAAGGATTTAGATGCAATTTTTTGACATCGGAATGGTAATATTATCCTTAAGATTGAATAGATTTAATAAATTAATACTAAAGAAATCAAATGTAATAAATTGCCAAATAAAAAAGAAGAGAAGAGTGGAGATCGAAAGAGAAAATAATATATTTTTATTATGGAGAGAGAAAGTTGTTTGTTACCAAAATAAGTTACAAACTAAAATTGGTTACATCTTGAACAATGGTCGGTTACAACCATTTTGTTAAAAGTAATGAGGAGACATGCACTACGGATGCTCTAAGAGCATCTTTAATAGTTGGATACTCGAACCATTGACACATCATCAAAATACACTATTACAAAACACTTTCCATATTAAAACACTCTTTTTAAAATCTCACTCTAATGGTTGGATACTTCCTTTTTTTAATCAAACTTTTCCATCAATAATATTTATTAATGTTAAATTATTTAATAATATTAAATCTTATTGAGTAATTATTATTAATTAAAAATAATTTTTACTGTTTATTATTTTCATATATTAAATTTTATTATTGAGTTAAATCTGATTTTTAAAATAAATCCCAACACTCCATTTTTTTGTTAAATAAATTTATATTTAAAAGTAACAAATAATAAAAATATAATTCATGAATCACAGTTTAAAGATAGTAAAATTGTTACTTAAAAATTGAATTTATTGCAATTTGTTTTGGTCTTTTATGTTATTTACCCGGCTAATTCACAGCTTTCAAAGTGAAAAAAAAGAAAGCAACGTGCCACTTAATACTTGGGATGTCACTCACCTCTCTCTATGTGACATGACATGTCGTCTGTGTCTTGTTCCACTTATGTCAGGTGCGTCACAATTATTGTCACCTCTGCTTGTGAGATCAGTATCTAAATCCAGATACTCTCCAAAACTGGATACAATAATTTTGTTCTAGTTTAATGGTTTGATACTTACTTTGTATTTTTTTTATTTGCTAGAGGGTCCTTTTCAAGCACCACTAAAGTTGCTCTAAAAAGCCGACCGAAGGAACACGCTCATTGTAGCATCTAAACATCACGGCTCCAATTATTTATATGTGTTGATCATCATCTCCTCTCTTCGATTAGAATTGGCAGGACACTCAAAACATCCAAACAACCGTCTTGAATCTGCAACTCGTCCAATCTTAACCAATTGGGTAAATTACATACGTGGTGTACAATCTTTATCTATTTTCACATTTTGGTGTACAACCTTCAATTTTGCACTTTAAACTGTACAACCTTTTGGTGACCTCCCACTAAAGTGTAAACAAGTAATTGTGACCGGTCAACCCGAAGTCAACGCGCCACCTCAGCAATTTAACTTTTCTAAAAATAAAAAATTAACCCAATAAATATAAAATTACTTTTATACCCTTTATAAAATCATCTTCTTCAACCTCCACCCTTATTTTCTTTCTACTCCATTTTCAAAAATTATTTCTCTCTCTTCAATTTCTTTGTACTCCATTTTCAAAAATTATTTCTCTCTCTAACTCTCATCTCTCTTTTATTTTCTCTCTCATCTCTCTCATCACTTCTCTCTCTAACTCTTTCATCTCTCTTTTATTTTAACTAAGTTTGTTTGTAAAAAAGTTTAAGGGAAGATTAAATAGAGATTAAACCAAGATTTGAAAACTTTAAAATAATCCGAGCTCACCAAGTTTGTGAGATTTGGAGGTTAATAACCTTACTTCCTTTCTTCTCCCTTCCCATTAACTAATCTTGTCAAACCTTCATCATTAACGAATCTTGCCAAACCTTTAAAATCAGTATAAAATTAGATATGAGCAGCAGAGGTTTTGCATCACTCCTCATTCTGCTAATTACATAAACAAAAATGGAAAAGCCAACCACTTTTATACTCTGTCTCTTCTACTTAATTTTATCCACCATTGTTGAAGCTTCAGTTCCTCCTTCTGCAACTTTCAAATATGTAAACCAAGGAGACTTCGGAGACTACATTGTTGAGTATGACTACATTGTTGAGTATGACGCTAATTATCCACCATTCAACCTGCCATTCGAACTCTGCTTCTACTTTTTTCCAAACAAACTTAGTTAAAATAAAAGAGAGATGGAAGAGTTAGAGAGAAGTGATGAAAGAGATGAGAGAGAAAATAAAAGAGAGATGAGAGTTAGAGAGAGAAATAATTTTTGAAAATGGAGTACAAAGAAATTGAAGAGAGAGAAATAATTTTTGAAAATGGAGTAGAAAGAAAATAAGGATGGAGGTTGAAGAAAATGATTTTATAAAGAGTATAAAAGTAATTTTTTATTTATTAGGTTAATTTTTTATTTTTAGAAAAGTTAAATTGCTGAGGTGGCGCGTTGACTTCGGGCTGACCGGTCACAATTACCTGCTGTACACTTTAGTGGGAGGTCACCAAAAGGTTGTACATTTTAGTGTGCAAAATTGAAGGTTGTACACCAAAGTGTGAAAATAGGTAAAAGTTGTACACCACGTATGTAATTTACCTTTAACCAATTGCTTCACATCTTTTCTAATGGTTGATAACCCATTTTAAATTCCTATTATTTACAAGTTGGTCTTTGGGGAGTACCACTAGACTTGGTAACTCCTTGAACTTACATAAATTGGTACAGTGGCGGAGTCATGACTCTAAGCTCGGGGGCTTGACCATGTAAGAAAAAAAATCAATAGTACTTAAACATATTAATAGAAAATAAAAATAACATTACAAAATGTAAATTGAATAATAAAATGTGAGTACATAGTTTTTTTACCTATAATAAGAAAACTAATGCTTAACAAGTGTTAATTTACCCCTTCGGGATGTCATATTGTGACAATTTTTCACAATCACTTCATTTTCTATACCGATAAAAAATTCTTTTCTCAATTTACCCCTTCGCGATGTCATAAGTTTTACAAGTCTTTCATAAGTTTTAATAAGTTTACAAGTTTTTAATAAGGTTGCAAGTTTCTTACAAGCTTTTCAATATCATATTCAATTCAATTTAATTCAATTTAATATCACATTCAATTCAATCCTAAACTTAATTGAACCATCAAAATATCCAATTCAATTCAATTCAATTCAATCCTAAACTCAATTCAATTCAATCCTAAAAAAATCACATCCAATTCAATAAATCAAAACCCCTAAAATTAAAACCCTAACTATCACATTATCAATTTCAATTCAATTTCAAAAACCCTAAAATTAAAACCCTAAAGTCAAAATCCCTAAAATTAAAACCCTAAAGTCAAAACCCCAAGAGCAGAGTGGTTTGGAGTAAGGTTCTTCCTATCCACTTTCTCCCTTCCTTTATGGCTCATTCTGAAGTTGACTGGTTCTCGGAGGGAGCAAGTGGGAAGTTATTAGCCGATATGGATCATGATGACATTTTCTTCGCTATTATCTGTCACCAAATTTGGAAATGGAGGAATGAAGAGTTATTTGCTGAGAAGATTATCCTTATCCCTGACTTACTTGGTTACTTCTCAAAAAAGCTCTCTGTTATTTTAGATAGCTTTGAAGGGGAGCCCCTTGTTAGACCTTCCCTGGAAAAAGTGGTCCATTTAGTTGGTTGGAGTAAGCCTCGAGAAGGGGTTGTGAAGCTGAATTCGGATGGCTCCTGCCTTAGCGATGGCAGAATTGCTGCTGGAGGAGTTCTTCGGGATGCTAGTGGCGCTTGGCTGGCTGGGTTTACCCACAACTTGGGGATGGGCTCGTCCTTTTCTACGGAGCTCTGGGGTATTCTGTCAGGAATTAAAGTGGCCATTCGCATGGGTATTAAGAGGCTTTTGGTGGAATCTGATAATTTGGTGGCTATCAACAGGATTTCTGATTACCAGGCTTTTTGCTTGAGTAGCCAGAATCTTATCAAAGCTATTTTGAGGCTTCGTCCTGCCTTTGAAGTTCTTAGTTTTTCCCATATTTACAGGGAGCAAAACCGCGTGGCGGATCGCTTGGCAGCTGCTGGGCATGGGGGGATGTTAGGTGTTTCTACCCTTTCTGTTCCTCCTTCTTTTCTTTTGTCTACTCTTCTTGAGGATAGGGTTGGGGTCAGCCTTCCTAGACTGATCCCGGGTTAGGTTTTTGTTTGTTTGTTTTCCTTTCCCTTCCTACCAAAAAAAAACCCTAAAATCAAATCCCTAAAATTAAAAACTAACCTCTATATGTCTCTTCCCCAACTTCCGACGGCGATGACAAACGGCGGCGGTAGCAGCAGCAAACGAACGGCGGCCGGCAGCACTAAGAAGGTTCTTCAAATGGCGGCAGCAGGCAGCAGCTCCTCTCCTTCCTTTCATGCGATTCGCGATGCTGAATGAAGTGGTGTGGAGAGGAGTAAATAGCAATTGCTGAGTATATAAAATAAACACATGTTTAAATGTTTAAGTTAAATGAAGGGCACATAAGTTATTTCCATAAATTTTTAAAAGCCCTAATACAACTAAAACGACGTCGTTTTAGCTGTAGAATTGAAAAAAAAAAAAAAGAATTACAGAGAACCCATCTCCATCTTCTCCATCGCCATGGCTGGGCCCAGCCATGGCTATTTCTGCACTTAACAGCGGCGGAGTACCCTACCCTGAGGTTTTCCGGAGGGCCGGAGGGTCGGCCGACACTCTATGACCCTCCCTAGCTCCACCCCTGAATTGGTATGATTAAATCTCTAAATCCACGTAACAAAACATGATTGGATTTGTACAAATTTTATATCACTTTAAACAAATTAAGGTGATGAATAGATCATCGTAGGGGGGGGGGGGGGGATTGGTCGTTTCAAACAAATTAAAGTGATTAGTATAGCAAGTTTAGGAAATTAACGAGACATTTATAAAGAATTAATCAATTTCTTTGGAACCAAATTAGGGGCTCCGACTATATTTATTTAAAAAAACCCCTCATTCTATACTTCTATATTGGTGAATTGAGAAAATTCTTAAAAGTAAGTTATTATGAAATCCTCCATTTTTTTAATAAATTGCAAAAAAAAGTTTAATTTAGTAAATATATTTGTGGCACCTTATTAATAATTTAGTTCCATATCTTAAAAAACAAAATTCCAAACAAATGTATTCGTTCAAAGTTTAGTTTTTTTAAGGTTTTACTAAAGACGATGGGTTCTTAAAAAAACCATAAAAAAACTGAACTTTGAATAAACACATTGTTTGGATTTTTTTTTTAAGAAATGAAACTAATATTTTTTATAGTTTGTCCGATTTCTCGGATCGAGGCTCGTCGAACACCTTTTAAGTGGATTCTCTTTCAATTGAACCTTTCAAACGTACAATAGCACTCAAACTCCATATCTAACTTAAGCGAATTGAAGTCTTTAACTACTCAAGTCAATCTTAATTGATAACTAAGTTACTATTAAATTAAGAAGTTATTCAAAGTTCAGTCTTAAAAAGTAGACTGTTCGAGCCTCGTCAGACACCTTTTAAGTGGATCCTCTCTCAATTGAACCTTTCAAACGTACAATAGGGCTCAAACTCCATATCTAACTTAAGCGAATTGAAGCCTTTAACTGCTCAAGTCAATCTTAATTGATAACTAAGTTATTATTAAATTAAGAAGTTATTCAAAGTTCAGTCTTAAAAAGTAGACTAAACATATCGTTTCTTTCAAAAACACATAATTAAATCCTTGAACACATATTGAGCCTCTCATTAATTATTCAATTAGAAAAGTTATAAAGAACATGAGCTTGAACATAATTTTTGCTCGACAAAAATGAGTATGAATTAGAGAGACTCAATTTATTATAGGTTAGCTTATATGATTAAGATACTTATAATAATAAAAAACGAGCATGAATTATCCCTGACCAGTTGTTGCCTGCTTTCTTTTCGCATTCGGATCTCGACTGGTTTGTGGATGGTATTAGTGGGAAGCTGCTGGCTGATCTTGATCTTGGTGTGACCATTTTTGCAGTTGTTTGTCACCAGATATGGAAATGGAGGAATGAAGAGATTTTTGGAGGAGGAACTATTGTCACTCCCAATCTGTTTAATTTTTTCTCCAGAAAGATTTGATCTATTGTGGATAGTTTCAAAGCGGACATTGTAGCTGGGTCTATTCAGAGGAGGGAGGTCCATCTCTTTGGCTGGAGTAGGCCTAGTGAAGGTTTGGTTAAATTGAATACTGACGGCTCTTGCCTAAGAGATGGTAAAATATCTGCTGGAGGGGTGTTAAGAAATGCAGGAGGCGGCTGGGTGCATGGGTTTACTCAAAATTTAGGTAAAGGGTCTTCCTTTTCGGTGGAGCTCTGGGGGATTTTTTCTGGTCTCAGATTAGCTATTAATCTGGGTTTGAAAAAGTTGATCGTTGAATCTGACAATATGGAAGCTATCAGAATGATCTCGGATATGAATACTACTTGTCTAAGTAGCAAGAACTTGATCAAAGGGATAAGAAGGTTTTGTTCTTCCTTCGAGACCATCAATTTCTGTCACATCTTCAGGGAGAAAAACAGGGTGGCGGACCGTCTTGCAGAAGAAGGCCACATGAGGAGTCTTGGAGTTTCTACCTTCTCTCTTCCTCCTAACTTCCTTTATTCTCTTCTGAGGGATGATATGGTTGGGGTCGGTTTTCCTAGACTGATCCCGGCCTAAGTTTTTGTCTTTGTGGTGTTTTGTTTTTCCTTTCCTATCCTACCAAAAAAAAAAAGAAGACTCAATTTATTAACTCAATTTATTATAGGTTATGAATGAAATTGAAAGCAAAAAGTAAATTTATATACAAAATTCTCGGGATTTGTGATCACTCAAGCCCCTTAGTTTTGTTTCGAGTCTGATATTTTACGTATCAAACTATCATTTTTCAAGACTTAACCTTGCTAACTATAGAGCTACTTCAACTAAAGAGAAAAACAATGCATATATACATGAAGCCAAAGCTTATATTTTAGTAAAAATAATAAGAAGTAGATTCCAATTGTTCATATACTTCACTAGAAAGTTTTTTTTTTGTTTGAGGGCAATTCCAACTATTAGTCAAGGGCATACATGCTTATAAAACAGTAAGCATTGGATCGATCCGTTATGAGAACACCACATGGTAAAAGTGTCATATGTGTTTCTCATGTAACACAAACAAATGATCCTTACACCCAACATCATTATGAGGCCTACATTGGACATGATATACTTAGATCATTCGCCTAACAGGTCAATGACTGGGTGCCAAGTATGAGTTTAGCTTGGTATGTTTTGAATCATGCTTAGAAGCCATGAGTGAAGTGCAGTGATTTTTACTCTCCTACGGGAGATGAGATATCGCCCGCCACTTTATTACTGAAGTTCAGAAGTGTATGGCCACACCCAAATGATGTAATCAAAATTATTGCTCATTCGATTTTATCAGTCATTTAGTGATCATGAAATGTTTGAGCACTAGTAGGGGGCACAACAACATGCCTCGTGTTGGATTTGATATCAAATAGAAAGGATCACCTTGAGAGTAGTATTATAGGTTCTCGATATTTTGATATGAGATATCTATCTAATTTTGGTTGTCAAAATGGCATGCTAGAGTTCTCTTATGACTCGTGGGCCAAAAGTATCTTTTGAGTACTCTACTAGGATTAAGTAGACCTACAGGATCACACACATATAAAGTCCGCTTGCAATGCATATGGTAGCTTTAAATGTATATAATCGTTATATACATTCAAACATAAATATATTAGTGATAATTAGTGTTGACTGAACTAAGATTTTAATCAGATTTTAAAATCCAGTTCAGCCTAAGCCTAGTAAATAAATATATCAAAAGGAATTATTCTGATAGGAAATTATATTTCAAATTGGTTTAAATATAAATCAGATAATAATAATAACTATAATATTAGATATTATAAATAAGGAAAGAAAGTTATATTTCTCTATCAAAAAAAAAGTTATATTTCAATTAGTTTGAAACATAAAGCAAATAATTACATATATAATATTAGATATCATAAGAGCATCTCACCCTACCAAAAAAAATATATATATTATAAGAGTATCTCCAACATCCTCTTAGTTGGACTCTTACGTTAAAATTTAAGGGGAGAGAGAGAGAGCTAGAAACTAACTCCTACAACCTCTTAGTGACTCCTCAAATCACTAAGAGCATCCATATCCTCTTTATTATTGAGAAACCTTCCTCCACTCATAGTCCCCTTATTATTTCATTTTTTATTAATAATTAATGGTGTCTTCTATGGTTATTTTGTTTTTGACAAAGTAAAGCTTACTTTGTTTTCTTTACCATTGGACTAAGTAAGTTCATCCAATGGTGGTAAAAATAAAGCAAGGCTTACTTTGTCAAAAACAAAGTAAGCATAGCCTAACTCTTAATTTATTATTGAGGAGTCTCTCACTATTTGTAAATATAAAACTACATAATAATTTTAATGATAAAATAATAAATAATGAGTGAATAGGATGACTATTATTGGAGATGATATTAGTCACTCCTTAAATCACCAAGAATCAATTGTTTATATTATTTTGGCTTAATATCTTTTCAGCCCTCTCAAGTTGTCCCAATACTGCAACTGACCCCTGAACTTAGACTTATGACAACTAACCCCCTTAACTTTATTTTTTGGAGCAAATAACCCCTCAAATTGCTCAATTGGGAAAAATAACTCATCAAATTGCTCAATTGAAACAAATAACTCCTCGAGTTGCTTATTTAGAACAAATAACTCCTAAACCCAAAAAACATTCAACATAATATCACATCAGAAATAAAAGATTTCAAAATATCGGTTGCCACATTTAACTAATCTATTGATACATTAACTAAAGGGAAAAAACTCTCGAAATGACCTATTTAAGCGGTTATTTGTTTCAAGTGAGCAAGTTGAGGGAGTTAGTTGTCACAAATCTAAGTTCGGAGTATTGGGACAACTTGAGAGGGTTTGAAATGTATTAAGCCTATTATTTTTAAAGAGTGAACTAAGAGTCTCTTGAAACTATTCTATTAAGGAAATCAAACATTATCTTTCAAATTAAAGATAAATGTTTGATTTAATATGACAAGGCAGCACATTTATAAAGGGTTATTATATTAGATATCATAACCATATAATTAATTAATTAATAGTTGTTATTCTCTATTTAGAGTAAGGATAGTAACTTAATTAAATGAATTTAAGAGAAGAGATATTTTCTGATCAGAAAATCAGAGTTTGAATTTTGGAAATACTCCCTCTCCCCCTTTACAATGTGTGTCAACCCCTGTAGATATTTAAGTTTGATATCTTTCTTTCTGTAATTTACCTTCTAATTGTCTCTGATGACTTGAATCAATGAACAACCCTCAGAAAAGAGGTTGTAGGTCCGGCTAATCCTCTTCGATGCTAAAGTCATTGAATATTTGAGGAAATATTAGACCAACTTAGAGCAATGAAGTGAAGAGTTGAGTTAAGAAATGATGTACATGTGACAGCTGAGTCTTAAGCTATTTACAGGTAAAATATTGTGTACCTGGACACGTGGCGATATTTAATTGGTCTTCGGATCCTATATTTTCGTTCCGAAATACGTGTGAATTTGGAAAACGTGCCTTTAGAATCCAGCGTGATTGGTCCATATGTCATCTTTAGGTAGCTTCCGGAGAGATGTTAACCAGCCAAAGGTTAGTATTGGACCAGAGAGAAGTACGTTCATGGGCCTTCATAGGATTGGGCTCGAATGCTGACTTCGGGATAAAGCTAGAACCCCTTAACTTAATGACCTTTCGAACGATACCATATCAGATTATTTTGTTTGTTTTTAACTAACAGGAAATTAGTTAGATTAATTTTATAATTGGTTAAAATAAAAAAAATAAAGAATTAAAATAGTTTCTAATTCTAACCTAAAATACAAAAAGAAAAATAATAGGTTTTATTTTCTAACCGCCGGCCTAATTGAATTAATTATATATTGATAATTTCCTCTTGGAGAAAAACACAAATCCTAGTCGTTGTCCCCTTCAAGCATAAGAGTATGGCCAATCACAACAACATCATACATGTAACTAATCAGCTACATGCCCAAATGAACATTCATACACATACTCAATCAGTCTAGCTTCCTAAACAGAACATCAAACATAAACATGTTTCATAGACATATACATATCAATCATCTCTAGCAGTATAACTCATATGTGTAAGAGTATTGCCAATCACAATGAACATTCAAAGCTTTAGAGTATGCCTAATCAGCCACATGCGTAATGATCATTCATACATAAACTCTATGAGTCCTAGCTTCCTAAAAAGTTATATCTAACCAATAAGTTCATACCAATCATTTCATCATCACCCACAGTATCATACATATATGTAATTGTTCAGTTCAAACCCACATAACAATATATATACTAAAAATTAGGCTAGTTTCCTAAATCAATGAGTTCTAGGTTCCTAAACAGTACATCAAACATACTCAATCACTTCTAGCTTCCTAAGCAGAATATCAAGCATGAACAAGCCAACATGCTTCATATACATACACATACTCATTCAGATAACAAGGAAAGTGGAAGATATATTGTAAACCTATCTCAGCAGCATCACCCACAACAACATCATACATGCAACCAATCAGTTCAAACCAACATAACAACAATATATACTCAATAAGCTAAAGAAATCTTCCCATATGCTAAACGCAAGAACTGATTGACAATCTCTTTAGCCAGCCTTCGCATGTAGCTTTCTTACTATCCCTGCAAATATTATGTTCAAATAAAAAGAAATCAGAACATCTTCAGCAACCGGCACTGTATTGCCCTAGGTTAAAAAAGATAAAGACCCAAACTTTTCAGTGGTGAATCTAACAATGAATACAATAAAATCAGTGTATCTAAGCAAGAGATCTAACCCTTTCAACGATAGGTCTGAAAATCAATAGATCTTTATTCCAACTGCTAAAATCGACATACACAAAAGTAAATCAGATGAGGAAAAAAGAGAGTAAAGAACAATGAAAATCAATAGATACTTACCAGTACCGTGTTTCGAGCTCACTGATTGCATGAATCAACCATGGAGATAGAGAGAGATGAGAGGGGATCAAGATTGCGTAACCTAGAAAATGGGGTTTTGGGTGAGATACAAGGTTTATATACGAGCTGAAATTTCAGTCAAACCATCCAGCGCCTAAATTTGTTATATGGCCACGTAAGTGAAATTTCGTTTACCGTTTTTTTTTGTTTTCCGTATACAATGACAATCATTTATTGCAGGTGCCATCTGATGAGTAAGTGAAATTTAACAAAAACGCGTGTTTTCTTTGGATGACAAGATTCTGTAATCGTAACGTCATCTGAGAATCGAGCGCATTTTTTATTTCGCCTTCAGATGACATAGAGTTAAAATACTGTCATGAAAAAAATTCAGATGACAAGAAAACAAATGTCTGTCAAGTATCTTGTGTCATGTGAAAGGAAAAATGGCATACTGTGTCTTTTCACGAATGAACACGACTGTACACGGACATACACGACTGTTCATGTACGAACACGACTATACACAACGGACACAACTGTTCATGAAAGGAGGTATTTGTTGGTATATAAATTAATATATAATTTTATTCAAAATTTTCCAACAAGACAATGCTATGACAGGTTCAAAAGATGACATGAAAAGTACATTAGGTTACAATTTTAGTCTCGCTATTAGATGGATCTCATAAAATCAAGAAATAGTCGCGCAATCAACTACAGAAGCTCAACATGTTCAACTATCAATCAAGTTATATGGCTAAGAAGAATTTTAGAGAATATGAGCGAAATGCAACACCAACCGACTAAGAGATTTTGCGATAGTAAGTCTTGCAATTGTCATTGCAAAAAAAAAAAAAAAAAAAACAATCCAGCACTCAAAAATGAAACATATCAATATCAAGTTTCATTTTGTTCGTGAAGCTAAAAATGAAGGCGAGATTAATTTGATTCACAACATTACTGAAAATCAGATTGCAGATATTTTTCCATGAGGAAAGTGACAAAGAAGTTACATCAAAGGTCCAACTATTTACTGTGATAAAGATAAGAATATATTAAAAGAAAACAAAAAACATATCACATGGGTATTTTACATATAAGAAATGTGTCAGTAGAAAATTTTGACTTGTAAAAATGTTCAACACTAGGGCTGTAAACAAGCCGAGCCGAGCTTTGGCCTGTTCGAGCTCGGCTCAGCAGTTTCTTATCGAGCTTCTTTTTTATTGAAATATTTTGGCTTCTTTTTTATTGAAATATTTTAATGCCTCTCTAAAATGGATATGAAAGTAATTAAGGGATTATTAGGAAGGGGAGATTCAATTTGAGCTAACAATATCTTTAAGAAGGATTGATGAGTTATTTAGGATAAAAGTGTAAATTTAAGGTATTAATTTCGACTCTTTTTATAGTTGAATTTGTTTAAAATGCAAGGCATCATAAATTGACCCATGTAAAAAATGAATTTGATTTTAGGTATCAATTTGAGTTTCTTTATTTATTCTTTCTAATTGATTAAATCTAATAAATTGAAAAATCAAGATTTCAATGATTTAATCAATTTAAAGTATGGTGGCTAAAAGCACCCTATATGTTGCTAGCGTTTCTGTGTTACATGTTCCTATTTGTTTCGGTCTATGTTTTCATCTTCATTTTTGTTAAAATGCTATGTTTTTATGTTTTCATCTTCATTTCTGTTCGAATGCTATGTTTTTATGTTTCCATCTTCATTTCTGTTCTCGAATTCTGAGTGTCCATGCAACATAGACTAATACTAAAAACAAAACGAGAATTTACATATGTTTTAATCAACAAACAAACTCTTAATCTAAGAGAAAAGTAATATTGTTGATAATTTAAATGTTGTAGATCCATTCCTACTCGACTTTAAGTAAAGAGAAAAAATGCATATATACATAAAGAAAAACATATACTTCACTAGAAGTTTTTTTTTTTTTTTTTTTTGTCTGTGGGCAATTCCCTCTATCGTTGCATTTTTCGTTTGAGGGCAATTCCTTCAATCATTCCATTAATGAAGGTACCTCCAAAATGTTGAGCATCAACAGGACCAGGCAGTTTAAACGTGAGAGAGAACTCTCCCTGAGGCCCAAGATTTTTGGACAGCATTACGAATGTTCTCTTATACATCTCTACTGACTCCTCACCTGTTCTGGTCACTCCTTTTATAAAAACTGTACCATCATTGTCCACAACACAATTGAAATCATCTGCAATAAATCAACAATAATCCACATCATAAGATTATTAATCCAACGTCTCGTGATAGTTGAAATATATCATAAAAAATTACAATGCAGGTGAAATGATTTGAAATTGTTCGACATTGAATTTGGCAAGGTGAACTTACTTTTACCACTTTTGACACCAGGCAGGGCTACTCGAAAGAAATAAGAATATTCGGATTCACATATGTTCATGTGTCCGAATGATGGTCCCATCTGCCCTGTGGCAGCACTCCCGGTTAGAAATACTACGTTGTTACCAAAATCTCCAATTTTGTCCCAATCTTCTTTTTTCGGCGAAGAAGGCCTCATTATAAATGTTGGCGGACCAAGAATTTCCACAGTTCTGGTGTTAGGAGTTGCAGAATTCGGCTCTTCGGACAACGCTGTAGGAGCCATTTCCGCAGTTCTGGTGTTAAGAGTTGCAGAATTCGGCTCTTGAGGCATCGCTGTAGGAACCATTTCTGCAATTCTGGTGTTAAGAGTTGCATAATTCGGCTCTTGAGACATCGCTATAGGTGGAATACTTCGAAGAGGCTGTACATTCTGACCCTGGAACATACCAGGCTGCGTCGGATAAGGCAGCTTTCCAGCGATTTCAACCCTTTGCCTGTTTCCGACAAGTTCATCCCTTTCCACTGGCATATCATATAAAACATTTTTACCCTTGGACATCCCGAATATCGGAGCAGGAAGTTTTCCGACATGTTCAAGCCTTTCGGATGCTATATTAAACGAAGTACTTCTCTCTCGGGATGCGCCTAATAATATAGGAGAAGGCAGTTTATGGTGAAGTTCAACTCGTTCCAATGATATATCATGCGAAATAGTGTTAGTACCGAACATTGCTGCAGCCCTATCCAATACAAGATTGTCAAGTCCGGTTAGCCTCTTAAACCTTTCGAGGGCCTCGAGATTAACACATGCGGTATTCGGGTTATCCATGAACACAATGTTGTCAATTATCTTGCAATTTCTTGCCACCTCCCAATGAGGATGCATCTTCGGAGGAAAGAGGTCAGGAAATTGACGGTATTGGGAAGGAGGCATAGTGCCAGCAAGGAATTGGTGCAGCAAACTTAGCTTTACCGAGACAGATTTGTCTGCCTTTCGGAGAGCGTAAGCATACACATTTTCGACTTCTGCTGTTTTCATGAAAGAGCTAGCTAGTTGAAATGCGCTATAATTCGGCAAGCCTTGGGCTTCTCGTTGAAACACTGACTTGTGCGGCGGCCTCTCGTATTTCATATGTGGCCCGAAGTAAAATCCCGCGATGAAGTAGAGAAGAAAATGCTGGTCATCACTAGCCATTCTAAACCCTCTTATATTCAAATTCCGCAATCAATCTGCAACAAGAAAGCAACCATGAAACTAAAACATTCTTAATTTGTTGAATTCATAAAATTTGTAATTATATCAATGATACTGCAAATTAAATTAAATTTGTTGATGACCATAAATTGGCAAGGCCGAGTCCAATTTTTGCGTAGTTACTTACCATGTCAGTGAATAAGAGCGTCCGAGTTCAAAATTGAAAAGTATAGGTGTATGCTAAGTCCAAGTAAAGTTAAGAGTGTCTAACAACAAAAAGTTATCTTAAGTTTCTACTCCAGACAATGAGAAATAATGGTTTTAGAAAGAAAAAAATCAACTAATACCTACCAACTATCGGAAACAATAAAACTTAAATTAGAGGGTGCTAAATTTCCTCGTATCCCCGTTCAATGGAAATCCCCGACCCCGCCCGATGGAGAATCCCCGACGGATCACCAATTATTTCTCATTATAATTTAAATTATACTTTAAATATTATAATTTACAACATTTAACTTAAATTAAATAAACTTATTTTTAAATAAAAAATTAAATAAGATAACTAAAGGCATAGTATCTTTTCTATTCTTTTGAACAAAACCTAGAATTAGAAAAGAGAAAGAAAATAAATATATACTGATTTTTTTTAAATATAAATGGTGATTCTCCGTGGGGACGGGGATGTGAAATAAAGAAAAAATGTTAAAAAAAATGTTTTTAAACGGGGATGAGGATCCCCGCAGAGACGAGAATGGGGACAAATCTGTCCTCGTCTAACTCGCAGGAACAGGGATGGAGAATCTCTGACTAGTCGGGGATGAGGATGGAAAATACATTTCTCACACCGCCCCGTCCCGTTTACATCCCTAATAAACCCTAACATTTAAACTCAAGATGGGTGAGAAAGAGAAAGAATTCATAAAAAGAGACAAGGTTGAAGTACTTAAAAAAAACACTAATCCAATTATAAATAGTAAATCTAAACATAATAGAAATCAATTTCTTACTTTCGAAAATTATCAACCAATCACTTCTTCGCTACTAAACAACTCAATGAGTCAAACAGAAATTCCGCAACAACAAAGCAACAGAAATTAGTAAACGGAAACATTCAATCATTTTCAATTCAAATTTTAGATTACAACCCATGAAACTAAAACATTTGAATTCATAAAATTTGTTATTATATCAATGATACTGGTCAAATTTTTGCCTAGTTACTTACCATGTCAGTGAATAAGAGCGTCCCAGTTCAAAATTGACAAGTATAGGTGTGTGATAGATCAAGTATAAGTTCAGAGTGTCAACAGCAAAAAGTGATAAGTTTTTATTCACATAATGAGAAATAATGGTTTTAGAAAAAAAATCACTAATATCTACCAACTATCACAAACAATAACACTTAAATTAGACTGGTGCTAAATTTCCTAATCTCCTCATTTATCAAAAACAATAAACTGTAACATTTAAACTCAAGTCGGGTGCTAAGTTTCTTTTATTTTTCTTGTTTTCTCTTTATGGTGAAAAGGAGAAAAGAATCATAAAAGGAAACAAGGTTGAAGTATTTATAAATGTGGATTATGTCTCCAACTCTTTGTTTAGAAACATGTGTTACCTATGCAACACTTATTCATTTAGACTTGATTTATTTTCCATCAAAAGAAATTACCAACATACTTTATCTAATACTGACATATCCTCTAAATAATTATATGTCAATGTCAGCATAGTTATTAACCGCGCATGGCGCGCCATAGTGAGATAAAACGCACTTACTAAGTATAAATAAGTTTTAAAATGCAAAATAAATCTCATGTTAGAAAGCTAAAGTTGAATACTAAATCTTAAATTCTACTCCTCATCAAAACTCTCCAAATTAATCACTCACGTTGAATTTAAATTCTCTTGGCTGCTTTGTTTTTGTTTGAATTTGTTTTCTATATTTTGTTCTACTAAATTTCCTCTTATAATAAGATTTTATTGTTGCCGCTTCTAATTAATTCAAACTTATAATCTTTCCTTTTTAATATTTGTTTTTTCCCTCATTTTGGACCCTCCAAAACACTCAAAAAAACCATAAAACGGCCCTTATAACTCATCAAGACGCGCCTTAGTGCGCCTTTGGCAACTACCCTTGGCGCAAAATGGTGCACCAGGGGTGCGCCATGGCGGTTGCGCCACACCATGAGGGTGTCATAGTGCTAAGGCCTGCGCGCCTGGTGTGTTATGCGCCACAGGCGCGCCTTTAATAACTATGAATATCAGTCTTATACATACAAATCAAGACACACCAATCTAGAGAAGTCTTATACTATAAAACTATATATATAGCCTGTGTCTTTTTTTTATACAAATCAAGACGCAGTTTAAGATAAGGAAAAGAAGAATTACGATAATCTCTTGAGCCGTGCCTGATGATCTCCCACAAGCTCCTCGTTATCAAAATCCAGATAGAATCTACACAAGACAACCATTATCATCTTTCTTTAGTGTGTAAAGTTAATCAAAACAAAAAATGAAAAAACATGGAAATACTAAATCAATAAGTGAATCTACACTGTAAATTCTACATTTATACAGTGAAACTTTGGATTTTGCGGCAGAAACTTCCCTTACTCAATATAAGCCACCCTAATTTCCAAATCTTCCCTTGTTAGGGGTAAGTCCAAATTTTAGGGTGCCTTTACAGACTAAAAGGAGTCTTTTTAGACTTGGGAAGACAAATATATATATATTGAACCGATTAGGGTTCAAAAGTTGCACCATGGCAAACAAATATACGTTCAACCCCACTAAATATCCAAAATTTATGGATGCTAAATTGATATTTTTTAATGTTTTTATATAAAAACTTAAAACCCCGTACACAACCAGTGGGGGCTTCTTCTGGATTTGTCCTTGTTCAAGCCATTAGGGTTCAAAACTTGCACCCAGCAGACAAATTGGTGCATCAGGGAATGCTGAACCCAGTGACGGATCCATGATTCAATTTCTCTTGTGATCTACAGGTGCTAAACTGATATTTTTTATGCTTTTACATAAAAAAAAAATAAAAAAACCCTAATACAATTTCCATATAATTTTTAGAGTTTTCTAACAACTAATGGGTGTTCAAACTCCCCCAAACCCCTTCTGGATCTGTCCTGACTGAACCACTCTTTTCAAGAAGAGTGGTCCCCTATGTGCACTAGATCCCTTCAGAAGGGATCCATGAAATCAAGAATACAAGTAAAATTGCAGAAAAAGTGATAAGAAAACTCAGAAATGAAAACTGTTTCCATCAAAAAGGAAAATTTTCCTAAAGAAAAAAAAACACGTTGAAAAAATTCAAATGGGAGAAGAAGAGGAGGAAGAGGAAAAAGAAGAAACTAACCAATGAAGTTAGTCTAAAACTTTTCCTGGCAGAGAGAGAGAGGTTGCAAACTTTGTAATGAAGAACAATTTGGACTGAGAGAAAACACACAGAACAGACCCAACCCCCCTTTCTCATATATAGAATATGGTTTAGTTCATGCATGTAAGACAACAAATATCACACCAAATCCAACTCAAATCCTCTTTTAATTTTCTTTCCTATATTAACCATCTCTTAGGATTTTTTTTCTCATAATAAAAATCCTTTTACTAATATAATACCCGGTTATAAGTTATATGTTGGGGCGAAACCCGCATTTCTTCAAAAAATGTTAGAGTCAAATTTGATCATTATACAGAGTGTTCAAAACCGAGTAGGACCGAAATAACCAACAGCCAATGAATTTCGGTTTTATTTCTTTGGTAATATTTCAGTAATTTCGGTTGGTTTGGTTTTTGTGAACAAATTATCGAATTTACCGAACCAACCAGAAAAAAAACTTAATTTGATATTAGATTTATAATTATAAGTTAATATTAATAAGATGTTTAATATAAACAATGTAAATCCACATTCTTCTACATGATAGTTCTAGTTTTAGAAAGTATGTTTGAGGTAATTTTTATATATGACATTTCTTTTTCGGTAAATAATTATAAAGTCTTTATGTTTTTACCCCTAGTTATATACCGGTGTTCTAAAAATCGGCCAAGCCGGCACTTAGACAGAGATTTTAGAACACCGTCCCAATTTCCACTACTCAAGCGGTATAAATCAGTTGACCGATTTTTTGACTCCTAGGCGGGTCTAGGCGGCTCCCAAACGGTTCCGGACGGCCCCTTTGAAAAAAATAGCCCTTAAATTTTATATCATTTTTTTTAATTTTAAATAAAATATTAAATAACAAAAAACTAAAAAAAACCTTAAACTATCAAATGTATTTTTAAGAATATTAATTTTATTTTATTTTGAAAGATTTTGTTATTTTTTTAAGGACATTAATGTAAATAATATTAAAATATGTATGTTTTTCTATCCTAAATATTTTCTATTATTATTTTTATATAGTATAATTCATATATTAATTGTATTTATATAATAATTTATTTAATAAAAAATAAATAAATACAAAAAATACAAATCTGATTAATCTCTAATTAATCCCCGATTAATCAATAATTAAGGGCCCTGTCCGCTCAACTAGGATTTTAATTGATGCATACTTGAATCAAGATAAAATTGGAAACAGAGTTGGAGGAACATTTACTACAAGTGCATTGGAGAATATTGTTAAAGAGCTAAAAAAAAAGTTTCCTGATAAGCCGATAGACAAAAAAAAAATGCTAAAAAATGAATCAAAGTCATGAAAAGAACATCCACCCGTTGCTATATGATGTTTCCAAAAATGGAATGAGTAGTTTTGCTTGGAATCCATCTATTGAAATGTGGAGTGCTGAATTTAAAGTGAGGAACAATTAATTGAGGTAAGTATTATGTTAAGATTAATAAAAAAATATGGTGTATGTTGCTATAATTTCATTCATTAAATATTTAATATAAGTATTTTTTTTTCCATGTATAGTCTAAACCTGGGGCTCAAGAATGGATGAATAAACGTATATTAGCAATTATGAAAAGCTAGCTGGGCTTTATGAACAAGATATGACAACTGGACTACTTTCTGAAGATCCAATAAAGATTTCCAATAGGAGAAGAATTAACACAAATGTTAATCCTACTTTAGAGTACACAATTGATGGAGTTGATTTTGGGGTTTCTCAAAATGATATAAGATTGGAAAATGTTGGAGAATATGAAGATATAGATGCTGATATTGACATTAGGCGAGTAGAGGCAATTCCAAACCTCCACTTTAAAGCAACTCTGAACTTCCATCTTTCTCGAAATCAAAGAAAACCAAAAAGTCTAATAATGACGATGATGGATTCACAAGCTTGTCCAATTGAATGGATAATATGACTAATGTTATAAAGGAATCATTAGACAATATGTCAAATGCCATATTAGCTAAAAATGCAACTCCAAATTGCATGTGTGGATGTTGCTTGAAGAGATGGGAGTTGAGTCTCAAGATATTGCATATGGCTATGTTTTTCTAGCAAAAAAAATCCAAATATATTGGAATCTTTGCTTAAGTGTCTGACAAATCAACGTAAAATTGTTTTGTTCAAGATCATGCATCCATAATATAAGGTTTGATTACTAAATGCTTCTTTTTTGCTATTAATTTCTTTACTATATTTTTATGTATTGTTTTTACGTTTCATGTAGGAATGATGGCTCATTTGGAAGTAAGATCGACATGTTCAAATAATTTATTATCTTTTTTTAAGGGACGAATTTTAAGTATGTTTAGCATTTGAATATTGATTTATTACATGGATTTTTATGACCTATTTTAAAAATAAATTTTGGTGTGTTTGAACATTCAAATATATAAATAGTGGGGTTGTCATTGGTTAGATTTATGAGATTTTGTTGATTGTTTTATTTTGTTTAATATGAATAATTTTCTGAGTAGAGCTTGTATCTAACTTGCAATTAATTATTGTGTTTGTCAAACAAAAATTTACTGCAAAAGACCGATGTTAAAAATTTAATAAGAGAAAATTTAAATTGATTTATAATGTTTTGTTTATGATGTTACAAAAGAAAAGAAATATATAAAAGAGAACAATATATGAACATATGCTGATTTAGTAATGTAAGAAAAATATTTAAGGTTAATTACGTGTAAATTATGGCACGAATTTTAAGTATGTTTATCACATTAAGATATATAATTATGGGAAAATTATGGGTATTTTTTTAACTAATACATTTAACCTTTTTTTATAAAACCTTCAAAACAAACACCGTTAATTATTTAAATTTATAAATCCATCTCATGTATCCAAGCAAGGTTACTTTAATAACCTCATCTCACTCTCCGTCCTCTCCCTTTAATTAACCTTATCTAACTCCAATACAAGCAGACCCTAACATGTTAGTGTGACGTTGTAAGGTTAAATGTTATTCCTTAATATAATATTCTTAAACATTAAATGTTATTATGAATTTTTGATATTTTTTTTAAATCAAATTTTGTTTATTCTTCATTCATAAAATTTATTAAAGATAAATAAAGATTAATTTTTATAATTTTATACAGTTTTACTCCTATTTTGATCATTTTTGAAATATTTTCATTTATTTTAAAGTTAAGAAATTTTGCGCTACTAAATTAAAGTTCTATAATTATATAAAAATTAATAAATTAATTACTTAGAGAGATTATGATTATATAGGAAAAAAGAGAAAAAATATAAAATAAAAAAAAGTATAATATGTTTTATTATTAAAATATAGACTAAAGGGTAATTTTGTATTTTAAATTTTTTTAGTATAGTTTGACTATTGACTTAAACATAAGAACTAAGGAGTTACGAAAATAAAAACTGAAGGACTATATAATTATTTCTAAAAATAGAAGGATCGATTAATTTATTAGGTAAAAGCACATGACCTTATAATTGTTGACCCTTTTTCTTTTTTTAGTTTAATGTTTTATATGGAAATTGAAATTAAGATAGGAAATACAATTCTATCCACCCATTAAAACTAAGAAATTTAATGTTTTTTCTAATAAATAAAAGGGTTAAAGAACAATTTACCCTTTACTTATTCGTTTTTTCTTTTTTTTTTCCTTTTTCATGATTTATTATTTTGTAATGTTTCCTCATTATTTATTAAAAGTAGTAAAATCTCATCTAATACGAACAGTAAGTTAACAATTCCGTTAAATTGTTCAACTTGGCATTATTTTTTACACGTTGAATACATTGATGACGTTAGTAAATCTATAAGGAGTCTTTCTATGCTGACTGAGGTTCCTTCGACGTTTGAGATAAGAAAAAAATAGAAATTAAAGAAGAGGACGAGGACGGGGACGGGGACCGAGGACTCAACTCTGATTCTAAAGTTAGCAGTGTTTTAGGGACATGAGTATTGACCATATGCAATTAGTTCTATACTTAAGGGATGTTTTTGTGTACCTTAGTTGCATAATATCTTGTTCTATTTATAAAGTGTGAGGAGTAAATTTGGTATTAACTCAAAATGTACACTCGAGCTCAGCTATGAACACGTGTCAACCTCCAACTGGTAATTGTTCATAGTAAGAATGATAATTTGCATTTCACAAAACTGACATCCCATGATTCTATGCATGGAATCAGGGATGTATATTAACGTGGCGATTGTATATGTAGATACTCATTTTTATCCGGGTTTTTAGCAAAAATCTATTTAAATTTATTAAATTTATGCTTTGTAGTGGAATATGCAATTTTATTTTAATTAAAATCTAATATTTGATAATTTTAAATTGTTATATTTTGATACATTTTAATAAATTTATTAATATATATTCAGAATGTAACTTATTAAAACTAATACATAGTTTATCCCAAAAAAAAACTAATATATTCTTAAAAAAACTAATATATAATTCTTAGTGTTATTTTAAATAAATATTGCAAATATTCCTAAATATTTCAAAATCATTATTATTTTAATAATATTTTTTACATATATTCAATTTTGTTTTTTATTGTTATTTTTGGTGATATTATTTTTAGAGTTTTACTTAGTAAGTTATTTAGTCTAAATATAACATATGATTAAGATCTAAGTTAACTTAACTTATATGGAAATTATATTTAACTTATATGGAAATTATTTGGAATTGATGTAGAATTTGATATGGATCAAATATAATCAACCCGTAGTGAAAATGGGTCGGATATAGATTAAATGGAGAGTTAAAGTCCAGTTGGTGGCTATAAATAGATAGTCACACTCCATAACATAAACCTAAAGCATATTATTAGAGAAAGAGCCCAGTAGCCTTATTCTCCCCTTTATGCGTCTTTCTCTCCTCGGTCAACAGATGCTCTTAATTCATGGATTTATTGAATCTTCTCCTAATTAATCTCGGTGTAGTTGATTTATAACCGGTAATACGAAGATCGTGGTTTCCATTCTTCTGATGTTCTTTCGCTACAATAAATTCGATGAGTTTTTATGTTACAAGAAGTAACCCGATAACTCGTATTCGTATTTGTTTATATATGTGATATAAATATTCAGGAATATATTTCATTCTCTTAGAATTTAATTATGATAAAAAAATAGATATTCCAAAAAAATCTAAATAATTAATATATATTTTTTTGATAAAAATAAATAATTAATATATTTGGAAAAGGAAAATGAGAGGAAGTTTTAATAATACTATAATTATTTACATCAATAATATTTAATATAAATCTAATTCATTTCTTTATATAAATCTACACAAGGCAACCATTATCATCTTTCTTTAGTGTGTAAAGTTAATCAAAACAGAAAATGAAAAAACATGGAAATACTAAATTAATAAGTGAATCTACACTGTAAATTCTACATTTAGACGGTGAATCTTTGGATTTTGCGGCAGAAACTTCCCTTACTCAATATAAGCCACCCTAATTTCCAAATCTTCCCTTGCTAGGGGTAAGTCCAAATTTTAGTGTGCCTTTACAGACTAAAACGAGTTTTTTAGACTTGGGAAGACATGTATGTTGAACCCATTAGGGTTCAAAAATTGCACCGGCCAAACAAATATATGTTCAACCCCACTAACGGATCTAGCATTTATGGATGCTTAAATTAATATTTTTTAGTGTTTTTATATAAAAAAAAAAAAAATTTAAAAACCGTAGACAACTAGTGAGGGCTGAAGCCCCTTCTGGATCTATCCATGTTCAAGCCATTAGGGTTCAAAACTTGCACCCAGACAAATTGGTGCATCAGGGAAGGCTAAACCCAGTGACGGATCCAGGATTCACTTTCTCTTATGATTTATGAGTGTTAAATTGATATTTTTGGTGCTTTTACATACAACAACAACAACAATAAAGCCTTAGTCCCGAAATGATTCGGGGTCGGCTAACATGAACCATCATATAAAACCGTGAAAATCAAGTCGTGTCAGCGACACAGATTCGCTCCCTCCACTCCGTCCTATCCACTACCATATTTTCCTCAATTCCCAATAAACTCATATCACTCTCGATCACCCTCCTCCAAGTTTGCTTAGGTCTTCCCCTACCCCTCACCACTACATCCCTTTGCCACTCTTCGGTTCTCCTAACCGGCGCATCAAGCGCTCTACGTCTCACATGGCCAAACCACCTTAGTCGGTTTTCTCTCATTTTATTCTCAATAGATGTGACCCCTACTTTTGTCCTAATTATTTCATTACGCACCCGGTCCTTTCTCGTGTGACCACACATCCATCTCAACATACGCATTTCCGCCACCGACATCTTATGGATGTGGCAGTGTTTCACTGCCCAACACTCCGTACCATATAACAATGCTGGTCTAATTGCCGTCCGGTAGAATTTTCCCTTCAATCTATTAGGCATGCCGGGATCACAAAGGAAACCCGTAGCACTCTTCCACTTCGACCAACCAGCTTTAATCCTATGAGCAACATCTCCATCTACTTCTCCATCCGTTTGGATAATAGATCCTAAATACCGGAAGCAATCCGAGGCCTGAACAACTCTCCCATCCAGGGTGATTGTCCCTGCCTCCCTACTCCTACGGCCGCTAAACTTACACTCCAAATATTCTGTCTTACTTCGACTCAACTTAAAGCCTTTAGATTCTAGAGTTTGCCTCCATAGTTCCAACTTCATCTCCACTCCTTCTTTCGTCTCATCAACCAACACAATATCATCTGCAAACAGCATGCACCATGGTATACCATCTTGAAGTGAACTTGTTAGTTCATCCATAACGATGGCAAAAAGAAATGGGCTTAGTGCGGAACCTTGATGCACTCCAATCGTAATAGGAAACTCTTCAGTCTTCCCAACACTAGTACGTACACTCGTGCATACTCCCTCATATATGTCCTTTATGATGTCAATATATTTCCGCGAAATGCCTTTCCTTATCAAGGCCCACCAAAGTACTTCCCTTGGTACCTTATCATATGCTTTCTCCAAGTCAATGAAAACCATATGCAAGTCTTTCTTCTTATTTCGATAGTGCTCCATTAATTGTCTCATTAGATGGATGGCTTCCATAGTTGATCTTCCCGGCATAAAGCCAAACTGGTTTTCCGAGATCTTCACCGTCCTCCTTAGCCTTTGTTCAATCACTCGCTCCCAAAGTTTCATAGTGTGACTCATTAATTTGATTCCCCGATAGTTGGCACAATCTTGGACATCGCCTTTGTTCTTATACAAAGGGATTAAGGTACTTTTCCTCCATTCTAATGGCATCTTATTGTTTCTCCAAATTTTGTTGAAGAACGTCGTCAACCATTCGATTCCTCTTTCTCCCAAACATCTCCAAATCTCAATAGGGATGCCATCAGGTCCTACTGCTTTCTTCAACTTCATCTTACTTAATGCCATTTTGACTTCACCCTTTTGAATTCTCCGCAGGCATTCATGATTTATCATATCGTGATGGATACTTATATCTCCAACATCTTGTTGGCGATCTCCATTAAATAAGTCATCAAAATAGGACCTCCATCGTTCCTTGATATCCTTATCTCCAACTAGGACTTTCTGGTCCACATCCTTCACACATTTAACTTTTCTGAGATCTCGCGTCTTCCTATCTCTCATCCGAGCAATTCTATATATGTCTCTTTCCCCTTCTTTCGTATCCAATCTTGTATACAGATCCCGATTCACCTTTGCTCTAGCATCTCGTATGACCTTCTTTACTTCCCTTTTAGCCTCTTTGTATTTTTCGTAGTTCTCGTCACTCCTACATTTCCCCAATAGTTTATAGGATTCTCTCTTACTCTTTACTGCTTGTCGTACTTCTTCTGTCCACCAAGATGTGTCCTTACCCGGTGGCATGCTACCTTTAGATTCCCCTAGAACTTCCTTCGCTACTTCCCTTATACTATGCTCCATCTTATTCCATATCGAATCTATATCTGAATCCATATTGCAAGTCCAAATATCTTTTTTGGTCATCTCATCCACAAATTTTTGTTGATTCTCCCCTTGCAATTTCCACCACTTAATCTTAGTCTCTACTTGAGGTGTTTGTTTTCTTATACATTTCCTACTTCGAAAATCTAGCACCACTACTCTATGTTGGGTTGTCGTACTCTCACTAGGGATCACCTTACAATCAATATAACTCTTTCTCCAAGCACTCCTTACTAAGAAGAAGTCAATTTGGCTCGCATTACCGCTACTCCGATAAGTCACTAAGTGAGATGTTCTCTTCATAAACCATGTGTTCATGATACTCAAGTCATAGGCTGATGCGAATTCCAAAATATCATTTCCTGCTTCATTCTTATCTCCAAAACCATACCCTCCATGAACACTCTCAAACCCATCTCGCCTAGAACTCACGTGTCCATTGAGATCACCCCCTAGTACCATTTTTTCATCCCTAGGAACCTGTTGCACCACTTCCTCTAAGTCATCCCAAAAAGCTTGTCTTATAGACACATCTAATCCTATTTGTGGCGCATATGCACTAATTTTATACAGTTTTACTCCTATTTTGATCATTTTTGAAATATTTTCATTTATTTTAAAGTTAAGAAATTTTGCGCTACTAAATTAAAGTTCTATAATTATATAAAAATTAATAAATTAATTACTTAGAGAGATTATGATTATATAGGAAAAAAGAGAAAAAATATAAAATAAAAAAAAGTATAATATGTTTTATTATTAAAATATAGACTAAAGGGTAATTTTGTATTTTAAATTTTTTTAGTATAGTTTGACTATTGACTTAAACATAAGAACTAAGGAGTTACGAAAATAAAAACTGAAGGACTATATAATTATTTCTAAAAATAGAAGGATCGATTAATTTATTAGGTAAAAGCACATGACCTTATAATTGTTGACCCTTTTTCTTTTTTTAGTTTAATGTTTTATATGGAAATTGAAATTAAGATAGGAAATACAATTCTATCCACCCATTAAAACTAAGAAATTTAATGTTTTTTCTAATAAATAAAAGGGTTAAAGAACAATTTACCCTTTACTTATTCGTTTTTTCTTTTTTTTTTCCTTTTTCATGATTTATTATTTTGTAATGTTTCCTCATTATTTATTAAAAGTAGTAAAATCTCATCTAATACGAACAGTAAGTTAACAATTCCGTTAAATTGTTCAACTTGGCATTATTTTTTACACGTTGAATACATTGATGACGTTAGTAAATCTATAAGGAGTCTTTCTATGCTGACTGAGGTTCCTTCGACGTTTGAGATAAGAAAAAAATAGAAATTAAAGAAGAGGACGAGGACGGGGACGGGGACCGAGGACTCAACTCTGATTCTAAAGTTAGCAGTGTTTTAGGGACATGAGTATTGACCATATGCAATTAGTTCTATACTTAAGGGATGTTTTTGTGTACCTTAGTTGCATAATATCTTGTTCTATTTATAAAGTGTGAGGAGTAAATTTGGTATTAACTCAAAATGTACACTCGAGCTCAGCTATGAACACGTGTCAACCTCCAACTGGTAATTGTTCATAGTAAGAATGATAATTTGCATTTCACAAAACTGACATCCCATGATTCTATGCATGGAATCAGGGATGTATATTAACGTGGCGATTGTATATGTAGATACTCATTTTTATCCGGGTTTTTAGCAAAAATCTATTTAAATTTATTAAATTTATGCTTTGTAGTGGAATATGCAATTTTATTTTAATTAAAATCTAATATTTGATAATTTTAAATTGTTATATTTTGATACATTTTAATAAATTTATTAATATATATTCAGAATGTAACTTATTAAAACTAATACATAGTTTATCCCAAAAAAAAACTAATATATTCTTAAAAAAACTAATATATAATTCTTAGTGTTATTTTAAATAAATATTGCAAATATTCCTAAATATTTCAAAATCATTATTATTTTAATAATATTTTTTACATATATTCAATTTTGTTTTTTATTGTTATTTTTGGTGATATTATTTTTAGAGTTTTACTTAGTAAGTTATTTAGTCTAAATATAACATATGATTAAGATCTAAGTTAACTTAACTTATATGGAAATTATATTTAACTTATATGGAAATTATTTGGAATTGATGTAGAATTTGATATGGATCAAATATAATCAACCCGTAGTGAAAATGGGTCGGATATAGATTAAATGGAGAGTTAAAGTCCAGTTGGTGGCTATAAATAGATAGTCACACTCCATAACATAAACCTAAAGCATATTATTAGAGAAAGAGCCCAGTAGCCTTATTCTCCCCTTTATGCGTCTTTCTCTCCTCGGTCAACAGATGCTCTTAATTCATGGATTTATTGAATCTTCTCCTAATTAATCTCGGTGTAGTTGATTTATAACCGGTAATACGAAGATCGTGGTTTCCATTCTTCTGATGTTCTTTCGCTACAATAAATTCGATGAGTTTTTATGTTACAAGAAGTAACCCGATAACTCGTATTCGTATTTGTTTATATATGTGATATAAATATTCAGGAATATATTTCATTCTCTTAGAATTTAATTATGATAAAAAAATAGATATTCCAAAAAAATCTAAATAATTAATATATATTTTTTTGATAAAAATAAATAATTAATATATTTGGAAAAGGAAAATGAGAGGAAGTTTTAATAATACTATAATTATTTACATCAATAATATTTAATATAAATCTAATTCATTTCTTTATATAAATCTACACAAGGCAACCATTATCATCTTTCTTTAGTGTGTAAAGTTAATCAAAACAGAAAATGAAAAAACATGGAAATACTAAATTAATAAGTGAATCTACACTGTAAATTCTACATTTAGACGGTGAATCTTTGGATTTTGCGGCAGAAACTTCCCTTACTCAATATAAGCCACCCTAATTTCCAAATCTTCCCTTGCTAGGGGTAAGTCCAAATTTTAGTGTGCCTTTACAGACTAAAACGAGTTTTTTAGACTTGGGAAGACATGTATGTTGAACCCATTAGGGTTCAAAAATTGCACCGGCCAAACAAATATATGTTCAACCCCACTAACGGATCTAGCATTTATGGATGCTTAAATTAATATTTTTTAGTGTTTTTATATAAAAAAAAAAAATTTAAAAACCGTAGACAACTAGTGAGGGCTGAAGCCCCTTCTGGATCTATCCATGTTCAAGCCATTAGGGTTCAAAACTTGCACCCAGACAAATTGGTGCATCAGGGAAGGCTAAACCCAGTGACGGATCCAGGATTCACTTTCTCTTATGATTTATGAGTGTTAAATTGATATTTTTGGTGCTTTTACATACAACAACAACAACAATAAAGCCTTAGTCCCGAAATGATTCGGGGTCGGCTAACATGAACCATCATATAAAACCGTGAAAATCAAGTCGTGTCAGCGACACAGATTCGCTCCCTCCACTCCGTCCTATCCACTACCATATTTTCCTCAATTCCCAATAAACTCATATCACTCTCGATCACCCTCCTCCAAGTTTGCTTAGGTCTTCCCCTACCCCTCACCACTACATCCCTTTGCCACTCTTCGGTTCTCCTAACCGGCGCATCAAGCGCTCTACGTCTCACATGGCCAAACCACCTTAGTCGGTTTTCTCTCATTTTATTCTCAATAGATGTGACCCCTACTTTTGTCCTAATTATTTCATTACGCACCCGGTCCTTTCTCGTGTGACCACACATCCATCTCAACATACGCATTTCCGCCACCGACATCTTATGGATGTGGCAGTGTTTCACTGCCCAACACTCCGTACCATATAACAATGCTGGTCTAATTGCCGTCCGGTAGAATTTTCCCTTCAATCTATTAGGCATGCCGGGATCACAAAGGAAACCCGTAGCACTCTTCCACTTCGACCAACCAGCTTTAATCCTATGAGCAACATCTCCATCTACTTCTCCATCCGTTTGGATAATAGATCCTAAATACCGGAAGCAATCCGAGGCCTGAACAACTCTCCCATCCAGGGTGATTGTCCCTGCCTCCCTACTCCTACGGCCGCTAAACTTACACTCCAAATATTCTGTCTTACTTCGACTCAACTTAAAGCCTCTAGATTCTAGAGTTTGCCTCCATAGTTCCAACTTCATCTCCACTCCTTCTTTCGTCTCATCAACCAACACAATATCATCTGCAAACAGCATGCACCATGGTATACCATCTTGAAGTGAACTTGTTAGTTCATCCATAACGATGGCAAAAAGAAATGGGCTTAGTGCGGAACCTTGATGCACTCCAATCGTAATAGGAAACTCTTCAGTCTTCCCAACACTAGTACGTACACTCGTGCATACTCCCTCATATATGTCCTTTATGATGTCAATATATTTCCGCGAAATGCCTTTCCTTATCAAGGCCCACCAAAGTACTTCCCTTGGTACCTTATCATATGCTTTCTCCAAGTCAATGAAAACCATATGCAAGTCTTTCTTCTTATTTCGATAGTGCTCCATTAATTGTCTCATTAGATGGATGGCTTCCATAGTTGATCTTCCCGGCATAAAGCCAAACTGGTTTTCCGAGATCTTCACCGTCCTCCTTAGCCTTTGTTCAATCACTCGCTCCCAAAGTTTCATAGTGTGACTCATTAATTTGATTCCCCGATAGTTGGCACAATCTTGGACATCGCCTTTGTTCTTATACAAAGGGATTAAGGTACTTTTCCTCCATTCTAATGGCATCTTATTGTTTCTCCAAATTTTGTTGAAGAACGTCGTCAACCATTCGATTCCTCTTTCTCCCAAACATCTCCAAATCTCAATAGGGATGCCATCAGGTCCTACTGCTTTCTTCAACTTCATCTTACTTAATGCCATTTTGACATCACCCTTTTGAATTCTCCGCAGGCATTCATGATTTATCATATCGTGATGGATACTTATATCTCCAACATCTTGTTGGCGATCTCCATTAAATAAGTCATCAAAATAGGACCTCCATCGTTCCTTGATATCCTTATCTCCAACTAGGACTTTCTGGTCCACATCCTTCACACATTTAACTTTTCTGAGATCTCGCGTCTTCCTATCTCTCATCCGAGCAATTCTATATATGTCTCTTTCCCCTTCTTTCGTATCCAATCTTGTATACAGATCCCGATTCACCTTTGCTCTAGCATCTCGTATGACCTTCTTTACTTCCCTTTTAGCCTCTTTGTATTTTTCGTAGTTCTCGTCACTCCTACATTTCCCCAATAGTTTATAGGATTCTCTCTTACTCTTTACTGCTTGTCGTACTTCTTCTGTCCACCAAGATGTGTCCTTACCCGGTGGCATGCTACCTTTAGATTCCCCTAGAACTTCCTTCGCTACTTCCCTTATACTATGCTCCATCTTATTCCATATCGAATCTATATCTGAATCCATATTGCAAGTCCAAATATCTTTTTTGGTCATCTCATCCACAAATTTTTGTTGATTCTCCCCTTGCAATTTCCACCACTTAATCTTAGTCTCTACTTGAGGTGTTTGTTTTCTTATACATTTCCTACTTCGAAAATCTAGCACCACTACTCTATGTTGGGTTGTCGTACTCTCACTAGGGATCACCTTACAATCAATATAACTCTTTCTCCAAGCACTCCTTACTAAGAAGAAGTCAATTTGGCTCGCATTACCGCTACTCCGATAAGTCACTAAGTGAGATGTTCTCTTCATAAACCATGTGTTCATGATACTCAAGTCATAGGCTGATGCGAATTCCAAAATATCATTTCCTGCTTCATTCTTATCTCCAAAACCATACCCTCCATGAACACTCTCAAACCCATCTCGCCTAGAACTCACGTGTCCATTGAGATCACCCCCTAGTACCATTTTTTCATCCCTAGGAACCTGTTGCACCACTTCCTCTAAGTCATCCCAAAAAGCTTGTCTTATAGACACATCTAATCCTATTTGTGGCGCATATGCACTAATGACATTCACAACCTCATCCCCAATCACTAGCTTAACACTCATAATTCTATCGCTCTTTCTAGACACCGCTACTACCTCATCAATATACTCCCTATCAATAAGAATACCTACTCCATTTCTACCCTTATCCTTTCCTGAGTACCAAAGCTTATAACCCCAAGGAGCTATCTCTCTAGCCTTGGCTCCAACCCACTTGGTTTCTTGTAGGCATAATATATTTATTCTCCTCCTCTTCATAACATCTACAATTTCAGCTAATCTTCCTGTCAAAGAACCTATGTTCCATGTCCCAAAGCGTAACCTACTACCCTTACCCATACCCCTACCATTACCGTGGATTAGCTTATTTACCCGCAACCCTTGCATATTTGACACCACCCCCGGGTCCTGGGGTGGCGCGCCGCTTCGGGGCGACGACCTAGCAATCCTTGCACATTTATCACTACACCCGGGTCTAGGAAGTGCAGCGCGTCGCTGAGTAGGGAACGCCCCAACGGTATTTATATTATGGTTCATGTCATAAGATGTGGCTAAGTTTTACGCTGGCCGCCACAAAGTGACCCTCACAGGCGGAGTTTTTTGGTGCTTTTACATAAAAAAAAATAAAAAAATAATAAAAAAAAAAAGAATAAAAAATTAAAAGCCCCTACATAATTTTCATATAATTTTTAGAAGAGTTTTCTGACAACTAGTAGGTGTTCAAACTCCCCCAAACCTCCTCTGGATCCGTCCCCGGGTGAACCACCCTTTTATGCGTCGTTCTCTCCTCAGTCAACAGATGCCCTTAGTTCATGAATTTATCGAGTCTTCTCGTAATTAATCTCGATGTAGTTGATTTGTAACCGGTAATATAAAGATTGTGGTTTCCGTTCTTTTGATGTTCTTTCGCTACAATAAATTCAATAAGTTTCTATGTTACAAGAAATAACCCGATAACTCGTATTCATATTTGTTTATATATGTGATATAAATTTTCAAGAATGAATTTCATTCTCTTAGAATTTACTTATGTTAAAAATAGATATTCCAAAAAAAATCTAAATAATTACTATATTTGGAAAAAGAAAATGAAAGGAATTTTTAATAATACTGATGATGATAATACTATAATTATTTACACCAATAATATTTAATATAAATCTAATTCGTTTCTTTATATTTTTTCAAGGAAATAAATGTGGCAAACACTACAAAATAGCATATGTCTTTATTAAAACATAAACATGTCCTTTTTAAAAACGCTTAATACATCATTCGCCTCCTGAACTTATCCAAAATAGTTGTTTGGTCTCCTGAACTTTCAAAGTGTCTCGATAACCGCTTGAACTTGCATAAAATGTAATTAATTAATCATTTGGTTGTAAAAAAGTAAGGCTCTGTTTGATAACAACAAAAATCGCTTAAATTAAAAGATTAAGCACTTATTTAGTTTAAGTATGTTTGATAATGATTTTTTATTAACCACTTAAATTATTTAATTAAGCTACATATCACTTAATTTGACAAGTCAAAATATTTAACTTAAAATTTTAAGTTAAATATTATCAACTAATGTTTTAATATTCAGCACTTATTTTTAATATTTATCAAACACTTGTATCATTTAATAATTTCAGCACTTATAATATTCAACACTTAAACTTCAGTACTTATTTTTTCAGTACTTAATTTTCAGTTTTATCAAACGGCACCTAAGTCAAATGCGGAAGATATGTTACACGCATTTTAAAAAAGTGAAACGACCAAGATCGGGGTATGCGATTATAATATTAGAGAAGAAAATGTTTTATAGTTGAATAAGTAAGAAATTCTCTTTTAACATGTTTTAATCTATTTTGTGAAGCATGTAAAAACATTCTAAAGCACGTGTAACATATTTTCCGCATTTGACTTACTTTTTTACAATGGAATGATTAATTGATTACATTTTACACAAGTTCAGGGGGCTAACTGAACATTTTATGCAAGTTCAGTGGACTATCAAGACACTTTAAAAGTTCAGGGGGTCAATCAACCATTTTGGACAAGTTCAGAGGACAAATGATGTTTTGAAAGCATATAAACATGTCTTTATTAATACCTAAAGACTATGCTTACTTTGTTTTTAACAAAGTAAACCTTACTTTGTGTGTTTTCACCATTAGATTAATTTTATACTACAGCATCCAATGGTGAAAACACACCAAGTAATGGTACTTTGTCAAAAACAAAGTAACCATAGAAGGCACCTTACGTAACAGTTAAAAGAAAATAGTTATTTAATATAAATACGGCTCTATATTCAATTTAATAAAATAATACTTGAAATTTTTGTAAAAGAATTTCTGATTTATTTTGTTTGTGAAAAAGAAGATTATTTATTGATGGAAAGCCACCAAATACATTTACAAGAAAAGAAAATCAGAATCACTGTTCATTAATTGAAAAATGTTCTTACAAAAAAAAAATTAATTGAAAAATGTAAAATATAACATATTGGGGCATTCCGAGAATTGAACTCGGGACCTCTAGCACCCTAAGCGAGAATCATACCACTAGACCAAATGCGCCGACTGCCAAGATTACAATTTTATACATTGTATACAAAATACGCGAAATCATGGACTTCTATGGCAAAGACAATACCAATATTACAAATTTATAAGTAACGTTTTCTCTGTGGACTTGAAAGTTGAACCACACATTTGGGCTGTGAATGGTGGGTGTCTTTCAAATATGGGCCAAACATAAATGAATATATATTTGGGTTTTTAATGAAAATCATAATTAGTTATAAAAAATTATACTATAAAAAATTAATTTTTAATATGTCACTATTTTTTATATATCAAAGTATGGTTTTATATCCTAATTTAAAAAATTTAAACCTAAATTCATAACTTTCTAAATCTGCATAACAGAACATAAACATGAATGGATTTGGACAAAATGAATTGTACATCACTTAAAGAAAATTCAAGACCACTAGACCATTATAAGTAAGTTCAATGGACTAATACGTTGTTTTAAACAAATTAAGATGGTCAATATATCTATTAACACAAATTCAAGAGACTAACAATACACTCGGTAAAATCAGGAGTCAATCAACTTTTTAGGTAAGTTCAAAGAGCTACATGTGTATTAAGTCTACTAATAACAAAAAGAACATTGCAACCAACGGTTTGTTAAGTTTCTCTACCATTTATCGGAGATCAACGTTTTAATCTCATGTACAAAACAACACAATTTTACTTTGAAGGTTTGTGAAATGGTGCAATTAAAAGCTTTACTAATAGACTTTGACATGTCATATGATTGTGCCATTAAACCTCTACACCCAGGCGTCACGTTATACTTCCATCCTAATCCATGGGTTTAGAAGGGTTAACAACATAATCATCTTACGTGTCTTTTTCTGTTAGTGAAACCTTTAATTGCGTCATTTTATAGACGTTAAGACTCAAATTGTATTGTTTTACATACGGGGCTATATTAATTCTTATGAAACCTTATAGTTAATTTTTTTTTCAAATGGGCAAAAAGTTTGGATTTAGGCTATTTTGTATCTTGTCACTATAGGATTTTATTTACTTATTTTTGAAAATTTTCCTAGAATTTTTGTTAAATTCAGCTAAATTTGTCCTTCAATTCATCAAAATTTGTCTGAATAATAGTATAGTGCTTCTCAAGATACTAGGAATTTTGGGTCTCCATAGAAATTTAAAATTCTTATATTGGGCTAATATGCTCAATTTTCATACTTGAAGGCTCTTTGCTCCCTCTACTTGTGCCATTATTTATTGTAGGATCATGCAACAAAGTTTATCTTCCTTTGAAGTATTAGCTGCAAAATAAAAAAAAATCAATATCGAATCGAAAAAAAAAAGATTAAATTGCATAAAAGTAAAAAAAAAAACAAAATTAGAATGAAATGTGTTTAAAATTAATGAAAAGTGCGGAAATTCATAATTAAAATATAAACGTGTCTTTGTAGATCGTTGATTGGAACCTTGAAATGAATACAAATTTAGTTTTTATAGACTATTTCCCTTAATAACTTCCCTATCGTAACAACTTCTCATATACTTCTTAATTGCCTATCTCTTATCGTCTCTTTTTCTCAGTTAGAGATGGCAACCGATATAAGTTTTTTGGGTATCCGATACTACCTGATTTTAATGGGATTACTTGAAACCTATGTAAAAAGGTATTTGACGAATATTGAATTTAAAAGAGCTCATGTTACAAGTATGGGATAAACCCCCAAAATACTTGCTACCCAGTACCCGCCATATAACTTACTAATTTGTGTATTTTATTCTCTTGAATGTTAATGAATGTGGACACCAATTAGAAGAAAAATAAAGTTTATCATTGTAAAACGAACTATTTATTTTTATTTTTAGTGCGTTTTAATTTCTTGATAATTTAAGTGATTTAGAATGTTTGTTAAGTTTGAAGATGAATTATTGATGGTTTATTAAATTTATGTTTTGTTAAATTTGTAATTTATTTGTTTTATGTGTTGATTTTTAAAAGTTGAGTATCCCCAGTTACCCGTGAATTTAATGAGACGGGTATGAGAATCAAAAAGTATATCCATTAAAATTATGGGACACGTACGAATAATTAAATAATAATCGAATAAGAATTTGAGATTTGCATTATCAGCAATTACCCTATCTATTGCCATCTCCTTCACAGTTTCTCATCCTCACTACAAAAGTCATTACTTATTCACTATGGATTTTCAATTACAATAAATAAATAAATATTAATAGGATGAAATTATTTAATTAAGGGTCTGTTTGGTTTACATAATGTTTATTGTTACTTTTTATTGCTCATTGATGCGGTTTGCTGTTGGAAACAAACTTTTTTTCAAAAAAACAGAGATTTTTTACTTTTGTAAAAAGCTAATTTTTAGATATAAAAGATAAACAGTGATGTCTAACCAGACACCTAAGTAGCTAATAATAAAGATTTAATTAAACCACATATTAAATATGAAAATAAAAATTACTTTATAAATGGGTGTAAACAAATATATATATATATATATATATATAATTATATATATATATATATATATAATTACTATTGAATTCGGTTATCAGGTTGGATTCGAAAATAATTTGTCTAAAAGAGTAGCCCAATCAATATCTATATATAATATAAAACAGTAACGATGTAACTAAGGTGTCACTTCCTCCTTTTTTAGTGATAAAAAAATTTAATATATTAATTTTAATTATATTATTATATTTATCTATAAAAATATTATTTTATCCGTACTATATCTAAAAGTTCTACAAAATTTAAATTAATCCCTAAAATCTCTCTAATTCTCTACATATCTATATCTATATATATAATATAAAACAGTAACGATGGAACTGAAGTGTCACTTCCTCCTTTTTTACTGATAAAAAATATAATATAATATATAATATATTAATTTTAATTATATTATTATTTTTATCTATAAAAAGATTATTTTATCCGTACTATATCTAAGAGTTCTACAGAATTTAAATTAATCCCTAAAATCTCTCTAATTCTCTATATATCTATCTATATATAATATAAAACAGCAACGATGGAACTGAGGTGCCACTTCCTCCTTTTTTAGTGATAAAAAATTTAATCTATTAATTTTAATTATATTATTATATTTATCTATAAAAATATTATTTTATCCGTACTATATCTAAAAGTTCTATAGAATTTAAAATAAATCCCTAAAATCTCTCTAATTCTCTACATATCTATATATCTATATATAATATAAAATAGTAACGATGGAACTGAGGTGTCACTTCCTCTTTTTTACTGATAAAAAATATAATATAATATATAATATATTAATTTTAATTCTATTATTATATTTATCTATAAAAAGATTATTTAAAGTAAATGTGAAAATAAAATAATAATATTTAATTTATATAGCACCTTTATGTCATTAATTGTAATTATTAGATTATATTTTTATTAATATTTATATATTAAGATGAATCCGTGCATCGCACGGGCCAAAAACTAGTTAACTATTAAATGGGTAACTTAATATTGTTAGAAGTTGGTCTACTTAAACATGTTTGCTTTTAGTGTTTTTTTTTTTTGGTGTACGTTTGCTTTTAGTTTTTTACACAACTAATTTAGAGATACAAAATATACATCCAATATTGCTAACCAAAATCATGTGGTTTTCCTAATTAAATCTTTTTTTTTTGTACAATTACTTAGAAACTAAAATTCAAACCTTTTTCCTTCGGATTTGGGTGCTAATTCGGGAGTTTGGTTTAACGAGACAAGACACTATCTGGAACTCAACTATCGAAATTGGATTCTGTAGAATTTAGACCTACTGGCTCGATTACCTACTGCTCCCAAAATCGTGTTGGTTCATTGGCAGCCCCCTCCATACGATTGGTGAAAAGTCAATACAAACGCATATGTTTCGGGCTCTCCGGGTCGGCTAGTTGCATGGGCATCTTTCAGAATTCACGAGATTTCTCTGTTGGTCGTTTGCCTCCTCTTTCCACCACATTTGCGTTTCAAGATGAGCTACACACTATTACTTTTGCTGATAACACGGCTTTCAGGAAAAGTTGGTGGCATCTATAGCTTGAAAGTGACTTCCAATACGTTGTCAATGTATTTAAGAGTCGCTCTTCAAAGGTTCACCGGTTGCTCAAGTGGAATCAGAATCGATGTTGTCATCAATTATGCTTTATGAGTTTTGTTGTCTCTCATCTGTATAGGAAAGGTAAAAGTGTCGCTGACTCTCTTGCTAATTGTGGTCAGATTGCTTCCGAATGGTGGGATACATACCCTTCCTTCCTTTTGTTCGGTTTGCTTGAATTTTGTATTCTTCCATCAAAGTCCCAACCTAATTGGTATGTCTGTCGGTTTCTAATTTAAAAACTTTTAATACTAGGCAATATTTTAGTGATGTCCCTTCATCATCATATGTTGTGGGATGATATAGACAAGAAAAATGGAAATTGAGAAGCACAAAAATAAATAAAATATCCTTTGAAGATCAATCAATCAATTCAATTCAATTAAATGTTTAACAAAGGATTTGAAGAGTATAAAAGAATAGAAGATGATAGTTAGTTAGAGTTTAGGGTGAAAACCCTAGACATGAGACAAGGACAATAACATTTTAGACAATTAAGACCCACTTAAAGTTAGAAGGCCCAACCCACTTCTGACAAAACATAACACACCTAATTTATGTGACCCACCTTTTTTGTTATTATTTTCCAAAACATGTCAGCCCATTTGTATTTTGGGTAGTTAGATATCAACTCACATTCAAAAATAAAAAAATTACTTAATTTCTATTTTATTTTATTTTATTTTTACCTAACTTTAAAACCCTCAAGTGTGCAACAATTACACCTTCTACCATTCTCTTCTCTCTTTACACTATAAACATATGTTAGGGTTAATTTATAAGATACATGAGAAGGGAATACAAAACCACAAATTAGGTAAATTAGGGTTTAGCACGAGTTGAAGATTTTTTACTTTTTAACCGAGATCGAATATTTCAATAAAAAATATTCTAATTTTTAAGATCGAACTGAATCAAATTGTATCATTGACTTATACTCAATATAATTCTGGTTATTTTCAAATTCTCAAAATTACTAATCAAATATCTTCGAGATTCTAGAATCAAATATAAGGCTCTGATTAGATAATGAATTGAACTCTTAAGTTTTTTCTTTAGGACCGAACTGAATTGTACCATTAATTCTGATTTTGAAGATTTTTAAGTCCCGAATTGAACTAATTGAACTCATCGATCCTAGGGTAAATAATGTAAATTCAATATATAGGACCAGTTTAGTTCAACTGTTCATATTTATTGTTTATTATTTAATGTTTGGTATTGTTGATGGCTGGTATTATTTTTCAATCACAATCAAACATATCCTTCTATTATCTATTATCTAAAGCGAAAAACAAAAAGAGAAGTTACAAAAATTACATCTTTTATGTGTTTTATCTTATCCTAGCAGATTTTATAAAGAAATCTTCGTTGGAATGATCTATAAACTTCAATAGAAAGAGTAAGTAATTAATTTTTTTTAAAAGTTAAGAGAAAAACATTTTATTATTGTTGTAAAACTTAATCCTAAAAAGTTGATGCCAAATACAGGAAGAATAAATGATTAATGAGAAGAAAGAAGAAAAAAGAAAAAACATAAATAATAATTGTGAGGTAGGATTTGGTAAATGGGTGGATTATGTAGATTGTTAGGGGACAACCACAAGACTTTGTAAGATTTACAAATCATGTTTGGTACTTTCTAATTAATTATATTTTATCTTTTATAACCATATTGCCTCCTCTACCCCTCTCTCTCAAACTAGAATGCATATATTGAAGACTCCTAACTGTCAGAGGTATTAATCCGAAACAACGAAACATGGATAAAATAATAATAATAATAATAAAACATAGAATGTTGATATAAAATTTCAGAATATCAAATGAAAAATATAAGAAAACTTTAAACCTTTCGGATACAAAGAAAAAACAGAGATATAGCGATTTTGAGGCATGATCCAATCAATTTCCTTAAGAGAGATTTAACGGCAATTGACAATCATCTACCAATATACATATAGCAGAAACGTCGTCAAACTCTAACCGTGTGTAGGGAGTAACAAAATGAATAAACAGAAAAGACGAGAACAAAGAACTTAGACATGTTGATAGAAACTGAAAAAGGAAAGAACAATTGCAGAAACTTTTAATTTGTCTGTAAATCCCTCTTTAATTCAAATTGAACCATGAACATAAATAGGACAAATAAAAAAAATTGTAGGACATTAAACACAAAACTACTAATGATATAAAAGATCAAAAAATTAATGCATTAAACACTATTAAGCCCAAATTAATGCATTAAACATTATTAAGTACAAATTAATACATTAATGATTGTTGAACCATTAAAGAAAAACGTTTTCAACTACAATTTCATTCATAATTTTGTCCAACACTAGCTTGCTAAGAAAATGTTAAAAAAAACTTTCAAAATGTTAGAAAAAAATGTCAACTTTTTTATTTCTACAAAATATGTTTGTTCTTTAATATTATTTATATTTCTACAACATAATTATCGGAATAACAAGGTTTTGTTGCGTTCAATAAATTTTTTATTTTTTATATAAATTATTTTTTGTTAATTTGTGTACACATTTTTTATTTTATAATAGGATACGGTATAAAAATACCCCTAACATTTATAAATAGAAGCAATTTTCCCCTTAACATCTAAAATGGTGCAATTATACTCTTAATTTTGGCAACCAAAAGCAATTTTACCCTAACATTGACAAGTTAGATCAATTTGAGAAATAATTTATCAAACTGTTTTCTTGGTCATGAATATTGTCATCTACACTTTATATGTGCACCATTTTATCATTGTTAGTAACAGATCACAAACATGTGATTAGACGTGAATTTTTTTTAAGAAAAAAAAAGCATATTGTCTTTTGTACGAGTTGGACAAAAAATTCAAAATTTTCTAAATATTAATTTATAATTTTATTATTAAATCACAAAAAAAATATGAAATTTCTTTTTTAGTATGTGCAAGTGCAATTGGTTTAGAATAAGAAATAAAATAGGTAGTTTTCTAATAATATATGAAATCGATCCAACTTACCAATGTTAGGGGTAAAAATGCTCTTAGCTACCAGTGTTATGGGTAAAATTGCACCATTTTAAAAAGTAAAATTATTCCTAGTTGTAAAAGTTATGAGCATTTTTTCACATTTTGTCTTTTATAATTTTATCGTTTATTAATTTAAAACATATCTATTTTAGACATTTTAAATCCGAAATATAATTTTACCAAACACTGGTGATTAAACATCTAATAGTTTACTGCAACTGTAAATAAGCAACCGCGACAGCTATCAGCTAACAGCTGAAGTAAATTAATAAGAGAAATAGCTAATTGTGTACTAACAATCTGAATAAAAGATGATAAAAGGAGCCGTGAATAAAAAAGTTTGTTTTCATAACAGAGAATAAGAAAGTGAAATGGAATTTTTTTTTTTTTTTTTTTTGAATGAAGTGAAATGGAATTATTAACTTAGTTCAAATTAACCTTTTGATGTTTAAAATTTCAAAATAAACAATTTCTCTTCTTCCATAAATTAATATTTAAAATATTAATTAGTGATAATTTATATACATTTATATATATATATATATATATATATATATATATAATAGAAAATTAATTACTTATTCTTTGAGGAGCCTCTATTTTTTTCACTAGGGCCCTAAACAATTGGGGCTAGTGTCTAAAGCAAACACAGTATCTAGACATTAGAAAAGTACGAGCCCATTTGTTTTACCTATTGTTTACTGTTGTTATTATTGTTTGTTGTTACGGTTTATTGTTTGCTATTAAAAAAAATTGTTTTTCCGAAAAACAGAGATTCTCTATTTTTTGTAAAAGGTCACTTTTCAAACTTAAAAGGTAAACAAGATGTCACTAATCAAACACTTAAAACTCTCCCTTTTGAAATAAAAAGAAAACAAGAGCATGAAAATGAACAATCAAATACCCCTACATGATTATATCATCTTTATTTAACATGACAGTTTTTTTTTAAGCGTATAAAAAGATATTTTACGTATCTAATGTGGATGTAAGAGATAGATAATCGATTCTTCGATGATTAGTTAAAAATTAATATTACATGGATGCGATCGTACCAGCACTAACGTACCGAATTTCATCAGAACTCCGAAATTAAACGTGTTTGGACGAGAGTAGTATTAAGATTGATGACCTCGTGGAAAGTCCTCGTGTTGCACCCCCCAAACTTTTTAATTTTTATTCATCAAAAAAATTAATATTATTAGTTTAATATGGCTCACACTATTTTACTTCGAATTTGATTAATTACTGCTTAATATATGTAATTATAATTAATTAAAAACTCAATATATATGAAAGATAAGTGTATAATGTGTACAGTTGAAAAGATTAGGAGCTGGAATACTTTTTCCTTTTTATGGAATGTTTTTTTTTTCTAATAATGGTGTGCTTCTTGCATATTATTATTATTTTTTTTATTTTTTTTTGAAACACTTTTTTTTATTATTATTATTATTATTATTATTATTATTATTATTATTATTATTATTATTATTATTATTATTATTATTATTATTATTATTATTATTATTATTATTATTATTATTATTAATTAATTTGGTATCCTTGTATTCTTTGAGGATCCAATCACTGAAATTATTTTAAATTAACAAGCTCAATATCTTCATCGGCAAGAACTATAAAAAAATGTACTCACTTTTTAAACAAATATATTATATTATGGTCATGGAAGAATTAATAACTTTTGGGGTTCAGTCATAACATTTCTATAAGAAAATTACTATTTAGCTATTTAAATCGCCTAAATAGCATAATAGTAATAAATTAAGGATTGTTGTGTTAGTTGGATTAATTTAATCTAAAATTAAATTGTCTTGCGGCTGAGGGCCAAGTGAGGATGTTGGGAGTCTCAACCTTCTCTTCATCTCCTGAGTTCATGTCTTCTCTTCTTTTGGATGATGTGGTGGGCAGGGGAGAATCCAGCATGGGGGCACTGGGGGCAGTTGCCCGACTGACATTTGTATTTTTTTTCAAAACCTAGATATTAATTTTGAAGTTTTAGAGCTTTGCCCCCATTCGTCAATGAAGATTTAGGGTTTACTGGTTTTATAATCGAGGATGAAGAATGATTTTAAATTTTATTTTTTTAATTCTGTTTTAAAGCAAAACAACGTCGTTTTATTTAATTAGAACTATGTTGTTTTATTTACAACAAAAATAAAAAAAAATAAAAAGTAAATATTTAAATGTAAAACTAAATAGGTCCTAAAACAAACCATCGGTCTCTCTTACTCTCTTTAATCTCTTTAGTTCTTCTTCATCAATTCCTCTTTCTTCTTAAGCCTAAATTGAAATCTCTAATCCTAAGTAAGATTAAATCAAAATCGGCAGTCAATCCCTCCGTAATTGGATCGTTGGTCCAACACTCTATCTCTGATCTTTGCCTCTCTGCTTTGGTATTTTTTTGCTCCTACTTGAATTTTAATTTGATATTTCTGCTACTATTTTACTTGAACTTGAGCTTTGATCTCTGGTTTTCTATAATTATTATTTTTTGGATAAAAAATATTTTAGTCGTATTGTTTGCCCCCATGGGGGAGAAATCCTAGATTCGCCCCTGGTGGTGGTAGTTAGCTTTCCTAGGCTAATCCCGGATTAGACTGTTTTTTTTGTTTTTATTTGTCTTTTTCTTTCCCTTTCCTACCAAAAAAACAATTTAACTTAGTTATTAAAATTTAGTGTCCAAATATGATTAGTAGTTTTGTGACATTTCCTCGTGCAGACATGTATCAATTTGGATAAAATAAGTCTTAAAGCAAACTCAATATACCTCGGTCTTGCGTATAGGAAGTGACGGAGTAGGATTCACTTTCTTTTATGATTTATGGATGTTAAATTGATATTTTTGGTATTTTTACATAAAAATTAAAATTATATACACAATTTCATATAATTTTTAGCGTTTTATGACAACCAGTTAGTACTCAAAACCCCCTAAAAACCCTTCTAGATTCGTTTCTGCGTATAAGTTAGGAATACGACGTCTAGGGTATATATATGGCTAAAAGGAGCCTAATTTGTTTTACTACATATAGAGAGAGGGAGAGTAAAAGTTATTCTTATAAGAGTATCTACAATGCGTACACCTTTCAAAGTTGTCAAAACTTAACGCATAATTTCAAAATATATTATTTTATTTTCTCTCTTATCCACATCACCTTTGTTAACTTTTAAAACAAAATCTCCTAAGCAACTCTAAAAGTTACCAATATGATCTCACAAATCATTATTTTATATATAATTTATTTTAATAATAAATATTATCATAAAAATCCACCAATAATAGGCAATTAAATCATTTTTTATATTAAAAAAAAGTAAGAGTGTTAAAGGATACCAAAAATTATCAACATTGTTATAATCATTTAAGCAACCATTGTTGCTCCAATACAAGTCACTCTTGTAAGCATCATTCATGTCATCAAAGACCCTTCCAAGCATTTTTGCATTAGAGATGAATAATACTATATTTTTTTGTCTATATCCAAATAATATGATATTTCAATCTTAAATTGTCTAAAATTTCTATTTTAAATTTTTAATTATAATTTTTTTTTATTGAAGGGTTCTTATATCTTATTTTGCTTAGGACCCATAAAATATGGATAGGATCCAAATTTGTCCTTAATTGTTTTTGGAAAAGTATAAATTTACCTCTAAAATATGAAATTGTACAATTTTACTCCTAACGTTGCCAAACAAGTTCAATTTCTCCGTACACAACTAAAAATTTAAACTAACTGATTTGACAATTATTTGACTATCACATCGTATCTCTAAATAAATTTATAGATAAACTAAAGCAGTTATATGTATTTTGATGGGTTGTTTATACTTATTTTAATAACATAATAAGCATTTTATACAGTTTTTTGTGTGATTAACTTGTATTTGTCAAACTTATATATTGTCACTTCAACAGAGTGTTTGTAACCGTATTATTAAAAAAATTAGACATAATTGATATTTTAAAAGATTTGATATGATAATTAAATAATGAGTTAAATAACAATAAAATAGACTGATTAATTTTTTTTATAAGGTATGGGTAAATTTAACATTCTTGATAATATTAGAGGTAAAATTGATCTTGTCTGATAATATTAAAAGTAAAATTGCATCATTTTATATGTTAGAGGTGATTAATACATTGATGATTAATCCTGATTAAAAGACAAATATTGGGCAAAAAAAACCTTAAAATCTGAAAGATATGATTATGTTTAGAGAGGGAGGGTTATCTATAAAGAATGATGGAAACTTGACTATTACATGTTTTGGTAGCAAACAACTTTGTTAAAGGAAAGATAGTAATTATGAGATACCATTTGTCCCCTACAATGGCCCCACTTTGTCTATTGCTTATAGACTATATAAAGGCAATGGGCTCTCCTAATTTTGTGCATGTTTGATAATTTTAATTATATAAAAACAAAATCAAAAAAGCTACTTCAATAGGCCAAATTGGAGGATTCATTTCCTAAGGTCCCATCCAAGTTACTACATCATTATTTCTATCATTTCAATTTTCCCTTTTCTTTTCTTTCAATTAGTTTTCAGGATAATATATTCTTTCGGATATATACTCCAAATTTTAACTTAATTATAAGATTAATTTAACCTGTAAAAAAAAAAACTCTAGCAGATTACTGTATCTTCATCCTCAATCTATCTGGAATCTCCATTACTAATCTCAAAACCTAAACGGGAAACTTTTTGTCTCCATTCTCGCTTATGGGAATCCCTATTTTATCTCCAGACTCCAAGGATTATACCGACCTCCATTGACAAGGACGTAGAAACTTTGGTCAAAACCTGACAGGCTTGTCAAATGCATTCTTGCACTTACCATTTCATCGATTTCGCATTCAAAGGCATCATTACCCCATGTCCTTCCACTGTCTAGGGGATAGACATTTTGGATCCTTTCCTGTTAGCACCCCGACAACAACGTTTCATGATAGTTGTCATCGATCACTTCACCAAATGGACAGAGGCTGAATCAATCGCCAAAATTACTAAAAACAACATCTCTTTCTTACAAAAGAACATCCCCAGCTTTTTTGGGGATACCCCGGTCGTTCATCACCGATAACAGAAGGCAATTTGATTATGTCTCGTTTGAAGATTTCTGTCATGAATGGGGCATCAAGCATCGATTCACATTGATACCCCACCCTCATAGCAACGAACTAACTGAGGTCACCAATCGCATTATTCTATACGGACTAAAGGCAACTTTATGATTGAGGACTCTCCTAGGTAGACCACCTACCATGGTTCTTTGGTCTTACCGCACCACTCCACACACGGCAACAGGAAAAACTTCTTTCTTCCTCATATACGGAGCCGAAGCAATGGCTCCCGCATAAGTCATCCATAGTGCATACTTTTAAACTAGTGTCGAACGAGGAAGCCCTCATAGACGCCAATGACTAGTTGGAAGAGGAGCGAATTAACACGCTCCTAACCATCATGACATGAAACAAATAATAGCCCGGTATCGTGACCAATGACTCTAATTGCACCGTTTCAAAGTGGGAGATTTGGTATTGCAAGATGCCACAACATCTCAATCCCCAATAGAAAAGGCAAGTTACTAGAAGCGAGAAGGCATATACATTGTTATAGTAGACATACATAATGGAGCCTATGAACTAGCATACCTAACTAGGGAGCTACTAAATAACTCTTAGAATGTATAAACACTCAGCCGTTGTTAAACTGCACTCCAACGCACCCTTTATTAAAATATGCTATCCATTATTAATAAACTGACAAGCAGTACACCATAATTTATCGACGCGTCAGTGACCTCTTTTTCTCTCCTCATGAGAGCGTGACGGTTACATCCCCGTAAATCGCCACTAAACCAAAAGTCATGCGTTTGAGCAAAGCACGTTGTCGCATCGCTCCCATCGTCCAAAGGGGATGGTCCAACCCATGCTAACTCCTCCCAAAGCCCTCGCTCAAATTCACAAAATTTTCAGCAAGGCAAACATTCAGACTCTCCACATGAGAGCATAAGAATCTTTCCTCCACCTCTAACTGTGATGGCATTATAATGCCACGTGTTATCAATCAAATATCACAACACTTCATAAATAGCTATCACACAGCGATGAATAAGCTTTCCTTTGATAAACCCAACCCAACATTCAACAGTAATCAAAGAAAATTAAAGCAGTTTTTTCCATACGACATACAATTACAGAAAGCTATAACTACACTATTACAAGCAAAAACTAGCCACAAATTCACGCCCCGCCAACGAACCAATCCCGATATGGAATTACCACATCATCCATTAACAACTGATACATATCCCTCAGCCCTTGCTCTCATCCATATTGTGCCTATTTTGACCATGATATAGGTAGTCCTTTCCCTCATCAGTAATAGGGTGCTCCATGTCAGGAGGAATAATGTCAATCAAAACTTACTGGTGAAATTCTCTAAAAACAGCATTGTGCAACATCTCAGGATCAACATACGTCGGCCCACTAGGGTTAGACGGAGATGCATGTCACCCAACCCTGCGATTTGCCAGTTTTCAACCTAAAAAAAGTCTTACTACCCGGGCCTCCTCATCTTGCAGCAGTTTCTTCACCTATGTCGGGTGTGGCTGCATTAATCCTTCCACCTTTTTGTATGATAGCTTCCACTCCTTTGGATAACACTACAAGATCTGGACGTTTTCTCAATAGTAGACTAATAGGTGGCAACCACCTCACAAGAATCAGTCTGTGAACCCCCCCCCCCCCCCAGCGATCAGACTTTGATAACCCCAAACCACTTGGTTATTAGGCCCACTAGGCAGAATGGTCCCATAGTTAGGCCTACCACCTATAGACTCTATAACTCTCTCTAGGGACCCAGGAAGTCGATAAACATAAAGGTGAGGCATTTCTGAATTCGCTTGCTGCATAGACACAACTTTCATCGCCTTGGTCACATCCATCAAAGACATCCTCTTCTCTAAGCAACAATCATAGATTATAAATCCCAATTCTGACCTAAGGGCCTTAAGGGAGACTTCATCCTACCAAACACCCTCATTTTATACTACAAAATCAAGGAAAGGGAATTCCCATATCCCATCAAGAGAGATTCTCACAAATCTTCTCTTTTTAGAGGAACAAAGGTCAAAATTCCCATCATTCTCCTTGCAGTAATACAAGGATATGCCAGGGTTAATAGTCGATAGTCAAATCATGTCATATTAAAATAACATAACAAAATAGCAACACATCCATGAGATCTATGCAACTTCAGACAAATCCAAGAACAAGTTGAAATTTCATTTAACTTTTTTTGGAATAAAGATTACACAAAATACATCCCAGAAAGGCCTATCATAATAAATAAAAACCTAAGCAACATACAACTATCATGGTAAACTCTTCATGAAGGATATTGCCCCTACTATGAGCCTCTGTACTATAGGGATCCGATTAGGCACCATGATGGGTGCCGATTCCACCAAAAATAATCCCAACTTTCCCTAAACGAATAATTTGTAATAGAGCAAGTAGAGGTCGAACCCAAGGGAATAATATTGATTTAAAACTTCTAATGACCTAACAAAATAATTAAATGGGGGGTTTGGAATTGTGAAGTTTATTAAATTTAAATGTAACAAGTCAAAAATCATAAGAAGAACAAAACAGAAATTAAAGAAGGTTTGTGAATAATATTTTGATGAATTCGGTCAAGGGGAATCACAGGATAATTCATACGTTAGCGATCATTGACAGATAAAATTGTATTCTCATGTATTCATCGGGTCAGTTTGGCGTGTTCTTCCTTAATAGTGAACTAGTTAAGCATGGCAAATAACTTGTTCCTAATCAATAAACAATCCTATCTCAGCGCCTAAGATTTAATTTATTGACAGCTTAAGAATTAGAAGAACCTGATCTTAGTTAATCGTCTCTCAGCGTCGGCGATTTTGGACTAACTTATCTGTTCATTTGGCTCAGATAAACCCAACTAGATTCGTATTAATGTCACGTGGAAGACGAACTCAGGTTTGTCCGACTCGAGTCCGTTCTTCCAAATATGAAGCCAGCTTGATTTAAATAGTCAATAGCTACTTTATTTGGCTATCTTAGGTGAAACTCTAATAAACCAAATCAGCCATATGATTATTCGATTCGACAAACAACCTGCAGTTATCATTCATAGAACAAACAATCAATTGAGAATAATTCTCTAAACACGATGAACAAATAAACGGTTTAATAAATTGAGAAAAGTGAAATACAACGATCTCACGATAACGAAGAAAAATCCCTTGAATTAACCCTTAACCGAAATTAAGAAATTAGCTATCAATAGCCATGGAATGTATGTGTTTTTCTGCTGGAAAAATAAATGTAAAAAACTGATGTCCTGGACTTGGAAAATCTGCCGTTCTTATGTCAATTACGGCTCCTCAAAATAGGGAACTAAATCCCTTTCAATTGCTTCAGAATCTTCTTTCAAATTTGAAATTAATTGCCTCCTCATTTGTCTCCTACAAATTCGTGCTTTAGCTGAAAATCCTGTTCTCTTTTCGTCCAATCTGGATCAGGAAAGCAATTCTATTCGAAGCAGGAAACTGTCAGCCCGTAACTGCCTTAGTCTTGTGCAAGACTAACTCTGACTCAGACCAATATTTGCCCGATCAGCTCCGGATCACGACCCGACATCAGCTTGGCCCAAATTAAGCCCAATTCATCTCCCTTTTGCCATCATTGGCCTGTAGAGGTGAAAATACCAAAAACAAACAATAAAACCCGCAAAAATAACAAAACACGACAATAATAAAGCACAAAAGCGGGGTTATTTATTGTTGAATTATGCACTTATCACACCACTTGCTTTAGAACCATAAATCCAGCACTATGCGCTGCCTCTAGAATTAATGCCTAATCTACTTGCATCAATTTTCTCTCTCGTATTTGAGGTCCTCAAAATCGAGCGAACATCCCTTAGAGCTCATCTCCATTAAATACAAAACAAACAAGAGTACATTAGCATCACGCAGCATAAAAAGTCAGAATAAAAAGACAAAAATAAATAGTTGAGGCCTCCTTTCGGACAGCTCACCATGAATGGCCACATTCACAGTAACAGATTCTAGTTTCTCCATGTCTCCGATTATAAAGTTATGGGCAGGCATCCATTTCTCCAAGCTTTTAATCATTCATCCCTTCAGAAGGGCTAGACGCCATTGATTCCATATATGCCAACCGACCAATATAAAGTTCTTAATCAACATTATCACATCTTTTTTCAGATTCGAGGGGATGCCTTAGAGATAGGTTACCAAATCATTCTTCATCTTATCTTTATCAGTCAACCACATACCAGGATTCATTGCTAAAGGATTCTAGTTCACTCGATGAGGGAACTCTCAATCTGCGATATACACTTTAAAATATCTAAGCCTCCACTCCGACAGCTTATCAAATAGACCACTGATTAAATTGAACTTTGGGTGTGAGAAAGGCACATGTTGCGACCTCTCCCTCTTCGAAGGCTTAAAAAATTCTACGAAACACCAGTCTGGTGGCCCTGAACCCAGTCCCTTGACAAAGAGAGTAGAAGCCCACCATCATCATCCACCCGTTGAAGTGAATCTGCCACGAGCATAAATCAAACTCTCTCAATACATCAATAAAGAACGAGAGAAATGGAAACCTCTTAACGGCTTTGAAATGCTCCTCGTATACGATATCTCTCTCTGTAACACACAATCATTCGTTTTTGCATCCTCTAGCAAAGCAGTCAACTCATATGGCTGCCCAATCTGATAGGAAATTATATGCCCGCTAAACCCTTTCGCATTATAATAGTCCATGCCTCCTCTGGACTTTTGGACTCTGACGCCTTCCGCCTCTCCATCAGTTCAAATCTGGCACCATCTAAACTCGGCATGTCGGCCCAATGCGGCTAAATCTTCTTTCACATCGTCCCGTATAAATCCATTAGTGTTGCACCGTCTCATAGCAACTCAGTCGGCACGCTTACTTCCATCATAAGGTTTCCCGGTCTAACTCCAGATGCAGATCGAGGTAGAAATGACACCCGCTTATAGTGGCGGAACCAGGACTCCGAATGACCCGGGGCTCAAACATATCAATAAAAAAAATTTCAAAGTCTAGCCCGTTAGGGCTGGGCAAAATTTTTTTAGCCTCCAACGCATTAAAACTGTAAAAATGTTACTACCTCTGTTTCATATTACATGTCTTTCTAGAGATTTTTTTTTTGTTTCATATTACATGTCATTTTATATGATCAGTACACGTTAAGTCGTCTTTTTTTTCTGCTATAAAATGCGAGTTTACGGAAATTAATTAGAATAATATACTTATTATAGAATAAATAAATATTGGAATCAATAAATAAGGGATAACAACATCTTTTTTCCAATATCCTTAATTTCTATACAATTCTGTAAAAAGACATGTAATATGAAACGGAGGGAGTATCATTTTTTTTAGAAACTAGCATTGAACTAATTGAATATTAAATATGTTTATTTTTTAATGATAAAGACATTAAAAATGAATTCAAAAGTGTTATGAAAAAAAAAAGCCCTATTTAAAAATAAAAACTTTTTAAAAGAAAATGAGGTTGAAGGGAATCGAACACAAGACCTCTCAAATAAAAGCAAAAATTCTTAACCATCTCATCTACCTTTAAACATTGATATAATACTACATAGAATCAATATAATTTTCTCCAAAATAGTACGAGACACCATTACTTAAAAAAAAAAAATTCTCAATTCTCGGACGGACGGCCGGGACTGGAGCCCCCCAACTCCCCCTGGTTCCGCCCTGCCCGCTTAACTATTGACGGTTTCCTTACGTGTGGTTTACCACTTCATCTCTTTGCTCCACCCCCCTCAATACCACACTCACCCTCGATCACCACTGCTTTACATTTATGTTGCCTCACTCGACTAGTATGCACCAAATTTGGGTCCTTAAGTACTACCCCAGATAATCCCATCGATTTCCCCCAACTTATCTCACCAGACATACTCGATGGCCTACTACCTCAAGTAAACTGAAAGAATGCCTCAAAACGCAAAAAAAAAAAAAAACCAAGAAAAACCCCTTAAAACAAGAAACGGAAGGAAATTGAGCTTTCACATAGGCAATGAACAACTAGCGGTAAAGAAAAGTATGGCCTCTCCATAAGCGTAGCACAGACAAACGACGCGACTTTCTCTTAAACAAAACCTTTTTTTTAAAGTAGGAGAGAAACAAGGTTAGCAAAAATTTATTGCAACATCAAAACATTCTTATTTATGGTCCATATATGACCACCCAAAGGTCACCAAGCAGTAAAGAAACACTCTCTATGGGGTCGTCATGTGTCCATAAAGTAATGTCATTTCATAGTAACTCTTAGTGACGTATGCACCTATTCAACACACGCCTCTTAAAGTTCAGACAACTACCAACAACTTAACAGGTATTGAGAAACTATAAACAATTTGACTGGTGCACGAAAACATTCATATCCCTCGTTTCAATAAAACAAGCGGGGCACCAAAGGCATGACATTCTCCATACATTCACATGCAATGGTTCGGCTCTCCCATTAATACAAAAAAGAGGGAGACTAATTGATGAATAATGTGGGTCAAAGCCCAACAAGCCCATCTCTAAACTAAGCTCATGAAAAATCACGAACAAACATACCTCTATAAAAAGTAAATCAATATTATCGGTAATGGGGTGGAAGTTGGAACTCATTCTCTCTCTTAAATTATATTCATCTCTTTGTAATGATGAACTTGATCGTTAAAATGTCCCCATGAACCATTCTCATAATAGAAGAAGAGTCGCAGCCGTTCTAAAGTTCCACTTCCTTATTATTATATATATATATATAATAGGTGAATTTTCGGTAGGTGTCAATTTTTTATTATAATAATATATTACTTCTGGATTAATGTAATTTGAAAAATGTGAAATCAAAGAATAAAAACTCATTTTGGAGGAAATTAATTAAGCAAACAAAGTTAAATTAATTGGGCCAAAATGAGTATTTCTGCATATACTTTGAGTTTATGGGTGACTTAAACTACAAATACATTAAAAGGGACAAGTAATGATATCTCTTACATCATAATCCGAATATGAAGTCTCCAGATATTTAGTTTTAAAAATAAAATGAAATGGGGACAACATAAGTAAGTAACAAAAGAAGCAAAAATAGGGGAAAGTGAGGTCATTGTATGAAATAAAAGCATTGGGGTTTGGAAGACGGACAAAGACATATGAGAAAGAGTACTACAAACGCGGGCGATAAAAAATAAACAACAACACTCCACAAAATGTGTCTCCATTCTTTTCCTCTAAATTATTAGATTGGAACTAGTGGTGGAAATTCATGTCATTGGGTGGTGTTTATCTCGTGTAAATTATTAATTGGTGTTAAATTACTTAATTTAAATTATTATTGTGTTAAGGTACCAGTCTGATTTAATACTATGTAGATATCCGTTTTGGCGTACATTCAACATATTGAGTTTCACGGTTTTAAAACGGGTTTACATGTAATGTAATAGAAATTCATCTTACTGATAAACTGCAATGACATTCTCTTTATTTTCAATGTGAGATTCAGTTTTTTCCGCTCTCGTCGTCATTTCTTAGAGTTGCTTGTTACTTTGGCCTTCTATCATGATGCTACACTATGAACCGGGGACAATAGGGAGCGTTAAACGATTTAAATCGTGAACAATTATTCTTAAAATAGATTAATGTTAATAATAGTTGTGCCACTTGCGGGGACACTAGGGTATATTTTTCTGAATTGCAATTACACCTCGGACTGCTGGAAAGAGGTGGCCCTTGAGCTTGGATCGACTGACGCTAACAACTTCTCTTCATAGTTTTATGTTTGTATCTGAAAGGCTGACTCGACTAGGTCTCAAGAGAAGTTGTGCATGATTTTGTGGAACGTGTGGTTGCTATAAAACAATATATATTGGAATGGAAAACTGGTCTTTGCCAAAATTGTTATTTCACAAAGTATGCAGTTCTTGCATTATTATCAAAGCAGTTGCACTCTGCGAGTGAAAGTGGAAAATCTATTTGTTGTAAATGTTGGTCATTACAAGTTGTGGGAAGGGTGAAGGTAAATATAGATGCGGCCATTGATTCAATGGGGTGGAGAGTAGGTTGGATTTTGTGTGTCGAGATTCATTGGGGAGAGTTATTGCCTATAAATTGTAAATTATACTTGGTAAGTGGCTTGCTCTTTTAGCGGTGACGAATGAGTTGAGATAAGCATTGATATGGATGCAAAAGGATTAGTGGATAGCTTCTTCTTTAAGGCTCGAGATATTTCAGAGTTTGGAGGAATTATGGACAATTATCGAAAAGTTGCTAGGTGTTAGTCAGGTTTTAGTTTTTGGTTTTAGTTTTTGGTTTATTCTTCATTGCCCTAATAGAATTGTACATGTGTTAGTTAAGAATTCCTTTACTTTATCTAACCTTCCTCTTAGGACTCAACCCTTAATTATATTAGATCTTTGGTTATATTTTCCTCTTAAAAAACTTATTTTACATATATCATATTTATTAAATATCTTCTTTTTGTATTCTACGTATGTGATAGTTATTTTTTCCTTATTTCTTCTTTAAAATCACTCATTTTTCTATTTTAATTAAAATTTATATTGATTTTTTTAACCATTGAAATTATATATAGATATTACTATTTTATAATTTATACGGTTTAAAAGAATGACCAGTACATGGGTTAGGGGGTCGACGCCTCCAAGAGGCTCCAAACCCCGCCCGTTTAGACTTCTCTACTAGACAATCCAATAGAAATTAAACGTGTTTAACTCTTTTGTATCTTTAGTTTTTTATTAAATCCACACGGCAAAACGATGTCTAAATCTTTTTTTTCCGATTTTTTAAATGGATTCCATTTTAACAATCATAAGTTTTTCATTTAAGATTTATAAATGCTTGCAGTGCAATTGCAGACGAGTCAAACCATTTTAATTTTTCAGTTTTGAATTGTCCTTCACAAATATCTTGGTCAAAATATAAAAAAATCAAACTTAGAGATTAAAAAGTAAAATTAGCCATTATACTATTTTGAAAAAAAAAACGAAAAGGCAAATAATTTTAGTGTGTTATAGAGAAAAATGACAGGAAATGCCCTTAGATAATGGAGGAAGAAAGAAAAGTATGGAGGGCATAGGAAGGGTAAAAAGGGAGGGAGGGAACAGCTTTGTAAATGCTCGTGCACTGCAGATGTCAGTAATCAATCACTATATAGTATACAAAAGGAAAGGAAAAGGGTATTTTAGTAAATATGAAGATGTTTTAGAGCTATTAAGGTCGGGGAAATCGAGGGAGGAATGTATGTGGTGGGGCCTATGAAGCAGCGCCAAAGGCGCAGGCCACCCGATACCATCACTTCTTCTACTATCTTGTCTTTTTCCCCCACTCTCCCTCCCTCCGCTCGCGTGTGAATCACGTTCCTCCGCATTTATGGAACGGGCTTACCAAACAGATTGAGCAGTTTTCTGTTGGTTGGTTGGTACTACTACTATCTTCTTTCCGCTTGTCCTTCCGTATTTTAACATTAAAAAAAAATATATTTTATCATATTTCTTTATTTTTTTAATAGTATATTTTTGGGTAAATTTCAAATAAAATCCACGTGGTTTTACTAATTTTCAGATAAAGGATTATGGTTTACTTTTTGTCAAAACGAGGATTCAGGTTTTCAACTTTAGCAAAATAATGACTTTTTCGATTGATACTATTAAAATCACCATTGACGACTTCAAAAATAATATATTTTAAGAACTACTAATATTATAAGCAACTTTAATTCTTCAACTTTTTTATTTTGAGATTATTTAGATTATGTTTGGTAAAGAGGGAGAAAGTTAATGTTTAGAGAGAGAAAGTTCCAAAAAAGATGATTTTCGAAAATCGAAAATGTAGTTCCATAGAAAATATGACATTGAACAACTTTAATTCTTGAAAATTTTCATTTTCAGGTCGTTAAAGATGGTTTTAATAGCATTAAAACAAGTGTGAAACCTCAATCCTCGTTTTGACAAAAAGTAAACCACAGTCCTTTATCTGAAAATTAGTGAAACCACAAGGGTTTTATTTGAAATTTACCCTATATTTTATCAGATTTTCTTTATTCATCTAAATCATATTTACTCTCTATTATTCTGCCATTTATACCTTTCTCGGTTTAGTAAGAGCAAAAACAGTTTATATAAATAAATTTACATGATTGCAACAAAAATGATTTAAATTCGAATTTTCGGAATGACCTAAAAGATAAAATCTGGATTGCATATGCTTTTTTACATATTTGAATTTACGGAAAGTATATGTTATATTGTTGTTTGATGTTTTTTATACCTTTTATGATTTTCTTTACTCTTTGTGAAGTTTTATTTCTTATATTTTGCTTATTGTAATTCTTCTTTCATCTAACAAAAATATAAATATTTTTCTCCAAAAATATATTAAATAACAACAATAATAATAATTCTTTACATCATTCATTTGGTCATTGAGATAAATATGGGATAAATTACATATGGATGTACAACTTTTGCCTTTTTTCACATTTTGGTGTATAATTTTTAATTTTGCACAAAAATTGAACAACTTTTTGGTGACCTCACACTAAAATGTTAAAACGGTAATTGTGATCGGTCAACTCGAAGTCAATGCGTCACATCAGTATTTTTTTATCTTACCCATTTAAAAAATGGGACACACTCTTTATATAATTACTAAAATACCTTTATCCATTATACAATTGTTAAAATACCATTGTGTTGTCTCATTCCTTCATTCTCTTCAACCTCCCCCTCCTTTCCTTTCTCTTTCTCTCTCTAAGTCCTCTCTATAATGAAATCACATTTATTGGAAGAAAAAATAAATACTAAAATGATCATTGAAATGATTTTAGTAACAACGACTACAAATTAAAAAGCAATTACCATGAAAAATTGGGAATTGTATGGTGTAGAAAACACTACAGGACGAATCGAGGACAATAATCCTGGTCGAGAGAGGAGTGCATGCATATTTTATTTTGAGTTGTGGCCATTGATCATTGTTTATTATCGTGCAGCCTTCTTCCAGAATGAGGCCCGCTGACACTGAAGAGTAATGGTAAAATATTTTTCAACATCACTGATAAAAAAGAAGACGCGTAAGAGGATTTCAGATTAGTTGTTTCTGTTTTGCAATCATGAATAGAATTATCTTATTCTTCATCGAGAATGAGATTGGAGACTCAAAAAGGGGATACGAAACGACTTCCATCATGTACATAATTTGGGGATTTTGAAGAACTAGTGGTGGTTTTTCTCTTCCACGTTGTGGAGTTCTTGATCAGCTGGGAGAAGAGACGGTGGAAGAATCGTAACTAGGCGATGGTTTAAGTGGGAGGATTTTACATCCGTCAAACAATTCATTACCAGATCAATGAAACAAAAATATTGAGAGCAAGAAGATAGAGTTTTTTTTACTATTGATTGTTGATGAGAATTGAGCTTAGAGAGAGAGGACTTTGAGAGAGAAAGAGAAAAGAGAGAGGAAAATGAAGGAAGGAGACAAGATAAGGATATTTTAGTAATTACATAAGGGATATGAGTATTTTAATAATTACATAAATGGTGAGTCCCATTTTTTTAATGGGATAAGTACAAAAAAAAAAGCATGTGGTTTACCTATTTTGTAAACGCGAACCTGTGGTTTTTTTTACAAACAGAGGTATGTGTTAAACGCTGTTAGCAAATAGATGACAAATTGACTAACGGTTTTAAAATTCAAAGAGAAAAAAGTTAATTTGGTCCTTATATTTATTTATTTCATAAATTAACCCCCCTAATTTTCTAATTATCATAAATAAACCCCAAAATCAAAAATAAAAATAAAAAATATCATATTCTCCATCTCTTTTTAATTTTTTATTTTCCTTCTTTTTTCTCTCTCTTCTCTCTCTCCGCTCTGTTAATTTCTCCCTCTAAAATCAATCGATTGAAGCTCCTCCTCCTCATTTCTTCTTCTTCTTCTTCCATCTTCTCCATCTCTTTTTAATTTTTTTTTATTTTCTTTCTTCTTTCTTTCTCTTCGCTCTCTCCGCTCTGTTAATTTCTCCCTCTAAAATCAATCGATTGAAGCTCCTCCTCATTTCTTCTTCTTCTTCTTCTTCTTCTTCTTCTTCTTCTTCTTCTTCTTCTTCTTCTTCTTCTTCTTCTTCTTCTTCTTCTTCCTCCTCCTCCTCCTCCTCCTCTCTTCTCCTTTCTTCTTACTCTTCTCTTCTCCTTTCTTCTTTTTTTTAAGAAAAGATCTGAAATTCCCAAACGTTCACGTCTGGAATTTCCAGGCGTGAACGTATGGGAATTTCAGAATTTTTTTTGAAGAAGAAAGGAGAAGAGAGGAGGAAGAAGAAAGGAGAAGAAATGAGGAGGAGGAGCTTCAATCGATTGATTTTAGAGGGAGAAATTAACAGAACGGATAGAGAGAAGAGAGAGAAAGAAGAAAGAAAATAAAAAAATTAAAAAGAGATGGAGAAGATGATATTTTTTATTTTGATTTTTGATTTTGGGGTTTATTTGTGATAATTAGATAATTAGGGGGGTTAATTTATGAAATAAATAAATATAAGGACCAAATTAACTTTTTTCTCTTTGAATTTTAACACCGTTAGTCAATTTAGCCTCTGTTTGCTAACGAATTTTAACACATACCTTTGTTTGTAAAAAAAAACCATAGGTTCGCGTTTGCAAAATGGGTAAACCACATGCATTTTTTGTACTTATCCCTTTTTTAAAAGAGTAAGATAAAAAATGTTGATGTAGCGCGTTGGCCGGTCATTATTACCAGATTTACACTTTAGTGGAAGATCACCAAAAGGTTGTACGATTTTATGTGTAAAAGGGAAGCTTGTACACTAAAGTATGAAAGATGACAAAAATTATACTAGGGCAAATTTGGACTAAAGTTTAGATGACTCGTATGGGAGCTTTCGAATACGGAATTGAGTAAAACAAAAGGCTAAAGTCAAGTTCAGAAAGTCAAGAATGAGTGCATGTAAAAATCGAGGGTATAAATGAATTGGAAAGTCTCACGAACGTGAAACAAAGAGGTGGACAAATTATATAAAAGTTGAAACAGAATATGTAAAATGATTTAGGGTCAGAAGAATGGCTTGTAAAACGGGTTTTCGTACACGGAATCAGGCAAAACAAAATGCTAAAATAAAATTCAGGAAGTCAGAAAAGAATGTTTATGAGAACTCGAGAGCAAAAACATACTTTAAAGAGCCTAAAATGGAGACGGAAAAGTACTGGACAAAAACTATAGAAATGTGAAAAAAAATGATTCTAATGATCTTTTAGCTAAGAAATAGGTAACTTTTGGGTTAGGATTTGAAATTCAATCCTAAGGGACTCGAAAACAAGTTGCTAAAGGAATAAATCGATGCTAAAACAACGTTGGAAATTGAGATTATAGCTAAGAATCGTGAAAAACAAGGCCTAAAGTCTAAGGAAAATTTGACATGATGTAGGTATTTTTGGGTTGTTGGTTGGAGTTTGTAATTTTTTTGCTTTGGGGTATATTTATACTTTTTTGGGATGGTTTGTTGGCTGAATATGTTTCTCAATTCCCTGAAATTTCTCTCATCTTTTGCCCACTATTTAGTTTTATCACCCAACGCCTAATTTTGACCCATATTTGTGCCATTTCATCTCACTTTTGATTGATTTAAGGCTTAATATATGGTAAGTAGTGGATGAAATTTTGTACATGTGCAAAAGATGTATCAGATTGGAGTGATTATTCTTTAATTCGGTTCTAGCTCATTGCGGTGCGTCTCGCGGTCCAAAATCGTCGAACCATGTGTAAATAGGCTGATGGAAATTCACACCACACATCGTGTGGCTCTCTTTTATGCACTTCTTGAATGTCGTTTTATGCTCCACACAACGTGTAGCTTAGGCTACACGTCGTGTGAATTAGCTAACTTTGGTCAGGGACTTCAGATTCACACCCACACAACGCGTGGCTATTCCACGCATCTTATGAGTGGCTTCACCTGTTTGATAGCAAGCCCAGATTGTTTGATCCTTGAGTGAAAAGATGTATGTATATCTTGCTATTGGAGCGTATTTTTATCTACTCGACTCAACCAATGTACTAAATTTAGATATCTCCCTTAGGTTGTGTAATGAAACATATGTTAATCAATCTTTTATCATGAGAGGTCCTAGATGTTCCATAATGTTAAGTTGAAATCTCACTTCACGTGGAGTTATAAGGTTGGAAGGATAGCACATTTTTTTTTATGTATATGATGTATGTTCTAACTATTTATTGGTTTTCTTTTCCTTGAAACTGCACACACATTATGTCTATTCATGTTGTTTAATATCGTAATTTTTCATGTGTGGAATTACACCGCCTGTATGGTATCGTAATTTTACATGTGCGGCATTATGTCATCTTATTGATGTCGTACTTTTCATATGTGGAGTTATACCGTCTGTTTGGTGTTATAAATTTGCATATGTGGCGTTCTACTGTCAAAATGGTAGTCGCATTTTTGCATGTGTGGCGTTATACCGTTTGTTGGGTGCCATAGTTTGGCATATGGGTCGTTATGTTGTCCATTTTTTTTTGTGTGGAATGCGTCATTATGATGTATGTTTGGCGTTAGTGCGTGGGACTTGTGGTGTGTATGTCTTATGTGTAGTATTATGTGTAGAGGTGGAAGCATTTTGAATCCTGAGCCCCTCCTAGTAGTCAGCGCGACTCCTGAGTAGGATGGTTCCAACCCTTTTAAGTAAAATGACAGAATAGCCACTTTGCAGTTAGTTAGAAGTGAACCCAACCCAATTTCCCATTTTCTCTCACTAGTTCTCTGTTTCTCCTCCAGCTTCTTCCATTTAACAGCTCCACCTGATCAGCTTCTCCATCTGTTTGACTGTTGATGTACTTTCTCCTCATCCCCATCCATTCAGGTAGATATTTATATTATAATATATCACTTTTAATAGTTTTCAATATAATTTAGAATTTTTTATAGTTTAATTTTGTTATATATATAAAATTGATTTTATTTTTATATTCATAGATAAAGGTAAAATTAACACATAACTGTGGAATCCTGACTCCGCCACGAAAAATGCTCTCACAACCCTAAACTTGGAATCACAACCTCTTTCCATCTCATCCTAAAGAGACTAGACTCTATCTCATGTCAATTTGTGATGACAAAGTAAAGCCAAGGAAGGATCCAACCTGCCCTTGGCGTTGTATTGAAAAGAGTTAGGTAAAATGTTAACATTGATTAATGTAGATGAATAAGAAACAAACAGAAAAGTGAGAAGCACGCGCCAAAGAAAAGAGTGAAGGTGGGAACAAGAACAAAGGATGATAAGACTTGAGATATAAAAGAGTGGCCTGCTCTGTCTCTGACTCACTGAGTCCTAACAACTAACAACACGCCCATGATAGTTGCTGCCAAACTTCTCTCTTGGCCCCCAACCCAACTCTTTCTACATTTTTTTCATTGTTCTTGTGGAATAAAAGAACTTCCTTTTTTTTTATTGATCTAAAAAAACAAGTATAATTATATTGAGCCAAAATTTCATTAAATCATTACACAATCTTTCATAGATACATCCAAAGGAATTGAGTTTGTGCTCAACTGAATGAAAAATATAACTAAAAATAGAATTTGTCCATTCTTTTGGACTATTTCAAGACTATATTCAAGAAATAAATACATTTACTCTTGTTGGGTTAAAAAAACTTTTTCCAAAGATTGATTTTTTACCTAATTTAACTCAAATAGAATATTAGGCATCTTCAAATTAGCTCAAACTTTATAAATTATGTTAATTTATCAAATATTACTTTAAATAATAGCTTTTAGTAGACAATTTTGATTCTTAATATGATAAAAGAGGTTAATTTTAGAAGTCATTTTGATTCCATGAAAGATTAGATAACAATATTTAGATATTTTTGATGGAAAATCATGGGTTGTTTTTATCTTATTGTTTCTATTGAAATCCAAGAACACGAAAAGGTTTTCGAAGAAAAGAATCAATTTTTATTGCAGTTTCTTGGATGGAAAAAACCCCCTTTTTGTCTCGGTGGAAGAAGAACCCTAATCCACAGTGAAACTGAATCAAAGAAGATAAAAAGATGATTAATTTGTTAATTAAAAGGAGAAGATAAAAGTAACAAGGTAAGGAGAAGGGGGTAGGGGAGAGTGTGGGAAATGTAGTGGTCTTAGCTTGTCCCCTCCACCCAACACACATACAGTTTCTCTTTCTCTCTCTAAAAGGCACCACCACATTGGCTTCTTTTGCCTTTTGTTTTCTGTGCTTTCTTTCTTCCTTATGCAATTGTCTACGTCTGCTACTTCTGCTCCCTCTTCTCACTACCTGCAAATGGGGGAGGAAGAGGAATCATACTTTGAATTTCTTGTTATTATTTGATACCCTTTTTACCTTTCTAAACAGTAAGCCATGGCTTTGTTTCTTTTCTATTCATCTTCTTCCTCTATTTAGCTTTTTATTAAGAGATAGATAGATATGAGCTTCTTCTTTCTTTCTTTCCATGATGATTTGACCTCATTTCCAAATTTCTAGCTTTTTTTTGCTTTTCCTACTTGATTACTACTCTCCCAGCCCCTTTCTTCTTTTGTTATGTGGTTTGTAGTTTTTTATAAGATAACAACATTGGGTGGGTGTTAATGGAAATTGATCTGAACCATGTACTAGTGAGTGATGTGGAGAAGAATAATAATAATGCATTATTTTCAAATGGGGATTCTTCTTCTTCTTGTTGTTCTTCAAATTCATCTCCATCTCCTGTTTCATCTTCTATTTACTTGGAGCTTTGGCATGCTTGTGCTGGTCCTCTTACTTCACTTCCCAAAAAAGGAAATGTGGTTGTTTACTTCCCTCAAGGCCATCTTGAACAAGTTGCCTCTTCCACTCCTTTCTCTCCTATGGAAATGCCCATTTTTGATCTCCAACCACAAATCTTCTGCAAAGTTGTCAATGTACAACTCCTTGTAAGTAGCCTTTCTTGTTACTTCCCTTCAAAAGCTATGAATTTTTGAACTTTTCTAATTCTAATTTCACAAAAATACAGGCTAATAAGGAAAATGATGAGGTCTACACTCAACTTAGTTTGCTTCCTCAACCAGAGGTATCAATTTTAATAGATGCTTAATGAATTCATTTTCTTCTGTTTAACTTAGAGGTAGCTCAAAGTTAGAATTTGAAGTTGATGGTGTTATTCTTTTGGGGAAACTTTATAGTTAGGACAGAATTCAGGGGGAAAGGAGCTTGAAGAGATAGGTATTGATGAAGAGGGTGGAGGAGGATTGCCAGCAAAATCAACTCCTCATATGTTCTGTAAAACACTCACAGCATCTGATACTAGTACACATGGAGGATTCTCTGTTCCTCGTAGAGCTGCTGAAGACTGTTTTCCTCCTCTGGTATGATTTTTACTCCTTAAACTGTTTAATTATGGCTGGAGATCATTATTATTTGAGTATAGTTAAAATTTGTTATGGATGCTTTTGTTTGTAGGATTACAAGCAGCAGAGGCCCTCTCAAGAGCTTGTGGCTAAAGACTTACACGGTGTTGAGTGGAAATTCCGCCATATTTATAGAGGTTCATCTTTATTCAATACCGGATTCGGTTCAGTTTGATGAAATATATGTACTCTAAATATTTATTGCCTTATAGGTCAACCAAGAAGGCATCTGCTTACTACGGGGTGGAGCATTTTTGTGAGTCAAAAGAATCTTGTTTCAGGAGATGCTGTGTTATTCCTCAGGTATAAACAATGGATAATGATTTTGAAAGTATATATCTTTTTCCCTCATTTCAAGTCAATAAAATCCCATTTCAGATATACTAACTAGCCTATCAGAATAAGATTGTTATAAGTAGACGGAGTATTCACTCAGAAATGCTATAAAGGACTTGGACCTTATCAAAATCTGAAAACTGTGGTTATAATATAGATGTTTCTAATTTTTTCTTTTCAAAGAATAATCCCATTAATATTTGGTGTATAGATAGATGTTGGTATTCAACAGTTGAGTTATTTAGAAGCTCAATTGTTATCTTGGTCTTGATAGGGGTGAGGATGGAGAACTGAGATTGGGGATTCGAAGAGCCGTTCGACCCAGAAATGGACTTCCTGATACAGTTATTGGCAAGCAGAATTCATATCCTAGTGTTCTTTCTCCAGTGGCTAATGCAATATCTACCAATAGCATATTTACTGTTCTGTATAGTCCCAGGTATTTGCGCTATTGGAAAACTGGTGCTATTAGTCTTTCAATCGGTTATTCTTCTCTTTTGTTTTCTTCTTTTTTTTCAATGCTCTTAGATTTTTGACAATGGAAACTTTAAGCAGATCAGCATAAAGATCATTTAGTGTTAGTTTGCTAGCTACTATGTGTTTCAACATAAGCAGGCAGGTGGTATGGATAGTCGATTAATGGCAGTGCTGTTGCGTTCTCGATGAATATGAATGTTATGGGTATTCATGATTCAAGGACTTAGGTTTTAGAAAAAGTTCTCTTAAATTTCTTCTGCTGTACGTAATCAATTTACCTTAGAATATTTGAATGACGTTAGGATGTATTGAGTTATAAGACCTTAGGTTTCTTCGGATATATACTTTTTGTTTTTTGTGTATGAGGATCCAGCTAATCAGTTTGAGGTTGTTTGTGACTTTCTGCATTTGTGTTCTGTTTAAATTGTAGAAATGTTGATCGAATATAGATGAATAGATGCTTCTGTTCCACAATTTTTGGATTTAGAAATCTCTGTATCTGCTTCAAATTTAACTTGATTAGGACCTAGCATAGTTTTAAAAAGCGAAAGGCGAGTCAAGGCGACAAGGGCAAAATATCGCCTTGAGGCGAGGCGAGAGGCGAGGCGACGGCCTCTCGCACGTGAGGCGACAAAAAATTAGAAAATAAAATAAAATAAAATTAACTCAATAAAAACTAGTAGTACTTAAGGATAGTTTAATTTCTAAACTTGTAAACCAAAATAACTTAAAGTCTAATAATAAAGTGCTAATTCTTAAATCAAAATAGCATAATATCAAGCATCTACCTAGCGTACTTGAAGACTATTGATCATGTTTGGCAAGAGGAGTTCCATAGTCCTCTTTATGCAACTGCACGTTATCTTAACTCATCTTTATTTTATAACCCCAGTTTCTCCTCCAATAAAGTTGTCCAAAAAGGTTTACTTGATTGCATAGAAACACCTTAGAACCTAATTTGTATGCTCAAGTTACAATCACAAGTCAGATAAAATTCTAGGAGGGAGCTGTGGGAAGCAGAAACTCGGTGGTGGAGGAGAAGAAGAGAGAGCCGTTGGAGTTTTTGGGGGGTGTCTGTGTCTGTCTCTTTAATTTTATCGGGCTGGTCTGTTGTTTTTTTGGTTTTAATATAAATTAGGGTTTTTTTTTTTAAAGAAAAGGCTGACTTAACGCCTCACCTGCAAGAGGCGATCGCCTCTCGCCTCAGACCGCCTCTCGCCTGAGAGGGTGAGGCGATCGCCTCTTGAAGGTAAGTCGCCTTCCATTCTGGAAGGCGGTGAGGTGATCGCCTCTGTCGCCTCTCGCCTGAGGCGACAGAGGCGATCGCCTTTTTAAACTATGGGACCTAGTTGATTAACCTGCTTTAAATGCTATATCATTTAAGAGCTGATCAATTCTACTAAAAATAGGGGCAGTATTTTGGTTATGTGGTGTGTGAAACAAAATGGGAGATCCTTAAAAGTGGATCAAATGTTGGGTCGAAACAAAAAATGGAAGAAATCTGGAACAAAATGATGGCTATATGCTTCACATAGTATTGAGATATAAAGAAACTTATATAAGCTACATTCCATACACTTTTAAGTTGTCCCTTTTGGGATTTAATAGTAAACAAAAAGATGAATGAATTGAAGTTGAAACAAAAAGATGAACAAAAAGATGGCATGGTGGTTGTTCACCTAATGGTTAATTGTAAACTATTTTGTGGGCATTTGATAAGGTGATTTATCATTTGAAGTTGAAACACACTATATATTAAGTTGAATCACTTATAGGATTTACTTTATTGTTTTTATAAATTTGGCCTTTGTATCTTTAAATTATTACCCATAAAATAAAATTCCCTTAAACAAATATGTCACTCGACAAAAAACGTTAGTTGGATTAAATTCAATATCTTCTAGTACAACAACAACAACAACAACAACAAAGCCTTAGTCCCGAAATGATTCGGGGTCGGCTAACATGAACCATCATATAAACCGTGAAATCAAGTCGTGTCAGCAACACAAATTCGCTCCCTCCACTTCGTCCTATCCACTACCATATTTTCCTCAATTCCCAGTAAACTCATATCACTCTCGATCACCCTCCTCCAAGTTTGCTTAGGTCTTCCCCTACCCCTCACCACTACATCCCTTTGCCACTCTTCAGTTCTCGTAACCGGCGCATCAAACGCTCTACGTCTCACATGGCCAAACCACCTTAGTCGGTTTTCTCTCATTTTATTCTCAATATCTTCTAGTACATACCAAATAATTTATATATAGTATTCAGTCGTTTATTTTTTCTGCTTTTAGTTTTCAGTTGTATCAAAATTCATTTAGATCACCTACAACAGCAGAAGTAATAACCGAGTTACTATGAATTGCTGTTTCAAGCCTGATACTGCCCCCTACATGTGAAATGTGTGATTAAACATTTTCTTATTATAAGATAAAATTGATGGTTTGAGGGGTTAAAAGGACTAATATTTGTGATGTGCGGAATTTCATCATGGTCACAAAACTTTACTTCATACCAATACCAAACAACGTTTAAACTTCAATTAGATTTCACAAACGATAATCGACATGTAAGAGTCACCCTCATGAGAATGTTGAAGTTTTGATTCTTACTTTTCAAGTATCAATATTTCCTTGACCTTGCAAGACCTTAGAAGATGACATTGAAATTCTGGAATTTTTTTTTGGGACAAATTGATTTATGGTCATGATGAATGTACCATGTTTAGGGACGGTTAGTAATTTTAATCCCTGGTTTGAGCATTATGTCAAAATGCTGATACTTAGTTCTATTCAAAGAGAAGCTCAATGACTTCCAAGCATATAATGTACCATGTTTAGGGACGGTTAGTACTTTTAATCCCTGGTTTGAGAATTATGTCAAAATGCTGATACTTAGTTCTATTCAAAGAGAAGCTCAATGACTTCCAAACATATAAAGCCAGAAACTTGCTATGAGTTCTAGTATCTATCGAGCTTCCTTCCAAACATATAAAGCCAGAAACTTGCTATGAGGTCTGTCTTCTACTTGAGCTGGCCAAACTTGTTCAATCAAATATCAGCTTTTCTTATAGTTGCTTCAGATGCATTTATGTAATAATAGCTAATGCTCACATGGATCTTTGATAGAACACTTTTATTTATTCGATTCTCTTAATTTTGACTATAATTATAAACTAGGTAAAATTTGAAATTGTTGAAATGCAGGGCTAGTCATGCAGAGTTCGTAGTACCCTACAAAAAGTACCTCAAAAGTATCATGAATCCAGCTTCCATTGGAACCAGATTCAGGATGAGATTTGAAATGGACGATTCCCCGGAAAGAAGGTCTTTGCATATCCTATAATATGGCAAAACTAATTTACCTGTCTTGCAGTTATAGTAGTTTGTGAATATCATTATGTTTCTTTAGATTTATGTTTTTACCTTGTTACAGGTGTAGTGGCGTTGTAACTGGTATAAGTGGCTTGGATCCTTATAGATGGCCTAACTCAAAATGGAGATGCTTAATGGTAAATTTTATAATCTTGCTTTTACATGTCATTGTTCTTCTTCCATGATTTCGCTTTCGTATAGACATACTTATGTTTACCTTGAACATGACTTGTAGAGTTGTTGAAGAAATAATAGACAACTCTGTTTGCTCTAACTGACGATGCATCTTTCCGTTTCTAGCTAGAAAGATGTAAAATAATGCATTCTTGTAGTTGGGATAGAAGATATTAGATGAAGCATCTTGTTAATGTATGATTTTTGTGCTTCTTAAAACAGGTGAGATGGGATGAAGATATCGGTAGTGATCATCAAGAACGAGTTTCCCCATGGGAAATTGATCCTTCTGTTTCTCTACCACCCTTAAGCATTCAGCCTTCCCCAAGGCTGAAGAAGCTGCGGACGAGTCTGCAACCAACCCCACCTGATAACCCCATACCCGGTATGCAATTTTTGTTTGTTTCAGAGCTGCTTTCGTCTAAACTAAACCTGAATGCTTGTTTTTGTTTTGGCAGATAGGGGTAGGTTTTTAGACTTTGAGGAATCTAGAAGATCCTCTAAGGTCTTGCAAGGTCAAGAAAATGTAGGTTTTGTGTCATCCTTGTATAGGCATGACACAGTAAACCACCCACCGGATTTTGAAATGCGAACCCCTGCACATCAAAATCCCCTGTCAACTGGAAGAGAAAAGACTAATTTCAGTGAGTTAACAATGGCTCACACCCCCACTTACAAAGGCTTTGCGGAATCTGATAGGTTTCTGAAGGTCTTGCAAGGTCAAGAAATATCACTGGCTGGAAAAAGTGATTTCAATCTAGGTGCTTGGGGCAAACACAATCTTGGAAATAATGCTTTCATGTATCAAACACCTAGACCAAATCTCTATCCACTAGCTCCAGAAAGCCTCCAGCACATGTATTCTCCCTATGCTGGTCTCTACAAATCTGCTCAAGATCCTAGATTGCTGTCTACTTATGCAAACAACTTCCAAAGAGAAGTTTTTGCTTCCCCAATTCAGACTGGCATAACAAGGGATGAAATTGGAAAGCCAAATCAATCAAATGAGCATAAGCCACAGGAGACTCTCTCTGCTTCACCAGCTATAGTGGTAAATCAAAAGGATAATGCCTTTAACGGGACTGCCACCGGCTGCAAGCTGTTCGGATTCTCCTTGACTGCAGAATCACCAGCTCCAAACTCGCAAAACTCTGGTAAGCGGAGTTGTACAAAGGTAAGGTGTTGTAGTAGCAGCAATGCTGGACATTGACTTGCTTTTTTCTCCTTTGTTGCATACCTATGTTTGCATAATTTTGTTGAAGGTTCACAAGCACGGTAGCTTGGTTGGAAGAGCTATAGATCTCTCAAGACTGAATGGCTACAATGACCTCTTGAATGAACTAGAGCATCTATTTAACATGGAAGGCCTTCTGCGGGATCCAAATAAGGGATGGCGGATCTTGTATACGGACAGCGAGAATGATGTAATGGTTGTCGGTGACGACCCATGGCAGTAAGTGACACTAACCTTCTCAAGATCATGGCGGATCTTGTATATGTTTTTCTGTGTTCGTGTTGTTTTTTGGTTAATCACATCTAACATTCTTAAGATTCTAACACTCTTTTCATGGACAGTGAGTTCTGCAATGTAGTATCCAAGATCCATATTTACACCCAAGAAGAAGTGGAGAAGATGACGATCGGAGGAGCGACTGGTGATGATACACATAGCTGCTTAGATCAAGCAAATGTGGTAATGGAAGCATCCAAATCTTCATCAGTAGGGCAGCCTGATTCTTCCCCACAGTGAGGGGTTTGAAATTAATATTTGGTTTGAAGTAATGTTTTCAAAACCTCAACTTGTTATGTGATTTTATGTTTGTTTGATTGCTATGGAACATGATGATGCTCACAAACCACTTATGCATCATGTTTAGCTCAAGTTAGTTGTGTTCAACTAATTGCTCCCCAACTGTATATGTATCAGTAAACCAGTAATATAATAATTTGTTAGCCTAGCTTTCCAGTTGATTGGCAAATCGCTTGGCTTAATAACAGTACTTTGTGGTATGGATTAGACCTGGAAATTTCGTGTTCGAGTCCTTTCATTTTCGGGTTCGTGTTGAAAAGAATAAACCCAAACCCAACCCAAGAACTTTCGTGTCACAATCGTGTTAACCTGTTCGGGTTAGTGTCGATTTCGTGTCGTGTTTTCGGGTTAACTGTAATTTTGCTATGCATGTATATGTTAAAAATAACTTTTAAAAATATAATAATATATGATACTATTTTTAAATACTTTATGTCATTTTTATTATTATGTTAACACTAACCATCCAAAAGTCCACTAATATCATGTTAAGAGGTCATGTAATGTGTTTATAACAATTTAGGAGGTTTGAATCATATTTGCAAATAATAATTATAATTTTATTATCTTTATTAATAAAATGACATAAAAATATGAGAGAATATAAAAATAATTTTAAATATTTGTGTCATTTTTGGGTTAGCATATCAACCCTAACCCAATCAAAAAATTTGCGTGTTAGTTTCGTGTTAATTAAAAAATGATACATTACCTACTAAGCTAAATCCAAACACTAAAATTACGTGTCGATTTCGTGTCGTGTAATCGGTTCTTATGTGCTTTTGCCACCTCTAATATTGGTAACGGGTATGAGTACAGGTTTTGCAGGTATTTCGTACTATCAGAACCCTATATAAAAGGGGTTTAGGATGAGAATAAAAAAAAAAAAAAAGGGCGGCCCGGTCGCATTACGCGTCCCCGCTGAGCGAGGGTCCGGGGAGGGGTCCCACCACAAGGGTGTATTGGGGGCAAGCCTTCCCTTGCCAATTTAATTGGCAAGAGGCCGCTTAAGATTTAAAAAAAAAATTAGGATGATAATACCCCTCGAAGTCTTAGGATGAACAATTTCAACGTTATATTTGATTTGTATTTGTTATTGAATTCTATATTATTTTATTTAAAAATTTAAGCATTTGAGTTTTTTTTCCTTCTTCTTATTGTGTTGTTAAATTTATGCATGGTTTTGTTAAATTTGTAGAGTATTAAGTTGTTGTATGTTTTGTTCAATTTATACTTTATTTGTTTATTACTTAATTTGGCTGGTAATACCACTTAAAGGCGGATAGACCGTCCACCCCCCAAGCCGCGGGTTCGATATCAATCAGTTCGGTTCCTCCCACGGGCTCCCTTCGCCTCTCGGAAGCGAGAAAGCGAGCAGCACGGGTGAGGGTACTCATGAATTATATGGAATGAGAATGAAATTAAGATTGTGTATCCACAGTCTTGATCACATGCACTTTAATGAGTATGTATAATTTGCTCATTCACCGTTAGATCTATACTTATTAGAATCCTAAGGTGGAGATTCAAAGCATCCTGATTTAGATTTAATAAGCTTATATCTAACGGTGAATGAGCAAATTCACTTGCTCATTAAGGTGCATGTGAAAATTCATGGTGTATCCATTAGGATGTTGGGAAGGGACGAATAATTCAAAATATAATAGGGTAAGGGTATGAGTATGACATTACATGCGGTAGGGGTGGTAATGAATGGAACCGAGACTAGGCCTATGTAGGCTTGGTATTGACTCGTTAATGTCTCGAGCCGAGTTTTTACTGAGCTTTGATCGGATTTTAACTAGATTCGACATGCATACATATAATTAGTATAAAAGACAAAAGAAAATCACCCACCATGGCTGAGCTCAAATTCACAGATAGCAGATGGCCTTATTGCTAGCGTGGTTTCATATGAATGATAACTGCTACTGCTACTGTGTCGATGACAAAGTAGAGAGAAAATTTGGGGAGAAAGACGCATATTATATTTTGAACTAGCCAAAGACTAAAGTATCCATTAAAGGGGCGTTTGGTTCACAAGAGTTAAGGGAAAATGAATCAAGAAAGGGAAACTAAAGGAAAGGAAATGAATAAGTATTAATTCCCCTATGTGTTTGGATATGTTTAGAAAAGGGAATGAAACCCTCCCATAAAAAAAAAATCAAACAACAAAGTAAACACACATAAAAAAATATTTTCGAAACTCCATAAAAAAAAAAGGAAGCCATGATAGTCATAGCTAACTCATACCTAGAATTTTACACTCATTTTTAATCACAAATTGCAAAGAAATTGAATCAAAGTTGTAATATTGTTTTTTTTTTTATTTTTATGAAAGAGGCTTTAACTTACCCGTGCCGGCGTGAGAGGCGGCCGGAGAACGGAGAAGAGGCAACCGGAGAACGGAGAAGAGGTGGTCGGATATTGGAGGAGAACAGATTCAGGGATCACGTTTCAAGGATTGGAGACGTGTTTTCTGTTGTCAAGAAGAGGTGTGTTTTCTGTGGGAAAGGGAATCCAATTCCCTACAGGGCCTGGAGTAATGGGGTAAACTCATAATCTAAAATAGGTAAAGGGAATAAGTTTTTTTTTAAACAAACAAGAACAAAGGGAATGAAACCCTCCCATTCCCATTCACATTCCCATTCCCATTCCTAAAGACCCCGAACCAAACCCCCGTAAATATTTTTTATGGCCCTTGTGAGTTGTGACTAGTTAAGAGTTAGAGTCGATGACTAAATGTTAATTTTCTTTCTTTATCCATTGTCATTAATGTCTCGAGCAGAACTTAAGAAAGCTGAGGGTTAGCTCGTTAATGTCTCGAGCCGATCTTAAGCTTAAGTCTAACCCTATTGAGACGGACTTTGTCCATCCAAGCTCGAATAGTTTAGTAGCTACTTTGACTCATTAACACTTTTACATGCGGATACCTTACTTATTGTCATCCCTACTAACTAGTACTGAAATACCGAGAAGAGTTTTGTCATGTCATAAAATTTCAATTTGTAGTAAAAAAAAATCCAAACTTAAATTAGATTTCACAAAATTCAAATTTAAATAATAATTTTGATTTATCTCTAGCTTAATTATCCTATGCAAGTTTTCAGGGATGCATTGACATAGTTGTTTATTTTCTCCTTCTGAGAAGACTTTGCCATTGAGTATGTTTTAGGAGTGAAGGAAAGTTTTGAGGGTAAATTATAAAACTGGGCTAAATTGAAGACACATTTATATATTTAAACCTATTACACAATAAATTATATATATATATATATATATATATATATATATAACTACTTAACATCTCTTTCCTCTTTCTTCTTTATATATATCTCTCTCCCTTTCTTTCTTAGATTGGAATTCTTCATTTGCATACATCAATCCAAGATCCAAGCTCTTCATGTAAGTATTATGTTAATTTCACATATATAAATAATCCCTTTGGACTTGTTAGTTTTGTGCATTTGAAGTTATAAATTTGAATTTGTGTATTTGAAGTTAGTTTTGGTTTACCCGACAACTTCGTAGTTTGTGATTTTACTTCGCGAAATCACACACTGCGAAGCTTTAAAGCTTCACAGAACCACAAAGAGTTAAAACACATAACTACATCCGCGGTTTCAAGAACTGCGAAGACTGTGAATTCACAATTAGATAATTTGCTTCGCAGATCAAGTAACTGCAAAGCACATGTAATTTGTTTACTTTAGTACATTGTTTGACATTATCTTTTGGTTTCCTTATTTTTTTTTATCTTTGGTAGCAGTATGTCAACCAATAATTTATTGTGTATGATCATGTGGAACAGTTAATGGAAAACCATGGGAAAAGCCATGACATATGAGAGGGGTGAATCGAAGTTGCTTCGACTTTCAATAAGAATCAACTTCGAAATGCTTCAAGAAAGAGTCTACACTTCTGCATCATCTCCACCATATCCCTCCTATGCGCCTTGTTCATCTCGTTCATCTTTCCCATCAACTCCGCAGTCACTTACTCCTTCAGTTCTGTCTCCAACTTTTGAAAATGACATCGCATCCTTGCCATTCTCTGTTCTTCATCATTTGCTTGTTCATCCACCCTAATCTCTTCATTCTTCTTAGTCCTCTTCTCGATTCTAGGCTTTTCCTCCTCATCCTCCACCTCCTCACCTTGCACGTCATTTCCTTCTACGTCATGTCCTACGACGTCCTCCTCTTCATCTCCCCCTCCTCCTCCTCCATCATGCTCCTCAAACACCTTATATGGTGTGAATAGTGCCTCAATGTCTACAGCTTTCCCGTTTAAATAATCCTTGAGTGGATTATACCATCCGCACTCTGCTTCAACATCCTCAACCACAAGTTTAGTTGATGGTACGCCGGATGACTAAAAAAACAAACTAATAAACAATCCATAGCACATATTACTTAAATCCAAAACACATATTACTTATGTAAACAAAACATATATACTTAATTAAAAACATCCGCCGTTTCTTTAAAAGTTAGATTTCTTGAAGTTATCCACCTACTAAAGCGAGGGAGCACACTCTTATCTTTCCTAATATAGAATTTACAAGGCGCACTCTATAGCTCAAGTATCCAAACTTATAAAACATTTCAATTCAATTCAATCGCAGTTGAAATCTATCAAGTAAATCAAATAAATATACGAAACATACATGAAAAGCTTGTACTTAGGGCTGGACAAAACTAACCGGAAAACCGAAAAACCAATTTTCGAAACCGAAACCAAACCGAAAAATAGGTTAACCGTAATCGATGGACTAGTTTACGGTTTTTTTTTTAAAAACCGATGGTTAACCGAAACCGAAAAATAAACCGATTATGTATTAATACACATAAACTAGTATAAATATATGTAGAAATTTAATTATCAATCTATAAATATACATATTTGTATTTAATTTTTAAGTTAAAAATATCAAAATAACTTAAAACTTATTTTTTTTGGCAATTTTGTTAATTAAATTTGAAGTTACATATTTTTATTTAATATTTAAATAATTATATATTTATTTTAAAGTGAATAATTATAGATATAAAGTGATATTTGCTACGAAAAAGCACTAATGGTTAACCGACCGAAATATAGGTTAACCGACTGAAGTTTATATTAACCGAAATATGGTTAATCGAATTAAATGGACTGGTTAATGGTTTTTGTTAATAGACTGGTTAACCGACCATGTGCACCGCTATTCCAACTAGCTGATAAGGAACGACCTTATTGTACTTTGCCTTGTGGAACTCCTCAAATTTGTCCTTCCTGCTTGTAGCAGATACGACCCATCCCAATGTCTTATACGTCTCCTCCCAATCATACACACCCCATGGAAATGAGTCAAATAACTTAGGAAAATCCGTGAGGTCGATGATATTGTGATCAACCGAATGATTTAGAGTAGTGGTGAATAGGAGCCTATATATAACGTACAATATAGCCATGAAGACCGCATAACCATTTTCTTCTTTACTCCAATCTCTGCCTTCGAAGGTCTCGTATATTTTTTTGAGTTAAGATCGGGCTACCTTCGAAGTACAGATTTCTCAATCTGTTTGTCTTATTCTAACCACTCAACCGCTTCACAATTGGTGTCGGATCACCAAATCTCAACCCGGTGATGAGTCCAAATTCACGATCACCAAATTTCAGTTCAACCCCATTGATTTTGAATCGCATCTCTCTATGTTTTGGATTTTGTGGAGCAATCTCTCTCATAAGGATCCCATGGCATAAATGACTGGATAATATACACACATCCATTTTGTAATTTATCCACCAAGCCCTAAATCATTTTTATCTTGTTGGTCGGTTCCTTACAAATGGGGTGATAAAATTCCTGGCGATGAAGCATTGCATGGCTGCAGGGCCGACCCTGGGCTATGATTTGGTGGGCGTCCGCCCAAGACCCATAACAATAAGGGGCTCAAAACATATTTTTACATTGTACTTATGAAAACCGAGATGAATATGGAACATGTTTGAACCCCATCTCTCCATTTATTTCTCCCATAAATTCTTATAATTTCCATGTTTTGAGGTTGGAAGTTCGAACCCCCATCTCTCCATTTATTTTCTCTCATAATTTCTTTCCGATTTATTTTCTCTCATAAATTCTTATAATTTCCATGTTTTCCTTAATTTTTTCACTTTTATTTTCTCCCATAAATTGTTACTATAATTTCCATGTTTTCTTTAAATAAAAATGATCCATTTATATATTCAATAAAAGAATAATCATTTAATTTTTTTTTCCAATCATTGTTATATCCAATTTTATTTTTTTTCTTAAATTTAAATGTCAATATATATTCAATATGAAAAATAATATACTTATTTCATATGATATAAATAATTACTATTTTTTCATTAAAAAAACTATTTTAGTACATAAATAATTCTACTTAGCATACTCATTACTATTACATTACCAAGGTTATAAAAAATAAATAATTAAAATTTCAGTCATTTTTTAGTTTTTCTCTTTTAACTTTCTCTTTTATTATTTTTGTGCTTTACTTTGATAGTGTTGAAATCAATTGGTGGATTTTGTAATTATAGAAATATTAAAAATTTGGGTGTTGTTTGACAAAGCTGAAAATTAAGTGCTGAAAAAATAAGTACTGAATTTTAAGTGCTGAAAGTACTGAATGATTTAAGTTTTATAAAAGTATTAGTTGATAATATGTAACTTAAAATGTCAAGTTAAAAGGCTTAACCGCAACCTTATCAGAGCTATTAAAAGGCTTAGCGCCTCCTTTGAGACCTTAGAGTTCAGCCACATTTTCCGAGAGCAGAACCGTGTTGCGGATCACTTGGCGGCGGCTGGCCATGAGGGGGAGTTAGGTGTTTCTACCCTTTCCGTTCCCCCTATTGCTCTCTCTCTCCTCTTCTTTTAGAGGATAGGATTGAGGTTAGCTTCCCTAGGCTAATCCCTGTGTAGTTGTTTTTGTTCGTTTGTTTTTCCTTTCCTTTCCTACCAAAAAAAAAAAAACTAATTTAAGTGAGGAATAAACAACTGCTATTAAACGCACTTAAATTAAATAAGTGCTTCATATTTTAACTCAAGTGATTAAGTGAGTTATCAAACATGACCTTAGATGGATTGCTCATTTTTGGTGGGATATATCTATAAATGTTTATATATTTTTAGCCTAGTTATGCAAAAAGACCAATAATTATTATTTATCTTTTAAGCCTTATGGCATAAATTTAGCATTATGGGTATTGGAGGAGAATGAATTTAGCTTTTACGTAGAAAACATTGCATTTTTTAAACATAACGTTTACGAGCTGGTGAAATTTCAAGCCTAGTTGATTAAAAATGAGTTTTTATCCATTAACATAAAATGTGCAACTTCAAACCATATTGAGTGACTAGAACGGTGGAGGTTGGAGCAAGGATACCATATGAAATTACACATAAAAAAATATCATTATCGTCAATTAAGCTTAAAACTATCCCAACTGAGAAACCTTAGATTTAAGATTGCACTATTTTGTGTATGTATGCTAATTACTCTCTCCTAATAATCATATATCTAAATTTGTACCTTATCCATTGTAATAAAAAAATCATCTAGCAACTTTAAAAAATAGAATGTATATATGAATGGACGAAGTTTATCATATCGTCCAAGACCTTTAAAACGTCAGGAACAGCCCTGCATGGCTGGTTTCTTGAGATTAAGGATGGGATCACCATTCGAGATCTAAGAAGAGCACTTTTTATGTTTCAATTGTGATACAGATCGGTTTCGTGACGTGTTAGTTTTAATCGTAAACTAACAAAGATGTTCTTCTCTAGCTAAACTAGAAGGAGTGAATCCCAATTTCATGGACTAAATCCATAGGAATAATAAAATCCCCATTGTTGAAGGTAGAACCTTAACAAAGCTTCACAAAGAAGTTGATAATTTGATTGATAAAAAGTTAAGTTCAATTACAAAGAAAGAGATGTATTTATACAATCTCAAAACCCTAAAACAAATTACATAAAAGGGTAAATCACATAACTAATTAAAATATAAAAATAAAGGGTAAATTGGGTTAATGGTAAAGAGGTGGCATGGATTGTAAATAAGGGGTGGCAGTGTTGTAAATAAGGAGTGGTCCATATCATGAAGAACTTGGTGAAGAAGTTTACTCCAGGTGGGACACGCCCCGCGTGGGTCTTACTACGCCCCGCGTGGGTCTTACTACGCCCCGCGTAGTCAAGTTCCTGGACTTGACGCATCTTGTTGATGAAGTTCACGCGTGGCGTCCCTGGTGTTACGCCCCGCGTAGTTGACCTCCTAGGTGTAACTTGTTCCGGATGCCTGATCTGCGCCCCGCGTGCATGAGCTCTTGAGCTGTCCTACGAAAGTAGTATCCTCCACGCTCCGCCCACTGGCTAATACGCTCCGCGTGGAATGCTAGTGACCTCCCTTCCGCGTGTCTTCCCCTTTTCTCGGTGGCCCCGGATTCATGCCCTGCGTGTTCTATTTTACGCTCCACGTAGAGCAAGATGCCCTCATCATACTCCTCTTCTTCAAAGGAGTTGGTCCCCAACTCAACTATAGAACAAGAATGGTGCTTGGTAGGTGCTATCCACTCCATATGTTGTCGGTTTCTTGTTCTCTTCATAAACTCTCCCCACACCTCAACTTGTGTCTTGCCCCCAGTGCTCATCCCCCGTAATGCTCGCCTCAATATCCGACCAACATCGAACGGAATATCTCGACGAAGTTGATCAAACCAATCCTCCATAATGTCTTGGAAGCTCCTCCACACTCCCACGACATGTTGAACCGACCAACCCCGGTCCTCCTCAATCCCCACTTCACGAGTATGGACATTGGTCACAACTTCACTTCGCTCATGGCCGACATCAAATGGGATGTCTCGACGACACTTGTCAACCCACTTCGTAGTGATCCCAAGAACACTTGTATCGATTCCTTCTTTGTCTTGGGTTAACAATCTCGCGGCTTCTCGAGTCACTTCTTCACTAACTTGGCCACTATCCCGCCATTCTTGAATTTCTTCTAGTCTCTCTACATCACCCAGACGGCCATTCCCATTCACTAAATACTCTTTTAAGCTTAGTCTCTTCACCATAAAACCACTTCTCATTGAATCCTCATAGGGTAGATGTCCCCTCAATAAACACAACATATATCCCAACACATACATCTCAATCAAGAACAAAATAACAAGTTCTGAATTTACCAAGTGGGAGGCTCGGTTCATTCCTAATGTGCATGTGCTAGGAATCTCATTTCTTCCTAGAGGCGTCACAAAGGACCATTTATCCATTTCCTTGAAGCTCAAGCGACTATGAGGAAGACATAGCATACGACCTCCGGGATCCCATGCAATGTCACGTGGTATCTTCCCCAAAGGTAGAATGCCCTGTGGTTGTCCGTTGAAGGACACATACTTCTCATCTTCGGACGTTGATCCCACATCACCACTTTCCTCCATTCCCTTCCGGAACTCTCGCTCATAGTAGTCAAGTTCATCATCGTTAAGGAGCTCCATGTCGAAGTTCCCTTCCCCATCAATCTCCTCTCCTAGCTCATCTTCTTCTTGACCATATGCCATTTTGCTTCCCTCTTCGTCCCCAATCTGTTTTCTCCCACAACCTATCGTTCCTATTGGCTTCTCTCCATAGTTCAAGCCGGCTAAACCCTTTGACAAGTTACCCGACTCGAAAGGCACACTACACCCCAACATGGTAGAACCACCAACATCTCTCCTATCTCCATAGCCATCAACCTCCACACATAATGTGATTTCCTCATTCTCCTCAACCTCAAAATGAATGCCCTCACTTCCCTCAAGCATATCAATGAAGTTATGTTCAAGGGGCATTTTATCAAACACAAAAGGAGCATCCCTTGCTACATGGGTTTTCTCATTTTTAGCACACACAAAGTCAACCTCCCCCATGTTCTCACATACAAGCATCCCTTCCTCCTTATCCAAAAATGAATCTAAATCCTCCTCCACAACTTCATTATCAACAAATCCACAAGAGGAATCTAAATCCCCTCCAACATCCAATTTCTTCCTACCAATAGGACTAACCACAACTTCAATATTAGAAATTGGAAGTTTAGGATTTACCTTTATAATGTGTGATGGAGAAAAGATTGGTGATGGATCTTTAGGAGGGACCTCCAAGGTTGGTTGGGAAAGTTTTCGGATCTCTAGGCTAAGATCATCACAAACGGCTACAAATCTCCTCAAAGACTCATCGCTCTTCTGGCTACCTTCTCTAAACCTCTCTTCAAACCCTTTACTCCAAGATGCAAAGCTCTCTCACCTCTTGATGGCGGTTTCTTTGGATCTATGAGATTAACTTGGTTGAACCATAGTCGAAAGAAGTCTCCGTTTAAGGAAAACGATCGGTTCTGATACCAACTGATACAGATCCGTTTTGTCTGAAGTTAGTTTTAATCGTAAACTAACAAAGATGTTCTTCTCTAGCTAAACTAGAAGGAGTGAATCCTGGGTTTCATGGACTAAATCCATAGGAATAGTGAAATTCCCATTGTTGAAGGTATAACCTTAACAAAGCTTCACAAAGAAGTTGATAATTTGATTGATAAAAAGTTAAGTTCAATTACAAAGAAAGAGATGTATTTATACAATCTCAAAACCCTAAAACAAATTACATAAAAGGGTAAATCACATAACTAATTGAAATATAAAAATAAAGAGTAAATTGGGTTAATGGTAAAGGGGTGGCATGGATTGTAAATAAGGGGTGGCAGTGTTGTAAATAAGGAGTGGTCCATATCATGAAGAACTTGGTGAATAAGTTTACTCCAGGCGGGACACGCCCTGCGTGGGTTTTGCTACGCCCCGCGTAGTCAAGTTCCTGGACTTGACGCATCTCGTTGATGAAGTTCACGCGTGGTGTCCCTGGTGTTACGCCCCGCGTAGTTGACCTCCTAGGTGTAACTTGTTCCGGATGCCTGATCTGCGCCCCGTGTGTGAAGAGGCATGCCCCGCGTGCATGAGCTCTTGAGCTGTCCTCCGGAAGTAGTATCCTCCACGCTCCGCGCACTGGCTAATACGCTCCGCGTGGAATGCTAGTGACCTCCCTTCCGCGTGTCTTCCCCTTTTCTCGGTGGCCCCGGATTCACGCCCCGCGTGTTCTATTTTACGCTCTGCGTAGAGCAAGATGCCCTCATCAAATTGTTTCATACTTTAGATTAGAAAATAATTATTGATAGAGGTCTTTGGACTTTTCAACGTCCATTTTAGGAGCCTTGTTGAATATGGTGCCAAGAATAACTCAAAAGGGTGTGGAAAATTTATATACGCATATTAGGATTAATTTCAACATTCGCATCACTCCCAAAGACTCAATAACTCAAAAGAGTCACCATTCTAGCTTGCTGAATTAAAACAAGTTGTATGTTTGTTAATAAGGATAATGTAATTTTGCAAGCTTATTTTGACACACATGCCTTATGTCGTGATCAAGCCCATGAGGAGGATGTTGATTTAGCCTTGTTGAGAGGAAAAGAAAGGAGGGCAACGATGGATTCTACGAACTAATCGAGCCCGAATTAGAGTCCTAATTTGGAAGATAGGTCTGTAGAAGCCCACGGGAAATAATAGCCTGTTTTGACTCATCCACTAGCCCTGACACCATGTCTATACGGTCCTGATTGCATACAAGACTGAATTATAGGAGGGCCAATCGAGATTGCATATGTGTGGTCCCGAATGCTTAAAAGATCATGTAAATATGGTCTCATATGCCTAATTTGAGGCTCGATTAGGATCATATATGTGTAATCTTGATCCCTTACGGGACTGTGTATTGACGGTTCCACTTGTGTCAAAATTCAATTTTCAAATTTTAGCTCCCATATCTGAACTGATTCAGATTTAAGGGTTTTGTTACGAATTTGAGGTGATTTTCACCCTAAATCTAACCCGTTTTCCCCTTATTAACTCTATAAAGAGTTAATTGAGCGAGATTAAGTGTTAATTATTTTTTTTATTAGCGTTAAGGTTCTTCAGTAAAAAAAATAGCAATTAATTTAGAGTTCTTTATTACATTTCTTAATCTATGTCCTTTATTTAAGTTTTAATTTCACGTTAATTAATTTAGGTTCATTTCAAACACATTTTCACATAGAAATCTTAGTTTAATTGAAGGGAAAAGTACAAAAATAAACCTTGTGGTTACACCTGTTTTCGAACAACACCTATGTGGTTTAAAAGTTTACAAAATGGTACCATGTACTTTATTCCGTTAGCAAACACATACCAAATTGACTAACGGTGTTAAAAGTCAAAAGGAAAAGAGTTAATTTAGTCCTTATATTTATTATTTTTTAAATTAACCCCCTTTATTATCTAATTATCACAAATAAATCTCAAAATAAAAATTAAAAATCAAAGACACAATCTTCTCCGTCTCTTTAATTTCTTATTTTTGTTCTTCTTTCTCTCTCTTTTCTCTCTCCTCTTTGTTAATTTCTCTCTCTAAAATCAATTGAATTTGTCTCTCTAAAAAAGAAACACTCTCTCCAAATCAATACCAAGTCTTCTTTTAAAGTACCATTCTTAATCCAATTATTTTTTAGGATCCTTTAAACCCAATATTTTGCTATCAGAAACCCGTTGCTTTCCAGAATCCATTTTCAGTTGTCCTATTTGGCCTCCCTCCGCTTCCATGCCTTCTATCATCATTGTATGCGAGGAATTTGATCGTCCAACTAGAGGAAAGGAGATGTAATCATTGCCTTGGGGCAGGTCGCCCCTGAACTTTGTCGCTGAATTTTGAATGCTCTAAGAAGTACCGTGAAAGACTAGTGTCTCGCTCCACAGGAATTGAAATAAATCACCTGCTGATTGGCTGCAGAACTGAGAGATGAGCAAATGTAGACTTTCCAACTTCAACAGCAATAGAAAATCCTAAAAAATAACAAAAATCTATGAATATTCAAATAATATTCTACACATGAACCTAAAGGCTACAGCACACTTATAAGAATATAACCAGAATCATGATTTCATGGAAGTTGGTATTGATTTGGAGAGATTGTTTATTTTTTAGAGAGAGAAATTCAATTGATTTTAGAGAGAGAAATTAACAAAGAGGAGAGAGAGAAGAGAGAGAAAGAAGAACAAAAATAAGAAATTAAAGAGATGGAGAAGATGGTGTCTTTGATTTTTAATTTTTACTTTGGGTTTTATTTGTGATAATTAGATAAAAAGGAGGGTTAATTTAAAACATAAATAAATATAAGGACCAAATTAATTCTTTTCCTTTTGACTTTTAACACCGTTAATCAATTTGATATGTGTTTGCTCACGGAATGAAATACATGGTACCATTTTGCAAACTTTTAAACCGCATGGGTGTGTTCGAGAATAGATGTAACCACAAAGTTTATTTTTGTATTTTTCCCTTAATTGAATTAAATTAAGTTGTCCTTCCCTTTTTGTTATTCAAGGATCATCCTAGTGCCACAACCTGAGGTAAAACTGAGTTTGTAAAGGAAACCATATTCTCTACATTTGTGTTTATGTCATTTTAATCTTCATTTCATTAATTCCACACTTTTTCTGTACTTTTATCACATTGGTAGTGTCTCGGAGATTGTCGGGCACACCGTGTGTCTGGTATCTCATAATGACACCATATATTAATTGATAATATTACCAAGTTGATATTGCTAAACAAAAATGAACTTTGGAACAATGATTTTGAAAAGAGGACGAACTCTATTGGAACAATTTGATGTTCCAACTTATTCGAGTCACTCAAGTGTGATAGCTCCATTAAAAAACTTTATTTTTCTATTATGTAAATACATTATACTATATTTATTACTTTATTTTATGTTAAAGCATAATAATATGTAAAAGGGTGTATTTATAACGTTTTTGTAAGTTTAGTGGTATAAAGGTAATTTTTCATATCCCTCCTACCGCCCAGACGTCTCGGGCTACCACCTAAAAGGTGTCACGACTGCCCAAACATTTCGAGTTACCTCATAAACAAATTAGGCTTACCGTCTAGACACCTCGGTCTACCGCCTGGAAGCCTCAGGCTACAACCCATAAGGCATCTTTACTGTCATAACCCCTCAAGTTATAGCCTATAATCTTTCTAGTACCACATACAGGTAAGGGCTATGACCCAAGAACCTTTTGCTACCATCTAGAGCCTTTTTCGCCGTAGCTTAGATACGTGTTACAACCTAGAATCTTTTGCTACATCCTAGAAGTAAAATTGCAATATTTTAGATGTTAGGGGTAAAATTGCTCCTATCTATAAATGTTAAAGGTATTTTTGCATCTTATTTCATTTTTTATTAATATTCATTATTTTGAAATATATTTTGCGAATATTTAGGTATTTATTAAAAAAATTTGTCTTAAAAATAACATTTTATTATTAAAAATAAAAAATTTATTGATAAAAATCATATTTTTCTCTTAAGGATTTTAGGAATGTTAAAATGAATACTTATTGCCTGAAATATATTATGCGAAGTTTTAGATATTTATCATAATTTTCTAACTTTCTATTAGTTTTTTCTTATTAAAAATGTAAATTTTATTGATAAAAATGTCATTTTATCTCAAGATTCCATAAATACTAAAATGATATTCATTGCCTTGAAATATATTTTAGGAATATTTAAGTATTAATCATGATTTTCTAGTCATTTATTAGATTTTTAGTCATTAAAAAAGGGTTTTATTTGTGATAAAAAATCCTATTTTATTTCTATAATCTTCTGGAACATTCTAATGAATGTCCAAAAACTAAATAAATTATTATATTTCATACTAATTTCTTAAAAAAACTAGTTTTAAGGTTTAAAAAATAAAATAAATAATGTTTTTTTATAGCTTATCCAATTTCTCGATTCAATGCCCGTTAGACATTCATTAGGTGGATCCTCTTCAAATTAAAGTTTTTTTCGTACGCTAGGATTCTATAACCACATTATAAAATACATATCATAAAAAATACAAATACAAATACAAAATTATAAAATATTTTTATGATAAAAAAAATTATTCAATTTATTTTTTAAAAAATAAACAAAATCATCATAACTATAATCATTTAACAAATTATTCAGAAATATTTATTTATCAATGTAACTTTATATAAAAAAAAAGTATCATTAGCCATACTTTTTTTTTGTTTTGTAGGAAAGGAAAGGAAAACAAACAAACAAAACAAAAACCTAACCCGGGATCAGTCTAAGAAGGCTGACCCCAACCCTATCCTCTAGGAGAGTAGACAACAGAAAAGAAGGAGGAACAGAAAGGATAGAAACACCTAACATCCCCCCATGCCCAGCAGCTGCCAAGCGATCCGCCACGCGGTTTTGTTCCCTATAAATATGGGAGAAACTAAGAGTCTCAAAGGCAGGACGAAGCCTCAAAATAGCTTTGATGAGATTCTGGCTCTTAAGACAAACAGCCTGGCTATCCGAAATCCCGTTGATTGCCTCCAAATTATCAGACTCCACCGAAAGCCTTTTAACACCCATGCGAATGGCAAGTTTAATACCCGACAGAATACCCCAGAGCTCCGCAGAAAAGGAGGAGCCCATCCCCAAGTTATGGGTAAACCCAGCCAGCCAAGCGCCACCAGCATCCCGAAGAACTCCTCCAGCAACAATTCTGCCATTGCTAAGGCATGAGCCATCCGTATTCAACTTGACAACCCCTTCTCTAGGCTTACTCCAACCAACTAAATGGACCACTTTATCTGGGGAAGGGCGAACAAGGGGCTCTCCTTCAAAGCTTTTTGTAATAACAGAGAGCTTTTTTGAGAAGTAAAACAGTAAGTCAAGAATAAGGACAATCTTCTCAGCAAATAACTCTTCATTCCTCCATTTCCAAATTTGGTGACAAATAATAGCGAAGAAAATGTCACCGTGCTCCATATTGGCCAACAAATTCCCATTGGCTCCTTCAGAGAACCAGTCAACTTCAGAATGAGCCATGAAAGAAGGAAGGGTGTGGTGAGGGAGGAATACTAATTTATTTAAAAATGATAGTTTGGATAAAGTTAAAGAATATTATTAAAATTACTAATTAAAAATAACTCGTGACATTATAAATAATAAACGGCCAATTGGATCAAAGTAAACGATCAATTGGACCGAGTTGACTCAATCCTTCTAAGCAGCATTAAAAAAATCAATTTTTCAAAGCGAGTAATTTAAACAAAAATTTATTTATTTAATTCTTATTTTCCTTTTCGTTTGACTGGCATACCATAAATTCATACGTTCCTTTTGACAAGCATAAAAAGTGGAAACATAAAAATCAAATTATTCTTACCATATTTGCTTTACTGATTATAAATCAAAACTTCTTACCATATTTGGCTTTCTTACCATAAATTCAAATTTTTATTAAATTAAAGAAAAAAAGGAAAAAAATCGAATTTTCTTACCTCTTTGTTATCTATAAATAGATATATATTTTTCATAAACTAACACACTTCTTCTTCTATCTATTCTATTCTATTCTCTAAGATAATTCTCTAGCATTCATCGTCATTCTGTTATATTTTGTGATACAAAAGATCTTATTCTTAAACCTATACTACTTTGTGAGACAAAAATCTTAGAAAGATGGAGCGTGGTAGAGATTCTACACATGGTTTTATGTTTGCCCTTTCCTTATCATTTGCTTCATCTTTCTCACTTCTTGGACTCATAATCTGGTATAGATAATAATAACTTATTTTTGTGCCTTGTTTCTATTTCTATTTTAGTTATTTTTTTAAATCACTTATTTTGAATTTGTTATGAATTTTTAAGGTTATTTTCGCCAAAATAGGATCTTTAGTACTCTGTTCTTGAAGAACAGAGTCAAGCGGCTATGTTCTTCAATAATAGAGTCGCCTGATTCTGTTATTATCTCTCATAATTTCTTTCCCATTTATTTTCTCCCATAAAAGATCGTGTAAATATGGTCTCATATGCCTAATTTGAGCCTCGATTAGGATCTTATATGTGTAATCTTGATCCCTCACGGGACTGTGTATTGACAGTCCCGTTTGTGCCAAAATTCAATTTTCAAATTTTAGCTCCCATATCTAAATTGATTCAAATTTAAGGGTTTTGTTACGAATTTGAGGTGATTTTCACCCTAAATCTAACCCGGTTCCCCCTTATTAACTCTATAGAGTTAATTGAGTGAGATTAAGTGTTAACTATTTTTTACTAGGATTAAGGTTCTTTAGTAAAAAATAGCAATTAATGAGTTCTTGATTACATTTCTTAATCTATGTCTTTTATTTAAGTTTTAATTTCAAATTAATTAATTTAGGTTCATTTCAAACACATTTTCACTTAGAAATCTTAGTTTAATTGAATTGTCCTTCCCTTTTTGTTATTCAAGGACCATCCTAGTTCAACAACCTGAGGTAAAACTAGATTTCTGAAGTAAATCATATCCTCTACATTCGTGTTTATGTCCTTTTAATCTTCATTTCATTAATTCCACACTTTTTCTATACTTTTATCATTTTGGCGGTGTCTCGGAGATTGCCGGGCACACCGTGTGTCTGGTATCTCATAATGGCACCATATATTAATTGATAATATTACCAAATTGATATAGTTAAACAAAAATGAACTTTGGAACAATGATTGTAAAAAGAGGACGAATTCTGTTGGAACAATTTGATGTTCCAACTTATTTGAGTCACTCAAGTCTGATAGCTTCACTAAAAAACTTTATTTTTCTATTATGTAAATACATTGTACTATATTTATGACTTTATTTCATGTTAAAGCGTAATAATATGTAAAAGGGTGTATTTATAATGTTTTCGTAAGTTTAGTGGTATAAGGTAATTTTTTATATCCCTTCTACCGCCCAGACGTCTTGGGCTACCACCTAAAAGGTGTCACGACTGTCCAGACATTTCGAGTTACCTCCTAATCGAATCAGGATTACCGCTTAGACACCTCGGTCCACTGCCCAGAAACCTCAGGCTATAACCCATAAGGCATCTTTACTGTTCTGACCCCTCAGGTTTACTGCCTATAATCTTTCCACTACCACATAGATGTAAGGGCTACGACCCAAACACCTTTTGCTACCATCTAGAGCCTTTTCGTTGTAGCTTAGATACGTGTTACAACCTAGAATCTCTTGCTACATCCTAGAGGTAAAATTGCAATATTTTAGATCTTAGGGGTAAAATTGCTCCTACCTATAAATGTTAGGATATTTTTACACCTTATTTCATTTTTTATTAATATTCATTATTTTGGAATATATTTTGCGAATATTGAGGTGTTTATCATAATTTTTGGCTTAAAAATAACATTTTATTATTAAAAATAAAAATTTTATTGATAAAAATCATATTTTTCTCTCAAGGATTTTAGGAATATTAAAATGAATACTTATTGCCTACAAGACTGTGAATATAAATCTTATAAGAGGGCCAATCGAGACTGCATATACGTGGTCCCGAATGCTTAAAAGATCGTGTAAATATGGTCTCATATGCCTAATTTGAGGCTCGATTAGGATCCTATATGTGTAATCTTGATCCCTTATGGGACTGCGTATTGATGGTTCTGCTTGTGCCAAAATTCAATTTTCAAATTTTAGCTCCCATATCTGAACTGATTCATATTTAAGGGCTTTGTTACGAATTTGAGGTGATTTTCACCCTAAATCTAACCCGTTTCCCCCTTATTAACTCTATAAAGAGTTAATTGAGTGAGATTAAATGTTAACTATTTTTTACTAGAATTAAGGTTCTTCAGTAAAAAATAGCAATTAATTTAGAGTTCTTGATTACATTTCTTAATCTATGTCCTTTATTTAAGTGTTTTACATTAACTAATTTAGGTTCATTTCAAACACATTTTCATTTAGAAATCTCAGTTTAATTGAATTAAATTGAGTTGTCTTTCCCTTTTTGTTATTCAAGGATCATCCTAGTGCCACAACCTGAGGTAAAACTGGGTTTCTGAAGGAAATCATATCATCTACATTCGTGTTTATGTCATTTTAATCTTCATTTAATTAATTCCAAACTTTTTCTATACTTTTATCATTTTGGCGGTGTCTCGGAGATTATCGGGTACACCGTGTGTCTGGTATCTCATAATGACACCATATATTAATTGATAATATTACCAAGTTGATATTGCTAAACAAAAATGAACTTTGGAATAATGATTCTGAAAAGAGGACGAATGTGTTGGAACAATTTGATGTTCCAACTTATTCGAGTCACTCAAGTGTGATAGCTCCACTAAAAAACTTTATTTTTCTATTATGTAAATACATTATACTATATTTATTACTTTATTTCATGTAAAGCATAATAATATGTAAAAAGGTGTATTTATAATGTTTTTGTAAGTTTAGTGGTATAAAGGTAATTTTTCATATCCCTCCTACCGCCCAGACGTCTCGGGCTACCATTTAAATGGTGTCACGACTGTCCAGACATTTCGAGTTACCTCCGAAACGAATCAGGCTTACCGCCTAGACACCTCGGTCTATCACCTACAAGCCTTAAGCTACAACCCATAAGGCATCTTTACTATTATGACCCCTCAGGTTACTGCTTATAATTTTTCCACTACCACATAGATGTTTAGCCTGTTCTACTCGTTTATCATTATCAAGTAATAATTTTTATTCGTAAAATCATTTGTTTAGCCACAAGTTTTCACATCTCTCAACATCTATCAATATAAAAGAGTCACACACCACGAACACCCTGTTCAGTAACGTTTTCTAGTAAAATTTGGTACTCAATGCCTGTGGAGACGATACTTAACTTATCACTTTATTACTTATATCTAGTGCACTTGCTAGAGTCTATTTAGGAGACAACAATGTGAAAATTGCTTTCTTACATGGTGATTTGCATGAGGAGATTTATATGGAGCAACCTGAAGGGTTTGAAGAGAAGGGGAAAAAAGCTTATTTGTAAGTTGAAGAAGAGTCTTTATTGGCTCAAACAGGCACCAAGGCAATGGTATCGGAAGTTTGATTCTTTTATGACAAATAATGGTTATAATAGAACTTCAGCAGATCCTTGTGTGTATTTTAGAAATTTCCCTAGAGGTAACTTCATTATCCTTCTTTTATATGTGGATGATATGTTGATAGTTGGACAAGATGCAGAGATGATTTCCAACTTGAAGAAGGATTTGTCCAAGTCATTTGACATGAAAGACTTGAGTCCAGCTAAACAGATTTTAGGAATGGAGATAGTTCGTGATAGGAAAGCTGGAAAGTTGTGGTTATCTCAAGAAAAGTATATTGAACGTGTGCTTGAAAGGTTCAATATGAAGAATGCAAAGCCTGTTAATACACCTTTAGCAGCTCACTTCAAGTTGAGTAATAGAGCTTGTCCTAAGTCAGATGAAGAAAAAGCAAGTATGTCTTCTGTTCCTTCTTCATCTGCTGTTGGTTCTTTGATGTATGCTATGGTTTGTACTAGACCAGATATTGCACAGGCTGTTGGTTTGGTGAGTAGATACTTATCCAATCCGGGTAAAGTTCATTGGGAAGCTGTTAAGTGGATTTTCAGATATTTGCGTGGTACTTCCAAATTGAGTTTGTGTTATAGAGGTGGCAAATCGATTCTTGAGGGATATACAGATGCAGATATGGCTGGTGATCTTGATAATAGAAAGTCTACCTCAGGTTATGTGTTTACATTTTCAGAGGGAGCCATTTCATGGTAATCCAAGCTACAAAAGTGTGTAGCATTATCTACTACTGAGGCAGAGTATATAGCAGCTGTGGAAGCGTGCAAAGAGATGATTTGGTTGAAGAGGTTTCCTCAAGAGTTGGGTTTGAAGCAATGTGAGTATGTGACATTCTGTGACAGTCAGAGTGCTTTGGACTTGAGCAAGAATGCCATGTATCATGCTCGTACCAAGCACATTGATATTAGATATCATTGGTTGCGGAATGTGATTGAAGAGAAAGAATTGTTGTTAAAGAAAGTCCACACAGATAAAAATGCAGTAGACATGTTAACCAAGGTGGTTCCCGGAAGCAAGCTTGAGCTTTGTAATAAGCTTTCCGGGATGAGATTCAAAAATTGAAGAATTTGAGTTTCTTCCTCTCCATGATGGGCTGGAGGGGGAGATTGTTATGGGTCCCGCCCATATTTAAGGTCCATTTATTATTAATTTTGGCTTCTTAGAGAAGCTAAGTTAATATGTATTTAAGTGTATGAGTTGTCATTTATTGAGATAAGTGAAGGAAGAAGAAAAGACACACAAAAGAAGATTTTCGGTTTTGGCCTTTCTCTCTTTAGGTTAGTTCACGTTTTTGTCGATTCCCGGAGATTGAACCGTCGGATCGTCACGAGTTTTGGACAGGAGCTTCTAGACATATTGTTTCATGTTCTCACCGTTGTGATTGTCGTTCGGAGGTCGGGAAGGTCTGTTCGGAGTTGGGGCAGATTGTAGACTGATTCTTCTCTTTTGTGGTATTTGTTTTCTTCTTGTGATCTCTTATTGTTTCTCGGTTGTTGGTGGGTTATAAACCTTTGTAAGACTCTATTGGCTTTGTTTTGCCCTCAATTTTATCATAATAAGAGAAGAAGAGTGGACTCCTCAAACGTCCCGTGGTTTTTACTCTTCACACCGAAGAGGTTTTCCACGTATAAATCTCGTGTTGTTGATTGTGGTTTAGATTTCCATTCTTGTGGTTATTTTTGCTGTTTTGATTTGGAGTATTGGGTTGTGCTTTGGTTGATTGTTTGTGAGATAGATCCTTGTGGTGTTGTTATTGGTATTCCACGTGTTATTGGTAACCCGTCTTTTGGGTCATTCACCTTCCACCTTTTACAATTTTTAGTTTCTTAAAAGTTATCAACATCTTCAAAGTATAATAACTTGTTTTTTTTTCTTTAGAATAGATTTAGAAATAGATGGAAATTCAATTGATTTTAGAGAGTGAAATTAATAAAGAGAACAGGCAGAAAAGAGAAGGAAGAGAAAAATAAAAAATTAAAGAAAGATGGAGAAGATGATGTATTTGATTTTTATTTTTATTTTAGGGTTTGTTTGTGATAATTAGATAATAAGAGGGTTAATTTATAAAATAAATAAATATGGAGACCAAATTAACTCTTTTCCGTTTGACGTTTAACACCGTTAGTCAATTTGACATGTGTTTGTTAACGGAATGAACCTCAATGTACCATTTTGTAAATTTTTAAACCACAAAGGTTGAGATCGAAAACAGGTGTAACCACAAGGTTTATTTTTATATTTTTCTCTTGTTTTAATTCAGTGAATGTAACAACATGCAAAATATTAGCAACATGATACCTAATTGGGGGTGGCAATGGAGTGGGAGAAAACCGAAAATAAAGACGTTACAAATTAACTCTGATACCTTAACGATTATCATAAGGACTTCATCTCAGTATTATTACCTTAATCTATACCTTTGATGTATCTTACTCTCATATGCTATGCTTCTGACTTTGAACTTAATTTTACTATTGAACTCTCAACGTCTAACATTTTTCAATCGTTAAGTAAAATTCTTTTCAGTTGCTCAACCCTTACGGGGGGAGAATCCAGAAGCAAAGTAAGTCCAATTATTATGGGGGAGATTAATTCTATTGTTTTTAACCTCTGAATTTTTGCCAACGTCAAAATGATGGAGTTTGTTGAAACATAATTTCCACACTAATTTTGATTATGACAAAAATATTAAACATAAATTAATATTCCCATAATTAGTAAAACATTAATTGTAAATGTTGATTTATTTGAACTAATATGTTCGTTTGATTAAATGTAAATAAGAAAGGAATATACACAAAGGCATTGAACTTGGATCAAAGGTCCAATGATCAATTTCAGCCCAATAGCTGGAAGGATCCAGAAGCAGAAGTCATGCCAGAATGAAGACTTATTCCGGAATAATGAGATCAAGGCATAGAAGACAAGATCAACATTGACTATGGACCACTGACATTGTGCCTCTATATAAGGAAAGAAGTACAAGGAACAGACGGCTTGTCCCCTGGCCAACTTGGAATCTTTACCTTATTTGGTTAGACAGTCAAATTTCTTCTATCAAGACCCAGAAGCGTGATATCTGCTGGACGCAACGAAAAAGAGAAAATCAATGATTGGCTGTGCACACTAAGTACTGAGGATGAAAGCGACAGAAGAGAGCCTTTCCCTCCAATAGTTATTTTGAATTTTCGAAATCACCTGCCTCAAAGTGTCACCATAAAAGCCCCATCATTTGCTCATTTTGGACTTGATCATCAATGCTGAAATCTAGAGAGAATCATCTTTGAAGTCCCAAAAGCAAAGCAAAAAGCTCATACACATTTACTATTTCATTCGTGTAATAGCTCATAGTTCTTTCATTGTGTTCTGAGTAAGAACAAACTTATCAATAGCTTAAGAAAAGTTCAGAAGCTCCTATCTTCACTTCGGTTATAAGTGAATAGCAAGAGAGGTAGATAGATAGCTGAATGTTGAGTGTAAAGGAAGGTAATTTATAAAGCCTCTGTATCTATTGTAAGGGTTTGTGCTCTACTTGTTGGAAAGATTTCACTAGTGGATTAAAACCCAAAAGAAGATATTCTGGGAACTGGATGTAGGCAGGAGGCTGAATCAGTACAAATCACTGCATAACTGTTTCTCTAACCTTTTCCTTCTAACATATTTATATTGCTTGCTTGTGTGCTTAAAATATAACTTGGGGTAAATTACACTAATAGTACCTAAACTTTATCCATTTCACACTTTGGTACATAGATTACATTTTGTCCCAAAAATATACCCGAAGTAACAATGACCGGACAATTTATTAAATTTTACCGGTAAATGACCGGTCAATGCAAGTTTGTCTGAGTAAATTACATCAATGGTACCTGAACTTTTCCTAATTCACACTTTGGTACTTCGATTTTTTTGTCCTAAAAATATAACTCAAGTGAAGGTGACCGGATAATTTAGTACATCTGATCGGTTAGTGACCAATCAACGAGAGTTTGACCATTTTGAATTAAAAATTAGGACCTACAATACACCCAATTAACATAAAATTATAATACTACCCTTTAATATATATGTAGAGCTAAAGGGTAGTATTGTATATGTTAATATGATAGGTCTAAATTTCTAATTTAAAATGGTCAAACTCACGTTGACTGGTCAAATATACTAAATTATCGATTCATCTTTACTTGAAGTGTATTTTTTAGACAAAATAAAATTTAGGTACCAAAGTATGAATTAAGGTAAAGTTTAGGTACCATTAGTGTAATTTACTCATCAAACCCGTATTGACCGGTTATTGACCGGTAAAATGTACTAAATTGTCCGGTCATCGTTAGTTCAGATATATTTTCGGGACAAAATGTAATCTAGGTATCAAAGTGTGAATTAGGGTAAAATTCAGGTACTATTGATGTAATTTACTCATATAACTTGTTAACAAAGTCACATAAAGGCCCTTCCAGTTAAGTGGCCTAGTGTTTTAAACGTTCAGAAGCAGAACCAAGCTTTGTTCCTACTTAACGTAGCAAAACGAAGTTTGCCTCTGATTCCGAGTAGCCTCGTGCTATTGAACTAATTCTATAAGAAATTTCTTAAAGGTTTAAATTTATCAAATAGTTCCATTCATCCCCGCTTTGGAACTAGATTTTATCTCACATGGGACCAACATTATCAACTCTATATATTATTTGCTGATAATGATTTGTTGTGACAGTGAAGTAAATTATTAGTTGGTCTATATGCTAAATGATAATGATATGTTATAATAATGAGTCAAATTAACAATAGAAAAAAGGAAGGGGCCGACAAACAAATTACTAGAGAGGTATATAATGGATAATTTGGATATGAGAGCAAGGAAGATAGAGATGGAACCAGTTAGTTGATTATATGAAACATGGAGCTCTAAGAGTTGAGTAAGGTTGGCAATCATCATCGCAGGTTATGCTTGGCCATCGGCTTGTGATAATGATGAATTTTCAATTTGCTCTAGAAGTGAAAATACAAAACTATAACATAAAAACAGCTGCTTCTGCTTTGCTAAAATAATGTACAATCATATCCATCAAGGTCAATCCAGACACTGCATAAATCTTCAAATAGGTGAATATAGTATATTATTCATCAAATCAACTACTAAGTCATTAAATTGGCTCAAGAGTCAAATCACAAGGTATGACATATGCAAGCTCACAATAGTGCAATTTTGTATAATACTAACTTGGTAGCCAATTTATATCAAAACTAATAATGATTGTAGCTATTAGATTGCTAATTTTGGTTTATCTTTACTCTTTTCATACGTCTAGTACAATTGAAGAATTGATGATCGAGAAGATATATTTTGAATTTTATGTTTTGGGATGGCTAATCTTTTGAATATTTGAATTTAATTATATTTTAAATGTGAACTTGATAGATTGTTTATTTACTTAGGTTAATTTTTGTTTGAGTTGTGAACCTTAATGTTATATAAATTCAATTTGTTTGGATATTTAAAAGGAAAAATTACAAAAATAAACCTTGTGGTTACACCTGTTTTCGATCGGCACCCTTGTGGTTTAAAAATTTATAAAATGGCACATTGAGGTTCATTCCGTTAGCAAACACATGCCAAATTGACTATCAGTGTTAAAAGTCAAAGGAAAAAAAAGTTAATTTTGTCATTATATTTATTTATTTTATAAATTAACATCCCTTATTATCTAACGGGACGTTTGGTATTCTATTGGGATAGAGATAAGGATAAAGATTGAGATATGGACAAGAATAAATAGTTGGGATAAGGATAAAAATATAATTCGAGAATTATTATTCAATGTTTGGTACGTGAGATAGGGATAGGGATAGGGATAAAATAACACATTTTACTATTTTAACCTTATTTAAACTACATAACATTAATTTGAGGGATAAGATGGACTTTTCCATCCTATTAAAATCGCATGAGCTTATCACACCTCCTTATACCACCCCCTCCTGGGTACAAGATTTGAGGGATAAGAGATTTATCCCTCATCTGTCTCACTCTTCTGTTTCACAGACAAACGCAAGATAACTTGTCTCGTGTTTTTTATCCTTATCACACCTCCTATATCCCTCCTAACAAACACCCCGTAAGAGCATCTCCAACAACCTCTTAAATTGGCTATTAAGTTAAAATTTAAGGAGGGAGAATGAAAAATCAGCTCCAACAGCCTCGTAGTGGCTTCACAAATTACTAAGAGTCTCTCCATCTTCTATATTAATAGAGAGCATCTCTCCACCTCTTAGTGCCTCTTAATTCATTTTTTATTAATAATTTATTATTGAGATGTCTCTCTCCTCTCACATTGGTAAATATAACAACAACAACAACAAAGCCTTAGTCCTGAAATGATTCGGGGTCGGCTAACATGAACCATCATATAAAACCGTGAAATCAAGTCGTGTCATCGACACAAATTCTCTCCCTCCACTCTTTCCTATCCACTATCATATTTTCCTCAATCCCCAGTAAACTCATATCACTCTCGATCACCCTCCTCCAAGTTTGCTTAGGTCTTCCCCTACCCCTCACCACTATATCCCTTTGCCACTCTTCAGTCCTCCTAACCGGCACATCAAGCGCTCTTCGTCTTACATGGTCAAACCACCTTAGTCGGGTTTTCCTCATTTTATTCTCAATAGATGTAACCCCTACTTTTGTCCTAATTATTTCATTACTCACCCGATCCTTTCTCGTATGACCATACATCCATCTCAACATACGCATCTCCATCACCGACATCTTATGAGTGTGACAGTGTTTCACTGCCCAACACTCCGTACCATATAACAGTGCTGGACTGATTGCCGTGCGGTAGAATTTTCCCTTCAATCTATTTGGCATGCCGAGGTCACAAAGGAAACCCATAACACTCTTCCACTTCGCCCAACCAGATTTAATCCTATGAGCAACATCTCCATCCATTTGAATAATAGATCCTAAATACTGATAGCAATCCGATGCCTGAACAACTCTACCATCTAGTGTGATTGTCCCTGCCTCCCTACTCCTATCGCCGCTAAACTTACACTCCAAATATTATGTCTTACTTCGGCTCAGCTTAAAGCCTCTAGATTCTAAAGTTTGTCTTCATAGTTCCAACTGTCTCTCCACGCTTTCTTTCGTCATTGGTAAATATAACAATAATTAATAATTTTAATGATAAAATAATAAATAAAGAGTGAATATAAAGAGTATTGTTGGAGATGGTATGTCTTAGTCACTCTTAAATCACTAAGAGTCAATTATTTATATTATATTTAGAGAGTTCACTAAGAGTCTCTTGGACATGCTCTAATTATCATAAACAAACCCCAAAATACAAAATAAAAATCAACTGCACCATCTTCTAATCTCTCTTTAATTTCTTATTTTTCTTCTACTCTCTCTCTTCTCTCCCTCTTTGTTAATTTCTCTCTCTAAAATCAATTGAATTTCCATTAAACTCCTTGTTAGCTGATACCAAATAGCCGCAATTAGAATACATATAAATCAAAGTATTTTGTACATATAAATCAGAAGATTCTCCTATTTAATTTTGTCATTTCTCTCGAAACATGGAGTTCGAATTCGCTTCCCTGGTTTCCACTGTCACATAGAGGATTCAAACTATTAGAAACAGTTAAAATCAACAAATCATTGCATGGTACATATTAAAAGATCATGTTCCTAGAGATCAATCACCTTATCGGTCCAACCAGTCATCGCATCACTTCATCTACAATAGCCTTTCTTTCTTTTGGCCTTTGGCAGCCCATCTTAAGTATTCTTGCAGTCTGATCGTCTGGAAGCTTTCCAAGAAACTGCTGGCGTTCACATATCATACAAAGCTCCATTGGAAGATAACATGGTTTACTTCTACTAATCTGCAAGCAAGGCAAGTTTCTGAATTTTATATCATAATTGTAGTGATCCTTGAAGTAACTAATTAAGCAGCCTCGGGTTCTTCCCATCCCTATCAGCAAACCAAAGAGTTTCAGTAGGTTGTTCAGTTAAGCTGTAAACGCGGTTGCTCTATGGCAAACAAAGATCCTGGTATTCTTCGAAGCCTTCTCCACTTCCCTCATTTCTTCACCAACTAAACTCATTGTTTTGTTTGAAGGTAGGTCTCGAAGAAACTCGAGGCGCTTTTGAAGGTAAAGAATCACTCCAATGCTTTCATGGAAAGCAGTCACAGAGAAATAAGCATTAAGAGCAAGTCTCGATTGATTTTAGAGTGACAAATTGATAAATAGGAGAGAGAAGAGAGAAAGAAGAAGAAAAATAACAAATTAAAGAGAGATGGAGAAGATGATGTATTTGATTTTTATTTTTTTTTATTTTGCAGTTTGTTTGTAATAATTAGATAATAAGGAGGGTTAATTTATAAAATCAATAAATATAAGGACAAAATTAATACCATTAGACAATTTGGTCTGTGCTTGCTAATAAAATAAACCTCAAGGTACCATTTTATAGATTTTTAAACCACAAGGGTGCCGATCAAAAACATGTGTAACCACAATGTTTATTTTTGTATTTTTCCCTATTTAAAATTATATGTCTTTTAATATTGTTTAAAAATTTAGGTTTGGGTAAAAATTATGGTTAACCGTTGAGAACTAGTTAAAAACCGTTAACCATAATAACCAATCCGAAATTAATGGTTAACCGATATCTATGGACTGATTTCGGTTTTACTGGTTAGAAAACCGATAGTTTCGGTTCTGTTAATTTTATGACCTCATGGATCGGTTGACCAAACCGTACCCATCCCTAAATTGCATGTTCGACTATAGTTCGCTGTTTGAAACTAATTGCATTTAGGGGTGGCAAAAAAACCCGAACAAAAAACCAATAATCCGAAACGGTTACAATGGCTAACCAAACCAGTGGTTTTGTTTTAGGATTAAAAAACTAAGCTGCTTTCGGTTTCGGTTCGGAGTGTTCAAAAACCGCGATTTATGGTTAGCCGAACCGTTTAATTTATATGTAATTTTATATAAAAAAAAATTAATATAAAACAATAATTACTATTTTACTCTACTTTACAAAATACATACAGACTAGTACAACATATATTATATTATATAGAAATATAAATTACGTATGAATTATTATTATACTATATATCAGGTTCGGACCTGACTGATCGATTCGATCGATTTGGACCAGGAACTGGATAGGAAACCAGTCTGAGCCACTCTAGTTATTTGAATGCTCAAATAACCGGAGAGAACCGGGGTCAACTTCCAATCCGATTTTTAAAACATTGCTCTTAATAGATATACATGTTTATTATAAATTTTAGTTTAAATAATCATCTTCGCTTGTTAGGTTCAAATTGTAAATCTTCTCATTAGCAAGTGTGAAAAAGGCATGGTAGATATCACGTGGAAGCAGGAAAAATTACATTTATGACCCCTCAACTTTGCAGTTTACTAATATAAAATCGACATACAATTTTAATCTTTTAATTATACACGACCTGATTACACGACATAAAATCGACATACAATTTTAATCTTTTGATTTAGATAAGTAGGTACTGTGTCATTTTGGAATGACACAAAGCTGACACGCAAAAATTTTAAGTTAAGATAAGATTGATATACTAACCCAAAAATGACAGGAATATTTAAAATTATTTTTATATTTCCTCGTGTTTTTATATGTCACTTTATTAATAAAGATAATAAAATTATAATTATTACTTGCAAATATAATTCGAACCTCCTAAGTTGGTACAAACACATTACATGATCTTCTTAACAAAAAAATACATTACATGACCCATAACATTGATATTAGCGGAATTGATATTAGCGGAATTTTTGATGGTTAGTGTAGTATTAACATACTAATAATATTATATTATATCTTCTTATAAACTTATCATTAATATACATGCATAACAAAATTACATGTAACTCGAAAACACGACACAAAATCAACACTAACCCGTATAGGTTAACACAATTGTAGCACGAAAGTTTTTGAATTGGATTTTGGTTTTACTCTTTTTAACACGAACCCAAAAATGACACGACTTGAGGGTAAATTACACTCATTGCCACTGAATTTTACCAATTTTAACACTGTGACCATTGAACTTTACAGTTTTCAACACATGTGGTCACTTAACGCCTCAAAACAACCGTTGACGGCATCAAAATAAAAAATTTGATAAGTTAATAATATTCCAAGAAACTTTAATTCGTGAAAATTTTCATGTTGCGGTCATTCAAGTGTTGTTTAGTTAGGAGGGAGATGATGAATTTTTAGGGAGAGCTCCAAAAAAAAAGACGACTTTGGAAAATAAAAAAAGTGGTTTCATCATAAATGTTGTTCTGAACAACTTTAATTCTTGATATTTTCATTTTGAGGTCGCTAACCGTAATTTTAATGAGTTAGTTAAAGTTGAGTGGTCATAAGTGTTAAAAAAATATAAAGTTAAGTGATCCTACCGTTAAGAATTCAAGTTCAATAACCACAATGTTAAAATGGTTAAAATTCAATAGAATGGATGTAATTTACCATATGACTTGAAGACGATAATTGTTGGATCTACCTTTTTACCATTTACAATGACTGATCACAACCTCAAAATGGAGAAATCGAAGAACTAAAGCTGCTTAGAATCATTTTATCATTAAACAACCATTTTCCAAATCGCCATTCTCAGAGCTCTCTCTCTCTCTAAACAATCATTTTCTCTATTTTTACAAAACACCTAAATGACCTTAAAATCAAAAAGTTTAAAAATTAAAGTTGCTTAGAATATCATTTTCATACAATCTATAATGAAGAATTACCTGCAATTAGAGTAGTTGTCATGATCAACGGTACAAGTGATCATATGTTAATAAAGTGCAAAGTTAAAGTATCACATGTTAGTAAAGTGCAAAGGTAAAGGATTATAATGTTCAATTTTAAAGTTCAGAAATCATAATGAAAATAGAGACAAAGTTGAGGGATCATAAATGTAAATTTACCCTATACAAGGTACACAAAGTTATTTCTTTGCTTGGGAACAAACTAGATATAAATTAATTGTTGTCAAGGGAATTAATTCAATTGAATTCCTTTAATTTATGTTATTTTTTAAAGGACGTATTTGAATTCTATAATTCTATTCATTTCCAAATTAATAGAGTTGACAAAAATAGATTTAAATTAAATTCCTTCAAATCCATTGAAAATTTATAAATAAAGAGTTTATGTTTCTCAATTACATTAGCAAAATAAGGCAAACCTGTACGAGGAAAGCAGTGTCTCCACAGTTAAAAAATGGCACAAATCGCTATAAACGTAACAAAATAGAGCCGAAAACTTAACAACTGAAAAATATTTCACGCATGAATGCAGTTTATGAATTAGAAATCAATTGATAGAAAACATTCTCTAGATTTGCCTACTCACTAACTTTAACTATTCAATTCAGTAAATATAAACACAAAAGGAACCAGTTGTACCATTCATCATGCCAACTCAAACAAAAGGTTCCTTGAACAAGCACACACTACAGGAAAAGAAAAACATAAAATATTCTTTTGTCACCTTTAACAAAGGAACCAGTTGCTCCTTTTGTCGCCTGATTATTAGCTGAAGCACTAAAGGTAGATAGGAAAAATATGGTTTTCCCTTCAACTTTTATTGAAAAAGCTATATGACATTTTACAAGGAAAAAGCCTTGTGTAAAAATCAATTTGGGTCCTAAATGTAGTATCCCCTCGGTAATTTTGAGGGACCCAGTTCTTATGTATATGTATAGCACCGACCTAAGCCGAAGTGTTTTTACGATTGAGGCCCTCCCAGCTTATTCCTATAAAGTTACATCAGTCATCTATACTGTAACCACCAAATATCCCTCGAAGCATACTACTCAATGTTACAGCTTCTTTTTGACTCTCTCCTGTCAACCAAACCTTAAAATCTGGAGGAAAATAGTTATCATCGTACCAACACTTCAAAGCCCTCACACAGAATGGACCCTGTAAGGATCCATATAATTCCATATATAGCTTTCCAGGTCATGATCAAGGATCTCCAGGTCGCTGCTAGAATCTTCCAATTTCTCTTCATCATCGCTTATATCGATCACCTCTTCATCATCGCTTGATACAAGCGATGATGAAGAGGTGATCGATATAAGCGATGATAAAGAGAAATCAGAAGATCCTCAGCGAGGGTGATTGATATAAGCGATGATGAAATCACCGGCACATGGATCTCCAGGTCGCTGCTAGAATCTTCCGATTTCTCTACCATCTAGAGCCTTTTCGCTGTAGCTTAGATACATGTTACAACCTAGAATCTCTTGCTACATCCTAGAGGTAAAATTGCAATATTTTAGATGTTAGGGGTAAAATTGCTCCTACCTATAAATATTAGGATTATTTTTTGCACCTTATTCTATTTTTTTATTAATATTCATTGTTTCGGAATATCTTTTGCGAATATTTAAATATTTATCATAATTTTTTATTTTAAAAATAACATTTTATTATTAAAAATAAAAAAATTATTGATAAAAAACATATTTTTCTCTCCAGGGTTTTAGGAATATTAAAATGAATACTTATTGCTTTGGAATATATTATGTGAACTTTTAGACATTTATCATAATTTTCTAAATTTTTATTAGCTTTTTTAATTAAAAATATAATTTTTATTGATAAAAATGCCCTTTTATTCTCAAGATTCCATAAATAGTAAAATGAATATTCATTGGCTTGACATATATTTTAGGAATATTTAGGTATTTATCATGATTTTATAGTCTTTTATTAGATTTTTAGTCATTAAAAAGAGTTTTATTTGTGATAAAAAAATCCTAATTCTTTCAAAAAAAAAATCCTATTTTATTTCTATAATCTTCTAGAACATTCTAATGAATATCGAAAAACTAAATAAATTATTATATTTCATACTAATTTCTTAAAAAATCTAGTTTTAGGGCTTAAAAAATAAAATAAATAATGTATTTTTATACTTTGTTTGATTTCTCGATTCAATGCTCGTTAGACATTCATTAGGTGGATCCTCTCCAAATTAAAGTCTTTTTTTTTGCGTACGCTAAGACTCTATAACTACATTATAAAATACATGTATAATAAAAAAAATTATACATATCATAAAAACAATATAAATACAAATACAAAATTATAAAATATTTTTATAATAAAAAATATTCAATTTATTAAAAAAATAAACAAAATCATTATAACTATAATCATTTAAGAAATTATTTAGAAATATTTAATTATAATGTAACTTACATAAAAAAAAATTCCACTACCAATTTATTAAAAAATGATAGTTGGGATAAAGTTAAAGAATATTACTAAAATTACTAATTAAAAATAAATCGTGAGATTATAATAGTAAACGGTCAATTGGATCAAAGATCATTAATGAAAATTTTCCCTCTAGAAGGAAAGTTGACTCAATCCTTTCTAAGCAGTATTATAAAAAAATCAGTTTTTAAAAACGATTAATTTAATTTAATTTAATTTTCTTTTTCGTTTGACTAGCATAAAAAGTGGAAACATAAAAATCAAATTATTCTTACCATATTTGCTTTACTGATTATAAATCAAAATTTCTTACCATATTTGCTTTTCTTACCATAAATTCAAATTTTTATTAAATTAAAGGAAAAAATTCGAATTTTCTTCTCTCTTTGTTATCTATAAATAGATATATATTTTTCCATAAACCAACACACTTCTTCTTCTATCTATTCTATTCTCTAAAACTATTCTCTAAGATAATTCTCTAGCATTCATCATCATTTTGTTATATTTAGTGATATAAAAGATCTTATTCTTAAATCAATACTACTTTGTGAGACAAAAATCTCAGTAAGATAGAGCGTGGTAGAGATTCTATACATGGTTTTATATCTGCCATTTCCTTATCATTTGCTTCGGCTTTCTCGCTTCTTGGGTTTTATATCATAAGTCCAAGAAGCGAGAAAGTCGAAGCAAATGATAAGGAAATGGCAGATATAAAACCATGTGTAGAATCTCTACCACGCTCCATCTTACTGAGATTTTTGTCTCACAAAGTAGTATTGGTTTAAGAATAAGATCTTTTATATCACAAAATATAACAAAATGATGATGAATGCTAGAGAATTATTTTTATGCCTTATTTCTATTTCTATTTTACTTATTTTTTTTTAAATCACTTATTTTCAATTTGTTATGAATTTTTAAGGTTATTTTCGCCAAAATAGGATCGTCAGGACTATGTTCTTGAAGAATAGAGTGAGGCGGCTCTGTTTTTCAATAATACAGTCTCCAGATTCTATTATTTTCTTTCATAATTTCTTTCCCATTTATTTTCTCCCATAAATTGTTATTATAATGTCAATGTTTTTCTTAAATCAAAATTATCAATTTTTTTAATGAAGAGATGGGACGCGAAGGGAGAACCGGACATCCCAACTAGGTTGGCACCCCCGGCAAACTCCCAACAACCCTGATATCAAAATTATCAATTTATATATTCAATAAGAAGAATAATCATTTAATTTTTTTTCAATCATTGTTGTATCCGATTTCAATTTTTTTTCTTGAATTTAAATGTCAATATATATATATATATATATATATATATAAAATATGAAAAATAATATACTTATTTCACATGATATAAATAATTACTATTTTAGTACATAAATAATTCTAGTTAGTATCTTCCTTACTATTACACTTCAGGTTATAAAAAATAAATAAGTAAAATTTCAGTCAATTTTTAGTTTTTCTCTTTTAACTTTTAACTTTCTCTTTTTTGGGGGCTGAAAATTAAGTGCTGGAAAAATAAGTACTGAATTTTAAGTGCTGAAAGTACTGAATGATTTAAGTTTTATAAAAGTATTAGTTGATAATATGTAACTTAAAATGTTAAGTTAAATATTTTGATTTATCAAAATAAGTGAATTTTAACTTAATTAACTAATTTAAGTAGGGAAGAAACAACTGTTATCAAACACACTTAAATTAAATAAGTGTTTAATATTTTAATTCAAGTGATTAAGTGGGTTATCAAACATGACCTTAGATGGATTGCTCATTTTTGGTGACATATATCTATAAATGTTTATATATTTTTAGCCTAGTTATGCAAAAAGACCAATAATAATTATTTATCTTTTAAGCCTTATGGTATAAATTTAGCATTATGGGTATTAGAGGAGAATGAATTTAGCTTTTACGTAGAAAACGTTACATTTTTAAACATAACGTTTACGAGTTGGTGAAATTTCAAGCCTAGTTGATTAAAAAGGAGTTTTTATCCATTAACATAAAATGTGCAACTTCAAACCATATTGAGTGACTAGAACGGTGGAGGTTGGAGCAAGGATATCATATGAAATTACACATAAAAAATATCATTATTGTCAATTAAGCTTAAGACTATCCCAACTGAGACACCTTGGATTTAAGATTGCACTATTTTGTGTATGGATGCTAATTACTCTCTCCTAATAATCATATATCTAAATTTGTACCTTATCCATTGTAATAAAAAATCATCTAGCAACTTTAAAAAAATAGAATGTATATATGAATGGACCAAGTTTATCATCTCGTCCAAGACCTTTAAAAGGCCAGGAATAGCCCTGCATGGCTGGCTTCTCGAGATTAAGGATGGGATCACCATTCGAGATCTAAAAAGAGCACTTTTTATGTTTCAATTGTTTCATACTTTAGATTAGAAAATAATTATTGATAGAGGTCTTTGGACTTTTCAACGTCCATTTTAGGAGCCTTATTGAATATGGTGCCAAAAATAACTTAAAAGGGTGTGGAAAATTTATATACGCATATTAGGATTAATTTCAACATTCGCATCACTCCCAAAGACTCAATAACTCAAAAGAGTCACCATTCTAGCTTGCTGAATTAAAACAAGTTGTATGTTTGTTAATAAGGATAATGTAATTTTGCAAGCTTATTTTGATACACATGCCTTATGTCGTGATCAAACCCACGAGGAGGATGTTGATTTAGCCTTGTTGAGAGGAAAAGAAAGGAGGGCAACGATAATGATAGGAAGTAAGGAACATGATAATGAATAAAAAGAGAGTTTCACCTAGTGTAGTCTATCGGTCGGGTCTTTAGAGGAGCCCTACCAAGCGCAGTGATATGCATATCTTAAAACTGAAAATGTAAGATCCAACATCCTTAAATTTTCTTTCATCCATATCTAAAAAGATAGAGTATAAAAAGCTGAATTGCAAACCTCTAAAGAGGCGATTCAGGCAAAAAGGAGAGATTAAGCAAAATGGAGAGATCTTGATAGATAAAAAAACCAAGATGGATTCTTGTCGAGGAAGAGTGGGATTTTGTTTAGTTATAGATCAGATGGCTTTTCATCGGGAAAGAGTAGCGCCGTGGGTGAATTCGCTTTCAAAGTGACTGACTAGGCTAGATTTGGAGCCATAATGATCAAGTTATGATTCTTTGAAATTCGAGTTGGCCAAGAGACCTCATCAATACATTAATTATTTTTAGGAATAAATTTTACCTCAAAAGTCACCATATATAGTCGTAAATTGTCGCGTTAGGAGTATAATAAAACTAATCGAGCCCGAATTAGAGTCCTAATTTGGAAGATAGGTCTGTAGAACCCCACGGGAAATAATAGCCTATTTTGACTCATCCGCTAGCCCCGACACTGTGTCTATGCTTTCCCGATTACATACAAGGCTGTGAATATGCAATCTTATAGGAGGGCCAATCGAGATTGCATATACGTGGTCCCGAATGCTTAAGAGATCGTGTAAATATGGTCTTATATGCCTAATTTGAGGCTCGATTAGGATCTTATATGTGTAATCTTGATCCCTTACTGGACTGCATATTGACGGTTCCGCTTGTGCCAAAATTCAATTTCAAATTTTAGCTCCCATATCTGAATTGATTCAAAATTAAGGGATTTGTTACGAATTTGAGGTGATTTTCACCCTAAACCTAACCAATTTCCCCCTTATTAACTCTATAAAGAGTTAATTGAGTGGGATTAAGTGTTGACTATTTTTTTACTAGGATTAAGGTTCTTCAGTAAAAAATAACAATTAATTTAGAGTTCTTGATTACATTTCTTAATCTATATTCTTTATTTAAGTTTTAATTACAGATTAATTAATTTAGGTTCATTTCAAACACTTTTTCACTTAGAAATCGTAGTTTAATTAAATTAAATTGAGTTGTCTTTCCCTCCTTGTTATTCAAGGATCATCTTAGTGCCACAACCCGAGGTAAAACTGGGTTTCTGAAGGAAATCATATCCTCTACATTCATGTTTATTTCCTTTTAATCTCCATTTCATTAATTCCACACGTTTTCTGTACTTTTATCATTTTGGCGGTGTCTCGGAGATTGTCAGGCACACCGTGTGTTTGGTATCTCATAATGACACCCTATATTAATTGATAATATTACCAAGTTGATATTGCTAAACAAAAATGAACTTTGGAACAATGATTCTGAAAAGAGAACGAACTTTGTTGGAACAATTTGATGTTCCAACTTATTCGAGTCACTCAAGTGTGATGTCATACCCGACCCTAAACGACCTCAATCGGCATCGGGCGTGATAATAAAAGAGATCATAATCCATACTTAGGAGTCTCCAAATTATCCAAATATCATAATATCATATGTTTCAAGTCTTCCTTTTAGATATATTATAAAATGAGTTCATATATCTACTACATTCAAGTCCCAGAATATAACCCTATACAATCAAATTTCCAAATAAAGGCAAATGCCCTAACTAAAGACAAAGCCAATGACTTGAAAGTTGTTATCTTGCATTTTCATATAGTTTTTAATATATTTTAATTATAATAATCATACATTTTAAGATAGTTTTTAATATTTTATAATTGTTTTATGTTTAGTTTTGTGTTTCAAGAACTAATGCTTGTTCCATATGTTTTTAGGTATTATTTGGGAAAAAAATGCAATTAAGGAATCATTACTCAAGTAAATAAAGTTGCAAAGTTAGAACTCCCTCTAGTTGGTGACCTTGTAGCAGTTGAAGAATGAAGAATCATGACTCTTTAAATAAATCTTTATAGTCATAAATTCCTCAAAAACTATCCAAGGAATGTTATGACTATTTTAATACTATTTAAAGAGTCTTTTGAATGCTCAAGAAGGAGTTACACTACTTAATGCTCTCTTTAATTCTATGAAAGTTAAAAAGTTACAAAGAAGAATTCAACTCTCCATTAATCTTCTTTTTAACTACATCAAAGTTAGGGAGTTAGAGCAAAGAATTCAATCCTCCATTAATCTTCTCTTTAATGGCATTAAAGTTGGAAGTTACAAGGAATGCATGAAGCATGTGCAACTATAAATACCTACATTGTGAAGCATGAAAGGAGACGTGGAACAGACTTCAACAGAGAGCTGGAACACATCTGTTAATTTCCTATTATAGTCTTTCTTTGGTTCCTTTTTCTCTTTCTTGTAAACACATTCTAGTTTTTATTTCAAAGTTTATTCTCACTTCATCTTTTCTTCTCTTTACTTTAGTTATGTTTTCTATTAGTTTGTTTTCTATTAAATTTCTTAGTTTTGTTCCATCTACCATGAACTAACTCCTCCATAGCTAGAGCTATGGCGGATCCTAATCGAAGTAGATGATTTACTTGCAATCCAATTTCAAGTTCATAATTTATTAAATAGAGAATTAAACTATGGAGCTTAATTTCCTAGTTAGATACCTGATCAATATTTAGCTAAATTACAATTAATTATTTTGGTTGACCGACACTAAGATAATTAATGGAAATACATAGTTTAGACCTGTGTCTATGCGGTGCGGTTTTTCAGGGTTTAGTTTCACGACTTAACTTTGGGGTTATTTCAGAGAACTTAATGCTTTCATTATATCTTTATTCTTGACTGGCCCAAAGCTAGGTTAATTACTTTAGGAAATAATCACCGTCTCTAGATTAAAACTTAAGAACTTGGATAGAATTGTTGTGTGGATTATATACATTAGGTTAGGTGAAGCCTTGCTCTAGCACATTTATCATAAGAGTTATAAATACTTTTTTTATTTTCTTTAATTAATTGAGTGCAGTTATTTTTGTTTTTAGTTTAGTAATCATCAAATCCAAAATTTATTGCTTAGATAATAGAAATTCATAAAAATCAATAGCTATAAACACAATCCTTGTGGGAATGATACTCTACTTACTTTATATTACTTGATCAGGATAAGGTGCACTTGCCTTTAGTTTTGCACGATACACATTTCGTCCATCAATACTTCAGCCTTGTTTATCAACTCGTAACTTCTTCTATGTCTTGCTCTTTCTCGCCTAAAACATTAAAACATGTAAAAACGTGAGACAAAAATCTCAATAAGTAATTATCAACTACATAAATTAAGTATACTCAAAATAGCTATATATATAGTTTAGTTTTCAAAATGAATCATATAAAATTCATATTCTTAAAAATAAACACTTTATGGATTAAACCATGTTAAAATACTCAAAATAGTGCTTTTAACCAAATATGCACTTTAAAATATCATAAGCTTGTTACAAGCATTATTTCTCAAATATCACACATTGTAAAACTGTATTAAAATACTTAATACAAAACTTGTATTCAAAATAGCTATATATATTTATTCGTTTAAAATCTCAACTATACAAAATCAATAGGTTCGTAATTAACCATTTACTCAAATCAACCGTAAATCCATAAATACTTTATAAATCGTATTTCAATAAATACTTCATAAACTGTATATCGATAAATAATTTATAAATTGTATCTCAATAATACTTCATGAACTGTATCTTAATAAAAGCTTCATCAACTGTATCTCAATAAATACCTCACAAATCATATGTCAATAATTACTTGGGTAAATTCCCAAAAAAAAAAACCCATGTGGTTTCATCGATTTTCGAAAAAACCCCTGTGGTTTGTTTTTACCAAAAAAAGGACTGTGTTATACTCCGTTACCCGAAAAACGGAAAATGGCTTAACAGTGTTAAAAGTGATGACGTGGCAAAGGGAAAAATGGTCCAAATTAAAATAAAAAAAATAAAAAAAATAAAAAGAAAACTAAAATATATATAAAACCCCACCATTTTCTTCTTCTTCTTCTCTCTTCCTTCCTGGGCTGCTTCTTCGTCGTCTTCTTCTTCCTCTTCTTGTTCTCTCTTTTTCTTCTTCTTCTCTATTCTCTCATCTTCTTCTTCTTTATAGAAAAAAAAGAACAGAAAGAAGGCTAAGGGAATGACGGGTACACGAGAAGGAGATGGAAGGAACGACAGAATTAGAGGCGGCGGTGGAGTTAAGAATGGAATCGACGGTAAAGGAATTTCGAGTTAAACGGAATCAGCAATGGCTGAAACCATATTTATGGAAATTCCAGAAATCTGGAATTCCAGATTTCTGGAATTTCCAGAATCTGGAATTTTCTGAAATTTCCATTAATAGGGAAATTCCAGATCTCTAGAATTTCCAGAAATCTCAGATTTCTGGAAATTTCCAGAATATGTTTCATCAGAATTTAAAAAATGGAAGAAAAAAAGAAGAAGAAGAGAAGAGAGGAGGAAGAAGAAGAGAAGAGAGAGAGAGGAAGAAGAAGAAGAAGAAAAGAAAGGAGGAGGAAGAGGAAGAATAAAAGAAGAAGGAGAGAAGGAAGAAGAATGAGAAGAACATCCATGGAAGAAGAAGGAGATAGAAGGGAGAGAGAGAAAAATAAAAAAAATAAAAAAAAATTGATTTTCCAATTTTACCCCTCTGCCACCTCATCAAATTAACGGTGTTAAGACATTTTCCGCTTTTCGGATAACGTCATATAACACAATCCTTTTTTTTGGTAAAAACAAACCACAGGGGTTTTTTCGGAAATCGATGAAACCACATGAGTTTTTTTAGAATTTACCATAATTACTTCACAAATCGTATATCAATAAATACTTTATCAAGTTGTATCCATCCGAGAGATAATCCCCGTATGTATCAATCCCCACAATATAATAGAATTGAGATATATCATAATTTGCTTATCCCGCATGGTCTTACTCAACACTTATTTGCCATACCCGATAGGTCTTTCAACTGTGTACACATGCCATATTTCTCACTAAATACGGACTTTAATAAAAACCACCTATCCGGATTACTCTTGATGGATACTAAAAATATTATAATTTCATAATATAATTTAAAATCAGAATTTATATATGTAAATATATATATATATATATATATATATATATATATATATATATATATATATATAACTCGTAAATCAACATCATAAAGTTTTCTTAATATCTTTACTCAATCAATTTCCAAAATATTAAATCATACTTCATTATTGAACTAAAATCACCAATAAATAATTTATTGATATATTTATCAATAATAACTTAAATTTCTTAAAATAAACACATAAATCATCATATATATATACTATATTTCAATAAATCATAAATTCATCAAAATTGCAACTTTAACAATCTTTAATTAAAATAATCTCTTAACTTGCTTAAATAGGTCACTTATACCTTTGTCATTTCCTAAGTAGTTCTTTCTCTCCGCGTTGAGAGCTTTCTGGTTTTTCCTCCTGATAGGGGTCAAAAACCCCTATCTTTGGGTACGCTTTTAGGACGGTTTTTTCAGTTAATAAGCGAGCAATTCTCGCATTTAAATGCTTTTGTGTGAGTTAGTTAGGAATTGAAAACATTCTATTTACTTTTCGCCGTTTAGGCTCGTTTTGTAATCAATTTAGGCAAATACGGCCGAAATAGCATGCGTATTAGAATTCCGTTATCTTTTGAAGCTAATTGGTCCGTCAAAAGTCGCACCAAATGAAGCGTTTGCTCAAAATAAGCGATTGACGGATCAATTTGGCTTTTTGGACTAATGTTTTTCGGAGTTTTTATGCGTATGCAGGTGTGAAGTCGGACGAAAAAGGTCGCGGAACTCATCGAGCTTGGATCGAGCACGCTTCGGGCGAAAACGCTCGGCGAGCAGGGCCCCACGGGCCATTTCTGCTCGCCGAGCAGGAGCCTACTCGCCGAGCAGGGCGCCAGGCGCCTGCTCGGCGAGTGTAGACACCTAGTCGGAGGACCTGTGACGAAAACCTGAAAACAAGACGGTTGAAGCGATTGATTCCGAAAGTTTCAAAAATAATAAAATAAATAAGTTACAGTCGGTCGCTGTTGTCGATCGGATAGCTCGCGAATGCTTAACGGTACGGTGCGAGTTCTTAGCGACGGCCGGTGCGCATTCGACGACAGTCGGACGCACGCTCGACGACGCGAAGCACGCGCTCGACGTCTATCGGACGCACGCACCCAACCATGAATAGTACGCGCTCGGTGTCCGAGCAAGGCACGGGACGCGCGCTCGTCGGCCACGGGACGTGTGGAACCGGCAGCGCGGAACACGCGTTCGGCGGTCACGACGCGTGAACGCCCGACGACGCGGAACGCGAGTTCGACGGCCGCGGGGCGTGCACGTCCGACGGCGCGAGACGCGCCCCGGCGGCCGTTGAGCGAGTGCCCAATCGCGTTGGGCGGAAGCCCAAAGGTAGGGGGGCGCGAGCGCCCAACCGCGTCGGGCGGACGCCCAACGGCAGTTGGGCGCGCGCGCCCAACCGCGCGTTGGGCGCTCGCCCAACGCTGCCCAACAATCGTTGGGCGGCCGCCCAACAATTATTGGGCGGCCGCCCAACTATTGTTCGGCGGCCGCCCAACAATGTTGGGCGGTAGCCCAACGTGATGTTGGGCGGCCGCCCAACAAGCCTTGGGCGGCCGCCCAACGGCTTTGGACGACGTCCAATTTTGCTCGGGCGTCGCCCAAAGTTTCCGGGACCCGTTTCCCTATATAAGGGGCACGGATCCCAATGCAAGAGAGGGAGGGATTTCTTGGAGCCTTTCTCACTCTAAACATTTTTAGAGAGAGAAAGTGATTTTTTTTGAGAAAAATATTTTTTTTTCTTTTTCTCAAAAATTCCGAGTTTCCTAAAGTTAAACTTTTACTAAAAAATATAAAAAAGGAAGATCACGACTCGTGGAATCGATCGGATTCGACTGTCAGATACCGAATTTAAGGTATTATCCGAGGACTAGACTCTTTTATTTTATTTTATTTATTCTCTTCTTCTATTTATTTTTTATGTGATAGTTTCTTTATTTGATTAGTTATTTATTTTATCACGTTTTATTTAATTAGCGTATTTATTTAATTTTCGTTTCGTGTTGAATAAAATTCGGTTTTGTTTTAAAATAGAAAACCTCGTTTTGATATCCCAATACGAACCGTGATCCGATAAAAAGGTAGTTCGGGTATCGAAAAACGTTGAAATTATAAGTTTCTAATTTAAAAGAAATTTCCAAATAATGTTTTAAAATAAAAATATCGTTTTAGGAACTTCCGTTATTGACTATGATCCATTTTTGGTAGTTCGGAAATCCAAAACGATTGAATTAGATTTAATTTAAAGCTTTTGAATAAATCTGGAAACAATTAGAGTGCTGCTGTAATTTGCCATTTTTGTCACTAATTGCTGTTTACCTACGGATTTTCCGTCGGTAAATCTACCAAAACGCAAAAAATGCCATTTCAGTCCCTTTTTCTCAACTTCTAAGCTTTTAATCCTTAATATATATATGTATAGTTATGTAATATATGTGTTTCAAACTATTTTAGATGTTTAGTGTATATAATTATTTAGGATGTTTGTATATCATTCTTTATTTAATTTTTAAAACATAAGTATATGTATATATATATATATTCACTTTTTCATTCATTTGAGTTATATTAGATTTTATTTTAAATGTTATTTACTTGGGCATTTTGAGGGATAATTAGTAGATATTGGGGTGAATATATATTATTTTTGACATTTAAAACTATATTAGTTATGTATATATATAGTTTTGGGATATTTTGGGCTATATCAATTATTATTAAGAAAAACTATTTTGGGGATAAATGTTATTTTCTTATTTAAGAGTTTTAGTTACTATTTTCAAATGTTTAAAGTATAAATGTGTTATGTTTAGTATTTTCATATATGTATAATATAATCTTTTTCCATTAACTTTTATTTCATATTCTCTTTTTGATTGAAATGTATATATATATATATATGTTTATATTATTTCTTTTATTCTTTTGGACCATTTATGGGTCCCTATTTCAAATGGGCTTTATTTGGGAGTGACTTGTGATTCAATGGTTTATTGTTTTAATTATGACAAGTAAAGATTCATTAAAGAAAAGGGGAAAATAAGTCACAAAGGAGTTTTCAATTTAATTATTTAAACTAATGAATTTTTAGAGGTTCTTAATCTCAATAAATAGAGTTTTCTTGACATTTCAAAATCGTTTCTCAAAACACCATGTTTTAAAACCTTAATCCGTTCCAAAGGCGGATTAAGTGAACATGGTAATTAAAATCGCTTTCTTTGTGAATAATAGAGTTCTTGAATCATTTTCTTAAAGGATTTGTACAAAATAAAATTGACTTGTATGTTTAACCACGTTTTCTTAACTAAAGGTTTTTGTCTCAAACGTTTCCAAAGCACTTGAGTCGTTCCAACGGCGATTCGAGTAAACTTCACTAATCGGGGTTTTAAAACGCACCTAAATCGTTCCAACGGTGATTAAGGTGCGAACCATGTAAATAAACTCGTTTTGGGGAAATAAGTTAGTGTAGAATAAACACACGGCATGACATTTAAATAAAGTTGTAGATAAATCACTTCTTTCTTCCCCATTCTCTGTGTATGTATAATATAAATGGGTGATTCTTTACTAATATGGCTTTCCAATAATATATGCTCAAAACGGTTTCTGAAAAAAGAAAGAAAAGGTTTCAAATGAATTTTAAACTTAAAGAAGTATACGATTAGTCCGTTATCACCTAACATGCTGAGTAGGAGGTCGGTGGTTCATAACCGGGCGATGTCGGGGTGCCTAGTAGCCTTTCTTCGGAAAGGAGCTAGCCTTCTCGGCTCGTACCTAAGTTTCCCGAACCCACACCGGTCTCCCGCAAGAGATCGGTGTTCATTTTCCCATTCGTGGGTGGCGACTCTTCCATATCTCCGAGCTCCAGTCCTGCCGAGCAGCTTGATTCCACGATTGGTTGCTTTCGGCGCCAATCACCGCTTACGTCGCCATGAGATTGTCCACCCCCCGGTCCGCCCGAGAGATTAGGCCGCGGCACCTCGTCTAACAAGTGGCGACTCTGCTGGGGAAGCGAGAAATTTGATTCCGAAAGGCGTGTATTAAGCCCTTAACGGGGACGGATCGTATTATTTCTTTTCATATGCATTCATGTGCATTATTGCAAACCTTTTGGGTAATTTCCGCGAAACCTCTAGCGAGAGTCCATTCGTCGCTCGAAAGAGGCTAGTGTAAGTTCCCCCTTACAGTAAGGCGCCAAAGGGTCCCCATCCATTCGTTAGGGGCGAATTTGTGCGGTCCTGTGAGGTCCCGCGCTCAGCCGTGTCAGCATATAGTAGCCTTAGAAGTTGCCATAGGATTACCCGTTACTATTTTTGGCGTGATAAATGAATCAGTTCGTGTTTTCAAATCGCCATGATACGTGTCTAAATCCTAAAATATGTAAAGAAAATGAAATGATGCGTTAATATATACTCTTGAGTCGACATACTAATTACCCTAAAACATCGAAACGATTTAAACTAAAGACGACTTAGTCATCTCATATGAATGAACATGTGCGGCCCGCCTTGTCCCTTTCTGTGTCCCGATGAAGGCACATGTTCAAAAAATGCGTTACGACGTAAGCACGTATTAGTATGAATCGGTTTGGTGTTGAGGATAGTTATACTTCGATTCAAAAGACTATATTAACAGTAGCCGTTATTCACATTCTTTAAATAAATTGGGATAAAACGAGATCATAACGAAACGAAAACGAAGAACATTTCTGTTTCGAACGACCCTGTCGTAACGTGAAAAGTTTCGCACGAGTAGCCCGTCCCTTCCGAATAAAAGACGAGCTTTTACGTTATGCCCCGTGTCGTTCTTAAAGAGAAATGGACGTGTCCGCAGAAGTGACTAAGAAAAGAAAAGCGAAAAATGAACTAAACGACCAAAATCATTCCGAATTTACGATATATGTCAATCCCGAGCATAGTTAAAGAAAATAAACCAATGCCGTTGAATGCGTGCCTCGAACGAGTGTATACCCCGTTTAAAATCTCGAAGCCGAATTAAGCCAAACCATATAATTGCGCCATATGGACGAGACTGCGGGTTTTGACTAACGACTCGATCATTTCGACCGTTACCAAAACTGCAAGAAATATGGCCCGATGTACGTGTTTGCTTAAGTCGTGCCTAAAGGAAAGAGAACGGTGATATCCTCGCTTTGAATAAGCATGCGATTCAACGAAACGTTGATTTTCTATAACCACACTAAGATGATATATCCCGTGGATTGGGAAGAACAACGAACTGTTGCTAGCCGAAAGATTATCGTGCGCTCAAATAAGACTCGCCGTCTTTTCACATAGCTGAAACGAGCAAACGAATTCTTAACGCTAAAAACAAACATGTTACGCGATGAGTCTGTTCCTTAAAATAAAAAGTGATTTCATCACTAAACAAACACGTGGTTACGTCTCTCGATAGATCCAAAAAAAAATCCCATTGTAATCCAAAAATCGAGACACGAACCCACGCGAATAAAAAGGAACGGGTCATTATCAATAACGAACGATTGAACCAGAAGAATAACTCGTACCGCGTCTAAATCCGAAATACGCTCAAAAGGGAATCAAAACCCGAACTAATGCGTCTCGCGAAATAACAAAAGACGAGTTATTCGAAAGGACAATCTGATTTGGTCGATATCTTAGTCACTGAATGCTGATGCGTTAAAACGAATTGTGTTGTTTGGTGAATGATTTATTTTTCCGCAATAATCGACGGCATCACGCATCCTCTGGACCACGATGTGAGCCCATACCAAAATCCTAGGAAAGCGACTTGGACCAACGAGTGTGTGGAGAAATAAGGATGGAAGAGAGATGATGTGATGATTGTGATTGTTATCTAACGTTTTCTTTCTCTTATTGCGATCTACTTACGCATTATGTTCGATTTTCGCTAACTAGTTTGTTTGTATAGATTTATATCTTGTTGTACATCAGTCGAGTCAGATTTAAGTTATAATGCGTTCTATGCTTAACAAATCATTGCAATCATACCATATAGAGCGTTGCATGCTAACCGCATTGCGTGCAGCCATTCTAGGTTTCGTAGATTTAGGGCGTGTTTATTAGGAAAGTGAGAAAGAGTCGACCCCAGCGTCGCGTGTCATTCAGGAGGCATACTAGTTATGTCGTGACGTATCCCATACGTCTTTGCCTTATCGTACCTATGTGTTGGGACGCATCCTATGCGTCCTTGGCACGTCTCACACGTCTTCACCGTGTTGTTTGTATGCTAGCTAGGAGGCATGTCCATTATGTCGTGACGTATCCTATGCGTCTTTGCCTTAGCATACCTTATGCATGGTAGTGTACCTCGTATGTTTCTTCAGTGTCGTAGGAACTAGTCGGAAGGTACAACCCTTATGTCATAGCATGTCCCATACGCTTTTGTTTTGGCATACCCCGTATGTCACGGCACCTCCAATATGTCCTTACCCTGTCAAGAGGCGTACTGTTCTCTCGTGATGTATCCCCTATGTCCTTGCAGTGTCGTGTCATCACGCGTCCACCCGTCAGAAGTCCCACCTGTCATGTGGTGACGTATTCCTTACATCTTTACTTTGTCGTACCCCTGAGGACGTAACACACCCCCATGCATTTTCCATTAATCATTTAGACACCGATCAAGGGGCGTACCTATTATGCTATGACGTATACCACATGTATTTTCCCTGTTGTGCCTCGTATATTATGATCCATTCCTTGTGCCTCTACCACGTCATTACACATCGGTCAGAAGGGGTACCATGTGTGTCATAACGCATCATGTACATCTTAGCCTCATTCCTTGCGCCAAGCAAGGGGCATAAGTTGCATGCCCCATATGTCAGGGCATATCAGGTGCTTGTTCACCATGTTATATATGTTAGACGAAAGGCATACCATTTGGGCCGTGACGTATCCCATACGTCCTTACCTCGTCCCATCTTCCATATCGTGAAGTGTCCCATGCGTCTCCTTCACGTCAGCTATAGACCAGTCAAGACGTGTACTCGATGCACCACCATGCATCACGTACGTTCGGGTATTGTCAAGGTTGTACATCGCGATAGGTCGCATATGCATCTTCCATATCAGATACACTAGTCCAGAGCCATATCCCGTGTAACAGAAGACATACCCCGTATGTCGTGATGAATCTCGCGCATCTTTACCATGCCTCACATACCCGTCAAGTGGAGCACCTTGAGGTATTCCCTACGTCTTCGTTGTGTTATACTTTGTGTGGGATACGCCGTGCACATCTTTATCGTCCTGTCTATACCATTAGAGAGTGTACCTAGTGCATCGTGACATGTCACATGCGCCTTCACCGTGGTGTTTACATCATCCGGAGACATATCCCACATGTCGTGATGTATCCCGCATCCCTCTATCATGGTTAGGACTTGTTTGGTGGTCATACCCCGCTTATCCTGACATTCGCATCGTGGGGCAGGTCCCGTATACTGTCCGCACGGTCAACTCAAGACATACTAGGTGTGTCGCCATGTATGTCGGTTGTTCCAAAAAATAAAATAAAATAATATCACGACGTCGGTTCCCTCGAGACTCGAATTAACCATTCATCACATGCCTCATACACGTCCTACTTATGCCTCAAGACATACCATGTATGTCGCTACGCCTTAACCAACACATCTCAAGATTATGACTGGCACCTTGATCTCAAATAGAACCATAATCTCACGGGTCGTCGTCACCTCCCTTTCGTATCTCAAGACATACCCACGGATGTCGCCACGCTATACACAATTGCCCAGGTGATTCCAAATTACGTTGTTGTATTATCCATGCCCCTCACCTCATAGGTTTCCATCATGACCTTCATACGCTAAGACATGCCACGTGTGTCGGCGCGCCGTGCACCTATACTCCAAAGTTACGTGATTGTAAGATCGAAACCTTAGGGTCGAGTGAACTGTTTCACACGAATCTCGTTTACCTGTCGTCATTCGCATCGGGGGAGGTAGTCCATACGTAGCACCTCCATATTTCAGAATTATGGGCAATACCCTGAACTTCGAAACAAACCCTTGACTGGTGTGTTGTCCATGCTTCCCATTTATACCTTTAGGTGCGCCATGTGGGTCGTCATAGCGTCCCTTCGTATTTACGTCATTCCACTGTCCGGACCCCAGGTTCACATTGACCCTCTGATGCACGCTTCACACGAAGTCATGGCGTCACATCCGCTCTATAACTGACGCCTTATAGGTCCCCTCGTCACATCTAATGAATCTATGCGCCATTGTACTAACCTCTTGGCTAGTAGGTCATTGTCACACCCCATTGGTACCCGCGGTCGTACCTTGTATGTCTACATGTCAGTGTACTAGGGTAACCCGTGCATCCTTGATCTTCTTGAGACACCCCGTCGCATCTTCAAAACAGCCAAATCTATAGGAGGTGTACCAGGTGTGTCACCGTATATTGTAACATGTCAGTATTCCAAAACATGTGACACTAGTGCTTCGAACACGTATCAGCTTTCGGTGCATATCCCGTATGTCACCGCTTGCGCTTTAGTCATACGTTGGGCCTTGTCAAAATGTGCCCCACATATCGCCTTGTCATCGGCAATATTTGCAGTCCACGAATATGTCATTAGGCTATCCAATTCTGGACTGACCTTTGACGCGCGTTCCGTATGTCATCCCTCGCACCTTACTCATATGTCAAAGACTGAGTCGTTTATACTATCCAGTCAGGGTTAAGCTTGTGGCACACACCCCCATACGCGGTTTGGTACGTCCTGTTCGCAGGTCAAATGTCGAGTCATTCATGTCATTGAGTTCAAGTTGAATCTGGGGCAAGTTCATATATGTCATCACGTGCATCTCGCTTACATCTCCAATATCGAGTCATTTGTATCGTCAAGTTCGAGTCAAACTTTTGACACATACCTGTTGTATAGGGTGATTCAGGTCATCGAGTCCAAGTCACACCATTAGGCACGCCCCCTATGGCCCATCTCGAGCGTTCCGCTTACACCTTGACACACTGAGTCGTTCATGTCATGAGGCTCCTATCAAACTTTCGACGTATGCCCCGTAAGTCGTCACTCATGTCTTGAGTACGCCTCAAACGGCGGTTTGTTTATATTATCGAATCCTCGACACGCTCCCCCTACATCGTTGCTACCATTGTCCATGCGCCCCGAACTCCGAATTGCCTTATTTACGAGTCTGAGACATATGCCCTATGTGTCGCTATTTGGGTCTCGCTCGTATCGGTAGTATCGAATTGTTCGTACCGCGTCTAAGTCCAACATTTGGCACTTGCCTCGAAGGTCTTGGTTTGCGCCTTCGTTGCCCCTCAAATTGTTCATAGTGATAGGTTCCATTCTACCCTGTGTGTCGTTGCTGGTATCTCAAATATCGATGATGGACCAAATACGTCATACATATCTACGTAAGATCTTTAGGGATTCTCATAAAACATTTCGTCGTCTGGTTTGCATTATGAAACGAGTTGACATTTGACACATACCAGGTAAGTCATCGTTTGTATCTCGTTGGTACCTCGATCGGATTAGGACACCTCTCATTCTACCAGACGCACCGGTGTCCGCAAATTCCTCGAGATATTGGTGTCTCTAGCTTGTGTTAATCCTTAGACTGCACCCTGCGTGTCGGTATTGTGTCTAGCTGACGCCTCCAATATTGTAGGAGGTACCTCTTGAGTCATCTCTGTGCTTCATCTATGCCCAAAGTTGGTCAGATAATACGTGTGTCGTATGGGTACCCTATTCGTGCCTCGTACCCAGCATGTCGGATTTCCCCCGCGACGGTCAAAATCCCAAAATCAAGTCATCACATCATTCGTGAGTTGTGTATAAGTCAATCGTGGGGGGCACATCGAGGGTGACTCCCATCATGTCTTTTGGCTACCTCTAAGGCATACCATGTACGTCATCGTACTTCCTAAATGCACCATGTTTCAAACCACTCTGTCATGATACTAGTGAGTCAAGTAGGAGCTAACAATTGGCACATACCTCGTATGTTGACATATGCATCCTAGTCGGACCTCGAGTATCGGGTATTTCATGTTCATTGTCTTGTTAAATAATAGCCATCATTGTAATAGTTGCTTTCCGAGAGAAGCTGACAATTGGCGCACATCACGTGTGTTACTCGCGTCTTCCTTATGCCTTAACCTATTTGAGGCACACCCCGGGTGTTACCATTTTCTGCATAGCACGCCAAGGTTCCGTTGGTACGTCTATGTATTTGTATCTTGGGTTTAAACTAACCATTGACCCACGCCCCATATGTGGTGGTCTCGTCCCGGTTGCTTCTAGTTTAGGACACACCCTCTATGTCGGTTTGTTTCAGGAAACTTGTGTTTCCTAGAAAGGCGGTTCCCTGCTATCAGTATCGTTACCAGGTAAACTATGGACACATGCCTCGCACATCTCCATCATGGTCTGTTTAGGTCTCGGACATACCATGAGCGTCACATCAGCCCGTGTAACGCCCCATATCTTCGAAGTACGTCATTACAACCGATGATGACAGTTGTAGACACCGAGTCGGAGGACCTGTGACGAAAACCTGAAACGAGACGGTCGAAGTGATTGATTTCGGAAGTTTTGAAAAATATATAAAGAATAATAAGCGGAGGAAAATTAACGGCACGGCGCGGGCGCGCAACGGCATCCCGCACGCGGGCGACGATGGTCGAACGCCCGCTCGACGACTCGAGATGTGCGCGCGGCGTCCGTCGGACGCACCGCGAGTGGCACGCTCTCGACATCCGAACGATGCCTGGGACCGCTGGCGGTGCGCGCCCTCGTGGGCCGTTGGGCGCACATGCCTGGCAGCGCGGGGCGCGCGTTCGGCGGCCGCGACGTGCGAGCGTCTGGCAGCGCGGAACGCGCGCTCGGCGGCCACGGAGTGCACGCGTCCGATGGCGCAGGGCACGCCCCGAGGGTCGTCGGGCGGGCGCCCAATCACGTCGGGCGAACGCCCAACGCATCGGGCGAACGCCCAATGCATCGGGCGAACGCCCGACGAGGATTGGGCGCGGGCGCCCAACCTCGCGTTGGGCGCTCGCCCAACGCCGTTGGGCGATCGCCCAACATTGTTGGGCGGCCGCCCAACTCTTGTTGGGCGGCCGCCCAACCACAATGGGCGACGCTCAAATTTTTTTGGGCGTCGCCGATTGTTCCGGGATCCGTGGGCCTATATAAGGCACGGATCCCAAGGTGAAAAAAAGGCTTTTTGAGGGGGATTTTTTTGGGAAAACTTTCTCACTCTAAACATTGTTAGAGAGAGAGAGTGGATTCTTTTTGAGAAAAATATTTTTTTCTCAAAAATTCCAAATTTCCTAAGTTCAATTTTTACTAAATTTTCATTAAAAAACGGAAGCTCGCGGTTCGTGGAATCAATCGACTTCGACTGTCAGATACCGAATTAAAGGTATTATCCGAGCACTAGACTCTTTATTTTATTTGATTTATTTCTCTTCTTCTATTTTTTTTATGCTATAGTTTTTATTCCTTTAGTCATTTATTTATTTTAGTCACATTTTATTTAGTTAGTGTATTTATTTAATTTTCGTTTCGTGTTAAATAAAATTTGGTTTTTGTTTTAAAATAAAAACCTCGTTTTGATATCCCAATACGAACCGTGATCCGATAAAAAGGTAGTTCGGGTGTCGAAAACGTTGTAATTATAAGTTTTTTAACTTAAAAGAAATTTCCAAATAACGTTTTAAAATAAAAACATCGTTTTAGGAACTTCCGTTTTCGACTATGATCCATTTTTGGTAGTTCGGAGGTCCAAAACGATTGAATTAGATTTAATTTAAAGCTTTTGAATAAATCTGTAAAATATTGGAGTGCTGCTGTAATTTGCCAATTTTGTCACTAAAGGCTGTTTACCGACGGATTTTCCATCGGTAAATCTGCCAAAATGTAAAAAGTGTCATTTCGGCCCCTTTTTCTTAACTTTTAAGTTTTTAATTCTTGGTATATATATATATATATATATATATATATATAGTTATGTAATATATGATTTTCAAATTGTTTTAGAACTTTAACATATATAATTATTTTAGAAGATTGGTGTTCCATTTTATTTTTATATATGTATGTATTATTTTCTCCTTTTTTATTATTATTCATTTAAGTCACATTAAATTCTATTTTAAATGTTATTTACTTGGGCATTTTGGGAGATAATTAGTAGATATTAGGGGATAAACATATAGTCTTTTTGACATTAAGATTATATTAGTTATGTATATATATAGTTTTGGGGTGTATTTGAGTTATGTTAATTATTGATAAATGAAGTTATTTTGAGTGATAAATGCTATTTTTTTATTTATGAATTTCATCTACTATTTTCATATGTTTAAAGTATAAATATATTATTTTCATTATTCTTTCCTATATATGTATTAGATAATATACTTTCTTTTACTCTTATTTTATGTCTTTTGGGCTAAAATGTGTAAGTATATATCCATATTATTTTCTTTATCCTTTTGGCCCATTCATGGGTCCATGTCTCAAATAGGCCTCGTTTGATTATAAGTTTTGCTTTAAATAAGTGTCTTATTGTAATTATAATAGTTAGAGGGTCCATTAAATAAGTGGGGAAAATAAATCACAAAAAGAGAGTTTTCAATTAAATTATTTAAGCTAATGAATTTTCTTAAGATTTCTAATGTAGATAAATAGAGTCATTTTTGTTTATATTTCAAATCATCTTCAAAGCACCACGTTTTAAAACCTTAACCCGTTCCAAAGGCGGATTAAAGGATCATTGTAATTAAAATCGTTTTCTTCATGAATAATAGAGACTTTGAGTCATTTCCTTAAAGGATTTGTACAAAATAAAATTGACTTGTATGTTTAACCACGTTTTCTCATTAAAAGGTTTTTATCTCAAACGTTTTCAAATACTCGAGTCGTTCCAGCGGCGATTCGGGTAAACTTCATCAAACGGGGTTTTAAAACGCACCTAAATCGTTCCAACGACGATTAAGGTGCGAACCATGTAAATAAATCCGTTTTGGGGAAATACGTTAGTGTAGAATAAACACACGACATAATATTTAATACGGTTGTAAATAAATCACTTCTTTCTTCCCTCTCTCTGTGTATGTATAAACATAAATGGGTGATTCTTTACTGATGTGGCTATTCAATATCATATGCTCAAAACGGTTTCTAAAAAGAGAAAGAAAAGGGTTTCAAACGAATTTTAAACTTAAAGAAGTATACGATTAGTCCGTTATCGCCTAACATGCTGAGTAGGAGGTCGGTGGTTCATAACCGGGCGATGTCGGGGTGCCTAGTAGCCTTTCTCCGGAAAGGAGCTAGCCTTCTCGGCTCGTACCTAAGTTTCCCGAACCCACACCGGTCTCCCGCAAGGGATCGGTGTTCATTTTCCCATTCGTGGGTGGCGACTCTTCCATATCTCCGAGCTCCGGTCCTGCCGAGCAGTTTGATTCCACGATTGGTTGCTTTCGGCGCCAATCACCGCTTACGTCGCCATGAGGTTGTCCACCCCCCGATCCGCCCGGGAGATTAGGTCGCGGCACCTCGTCTAACAAGTGGTGACTCTGCTGGGGAAGCGAGAAATTTGATTCCGGAAGGCGTGTATTAAGCCCTTAACGGGGACGGATCGTTTTACTTCTTTTCGTATGCATTCATATGCATTATTGCAAACCCTTTGGGTAATTTCCGCGAAACCTCTAGCGAGAGTCCATTCGTCGCTCGAAAGAGGCCAGCGTAAGTTCCCCCTTACAGTAAGGCGCCAGAGGGTCCCCATCCATTCGTTAGGGGCGAATCTGTGCGGTCCTGTGAGGTCCCGCGGTCAGCCGTATCAGCATATAGTAGCCTTAGAAGTTTCCATAGGATTACCCGTTACTATTTTTGATGTGATAAATGAATCAGTTCGTGTTTTCAAACCGCCATGATACGTATCTAATCCTAAAGTATGTAAAGAAAATGGGACGATGTGTTAATATATACTTATGAATCGACATACTAATTACCCTAAAAAAACATCGAAACGATTTGAACTAAAGACGACTTAGTCATCTCATATGAATTAACATGTGCGACCCGCCTTGTCCCTTTCGGTGTCCCGACGAAGGCACGTGTTCAGGAAATGCGTTATGACGTAAGCACGTATTAGTATGAATCGGTTCGGTGTTAAGGATAATTACATTTCGATACAAAAGACGATATTAACAATAGCCGTTATTCACATTCTTTAAATAAATTGGGATAAAACGAGATCAAGACGAAACGAAAACGAAGAACATTTCTGTCCTGAACGACCCTGTCATAACGCGAAAAGTTTCGCACAAGTAGCCCGTCCCTTCCGAATGAAAGACGAGCTTTTACGTTATGCCTCGTGTCGTTCTTAAGAGAAATGGATGTGTCCGTACAGATGACTAAGAAAATAAAGAAGAGAAAAATGAACTAAACGACCAAAATCATTCCGAGTCTACGATATATGTCAATCTCAAGAGTAGTTAAAGAAAATAAACCAATGCCGTTGAATACGTGTCTCGAACGAGTGTATACCCCGTTTAAAACTTTGAAGCCGAATGAAGCCAAACCATATAATTGCGCCATATGGACGAGACTGCGGGTTTTTGACTAACGACTCGATCATTTCGACCGTTACCAAAACTGCAAGAAATATGGCCCGATGTACGTGTTTGCTTAATTCGTGCCTAAAGGAAAGAAAACGGCGATGTCCTCGCTTTGAATAAGCATGCGATTCAACGAAACGTTGATTTTCTATAACCACACTAAGATGATATATCCCGTGGATTGGGAAGAACAACGAACTGTTGCTAGCCGAAAGATTATCGTGCGCTCAAAATAAGACTCGCCGTCTTTTTCACTTAGTTAAAATGAGCAAACGGATCCTCGACGCTAAGAACAAACGCGTTACTTGATGAGTCTGTTCCCTAAAATAAAATCCAAAAGTGATTCCATCACTAAATAAACATGTGGTTACGTCTCTCGATAGATCCAAAAGATCCCGTGGTAATCCAAAATCGAGACATGAACCCACGCGAACAAAAGGGAACGAGTCATAGACAATAACGAACGATTGAACTAGAAGAATAACTCGAACCACGTCTAAAAACTGAGATGCGCTCAAAGGGAGTCAAAACCCGAATTAATGCGTCTCGCAAAAGGACAAAAGACGAGTTATTCCGAAAGGACAATCCAACTTGGTCGATTTCTTAGTCACTAAACGTTGATACGTCAAAACGAATTGTATTGTCTGATGGATGATTTACTTTCCCGCAATAATCGACGGCATCACGCGTCCCCTGGACCGCAATGTGAGCCCCAAACCAAAATCCTAGGAAAGAGACCTGGACCAACGAGTGTGTGGAGGAATAAGGGTGGAAGAGAGATGTTGTGATACGTGTAATTAGAACTGACGTTTGTTCTTCTTATCTTATAATCGTAAATAAATAAACGCACACACCACGAATCATGCATATAAAATCATGCATACATACTAATAGATATCGTTCGCGCAGACGTCATCATTAAGCGGTTGTGGTTTTGCGAGAGTAATCGGCTTGTCAGACAGTTTGATCAGCTTCGAGTAGACAGTTCAGAATCAGTAGTTGTGGCTTCTGAATCATCTTCGTCTGGGTATACTCAGTCTTCCATCAGTATGTCTGGGACCGACGAGAAAGTGGTTGAATTGGAAAACTCTGTGAACAATATCAATGATCAGCTGGCCGCAATCTTGGCCCAGCTAGCTGAGTTAGCACTGAAGGACAACAAGAGTGGTAGTAAGCGTGCTGAGAATGAGGTGAACGATGGCCCTCGCTTTGGGAATGAGGAGGATTATCAGGATTATATCCGAAAACAGCTGGAAAAAGAGAAAGCTAAGGAAGAGGAATGGAAGCAACACATCACACAGGAAGTGCAGGACTTGCGTGGGGGAAGTTTCGGAAATCAGGACTTCTATAACTTGAAGAATTGTTTGTCGGCAACAGCTCTGCCTCTGAAATTTCGTCTCCCCGACATGAAAAAGTTCGATGGAACTGGAGATCCCACCGCTCACATGAATCAGTATGTTGCTGTGATGAAGCACACGATCCTGACTGAGGATCAAGTCCTGGGGCTGTTTAACACCTACCTAGAGGGGGCTGCCCTCACATGGTTTCATGCATTGCCGATGGTAACAAAGAGGGATTGGAAGGAATTAGCAAAGTCGTTCATCGCTCAGTATAGCTTTAACACCATGCTGGAGGTCACTTTGAAAGAATTAGAGAGCACTAAGCAGCAGGCTGGGGAATCCTTTTCCGATTTTGTGAAAAGATAGAGGGCTAAGGCCGCAGTGATGAAACAAAAGCCTCTCGAGCAGGATCAGATCCGAATGGTGGTTGGCAACACGTTGCCGTATATCAAGAATGAGTTGCGATATATGCCGTTCACGGATTTCAATCAGATGTATAGTTGTGCCTTGACTGTTGAAGGCGATGGGGAGCCGAAGAAAGCTTATACCAAGTGGACGAAGTCTGGATATGGTGCCGGAGGGCCTAGCGCGAGTACAGAATCCGCAGCAGTGAAAGTGGTTGATCTTAATGCTATTGAAAAGAGGCGGTTCACCAAGTTCGATCAAACCTATGCTAAAGTTTTCGAGCGTCTGCAGAAGAAGGGATTGTTGAAATCCCTTACCCCGTATAACAAAGCTCAACCTACTCCGCAGATTCAGGCTAGAGGGTATTGTGAGTTCCACAGCAGTTATGGACATACGATTGAGAATTGCGAGAGGCTGAAACACGAAATCCAAGATTTGATTGAGGAGAAGAAGATAGTTGATCCTTCGTCAGCAAACCCTTCCGTTAGGCGCAATCCATTGCCTAATCATAGGGTGAGCGTGATCAGAGCTGGTTTGACGGAAACTGTGGTGATGGAATCTTTTGAGGAAGATGTAGAGGAGTTGTTGGACTCCGTCGAAAGAAGCAATGTGGGAAATGGTTTGTATGTGTCCTTCTTGGGTGAGGAACAAGCGGACGAACCAATGGAGGAAGGATCAGATGGTGGAGCACCATATGACGAGGATAGTGCCGAAGAGACCGGAGAGGGGTCGTCTCGGACTATCGTGCTAAATTTGGGTTTGTTTAGTGGAGGAAGGGATCCCGAAGTACACTTGCGTGAATATATGCACGACATGTTTATTGAATCCTTCGGAGTAGATGAAATTGCTCAGTGGTTCCACCACTCGCTAGTGGGCGAGCCTTTGGAATGGTTCCATTCGTTACCCGACTCTTGCAAGCACGATTGGGATCGGTTGTCGGATTTGTTTCTTGAGAAGTATCAAAGAGCTGAAGGTAGAACTGCGGAGCGCTTTGAGATGCGGATCGGACCTATCAAACGTCCATTGCCGAGGGTGAGCAAGTATACCGGCAATAAGGACCCTATGGAGCACCTTCACTTTTACTTGTCGGCTATGGCAGCCTTGGATTTTAAAGAGGAAGAGATCACTAGCTTGTTTTGTAATTCGTTGATGGGTGAACCATTGATGTGGTACATGTCGCTGCCGATGTATGTTAAGACCGATTGGGCAGCAATGACGAAAAGATTTATTAAGGAGTATACAGTATGGATGCTGGCAGAGCAAACCCCTGACTCCCCATCTTACCAAACACCTGATGCGGTGTTAGCAATGCCTAGGTATGGTGGATACCAGGATCCTGTGGAGCATACGAGGATATTTCGCAATCATATGTATGACGCCGGATTTCCGCAGTGTGAGTTGCATGAACATTTTCTGGAAACCTTGATGGGTGAAGCCTTATTGTGGCATCAGGGTCTATCAGAGGAGGAGATGGGTCATTGGATACCGCTCCGAAATGCCTTTGTGGCGAGATATGAAATGTACATTCCATGGACGGGATCCCTGGACGATTTGGACAGGATTAGGCAATTCCCCGAGGAACATTTTGTGGATTATGCTAGAAGGTGGAGGCACCATTATGAGCAGTGTAATGAGACAATGAGCGATAAGGTGCAGCTTATGTGCATACAACGAGGTGCTATTCCGTTGGCCGCAAGAAGGATGAGTAGTGTGTCCCTCCGTGACTATGATGAGTTGATAGGTTGGGCTTTGTATGGATCGGCGGATCCCTTTTTCCTGAATCCGAGTATTCCTCACGTCATGGATTTAATGGTCGTAGACATTTGGGCGAGTTCCTCGGACGAGGAAGATGCCAATCGAAGGGTTCCTATTAACATTTGGGACGAATCGGATGATGAGCCGGAAATTGCGGTAATGACGAGATCAGGTCGTGTGGCCGAGGGAAAGGCACCAATGGTAGAGACTGAGATTGGAGAAGGGTCGGCTCCTAAGCCCGATGACCAAGTTCTTAAGCAGTTGAAGAAGACGCAAGCTAAGTCTACGGTCTGGGAAGTTTTATGCCATTCTAAGTACCATCGTGAGAACCTGATGAAGGAGTTGCAGAATTTGGTTATTTCCACCGATACTGAGCCGGCAGCGCTAGTAGGGGCAATTATGGCCCGAAAGAAGACTGAGATCACATTTACTGACGAAGATCTCCCAGAAGAGGGGAAGGCTCATAATAAGCCTTTGTACATCCGAGCAGAAATCAACGGAAAGAAGACTAGCTGTGTGATGGTCGATGATGGATCGGCCATTAACGTTTGCCCGCTGAAACTCTTATCTAAGTTGGGAGTAGAAAGAGGGGACCTAACGGCCTCGGAAACTGTGATAAGGGCTTATGATGATAGCCGTAGGCACATTGAAGGAGTCTTCAAGGCCAAGTTGAAAGTGGGGCCGCACGAGGAAGAAACTGAGTTCACGGTGTTGGATATCCCAGTAACTTTTGCTGTGCTATTGGGACGCCCTTGGTTCCATAAGTTAGGAGGTGTGCCCTCCACGCTCCACCAAATGATTAAGTTCCCCTTCGGGGAGGAGATAGTAACAATTAGAGCTGAGAAATTGAGCTCGGTGGCAGCACTGGAAATTGAGCCTCAACTTTTCTCCGGATTCCAAGTCTCCGGGATTTACGAGTCGAGCATGACCACCGATGTGGTGAAAATGATGAAGGGAAGTTTCATCCCGGGAATGGGTTTAGGAGCATACCATCAGGGGCTGCCAGAGTTTCCGGACTTTAAGAGTCAGAAAACCCGGAGAGGTTTGGGATATGAGCCGGGGAGTCCGTCCAATGCGAGTGCTGAAGGAAAAGTAGGCTTGAGGAAGTATTTTGTGAGCGAGGGGCATGGGAAGGCATATTCAGGGACCCCCGAGGCATGGACTAGCACGAAAGGGAAGATTCTGCCAGGGTTCAAAATCTTCAATGATGTTGCCGACTGGGGCAAAGGAAAGGCGAGCTGCTTTGTCGAGGAGATCATGGTGCTGGATTTAAATGCCGAGGAGCAGGTCATCACCCATCGAAGCGACTGCGGGAGCGGTGGACGAGCCCAGTACCTCCAAGGTTCATGAGGAGCCCGAGAACCCTGATGACGAAAATTGTATTACTGCTTTGTTTGAATCAGATGATGTAATCACCCATGCTATCAATGAAATGAATTTTGATTTTGCTTACTTTCTTGATGTCGATCATGATCATTCCATGCATTCTCATTCATATAACATGCCTACATTTGAAATCAATACGATAGAAATGTCAACTTTCAATCTTGGTACGGATGAAAATCCTAAACTTATACAAATTGCTCAAGCATTAACTATTGAAGAGAGAAAAGAATTTGAGAGAATAATTAAAAAATACGAAATTGTATTCGCTTGGACATACGAAGACATGCCTGGAATTGATCAATCTATCGTAACTCACCGCATTCCAACTTATACCGAAGCAAAGCCCGTAAAGCAGAAGCTCCGGCGTATGAGACCAGAATGGGCAGATAAGATCAGAGAGGAGGTGAAGAAGCAGTTAGAAGCAGGATTCATCGAAGTGATCGACTATCCCCCTTGGGTCGCAAATGTGGTGCCAATCGCAAAAAAGGACGGCAAAGTAAGGATGTGCATTTATTACAGAGATCTTAACAAGGCATGCCCCAAGGATGAGTTCGCATTGCCTCATATCGACGTATTGATCGACAGTGCAGCGTCAAGCGTCTTACACACGAATGTGGATGGTTTCATGGGCTACATGCAAGTTCAGATGGCCGAAAAGCACAAAGCAAAAACCTCATTCACAACTGAGTGGGGGACATACTATTACAGAGTAATGCCGTTTGGGTTGAAAAATGCTGGGGCAACTTATCAGAGAATGGCCACAGCACTGTTCCATGATATGATACACAAGGAGGTAGAAGTCTATGTGGACGATATGATGGTCAAATCAGAGACAAGAGAAGGGCATTTTGTCGCGCTCGAGAAGTTTTTGGCCCGAATTGCAGAATTCAAGCTAAGGTTAAACCCGAAGAAGTGCTTTTTCGTCGTTTCGTCGGGGAAAATCTTAGGCTATGTAATCGGAAATAAGGGAATCGAGGTGGATCCTGATAAAGTGAAGGCTATACAGGAGATGCCGGCGCCGAAAAATGAGAAAGAAGTGAGAGGGTTTCTGGGGCAGGTTCAATATATCAGTCGGTTCATAGCGAGACTCACCGCAATCTGCGAGCCAATCTTTAAGTTGTTAAGGAAAGACCAACCCACCATCTGGAATGATAAGTGTCAGCAAGCTTTGGAGAGCATCCGGAGCTATTTGTCTAATCCGCCAGTGCTGAGACCGCCTAAACTAGGAAAGCCGCTTCTCCTCTATGTAGCGATTGAGGAGCGATCTATTGGGGCAATGTTGGCTCAAGAGGGAGACACCGGTGTGGAGCACGCAGTGTATTATTTGAGTAAGAAGTTCCTGGAGTACGAGCTCAAGTACAACATGATCGAAAAGACATGTGTGGCAGTGGTGTGGTTGACAAAGAAACTGCGGCACTATTTCCAATCGTATAAAGTGATCATTATTTCTCGGATGGACCCCGTGAAGTATCTATACCGAACTCCATCCTTGACGGGGAAGTTAGCCAGATGGTTGTTGCTTTTATCCGAGTTTGACATTGAATATGTGACGAAGAAGGTTATCAAAGGAAGGGCCGTGGCAGAGTTTCTAGCTAACCAACCCCTGAATGCAGAAGAGGAAGAAGTAAGCTATGATTTCCCCGATGAACATTTGAACGCAATCGAAGTCATACCATGGAAAATGTTCTTCGACGGAGCGGTTAATTCGAGTGGAGCCGGAGTAGGAGTACTACTTATCTCACCGGAAGGAGAAAGAATCCCAATGGCAAAGAAGTTATCCTTCCCTCTTACTAATAATATGGCCGAATACGAAGCGTGCATTTATGGTTTGGAGTCATTAGCAGCATTGGGAGCGTCATATGTCGAAATTTGGGGTGACTCAAAGTTGATCATCGAACAGGCACAAGGAAACTGGGGGGTCAGGGAAGAAAGGCTACGTCCATATCTAGATCAGCTAGAAGGGTTGGCATTGAGATTCAAAGAATGTCGCTTCTATCATATTCCTCGAGCTCAGAATCAGGCCGCGGATGCCTTGGCCACTTTGGTGTCAGTTTGGGACAATCCCCGGAATCTTGCCTCGAAACCGTTGGTATTGAGGAGATCTCACAAACTGTGCTACGAAGATGTCATGTTGTTAGGAACAGATGAAAAACCATGGTATTTCGATATCGTGAACTTCATGAAAAATGGAACATATCCGACAGAGTCAGAACCCAGGGACCAAGCTGTGATTAAAAGGCTAGCTCGTCAGTTCGTCATCCACAACGACTTGCTTTACAAAAGGCACATCGATGGATTACAACTAAGATGCTTGGATGCGGAAGAAGCCCGTGAGGCAATGGAATCGGTACATTCAGGAATTTGCGGAGCCCATATGGGAGGAGCAATGTTAGCAAAGAAAATCATAAGGCAAGGCTTCTATTGGCTCACCATGGAAAAGGATTGTAACGAGTATGCAAAGGAATGCCATGATTGTCAAATCCACGGCGATTGCAGTCATCTTCCGGCCATGGAACTACATGTGCTAGCACCTATTTGGCCATTCGCTGCTTGGGGCATTGACATCAACGGCGAAGTAAGGCCTAACGCTTTAAATGGACATAAGTTTATTGCTGTCGCCATCGATTATTTCACCAAGTGAGTAGAAGCAGAGTCGTTTAGCAAACTGGGATCCAAGCAGATGAGAAAATTCCTTGAAAAACACTTGATCACCAGGTTCGGAGTGCCTCATCACATGATCACGGATAACGGAGCCCAATTTCAGTGGGAAGTAAGGAATCTTTTCCGAGAATATGGCATTGAACATCACAGGTCTATTCCGTACCGTCCACAGGCTAATGGGGCAGTAGAAGCAGCTAATAAGAACCTTAAAAGGATTCTCGTAAAGACGGTGGAATCACATCGCAACTGGCATGAGCACCTCCCACTCGCGTTGTGGGCCTATCGCACGACAGTCAGAACCTCGACTGGGGCAACGCCATTCTCCTTGGTATACGGAACAGAAGCAGTCCTGCCGATTGAGATTGAAAAGCGATCGTTGAGAATCGCAGTGGAAGCAGAAATCCCCGAGACGGAATGGGTGAAGAGGCGATGTGAGCAGTTGGCTTTAGTTGATGAGAAAAGGATGGAAGCCCTTTACCATGTACAGTTATATCAAAGAAGGATGGCTCGGGCTTTCAATAAAAAAGTCAAGACCAGCCCTATCAAAGAAGGAGATTTGGTGCTGAAACAGATCCGTGTGACGCACACCGACCCGAGGGGGAAGTTCAGGCCTAACTGGGAAGGACCATTCGTCGTAAAGAAGATACTAAGCAAAGGAGCGGTGAAGTTAACCACAATGGACGGCATGGAATTCTCCGAACCTACCAACCTGGATAGGCTTAAGAAATACTTTTCGTAAAAAAAAAGAAAAATAAAGAAAAATTCCCGATGGGTTGAAAACCCACAAAGGGCGACCTATGCAACAATAAGGGAAATCCAAATGGGTGAAAACCCGAAAGGGCACTCATTTAAAAATTCCGGGATAGTAAAAGGGGAGGAGAAAAATCACCGGGATCCGAAAACCGAAAGGCGGGTCCTGGTAACAATAGTTATAACTTGAGCAATTACAAAAACAATGTATAAGAGACTAAGTATTTCTGTTGTTTGTAAATAAATAAAGGCATGAATATATTTGACGAGAATGATTGGAATCATCATAATCTACTGAATGCATGGTAATATGAATCACGAGTTATACATTTCCTATCCTACTCTTCACAAAAAGCCTACCTACTATCCACCCCACTCCCTATAAATCAGCTATACATCGGAGAAACCCTAATAAAAGCTACAAAGCAACAATGAAAGCTACAAAGCAACAATGAAAGCTACAAAGCAATACATAACGAGCCTAATACGGAGAAAAGTCCCAATAGTTCTCAAAATCTCTCAGGTGTGATGCCCGCTCCGCAGATAGTGCCTCCTCGGCAGCACGCGCTCTCTCATTAGAAACTCGCGCTCTCTCATCAGAAACTCATGCTCTCTCATCAGCAGCTCGTGCTCTCTCCTCTGCAGCAAGGCGTCTGATCGACTCATCGCGCGCCCTCTCCTCGACGGCAAGGCGACCCTCAGTCTCCCGTCGCATCATCCCCGACCAGTGGTCGTTCCTCTCTTGATACACATGACCAACTCGGGCATCAGCTTCCCGCACTAGCTCGCTCTGTCTCCGCTCGTGGGCATGCAGATCACTCTACAGAAAAAGAAAAAAGAACAGATAAAAGGCAGCATAGGCAAAAACATAAATCATACATACATGCATGCATTTCACTACACTAAAGTACAGTAATGATACATACCAGGTGATCGGTGCAGCGCAAGCTGAGGCGGTCTCGGAGATAACTAGACAGCCCCACGTAATCCGTACAAGTCTCTCTCGTGGTCAGAGAAGCGTCCGAGGGATCAAACGGGACCCTCGAGGAGAAGATAGGAGGGGCCGCCTCAAATCCCGCATAAGGGGCCCCGGACTCATCATAGCGGATCGTAGCGTAATCCCTCCCGTAGCCGGGTATAGGCACGCCTATGGACGACCTCTCCAGTCGGGCAGCGCTGGAGGACTCGCCAACATAGTAGGGCTGCTCGCACACTGGCATCTGAGCCCGAGTGCCGTCGAAGAAATCAGATAAGTGGGCACTCCTCCAGGATCCCTCCTGCAAACAAGACACACCATAAAACCTCTGAACATCTCATGAATAAAAGGGGTAAAATAAAAAGGGAATGGAATCACTTACCGGGACCTCCTCCTGACCAAAGACTGCCGTGACAGCCTCCCTCGAAAATACATTCGCCACCGGATCCACCTCCATCGTCGCCGCCGGGGCATCCCTCGCGCTCAGCAAAGTAGACAAGTAAGGCTCACGGCCCCGGCGTGAATCCAGACCACTCTACCGACAAAATGACGGGTCAGATCTCGACGAATGGCCGATAAGGGCAGAGTCCGCACAGCAAACATGGAAACGGGAATCTCCCCCGGCGTCCAGTGAACATCACTCACTCCGGTGATGCCTCGATCTCCCAAATACCACACTCGCACGCAAGGGCCGGTGAGCACGCACTGCTGCTCCTGGATCATCGATGTGTATGCATACTCGGGACCGAAGTCAAGGTCGTCCCACCTGAACTTAATCTAAAAAAATATGCGCGAAGAAAAGGTCAGAAAGGCTCAAGCCAAAGTCTAGCGAGACTAAGCGAAATCTACCTGTGTGAGGACCAATGAGTCAATCCGATCTAGGAGCCATGGAACTGTCCGCCTCCTCTCGGCGCTCAGATCAAAATCTCTCCATCGAACCATAAAAGGTGGCCTCGATGCTCTCAATCGAGGTCGAGACCGACTGGAAAGGATGCGTCTCTCGTACACCCACACCTGCGGTATAAACAAGGACTAGGAGTGTGAGAAAGAAAAAAGCAAAGACCGGCGAATCAAGAAGGCGTCAAGTACCAGCAGAGCAAAGGTGTAACCACCGAAATCCTTGCGCTTCCGGCAAGTCAGGTCCAAAAACTTGTAGAGAAAAGCTAAGCCTGCCCCCGCCCAATCGTAGGAAGCTGCGGCATCTAAATCACTAAGGGCCTGGATGAGACCCGCATGTACCTTTCCGCCCTTCGTGCGGAAAATCGTCTCACTCAGAGCATATACAAGGAAGCTACGAACCGCCAGATCAGTAGCATCGGTCTCACAGAAGTCCCGTCTACTCAAGAGGCTAGCAGTCGAAATAAACTTCGCCGGGGTAGATTTGGCGCATAGAGGAACTCCTGGTCCTATCAAGGCGGCAAGCCTAGCAGGGTCGACCCGCGGTCGCATCATGCCATAATGGAAAGGGACGTGAGTGTTGCTCCCTCGTAATCCGATCAATAATGAAAAATCTCGGGGCGAGATGGTCATCTCCCCGAAGGAAAGGTGGAAGGTGTGGGTCGAGTCAACCCACCGCTCACACAGGGCCCGTAGGCCAATGGGATCACACACCCCGTTGGTGCGGGGCAGCGCTGCAATGAAGGGTCTGAAGCCCAACTCCTGCATGCGGGCTCTCGCCGCGGCGCTCAGCCTATCATACCATGAAAGAACCTCAGCAGTGGTCCCGGAAATCTCGATGAGCTAAAGAGGAACAAGATAAGAAAATTTAAATACAACTCCTAAGGCAAGCGAGTGATAAGAACGCGTTAAAACTAGGTATTCGTTCATCCGGTCAATTAGGGCCAATTTTCTGTAAAAATCTCTCCCGTAGGATCATTCATGTAAGGTTTAGTCAATTCTTTTATCCACCCTCGTCTACAGGTGACGAGGAGCGTAGATTAGGTTTTACTATTCACATACGTTAACGTGCATTAGGTAAGTCTTTACTATTCACGTTTTTTTTACTATTCACGTGCATTAGTTAAGTTTTTACTATTCAAGTTTTTTTACTATTCACGTGCATTAGCTAAGTTTTTACTATTCACGTGCACTATTCACGTTTTTACTATTCACGTGCATTAGCTAAGTTTCTACTATTCACGTGCATTATTCACGTTTTTACTATTCACGTGCACTATTCACATTTGTACTATTCACGTGCACTATTCACGTCGTTTTTACTGTTAACATGCATAAATTCGTAGTGTCACTATTCACATGCATATAGCGCGCATTCTTGCAAAAATAAACCGATGTTACGTGTAAATAAAGGAATTCACGTCTTCTAGCTAAAGTCCTCTAAGGCAGTCTAAGAGTTAGCATGCAAATCATGTTCGTATAGGAGTGCTAAAGCCTAGAGTTCGAATCAAATAAAAGTGAGAAACCACTTACCTCGTTGCAGCGTGTCCTGCTCAAGTGTGTCGTAGGGTCGTGGAAGGTATCCACTTTATCCAGGTTGACGTAAACCTCGTCCATGCCTCTAGTGCCATCCCATTCGTCTAAATTCATCCCGAGAATAATCCAAATTGAAGTCTAGTGAGAGAAAGAGGAGAGAGAAGGTGTGGGGTTGGAATGAAACCCCACCACCTTATATAAGAAAAGGGAATGACATTCCCGTAAATAGTGAAAAAAGTACGATTTGACATAAAGGTAAAAAGTAAATAATTAATTACCAGGTGCACAGACCTCCGATTTGCAGTCCGTTTCAGCCTGCGATTCTCCCAGATAGTGACCAACATGGTCAAGATATGAACTCCAGACAACAGTCAAATTTTACAGAACAGTGACACCAGCCAAAATACAGACGACAGTCAACAAAAAAACAATCATCAGTCTATATCATTTCAGACTAAGACATGTGCCCATCGAATCTTCAAGATGATAGCTCTAGTGAGAAAATACAGAGAACAGTGTGGTAAGAAAATCCAGAAATAGCCCCCGCTTTTTAGCCATTTGACTCACGGTCGCAGACCGGAGTTGCTTCTTAGCCATTTGACTCACGGTCGCAGACCGGAGTTGCTTTTTAGCCATTTGACTCACGGTCGCAGATCGGAGTTGCTTTTTAGCCATTTGACTCACGGTCGCAGACCGGAGTTGCTTTTTATCCATTTGACTCACGGTCGCAGACCGGAGTTGCTTTTTAGCCATTTGATTCGCGGTCGCAGACCGGAGTTGTTTTTTAGCCATTTGACTCTCGGTCGCAGACCGAAGTTGCTTTTGAGCCATTTGACTCTCGGTCGCAGACCGAAGTTGCTTTTGAGCCATTTGACTTACGGTCGCAGACCGGAGTTGCTTTTTAGCCATCTGACTTGTGGTCGCTGACCGGAGTTGCTTTTTAGCCATATTCCCCGCAATCTTGAAATAGGGTAGCTGTTTAGCCATTATCCCCGCGGTCGTAAATCAGGGTAGCTATTTAGCCATTATCCCCGCAATCTTAAAATAGGGTAGCTGTTTAGCCATTATCCCCGCAATCACAAACTAGGGTAGCTATTTAGCCATTATCCCAGCAGTCGTAAATCAGGGTAGCTATTTAGCCATTATCCTCGCAATCTTAAAATAGGGTAGCTGTTTAGCCATTATCCCCGCAATCACAAACTAGGGTAGCTATTTAGCCATTATCCCAGCAGTCGTAAATCAGGGTAGCTATTTAGCCATTATCCCCGCAATCTTAAAATAGGGTAGCTGTTTAGCCATTATCCCCGCAATCACAAACTAGGGTAGCTATTTAGCCATTATCCCAGCAGTCGTAAATCAGGGTAGCTATTTAGCCATTATCCCCGCAATCTCAAAATAGGGTAGCTATTTAGCCATTATCAACGCAATCTTAAAATAGGGTAGCTGTTTAGCCATTATCCCCGCAATCACAAACTAGGGTAGCTATTTAGCCATTATCCCAGCAGTCGTACATCAGGGTAGCTATTTAGCCGTTATCCCCGCAATCTCAAAATAGGGTAGCTATTTAGCCATTATCCCCGAATAGGGTAGCTGTTTAGCCATTATCCCCGCAATCACAAACAAGGGTAGCTATTTAGCCATTATCCCCGCAATCTTAAAATAGGGTAGCTGTTTAGCCATTATCCCCGCAATCACGAACATGGGTAGCCATTTAGCCATTATCCCCGCAGTCATACACCAGGGTAGCTGTTTAGCCATCATCCCCGCAGTCATAAACTAGGGTAGCTATTTAGCCATTATCCCCGCAGTCATGAACTAGGGTGCAACCCCAAAGCAGAGTCTGAAGAAGCCAGAAAACAACGCCGGAGCGTGCAGCACAAAGATCAGGTACGTTCCCTCCTACTCTTTACGTGTCTTTACTTTTATATGTTTTACATTGCATGTGTTACGTTAGCAAAAAACGTTTTCGAACCACACACATCACTGTCAAAATAGAAAAGTAGGGGCAACTGTAGACACCGAGTTGGAGGACCTGTGATGAAAACCTGAAACGAGACGGTCGAAGCGATTGATTCCGGAAGTTTTGAAAAATATATAAAGAATAATAAGCGGAGGAAAATTAACGGCACGGCGCGGGCGCGCAACGGCATCCCGCACGCGGGCGACGATGGTCGAACGCCCGCTCGACGACTCGAGACGTGCGCGCGGCGTCCGTCGGACGCACCGCGAGTGGCACGCTCTCGACGTCCGAGCGATGCCTGGGACCGCTGGCGGTGCGCGCCCTCGTGGGCCGTTGGGCGCACGTGCCTGGCAGCGCGGGGCGCGCGTTCAGCGGCCGCGACGTGCGAGCGTCTGGCAGCGCGGAACGTGCGCTCGGCGGCCACGGAGTGCACACGTCCGACGGCACAGGGCACACCCCGAGGGTCGTCGAGCGGGTGCCCAATCACGTCGGGCGAACGCCCAACGCGTCGGGTGAACGCCCGACGAGGATTGGGCGCGGGCGCCCAACCTCGCGTTGGGCGATCGCCCAACTCTTGTTGGGCGGTCGCCCAACCACAATGGGCGACGCCCAAATTTTTTTGGACGTCGCCCATTGTTCCGGGATCCGTGGGCCTATATAAGGCACGAATCCCAAGGTGAAAAAAAAGGCTTTTTGAGGGGGATTTTTTTGGGAAAACTTTCTCACTCTAAACATTTTTAGAGAGAGAGAGTGGATTCTTTTTGAGAAAAATATTTTTTTCTCAAAAATTCCAAATTTCCTAAGTTAAATTTTTACTAAATTTTCATTAAAAAACGGAAGCTCGCAGTTCGTGGAATCAATCGACTTCGACTGTCAGATACCAAATTAAAGGTATTATCCGAGCACTAGACTCTTTATTTTATTTGATTTATTTCTCTTCTTCTATTTTTTTTATGCTATAGTTTTTATTCCTTTAGTCATTTATTTATTTTAGTCACATTTTATTTAGTTAGTGTATTTATTTAATTTTCGTTTCGTGTTAAATAAAATTCGGTTTTTGTTTTAAAATAAAAACCTCGTTTTGATATCCCAATACGAACCGTGATCCGATAAAAAGGTAGTTCGGGTGTCGAAAACGTTGTAATTATAAGTTTTTTAACTTAAAAGAAATTTCCAAATAACGTTTTAAAATAAAAACATCGTTTTAGGAACTTCCGTTTTCGACTATGATCCATTTTTGGTAGTTCGGAGGTCCAAAACGATTGAATTAGATTTAATTTAAAGCTTTTGAATAAATCTGTAAAATATTGGAGTGCTGCTGTAATTTGCCAATTCTGTCACTAAAGGCTGTTTACCAACGGATTTTCCATCGGTAAATCTGCCAAAATGTAAAAAGTGCCATTTCGGCCCCTTTTTCTTAACTTTTAAATTTTTAATTCTTGGTATATATATATATATATAGTTATGTAATATATGATTTTCAAATTGTTTTAGAACTTTAACATATATAATTATTTTAGAAGATTGGTGTTCCATTTTATTTTTATATATGTATGTATTATTTTCTCCTTTTTTATTATTATTCATTTAAGTCACATTAAATTCTATTTTAAATGTTATTTACTTGGGCATTTTGGGAGATAATTAGTAGATATTAGGGGATAAACATATAGTCTTTTTGACATTAAGATTATATTAGTTATGTATATATATAGTTTTGGGGTGTATTTGGGTTATGTTAATTATTGATAAATGAAGTTATTTTGAGTGATAAATGCTATTTTCTTATTTATGAATTTCATCTACTATTTTCATATGTTTAAAGTATAAATATATTATTTTCATTATTCTTTCCTATATATGTATTAGATAATATACTTTCTTTTACTCTTATTTTATGTCTTTTGGGCTAAAATGTGTAAGTATATATCCATATTATTTTCTTTATCCTTTTGGCCCATTCATGGGTCCATGTCTCAAATAGGCCTCGTTTGATTATAAGTTTTGCTTTAAATAAGTGTCTCATTGTAATTATAATAGTTAGAGGGTCCATTAAATAAGTGGGGAAAATAAATCACAAAAAAGAGAGTTTTCAATTAAATTATTTAAGCTAATGAATTTTCTTAAGATTTCTAATGTAAATAAATAGAGTCATTTTTGTTTATATTTCAAATCGTCTTCAAAGCACCACGTTTTAAAACCTTAACCCGTTCCAAAGGCGGATTAAAGGATCATTGTAATTAAAATCGTTTTCTTCATGAATAATAGAGACTTTGAGTCATTTCCTTAAAGGATTTGTACAAAATAAAATTGACTTGTATGTTTAACCACGTTTTCCCATTAAAAGGTTTTTATCTCAAACGTTTTCAAATACTCGAGTCGTTCCAGCGGCGATTCGGGTAAACTTCATCAAACGGGGTTTTAAAACGCACCTAAATCGTTCCAACGACGATTAAGGTGCGAACCATGTAAATAAATCCGTTTTGGGGAAATAAGTTAGTGTAGAATAAACACACGACATAATATTTAATACGGTTGTAAATAAATCACTTCTTTCTTCCCCCTCTCTGTGTATGTATAAACATAAATGGGTGATTCTTTACTGATGTGGCTTTTCAATATCATATGCTCAAAACGGTTTCTAAAAAGAGAAAGAAAAGGGTTTCAAACGAATTTTAAACTTAAAGAAGTATACGATTAGTCTGTTATCGCCTAACATGCTGAGTAGGAGGCCGGTGGTTCATAATCGGGCGATGTCGGGGTGCCTAGTAGCCTTTCTCCGGAAAGGAGCTAGCCTTCTCGGCTCGTACCTAAGTTTCCCGAACCCACACCGGTCTCCCGCAAGGGATCGGTGTTCATTTTCCCATTCGTGGGTGGCGACTCTTCCATATCTCCGAGCTCCGGTCCTACCGAGCAGCTTGATTCCACGATTGGTTGCTTTCGGCGCCAATCACCGCTTATGTCGCCATGAGGTTGTCCACCCCCCGGTCCGCCTGGGAGATTAGGCCGCGGCACCTCGTCTAACAACAGTCCCTAACATACACCTCATACGTAGTCGCTTATGTTTTTTTTTAGATCGTGAGTCATGTCGATGCACCAAGTATGTCATCCCCCCACTCATGTCGCTACCCCTCGAATGTATCTACACGTCACGGATATCATCGGGGTACACTCTCATCTACCTAGCGTCCTAGGGAATTTTACTCATCATGAGGGTCATCTCAATCTCACAAGTGTCAGTCGTGTCAAGCGTCATTCAACATTGTACATCTTGTAAAGTATTGCAAGGTAAACTTACAGGGTTCGTACTAATGTGTGCATAACAGTTGAAATGGTTTAAGGCATTCGCACTTCCAAACAGGTAAGTTAGCACAGACGACTGAAGTGCTACCGACGACTCTGGTAAAAAAGAAAAAGAAAAAAAAGAAGGGGTTTAGCTCCAGTCAAATCATGTTTATGTTGTAAGAAATAAAGCGCAGACCACGAATCATGCATAAATCATACATCCATCTATAGGAGGCACAAGTAGATAGCTTTAGCATTCGCATCGCATGGGCATTGCATCATCAAAATTCATAATGCCTAAAAAGCTCCACTCACCGATCCATTCCCTTTCCTTGTTAGAAACCCAACTCATGGCCCAGTCCAGCAATTCAAACCACAATCTTGAGAGCCGTGTGCAAAGGGCTTTAGCCAAATACATCTTTTCTGATGAGTTCAAACGTGCTCTTAATGATCCGGAGAATACTAAGCATGAGGGGGTTGAAAATTCCCAAGAGATGATAGGAGATTTCAATCTCAGAGTAGAAATTGAGCGAGTTCTTCCCGATATCCTTGCTTCAAATGAATTCAAGATAGAGCTGAAAAGGTTGGTCAGGGAGGTCCTGAGCGAGTCACTGGTTGCGGAAATCCCGAAAGCTGCTGTGGAGAAACCTATGTTCCAGCTCGCGTCACAAGTTAATCCACAAACATTCACTCCACCAAGGGTAGTCTCACACCATATTTCACGAACACAACAAGATCCACACCATCGGGGACATGAGATTACCAGGGTTGTTCGCCCTCCGTCGCCCACTCAGTATAGAAGGGAGGGAAGGGAATTCTCCACTTTCACTCAACCCTTGTTTGAAGTGTTGGAGGGTCTACGAATGCATGACATACTTCACCCTCTACCAGCCACAGGAGGTCAAACCACTGAATTAGTCAAACGCAGGGGTTACTGCCACTTCCACCAGAAATATGGTCACGAAACAAGCACTTGCATGAGGTTGAAGCATGAAATCCAAGATCTCATCGAAGTTGGAAAGATAAGTGATCCAGATCCTTCTCAACAGATGAAGCCTTCGACTTGTTCCTTGAATGGCGAAGTCTACAACGGATCATGATAATCTAAAGAAGAAGTTCTCGAGATTGAGGACACTTATGAAGTAGGAGAATCTGAAGCTTCTTGAAGTAGCATGAGAGAGAGGAGTGCACTTGTAGTCTTTATCTTTATCTTTTATTTTATCTTCTATTCCACAAGATGTTATTAACCTCCTTTTGAATTCAATGAAATTTCATTTCCGCAAATTTATCCTAAACATACGTACTTACATTTGATATCTACTCAATTGAGATATTCCCGCTTCTATCATGGCACGGACGTAAGCTCTAGAATATACTTATTGCTCAGTACTTAACCACTGAAGAGAGAAAATTAAGAGAGTAAAAAAAAAAAGCAAAATAAATCATGAGAAACGATTCCCTGACTCTACGATGATAAGTCGGGCATAGACCCATCAAACGAAGGGTTCTCACCGGCTTTTGCCAGAAAGAAGATTGAGCGACAATCAACAAAGTCCAAAAGAGAGAAAAAGAAAAGAAAATATAGAGCAAGCAACAAGCCCTCAGAGCCATACTTGCACTAAGGCACCGACAAAGATTTCTCCCCCCAAAGGGGGACGCAAGTACAGGAGTGCGCCATTCAGAACGAGGCGGGGGCAACTAACCTATCAGTGATAAAGTATTTTGTTCCAGGATCAACGAAAGGGTTTAGACCTGTGATGACTCAAAGTTAAACAAAGAAAGAAGAAAAAAGGAAAAATGATGCTAAAAAGGCCCAGGGGCAAAGTCAAGTCAATCGAAAGTAAAAGAAAATAAATCAAAAGCTGACGTGATTAGCCAAGAGGCATCAAGGTGGCAAGAGCGGTTGACATTGTCCAACAAATGTGTAATCAAATGTACGAGAGAAGTTTACTATAACGAAGAAAGATCAAATGCGTGGTCAAGTGAACCCGAAGGCGGCGACAAAGTTCAGAACTTTAATCAATCTCGAGGGAACCGAAGGATCCTTCTCATGAAAATTAAAAAAAAAAAAGAAAGAAAGAAAGAAAGAAAGAAAATCCCGATAGGTTGAAAATCCGCAAAGGGCGGCCTATGCAACAATAAGGGACACCCCAATAAGTGAAAACCCCACGGGGCGCTTGTTTGAAAATTCCGGGGTAAAAGGAGAGAGTTAAAATAACTGAAGTGTGAAAACCCGAAAGGGCATGCTTTGGTGACAGTGGTTAATAAACTGAGCAGTAAACAATTCAATGTATCTTTACCAGGTGCTTTATTTAAGCTAGACGGTTGCATTTCTAATGACAACACCCGCATCAATAGACACCCCATCTCAACTGAAATCACCCCAACACCCATAAACCGATCCAAAATCTATAAAAAAGAAAAACTAAAAAAAAATACTATTCCTCTCTCTCATGCTCCATGAAGTCTGGTTCCTCTGCTCCTATGTGGTCCTCTCAAGGGTCAAATTTCGACCAAAGCGTCTCTCCTCCATAGCTACTCCCAACGGCAGTATCCCTAGTTTGGCGCACATGAAATCTCACCTCGAGTTGGCAGGGGCATACGCCCGCATCAACTTCTAACCTACACCAAGACGGTAACTTTAATCGGGGGGCACGGCCCTACAATCAGATCAACGTCCATCTCACTCTGGAAGCTTCTCCATTAACGAAGGCATCGGGCATGAACTCATCGTCAAATGATTAGCATAGAAATGGCCCGTGAATATAAACCCCCTGTGCTATCCGGTATCATTCACAATCAAGAAAGAAAGAAAAGGAGAAGAAAAATTGAACAAAAAGGTTGGATTGATGTCACACCCGACCCTAAATGACTTCAATCGGCATCGAGCGTGAAATAGAAAGATCATAATCAATACTTAGAAGTCTCCAATTTATCCACATATCATTATATTACAATTTCAATACCAACGTTATAACCATAATTCTGACAATAAGCATCCAACTTCCAAACCTCGTCTAATCGGGTGGTAACCTTCTCAATCATGTACTTTCTCACCTTGGCTATTAATTGAAAACCACAAACCCGTTCAATTCGCCTCGAAACTCTGTCTAAGACATTTCCCTCTAAACATTGTCGAAACCCAAAAACTCTTCGGCTAGGACTTAAATCTATACATAAGGATACTATAGTTCCAATTTCGAGTGATTCGGACGGTCGAATATCCGTAAATCAAAGAAACGGTGAAGAAACGGTCGATGAACGGCGAAGAAAAGAAAACAGGAAAGAAAATAAAAGAAAATGGTGATGATCATCCCGTACACCTCTTCCAATTTGGATATATATCCAAATTTGTAAAATATCTGATTTGGTCCTTATCTTTATATAATAACTTTTAATTTACCCATAAAACCCTCAAATTAACTTCAAACTTTTTCTATAACACCAAATAAAAATCATACACCTAATACTTATAATATATTTTACTATCAAGGTATAAATTCTAGAAATTTAGACCCAGACGTGACAATTCTCCCCACCTTAAGAAATTTCGTCCTCGAAATTCACATTCTCTATTCTAAATTCTCTTCCTCAAATAATCTCCAAGATCACAAAATTATTTCACATTATCAAGATTCCTTATAACATAATAAGACCACAAATTCTCATCTTTCACTCCATTAACTTCATCATTTATCCATATCCACAGTAGATAATTCTTAGTAACTCTAAACTTCAATATAGTTAATTCTATCGCCATAATCCACAATAAAACTTCAAATATCATTCATATCTTTCTAACATACATCAAATCTCACTTCAATAAATTTAAATCACAACTGAATTCCATCAATTGCAGATATATCAAATATATTTCACCTATCTCCAAGTTCTATACACTTCAAAAATATCACATTTGAACCGCTCATATGTACGATATTATATTTTTCTTAAACTTCAAATAATCTGAATCAATGATTTGCATCAGCATATAATCTTACTTCATCATAATAATAATCCCTATATCTATAATTTTTCACTCCACTCATTATTTATATTATAATCGTCAATCATTAGCATCAACATCACCATCACTCTTATAAGAGTCATTTCATAAACATCAACATCAACATCACCAATATAAACCTCATTATGATGATACAATTTCCTATCAATAAGAGTCATTTCGTAAACTCCTAATATCAACATCACTCTTAGACTTCTCTGTTTAACTCCTCAAAATCAATTAAGCTAACATGTTATTTTTTTTCCAAACTTCAAATAATATCTTTACACCCATAAAAGTCAATAAATCTATAATATCATTCGATTTTCTTATTTGACCGATAAACACTCAATTTGATCCTTATATAAACTTAAACCGTAATCACACAAACTTCAACTAAAAATAACTTTTATTAACAATATATATACTATAAAACTTCAATTCTCAACATATATACCCTCTTATATCATATTTATCACAATTTCCTACCTCAAAATGTGCTTAAAATCAGACAAATTTGTACTCAAAATTCATATCTTAATTATTTCCTCAAACATCAAATATAGTCTCCCACTTTACTTCTCATTGATCACTAACATCGGTATCTCTCTAAACATCATTTATATAACTCTCAATAATTCTAAACCTCAACCCGATAAAATGCAACAATAAATCTGCACTTGGAATTCGGATATCATTTATTCCACTTAAGATTCCATATCTTATTAAACTCCTATCATAATCTCCAATTAATCAACCTCCAAAATAATTAATTTGGATCTTCATATTTTCGCTTTCTTAATCACATATATATTATCTTCAAAACTCATCATATCATTTCAAAGTCTCCTAACCTTACTTCACATCTGAGATACGTATATTTTTCAGCCACTATTAAACTCTCAAATATCAATTCCAAGTCATACTAAGGAGAAAAATCAAACAAAAACCAAATTCTGGTTTAAAGCTAAAATGGCCAACATATGTCGTTTCCAGCATAACTTTTTCATACGGAGTTCGATTAAGGCGATTCAGAAACCCCTGGAAACGTAAGATAAAAATAAAGAACTTTCATGTAGGACTCCATTACAGATTCGGCCTCTATCTGGTCAAAAAATGCATCACAAGATTCAGGTACGAATCTGATTTTCCAGCAGCACCTATATAGACAATTCTCTATATCTCTAGCTAAAAGTTATGACTTACTCATAACCCATATAACCAAATATCAAATAATTTATTGCTAACCATCAAATCTCATTTTTACACCTCATTAGCGAGTTACTCAATCCTCGAAAATTTCCAAATTATTTCTTAGCTATCACCAAATATCCGTATTCCTCAATTACTATCAACCTTAGGTCCGAAGAAGTTAACCTAGATCTCTGATACCAAACTGTCACACCCGACCCTAAATGACTTCAATCGGCATCGAGCGTGAAATAGAAAGATCATAATCAATACTTAGAAGTCTCCAATTTATCCACATATCATTATATTACAATTTCAATACCAACGTTATAACCATAATTCTGACAATAAGCATCCAACTTCCAAACCTCGCCTAATCGGGCGGTAACCTTCTCAATCATGTACTTTCTCACCTTGGCTATTAATTGAAAACCACAAACCCGTTCAATTCGCCTCGAAACTCTGTCTAAGACATTTCCCTCTAAACATTGTCGAAACCCAAAAACTCTTCGGCTAGGACTTAAATCTATACATAAGGATACTATAGTTCCAATTTCGAGTGATTCGGACGGTCGAATATCCGTAAATCAAAGAAACGGTGAAGAAACGGTCGATGAACGGCGAAGAAAAGAAAACAGGAAAGAAAATAAAAGAAAATGGTGATGATCATCCCGTGCACCTCTTCCAATTTGGATATATATCCAAATTTGTAAAATATCTGATTTGGTCCTTATCTTTATATAATCTTTTACACATTATCCTAAACTTTTAATTTACCCATAAAACCCTCAAATTAACTTCAAACTTTTTCTATAACACCAAATAAAAATCATACACCTAATAATTATAATATATTTTACTATCAAGGTATAAATTCTAGAAATTTAGACCCAGACGTGACAATTGAAAACCTCAAAAGAGGCGATCCAAGCAAAAGGAGAGATAGAGAAAATCAGTGAGATATAGAAAAGATGAATTGAAAACCCCTAGGGGCAGTTCATGCAAAAGGAGAGATAGAGAATATCGGAGAGATCCCGTTGAGTTGAAAACCCGAAAAGGGCAGCTCAGGCAAAAATTAGGGAGAAAATGAATACGTCAAACTCTGGTTAAAAGCGAGAGCCCCTTTGACACGAGCTCATCAAGACCAAATCCTCATCCTTACAACCCTTGGTTTCAAACTTAACCTCGCCCTCATCCTCGCACTCCTCGGGGACGGCCCGAAACATCATTTCTCGATCTGAAGCTACGAAAATCCTCCAAGCCTATGAAAAGGGAATCCATCCGAGCATCTCATCCACATGTACATAGTTTGCATTCCCACATGTCCATACATCCATATAAAGCAAAGCACATAGGCCACACGTGCGCACATTCAAACACACGCACGGTCACCTGCATACGCACATATAAGTGTTTACATGCATCCATAGATTATGCTACATCCACCCATCTCTATGCATCGCCACATACCTTTCCTTGACACAAGCTCATCAAAACCAAATTCCCGTCCTTATAACCCTTGGTTTCAAACTTATCCTCACCCTCGTCCTTGCACACCTTGGGGATGGCCCGAAGCATCATTTATCGATCTAAAGCTACCGAAATCCTCCAACCTATGAAAAGGGAATCCATTCGACCATCTCATCCACACATACATAGTTTGCATACACACATGTCCATACATCCGCATAAAGCAAAACACATAAGCCACACTTATGCACATTCAAACACACGCACAGTCACCTGCACACACACACATAGGTGTTTACATGCATCCATAGACTAGGCTACATTCACCCATCTATATGCATCACTACACGCCAGCGGTCGATTTAGAGACTAGGGTCGCTAGAAAGAGCCAGTTTACCTGCGGTCGATTTAGAGACCAGGGTTGTTATTGAGCCATTTTGCCTGCGGTCGATTTAGAGACTAGGGTTGCTTTTGAGCCATTTTACCCGCGGTCGTGGACCAGGGTTGCTTTTGAGCCATTTTGCCTGCGGTCAATTTAGAGACCAGGGTTTCTTTTGAGCCAGTTTACCCGCGGTCGTGGACCAGGGTTGCTTTTGAGCCATTTTACCCGCGATCGTGGACCAAGGTTGCTTTTGAGCCATTTTGCCTGCGGTCGATTTAGAGACCAGGGTTGCTTTTGAGCCATTTTACCCGCGGTCGTGGACCAGGGTTGCTTTTGAGCCATTTTACCCGTGGTCGTGGACCAGGGTTGCTTTTGAGCCATTTTTACCCGCGGTCGATTTAGAGATCGGGGTTGCTTTTGAGCCATATTACCCACGGTCGTGGACCAGGGTCGCTTTTGAGCCATATTACCCGCGGTCGTGGACCAGGGTCGCTTTTGAGCCATCTGACTCACGGTCGCAGACCGGAGTTGCTTTTGAGCCATCTGACTCGCGGTCGCAGACCGGAGTTGCTTTTGAGCCATATCACCCGCGGTCGTGGACCAGGGTCGCTTTTGAGCCATATTACCCGCGGTCGTGGACCAGGGTTGCTTTTGAGCCATCTTACTCACGGTCGCAGACCAGAGTTGCTTTTGAGCCATCTGACTCACGGTCGCAGACCGGAGTTGCTTTTGAGCCATTTTACCCGCGGTCGTGGACCAGGATCGCTTTTGAGCCATCTTACTCGCGGTCGCAGACCTGAGTTGCTTTTGAGCCATCCCATTAACGGTCGTAGACCGAAATTGCTTTTGAGTCATTCTTACCCATAACCAACGTACGCTAGATTCCGAGAAAAGAATATTCATCGACGGCCACTCCAAAGGTGACGATGGAAGGAATCAGAGAACGACACCGGAGCGCGCAGCGCGAAGGTCAGGTATGCTCCCTCCTACTCTTTATATGTCTTTTACTTTTATATGTTTTACATTGCATGTGTTATGTTAGCAAAAAAACGTTTTCAAAACACACACATCACTGTCAAAATAGAAAAGTAGGGGCAACTGTAGACACCGAGTCGGAGGACCTGTGACGAAAACCTGAAAACAAGACGGTTGAAGCGATTGATTCCGAAAGTTTCAAAAATAATAAAATAAATAAGTTACAGTCGGTCGCTGTTGTCGATCGGATAGCTCGCGAATGCTTAACGGCACGGTGCGAGTGCATAACGGCGGCCGGCGCGCATTCGACGACAGTCGGACGCACGCTCGACGACGCGAAGCACGCGCTCGACGTCTGTCGGACGCACGCACCCAACCATGAATAGTACGCGCTCGGTGTCCGAGCAAGGCACGAGCTTGGCGGCACGGGACGCGCGCTCGTCGGCCACGGGACGTGTGCAACCGGCAGCGCGGAACACGCGTTCGGCGGTCACGACGCGTGAACGCCCGATGACGCGGAACGCGAGTTCGGCGGCCGCGGGGCGTGCACGCCCGACGGCGCGAGGCGCGCCCCGGCGGCCGTTGAGCGAGTGCCCAATCGCGTTGGGCGGAAGCCCAAAGGTAGGGGGACGCGAGCGCCCAACCGCGTCGGGCGGACGCCCAATGGCAGTTGGGCGCGCGCGCCCAACCGTGCGTTGGGCGCTCGCCCAACGCTGTTGGGCGACCGCCCAACAATTGTTGGGCGATCGCCCAATAATCGTTGGGCGGCCGCCCAACAAGCCTTGGGCGGCCGCCCAACGGCTTTGGGCGACGTCCAATTTTGCTCGGGCGTCGCCCAAAGTTTCCGGGACCCGTTTCCCTATATAAGGGGCACGGATCCCAATGCAAGAGAGGGAGGGATTTCTTGGAGCCTTTCTCACTCTAAACATTTTTAGAGAGAGAAAGTGATTTTTTTTGAGAAAAATATTTTTTTTTCTTTTTCTCAAAAATTCCGAGTTTCCTAAAGTTAAACTTTTACTAAAAAATATAAAAAAGGAAGATCGCGACTCGTGGAATCGATCGTCTTCGATTGTCAGATACCGAATTTAAGGTATTATCTGAGGACTAGACTCTTTTATTTTATTTTATTTATTCTCTTCTATTTATTTTTTATGTGATAGTTTCTTTATTTGATTAGTTATTTATTTTATCACGTTTTATTTAATTAGCGTATTTATTTAATTTTCGTTTCGTGTTGAATAAAATTCGGTTTTGTTTTAAAATAGAAAACCTCGTTTTGATATCCCAATACGAACCGTGATCCGATAAAAAGGTAGTTCGGGTATCGAAAAACGTTGAAATTATAAGTTTCTAATTTAAAAGAAATTTCCAAATAATGTTTTAAAATAAAAACATCGTTTTAGGAACTTCCGTTATTGACTATGATCCATTTTTGGTAGTTCGGAAATCCAAAACGATTGAATTAGATTTAATTTAAAGCTTTTGAATAAATCTGAAAACAATTAGAGTGCTGCTGTAATTTGCCATTTCTGTCAGTAATTGCTGTTTACCTACGGATTTTCCGTCGGTAAATCTGCCAAAACGCAAAAAATGCCATTTCAGTCCCTTTTTCTCAACTTCTAAGCTTTTAATCCTTAATATATATATGTATAGTTATGTAATATATGTGTTTCAAACTATTTTAGATGTTTAGTGTATATAATTATTTAGTATGTTTATATATCATTCTTTATTTAATTTTTAAAACATAAGTATATGTATATATATATATTCTCTTTTTCATTCATTTGAGTTATATTAGATTTTATTTTAAATGTTATTTACTTGGGCATTTTGGGGGATAATTAGTAGATATTGGGGTGAATATATATTATTTTGACATTTAAAACTATATTAGTTATGTATATATATAGTTTTGGGATATTTTGGGCTATATCAATTATTATTAAGAAAAACTATTTTGGAGATAAATGTTATTTTCTTATTTAAGAGTTTTAGTTACTATTTTCAAATGTTTAAAGTATAAATGTGTTATGTTTAGTATTTTCATATATGTATAATATAATCTTTTTCCATTAACTTTTATTTCATATTCTCTTTTTGATTGAAATGTATATATATATATATATGTTTATATTATTTCTTTTATTCTTTTGGACCATTTATGGGTTCCTATTTCAAATGGGCTTTATTTGGGAGTGACTTGTGATTCAATGGTTTATTGTTTTAATTATGACAAGTAAAGATTCATTAAAGAAAAGGGGAAAATAAGTCACAAAGGAGTTTTCAATTTAATTATTTAAACTAATGAATTTTTAGAGGTTCTTAATCTCAATAAATAGAGTTTTCTTGACATTTCAAAATCGTTTCTCAAAACACCACGTTTTAAAACCTTAATCCGTTCCAAAGGCGGATTAAGTGAACATGGTAATTAAAATCGCTTTCTTTGTGAATAATAGAGTTCTTGAATCATTTTCTTAAAGGATTTGTACAAAATAAAATTGACTTGTATGTTTAACCACGTTTTCTTAACTAAAGGTTTTTGTCTCAAACGTTTCCAAAGCACTTGAGTCGTTCCAACGGCGATTCGAGTAAACTTCACTAATCGGGGTTTTAAAACGCACCTAAATCGTTCCAACGGTGATTAAGGTGCGAACCATGTAAATAAACTCGTTTTGGGGAAATAAGTTAGTGTAGAATAAACACACGGCATGACATTTAAATAAAGTTGTAGATAAATCACTTCTTTCTTCCCCTTTCTCTGTGTATGTATAATATAAATGGGTGATTCTTTACTAATATGGCTTTCCAATAATATATGCTCAAAACGGTTTCTGAAAAAAGAAAGAAAAGGTTTCAAATGAATGTTAAACTTAAAGAAGTATACGATTAGTCCGTTATCGCCTAACATGCTGAGTAGGAGGCCGGTGGTTCATAACCGGGCGATGTCGGGGTGCCTAGTAGCCTTTCTCCGGAAAGGAGCTAGCCTTCTCGGCTCGTACCTAAGTTTTCCGAACCCACACCGGTCTCCCGCAAGGGATCGGTGTTCATTTTCCCATTCGTGGGTGGCGACTCTTCCATATCTCCGAGCTCCGGTCCTGCCGAGAAGCTTGATTCCACGATTGGTTGCTTTCGGCACCAATCACCGCTTACGTCGCCATGAGGTTGTCCACCCCCCGGTCCGCCAGGGAGATTAGGCCGCGGCACCTCGTCTAACAGCGAGCAGGAGCCTGCTCGCCGAGCAGGCCACCAGGCGCCTGCTCGGCGCGAGCAGCCTTGCGGGAATTGGTCAAAAAGACCAATTCCGCCCCCACGAAGCCACGTTCGGCCCCACGTCTTCCTACACCAACAAGAACACGAAAATAGGTCAAAACGAGGCCCGAGACGCGTCTATAAATAGGAATTTTCAATTGTAAATTAGATATCTTTCGTTTTTGTAAATTATTTTAGCTTTCCCCTTGTAATTCCTCTTCATCTTCTCCATCTTCCTCAACCTCCATTGAAGCTCCTTCAAAGCTTTCTACCGAGGAATTATCAAGGTCCGTCCTTAAGATTCAAGTCGCCGGCTGCAGAGTAAACAGGTTCCCTGAAAGGGATTTTTGTATCTCCTTTTATCTTTCCATGTTTGTACTCTTTGATACAGTTGCCGAACTTGACTTATTGTATATTGTGACAATTATCTTCGCCTTTAATAATAATTTAGCTATTGTTTTGTTCTATGTTTATTGTTTAATCTTTGTCTTACGCTTTAATCAATTGGTTTAACTCATTCAAAAGCCCCAAAATCTAGTAGGCACATATTGCGAGCTGAATCTGACTTAGTCAGAGCCTAGGAGATTGACAACCTCTTACTTGATTAAGCGCCAATTTACTGAGCCTTAGACCTAGTTTCGGCCTTAGGGAATCACGCGCTAGGAACCTCAGGAGGGTAAGTAGGGTTAATCGCCTTGAATATAAGTGACTCGGATTAGGTCTTTATTCAATAGACTTGATAATCTATCTTTATTATTATCGTTCATACCATGTTCCTTCGAATAGTTTCATTAATGAAAGATCAATTAGGGGTAGAGTAACTTAGTTAGGCTTAGAATAACTTAGCTAGAATTAGATAATTTAGTTAGAATTAGATAACTTAGCTAGGATTAGCATAATTCAACGTAGGAGTAGATTAATTAAACAAACCAAACTCAAAACCCCCTAAGCATAGATAACATCCGAGACCGTGTAGCTTGATACTTGCAGAAATAAATCCTGTGGATGATAACCTGGACTTAAACCAGAAATTTATTACTTGATAACGACGGGGTACACTTATCCCTTAGTGAGGATTCTCCGGAATCCGCATCAAGTTTTTGGCGCCGTTGCCGGGGATTTATTTCTTCTGCAATATCGAACCAAAGGTCGACTTGTTAGTTTAGGCATTCTTTGTGAATACTTTCCTTGTTAATATCATATATACTTGTTTATAATCATGATTCTTTTTATTACGTATCTATACCGTTTATACTTGTTTATATATACTTATTTATATATACTCATTTATGATAACCATCCTTGTTTATACTTACGCTTGTGTGTATTCGTTTGTACGAACATGTAGCTATCAACTTCACCTATACGTGTCTGTATATGTTTACCTATACCATTCTTATACTTGTACAAAACTGTATGATTTGTATGATTTCCCTTCAGCTTTCATTTATTTCTGTATTTATCTTTTCTCAGCGTATGCCTACGAGATCAGCAAAAATACCGGTTGTCCCTCTTAACCCTGAACTTGAACGTACTCTTCGCAGAAGCAAACAGATCGGAAAGCTGAAGCAAGACGAGATCATCGAGCCTATCAAGCCTCTCAAGATGACTGACAATGAACGGAACAATGAGCGGAACCCTGAGAATACCGGACCAGAAACCGACACTCGTCTGATGAGTGAGATCCTGGCACCGCACCGACATCAGCATCTGTCAGCCATTGCTGCTCCAAACATTTAGGCAAATACATACGAAATCAAGTCTGGTATAATTCACTTGATCCAACAGACTGGACTGTTTAGGGGAGAAGCACATGAAAGCCCGAATGATCATCTGGATCGCTTCCTAATGTGCGCAGATAATGCAAGGACCAACGGGGTCCCCCAAGATGCTGCTAGACTGAAACTGTTCCCATTCTCTCTGACGGGGCAAGCTTTGGAATGGCTGAGAACACTGGAGCCTGGTTCAATCACAACATGGGCAGGGTTGGAGAAGGAATTCTTGTCCTACTACTTCCCTCCCTCGAAGACAGCAATGCTCAGGGGTGAGATCACATCCTTCCACCAACCCGAGCATGAGGCACTCCACACATCTTGGACTCGATTCAGGAAAATGCTGCACATGTGCCCTCATCATGATATACCCAAGCATCAGTTAGTGAGCGTCTTCTATCACGGACTGACACCCACAAACAGAGCCATTATCGACTCCGCAGCGGGTGGAGATTTGTTTAGAAAGACAGCAGCAGAGGCATATGACATGATTAATGAGCTGGCCAGAAAGAGTGTGCAGTGGCAAGAACAGAAGCTCGCCGGCCCCACTAGGCAGTGGGTATTTGCTGTGGAAGAACAGGAACAAAATCCAGCTGTTGCAGATTTGAGTAGGAAGATGGATGTACTGTTGGCTACGCTTAGCCGACCTCCCACCTGCGTGCACTGTGGCGGCGACCACAATGGAAAGGATTGTCAAGCAGGTAGCCCTTTCGCTGGAGATGGGGTGGAGATGGTCAATTACGTTGGGGGGCAGCTGAGATACAATCAGAACTACAACAATGGTAACCCCAACAACTACAACTCCTACAACAACAATGGCAACTACAGGAGGCCTCAGCACCCAAACCTCTCTTACGGGAATTCAAATCAGAATGTGCTCCGACCTCCTAGCGGATTTGTTCAAGAGCATAGAGAGCAGGGGCTTGGCATGCCCCCATACCAACAGCAAAATCAAGGGCCAGTGCAACACCCTAAGGAATCTGACGAAGTGATCACTCTTCTGAAGGAGATCTCAGCTAGGCTTGCCAACAACGAAGCCTTCTGTAAGGACTTGTGCAATCAGGTGGCTCAGATTAATAGGGACAGGCAGGAAAGGCCACAGGGTTCTCTCCCGAGCACAACGGAGAAGAATCCAAAGATCTTGAGAAAGGATTGAGTAAGGGGGAGAAATCGGGTTCTCCTCGGGTTTTAATCCAAAGTTTGAACAATTTGATTCTGCATTTTCTTTTCTTTTTGTTTTTATTTTGCTCCTATTTCCTTTTATTATTTTGGTTAATTGAATTTTGATCTCGTTTGTTTATTTATACTGTCAAACTTTGTTCCCCCGCACTCTATTATAAAAAAAAAAAGAAAGAAAGAAGAAAAAAAAATAAAGAAAAGAATAAGAAAAGAAAAAGGGGGGGTGACTCATCATCCCCTTCCCCACCTTCTTCTTTCCTTCTCTCTTCTTTCTTTTTATCATATTCTTTCATTCTTCCCTTCTCCTTCCTCTTTTGCTTCTTCAAAACCTAACCCCCCAAATTCTTCATTCTAACCCGAATTCAAGATATAAGGAAATATGGGTCGGAAAGGCAAAGCTAAGATCGTCGTCGAGAACGAAGCCGAATCTGAGGTCGAGTTCGACGAAAGCCTCCAAGCTAAGTATGATCCACCCTTTGGTCTTATTGATGAACGTGAGGGAATTTTGTACGATAGGTTTTCCAAGCAAGACCTTGCTACACACGTAGTTGTCGATCAAACCTTTTTATCGAGTCTAGGCTTAAAGAATGATTTCAATGAAATCCTCAAATTCCACGGCTGGTATAGACTAGCCACAACACAGACTCCGGTTTATCACAACTTTACTATAGAATTCTTGACCACTTGGAAAAAGGAGCTACCCTTGGGCGGTGGGAAGCATTCTTTTAGGCTAAACGGTAAACCTTACCGCCTTGATGCTACCACACTAGCAGCCCTAATGGGAGTTCATAATCACCCAAAGGCGATCTCAGACTTTGAGAAGCCTATAACAAAAGATATAGCTTGGGAACAACTCACAGGCATATCAGACTTTAACTCCCAGACTGCTAGCCCAGTCGCTCTCCTAGACCCACTTCTCAATCTTGTTCACAAATTTGTGGCCCACAACTTATTGGGCAAAAACGAGAGCAATAAAGTCTCAAAGACGGAATTGCTCATACTGTGGTGCGTGGCCAACCACAAACATGTGGATAATGTTCAGACCATATTTGAAGGCTTCTCAAGCCAAACGAGCAGAAAACGTGGTTCCCTAGGTCTTGGGCACTTAGTTACCAACCTGCTTGAGAGCCAATTTAAAAATTTGGACAACCCCGAAATTGTTATTTACCCTACTTTGCTTAACTCCAAGTTTTTGGGGAAATATACTTTTCAAGAAGTCTTAAACAGGAACCCAACTGGAGGAGCAAGTTCCAGCGGAGGGGGAAGAAAAAGAGCACGGGGTCCACAACAAAGGGACAAGGAACCCAAGGAAGAAGAACCTGCAATAGCATGAGACCAAAGGGAACACCAAGCGCCGGGGACGGAGGCCCAGTTCCAAGCCATCAACACTATGATGGCAGAAATGCGAGATCTTAACCTACGAACCTTTAACACTATTCAGCAGATGGACCAACGGTTCACCAACTTTGAGCAGAACATGGACCGAAGGCTTTCGGGTCTTGAGTACGTAGCGGCAGACTACTGCGAGCGCTACAACATGCCTTGGCCATACCCCCCGGCCGATCAGTAAGTTGTCTTCTCCACCCTAACTTTTTACACTCGTACTTCATGATTTATGATGCAATGTTGGAACTTATTGCATATTTTTAGTGTGATGAGGAGGGGTAGACAAACTTACAAAAATTGTATAAATTTTTAAATTTTTGTTGCGTCGTGTCTAGTTTAGTTTAGCGTTTTCAGTTTTTGTTTATGTTTTTGCATGTTTAGGACCTAAAACCGTGAACCTCCTTCGAATCTAAACTTCGTTATTTATCTTGAGGGCTGAAAACCGAATCTAAAACTGCATGACAACTAGTTTAGGCGTAGGACACAACTCTTGTATCTGTAAAAGCATAAGCTACAGTTTGCATTTAGACCCTACTTTTGAAGAAATGCTAAAATCATTACTTAGGTAGATAACTTAAGAATTGAAGGCATGTGATATTAAACTTGAGTTTAGGAAAAACTAGTAAACACAAAATCGAAACCCAAAGAATTGTGAGCTGAATTTGAGCCTGAGAGCGAACATCAAAAAGCTCTTTTTCTTGACATTTTTGTGTGAATGCTTTGACTTGTGGAAGATAACAGATTTTGCACCTAATACTATGTTGAACCTACATGCAATGATTTGAGATGATAAACGATGAATCAGCCTCATTAGAATTAACCCTTTTATTTACCTTATTTTTTTTTCTTTTTCATCCACTCTAGGAAGCCCCTTTGAGCCGACATTTTTGTAGTTGCAGGTCTTTCTTTCGTTCTAACCCGTTTTTGCGAACCACAACTTGGTTCGCTACTTAGCCTTTGTTTTTGCAAGCTCGAATTGAGCCTTGTTTTCTTCTAGCGCTTTATCTTTGTTTATGGCGTTACAGTAGCAAGCCAAAAGGCTAAGAAGTTAATGAGCATCACTATTCCAAAAAGGAAAAAACAAAGGGAAAACAGAAAAAAAAAAAAAAAAGAAAAGAAAAGAGACGAACAAAAAGGGAAAACAAAACTTCATTCCTCAGTTCCTAAAAATCAAAAACGTCTCAAGAAAACATCCCAAAAGAAAAAAAATAATAAGGGATGAATAAAAAGCTCAGTCACTTCATATTTGCTAAAGCCATTTTAACTCTGTTTGTGTAAGCGCTAGAACATGTAACCTTTGTTGTACCTTTAACCCCCTAACCACATTACAACCCCAATTAGAGGCTGTTTTTGATATCATCGGAGTCATATAGCATAGTAGAGGGACTCGGATGAACGTGCAAAATCAACATAATCCTAAGCAAGAACATAAGCCGAGAGTAAACACCTTAGCCACCGAAAATTGTGTGAATGAGTGAACTACCTATGGTGAGGTGTCTTACTTAGCGATCCCCTTAAACTCGTTTAATTGAACATGTGTCCATTTGCTTAAAACTATGACCCATGATAATTGAAATGCAGCTTTTGGATATCGTGTCTCTACTTTGTATTTCCGAATGCATGTAATTACAGATGCTCGAAATTGTGTCAAGCACCTAGTCAAACTGGGAAGTTTTCTAGCTTGCTTGTGATGGCGGGTTTAGTTTTTTAGTTTACTTGGGGACAAGTAAAGTTTTAAGTGCGAGGAGGTTTGATAGGGGTCAAAAACCCCTATCTTTGGGTACGGTTTTAGGACGGTTTTTTCGGTTAATAAGCGAGCAATTCTCGCATTTAAATGCTTTTGTGTGAGTTAGTTAGGAATTGAAAACATTCTATTTACTTTTCGCCGTTTAGGCTCGTTTTGTAATCAATTTAGGCAAATACGGCCGAAATAGCATGCGTATTAGAATTCCGTTATCTTTTGAAGCTAATTGGTCCGTCAAAAGTCGCACCAAACGAAGCGTTTGCTCAAAATAAGCGATTGACGGATCAATTTGGCTTTTTGGACTAATGTTTTCCGGAGTTTTTATGCGTATGCAGGTGTGAAGTCGGACGAAAAAGGTCGCGGAACTCATCGAGCTTGGATCGAGCACGCTTCGGGCGAAAACGCTCGGTGAGCAGGGCCATTTCTGCTCGCCGAGCAGGAGCCTGCTCGGCGAGCAGGGGGCTGCTCGGCGCGAGCAGCCCTGCTCGCCGAGCAGCCCTGCGGGAATTGGTCAAAAAGACCAATTCCGCCCCCACGAAGCCACGTTCGGCCCCACGTCTTCCTACACCAACAAGGACACGAAAATAGGTCAAAACGAGGCCCGAGACGCGTCTATATATAGGAATTTTCAATTGTAAATTAGATATCTTTCGTTTTTGTAAATTATTTTAGCTTTCCCCTTGTAATTCCTCTTCATCTTCTCCATCTTCCTCAACCTCCATTGAAGCTCCTTCAAAGCTTTCTACCGAGGAATTATCAAGGTCCGTCCTTAAGATCAAGTCGCCGGCTGCAGAGTAAACAGGTTCCCTGAAAGGGATTTTTGTATCTCCTTTTATCTTTCCATGTTTGTACTCTTTGATACAGTTGTCGAACTTGACTTATTGTATCTTGTGACAATTATCTTCGCCTTTAATAATAATTTAGCTCTTGTTTTGTTCTATGTTTATTGTTTAATCTTTGTCTTATGCTTTAATCAATTGGTTTAACTCATTCAAAAGCCCCAAAATCTAGTAGGCACATATTGCGAGCTGAATCTGACTTAGTCAGAGCCTAGGAGATTGACAACCTCTTAGTTGATTAAGCGCCAATTTACTGAGCCTTAGACCTAGTTTCGGCCTTAGGGAATCACGCGCTAGGAACCTCAGGAGGGTAAGTAGGGTTAATCGCCTTGAATATAAGTGACTCAGATTAGGTCTTTATTCAATAGACTTGATAATCTATCTTTATTATTATCGTTCATACCATGTTCCTTCGAATAGTTTCATTAATGAAAGATCAATTAGGGGTAGAGTAACTTAGTTAGGCTTAGAATAACTTAGCTAGAATTAGATAATTTAGTTAGAATTAGATAACTTAACTAGGATTAGCATAATTCAACCTAGGAGTAGATTAATTAAACAAACCAAACTCAAAACCCCCTAAGCCTAGATAACATCCGAGACCGAGTAGCTTGATACTTGCAGAAATAAATCCTGTGGACGATAACCTGGACTTAAACCAGAAATTTATTACTTGATAACGACGGGGTACACTTATCCCTTAGTGAGGATTCTCCGGAATCCGCATCACCTCCTCTGTTGAGATTTTTGCTTTTCCTTCGACTGCTTCTTCTCGGTTTCTTCCCTGTTCTCTTTTCGTTTTCAAGGTGACCATGGATCAAAGATTCTCTGATTTATCCTTACTGGATGAAGAGGAGGAGGAGTTCATGTTGGAAGCACCGGGAGATGATAATCGGAAAAATTTGGCTGACCTAAGTCTGGTAGGGCGTTTCATCACTGAGTCTTCGATTAATTTCCTTTCTATGAAGAGACGATTAGCGATTCTATGGCATCCGGCTCAGGGTTTGTGTATTAAAGAAATTGGGGATCAGCGATACCTTTTTCAATTCTTTGCAGCTGATGATCTTATGGCAATCTGGGATGCTGGCCCTTGGAGTTTCGATAATAGAACGCTGGTTCTTGCAAGGTTGAGGTGCGGTGATATTCCGTCTCAGGTTCCTTTGTTTCATGTTAATTTTTGGGTTCGTGTTTTTGATTTGCCGATTGGCTTCATGTCTGAGTCTGTGGGACGTCAATTGGGGGGTTTTGTTGGTGAATTCTTGGAGTATGACAGCAAGAACAATTCGGGTCTGTGGAATACATATATGCGAATTAGAGTTAGGGTTGATGTTAGGGTTCCTTTAAAACGTTGGAAGAAAATTAAGGTTCTGAATGGCTGCTCTTCAGTAGTACAGTTCAAATATGAGAGGTTAATTTTGTTTTGTGTGTTGTGTGGTAGATTGAGCCATACTGAGAGTAGTTGTACAGGTGTTGATGAGAAGGAGAGGAAGTTATCTCAGAAGGAATGGGGTCCTTGGTTAAGAGCGGTTACTAGACAAGGTAGTGAGGGGGGAGCCGAGAAGTGGTTACGGAATCCGCAGGATTTTAATGTGACTACTCTGAATGATCAGATGCAAATAGTTGGGGTTGTAATTCCGGAAGGGCAGGGTGGTAAGGGAGCTGAAAGAAGAAGTTCTGATGGTGATAAAAGCAAACAAAATACCACTATGAGAATTGTTAATAACAAGGCGAAACAGATTGTTGAAGGTGATGGAGATTTCAAATTGGGAGATGGGGGAGATTCTAATGACTCTGATGATATGATTCTTGATGAGGAGAGGAAACGTAAGAGGAAGGTTCTAGACCAGTCTGAAATTGATGGTAGGGAGGTGTCTATTCCTGCTGCTGGGAGTTTAATCAGTAGCTCTTCTGTATCGGCCGGGGTCCTAGGGACGCCCCGCCGTCCACAATGATAGGTGTTAGTTGGAACTGTCGCGGCCTTGGCAACCCGCGCACAGTCTTGGCTCTTAAGGATTTGGTTAAGAGTCATAAGCCTGACTTCATCTTTCTGATGGAGACTCTTGTTCATTCTACTAGAATGGATGAAATTAAAAGAAATATGGGTTTTCAGGGGTGTTTTTGTGTGGACAGCATTGGTAGGAGTGGGGGTTTGGCGATCTTGTGGAAAGATTCGGTCTCTCTTGATATTTTGAGTTTCTCAAAAAATCATATTGACATGTCTATCTCTGTTAGTAATTCTCCTTCCTGGCGTTGTACCGGGTATTATGGGAATTCGGATAGAGGTCAGAGAAATGTTACTTGGGATTTGTTGCGTACTCTTAGGGGGGCTTCGTCTTTGCCTTGGTGTGTTTTTGGGGATTTTAATGATATCCTGGGTCCGAATGAAAAAAGGGGTTTACATGAGCACCCGGAGTGGTTGTTCAATGGTTTCCGTGAAGCGATTTCGGACTGTGATTTACAAGATCTTCAGTTGGTGGGTTTCAAATATACGTGGGAAAGAGGCCGTGGTACGGTGAATCATGTGGAGGAAAGGCTTGATCGGTGTATAGCTAACAGAGATTGGTTTGAGATGTTTCATCATGCTTCTTTAACTTGTCTTGTGTCTTCTACTTCTGATCATCATCCTCTTAAGCTAAATACTTCTCTGGTTGTGCATAATGGTAAGGGGTGGAAGTTCCGGTTTGAAAATGGTTGGGTCTCGGAGGAGGGCTTTATGGATATTGTTTCGAGTTACTGGCGGGGTTCGGTTAGCCCTGGTTTACTTGATAAATTCAGTGAGTGTATTAAGGTTATGAGTGACTGGCATCGAGATCATATCGTGCATTACCGTAGGCGGGTTAGGCAGTTGAAGGATCGTTTGAAGGTGGAGCTTCAGCGGGATGCTCAGGTGTCGAATGCTTTAATTTTTAACCTTAAAAAGGAGATTGATTCTTGTCTGGATAGGGAGGAGCAGCATTGGAGGCAAAGAGCAAAAATTTTCTGGTTGCAGGGAGGAGATAAGAACAGTAAGTTTTTTCATGCTGTTGCGTCGGCTAGGAAGAGAAGGAATTGTATCCTTTCTATTCAATCTGATAGTGGGGATAAATTTGATACTTTGGAGGATTTAGAGCCTCATATTCGGTCTTATTTTTCGTCCATTTACATGGATAATGGTTCTGTTGTTGAGTGTGATGTGGATTATGTGCGGAATCGGCTTACTCAGGTTGAATTTGACTCCCTTATGCGGCCTTTTAGCAAAGATGAATTTACTAGTGCTATTATGGCTATGCAAGCGGATAAATCCCCGGGGCCGGATGGGCTTAGTCCGGGGTTTTTTCAGAAATTTTGGTCTGTAATTGGTGATGATGTTTTTTTGGCTTGCTCTCAGTGGTTAAGTGCGGGTGTGTTTCCCTCCTCCATTAATGAGACGTTAATTGTGTTAATTCCCAAGTCTTCTAGTCCGATTACAATTCAGGATTATAGGCCAATTTCGTTGTGCAACGTCATATACAAAATTATTTCCAAGGTGTTGGCGAATCGTCTAAAATCAATTCTTCCTCCTCTTATTGGTCCGGAACAGTCGGCCTTTATGAAAGGTAGATCAATTTTAGACAATGTTTTGATTGCGTTTGAAATTGTTCATTACATGCATAGGAAGACGTCGGGGAAGGTGGGTTTTGTGGCTATGAAAATTGATATCCGGAAGGCTTATGATAAAGTGAGGTGGTCATATCTTAAAGCAATTTTGTTGAAGATGGGTTTCCCGGATTGTTGGATTGAATGGGTTATGCAATGTGTTTCAGGGGTTGAATATAAAGTGTTAATCAATGGTTCCGAAAGCAAAGCTTTTAAGCCTCAGAGGGGTCTCCAACAAGGGTGTCCGTTGTCGCCTTATCTTTTTATTTTGTGCGCTGAGGGTTTATCCCAAATGATTAAGCAGGCTGAAGGGAGGGGTAGTATCCATGGCATCAAAGTTTGTCCCCGTGCGCCGTCTATTTCTCAACTGCTTTTTGCGGACGACAGCATTTTCTTCTTTCGTGCTACGAGAGAGGAGTGTGGCGTGGTTCAGGCTATTTTGCAGAAGTATGAAGTGGAGTCTGGGCAGAGTGTCAATTTCCAAAAGTCGGGGTTGATGTTAGAATGGATCTCCAAATTGATCTTAGGAACTGTATTGGGATTCATGGTCCGTTGAACAGCGGCAAATATTTGGGTTTGCCTTCTTTAGTGGGAAGGAAGAAGGAGGTTTTTAGTTATCTTAAGGAGCGGGTTTGGCAAAGAATTAACTCATGGCAAGTGTCTTTATTATCTCAGGTGGGTAAAGAAGTCCTTATTAAATCTGTTTTGCAGGCTATTCCGGCTTATACTATGAGCGTGTTCCTTGTGCCTATTTCTCTTACTGATGATATCCAGAAAGCTTTAAATTCTTTTTGGTGGGGAAGAAAGTCAGATGGTAATAAGAGGCTTCATTGGGCTTCGTGGGATCGTCTTTATGCTAGGAAGGATGAGGGTGGTATGGGGTTCCGTCATATTAGATCCTTCAATTTGGCTCTCCTAGGTAAACAGGTATGGAATTTAATTCAGTATCCGGATTCTCTTCTCTCTAGGCTTCTCAAAGCTAGATATTTCCCAAGGGGGGATGTGTTCTCGGCTTCTTTAGGTTCTAATCCGAGTCACTCGTGGAGAAGTATTCACTGTGCAATTTCATACGTCAAAGGTGGGTTTAGATGGAGGATTGGTAATGGATCTGATGTTCGGATTTGGGACGATCCATGGTTGGCGGGGGATAATTTCTATGTTCTGTCGGGGGTTCCGGGTTCAGATGCAATTGGGAGGGTCCGAGATTTGTGGCTTCCTGGTACTACTGACTGGAATTTTAATTTGATTAATTCATTGTTTAGTGCTGCAGATACGGATGCCATTTTAAGGTTGTCGGGTGGGGATTTGACGAGAGCTGATGTTTTGCGCTGGCATCACGATAAAAAGGGTCGGTATGTGGTTAAGTCGGGCTACCGTTTTATTTTTGATAATTGTTTTAAGATTGAAGATAATACTATTGGTGGTGGTAATAATTTTTGGGAGAGAATGTGGAGTCTTAAATTACCTCCGCGTGTAAAACAATTTTTGTGGAAACTTGGATGCGATGTTTTACCGACTCGGGATCGTCTTTTTAGGAAGGGTTTGGATGTTGTAAATACTTGTGCTGTTTGTGATGAGTTTGGTGAACATAGATTGCATATTTTTGTGGATTGTTCTTTCGCTATTGATTGTTGGCGTGAAGCTCAGATTTCACTTGATATTCCGCTTGTGGAGAGGTTTAGTGAATGGTTTGGATTTCTTATGGATCGCCACCCGGAGCCTATTTTAGGTAGGGCGTGTATGGTGTTGTGGTGTATTTGGAGGCATTGAAATGATAGTGTTTGGAACAGGCAGACGGCTCCTGCTAATATTGTTGTTCGACTCGCTCTTGATTTTTTATATCAGTTTCTTGCGGTTCGGGTGTGTGCTGCTAGGCCGAACGGTCAGGTGCAGAGGGCGAGTTGTGGGAAGAGCTGGGTTCGGCCTCCTCCGGGTTTTATCACCGTTAATTTTGACGCTGCTGTTTTTAGGGAGTCAAATCAAATCGGTATGGGGGCGGTTGCAAGGGATCAGCAAGGTATGTTTCTTTGGGGCTTTTCGTGTACCAAATTTAGCATGGTTGATCCTTTGATTGCGGAAGCTCTAACGTTGAAGGAGGTTTTTTCTTGGCTCATTCTTAAGCAATGTTCAAATGTCTTAATTGAGAGTGATTCTAGGCTCGTGGTGGAGGCTTTGGCGAGTGGTGATGAGGGGATGTCAGAATTTGAGTTAGTGATTTCACATTGTAGGCTATTGATTCAACAAATTCCTGTTGCTAGTCTTTCTTTTATTTTTAGGCAAGCGAACTGTGTCGCTCATGCTTTGGCACGGGGGTCACGTTCTTATGCTAGCCCTTATTCGTTTGTTCTTTCTCCGGATTTTATTCCGCCTTTGTTACATTCAGATTGGTTGGCTTCTATTCCTTAATAATATTTCTTCTTTGTTTCAAAAAAAAAAAACAATCTTTAATTAAAACTAAAATTTACTTTGAGAAATCAATTTATAGAAAATCAATTAATATATAAATATATCATTGTTCATAAATCAATTATCAATAAAGTTTCTCAACACACTTTTCTTTGAATTTTAACTCTTCAAAATATCAAATCTTACACAAATATTAATCAAATATACTAAAGTTTATCAAAACCAAAATTCAAATCATGTATATATAATTATATATTATAGGTTAAAATTAACATGCAAATACATATATAATTACTTGAACTTAACTTTAAGCTCGTGTTAAAACTAATTCATAAAAACTCCAATTAATCAAATGCATGTCAAAAATCACCACAAAAATTCAATTTCTGGAAAAACATGGAGTTATATATACATATATATACATAAAAACTCAAAAGGGTAGTTGATAGTTACTTTTTTTTTTATGAAAATGCATATATCTTCATTAGATACGAAAAGAATAAGTACAACAAAAAACAAGAAAGGTAAAAAACCTTACAAAATCCACAATGGGACGAAAATGACTACAAAGAGCATAAAAAGCTATAAAAGGTACAAAACCAACAAAAAAACATATACTTCATTGAAATCGAAATCCGCAGAAAAGCAACTGCAATCGAAACTTCATCATTTAGGCCCTTCCGAACATTCGGATCTGAGTCCTTTCATTTGTTGCAACCACATAGATATATTGATCCACGTATAAAATAAATCGTTTCCGCTCTTGCTAAATCCGAAAAAGGTATAAACAATAGAATAATGGAGAACAGATACAATTCAAATGGATAAAGAGATCCAATAAAATATATAAACACTGACAAAAAAAAAATACAATAAAAAAATTTACAATAAACCTAACCCGTTGATAGTTACTTACTTTAGAACTAATTGAGAGAAAAACACATTAAAACCTCAAATCCACCACCATAATCTGCCTAGGTCGAACCCTATGTAGGATTATCCAAATCAAAATCACACCGACCACAATGTGTATTAGGATGTCTAGAAGCTACTGTAAAAAATTCGGCTTAATCGGACGATTCAATCTTTAGATATCAAAGAATCAAGGGAGTTGGCTACATTTAGGTGCATGAATGGAGAAGAAGGAGAAAGACAATATATTTTTCTTTCTTTTTGGTGAACAATGGCTTGATGGAGCACGAAATACACTCTTTAAAATGTGTGATTTGTGTTCCCAACGAGGGATAATGTCCATTTTGATCCCTCAAAACTTTAACTTCTTTTAAAACATATCCTAAACTTTTAATTTTACATTTAAAGTATGAAATTAGCCCCCAAACTATATCCATAATACCCAATTAAATTATCAATCAATAAATAACTGTAATATAACCTACTATTAGGATATAATAACTAAAATTAGGGACACGGATGTGACATGTGACAGCTCCACTAAAAAACTTTATTTTTCTATTATGTAAATACATTATACTGTATTTATTACTTTATTTTATGTTAAAGCATAATAATATGTAAAAGGGTGCATTTATAAAGTTTTTGTAAGTTTAGTGGTATAAACGTAATTTTTCATATCCCTCCTACCGCCCAGATGTCTCGGGCTACCACCTAAAAGGTGTCGCGAACTGCCCAGACATTTCGTGTTACCTCCTAAACGAATCAGGCTTACCGCCTAGACACCTCGATCTACCGCCTAAAAGCCTCAGGCTACAACCCATAAGGCATCTTTACTGTCCTGACCCCTCAGGTTACTGCTTATAATCTTTCCACTACCACATAGAGGTAAGGGCTACGACCCAAACACCTTTTTGCAACCATCTAGAGACTTTTCGTTGTAGCTACGTGTTACAACCTAGAATCTCTTGCTACATCCTAGAGGTAAAATTGCAATATTTTAGATGTTTGGGGTAAAATTACTCCTACCCATAAATGTTAGGGGTATTTTTGTACTTTATTCTTTTTTTTATTAATATTCATTGTTTTGGAATATATTTTGTGAATATTAAGGTATTTATCATAATTTTTTGGTTTAAAAATAGCATTTTATTATTAAACATAAAAATTTTATTGATAAAAATCATATTTTTTTCTCAAGGATTTTAGGAATATTAAAATGAATATTGCTTTGGAATATATTATGTGAACTTTTAAATATTTATCATAATTTTCTAACTTTTATTAGTTTTTTTATTAAAAATATAATTTTTATTGATAAAAAATGCCATTTTATTCTCAAGATTCCATAAATATTAAAATGGATATTCATTGCCTTGAAATATATTTTAGGAATATATAGATATTTATCATGATTTTCTAGTCTTTTATTAGATTTTTAGTCATTAAAAAGGTTTTTTTTTAATAAAAAAATCTTATTTTATTTCTATAATCTTTTGGAACATTCTAATGAATGTCCAAAAGCTAAATAAATTATTATATTTCATACTAATTTCTTAAAAAAAAACTAGTTTTAAGGCTTATAAAATAAAATAAATAATTTTTTTTTATAGTTTGTCCGATTTCTCGATTCAATGCTCATTAGATATTCATTAGGTGGATCCTCTCCAAATTATTTTTTTTGCGTACGCTAGAACTATATAACTACATTATAAAATACATATCATAATAAAATACAAATACAAATACAAAATTATAAAATATTTTTATAATAAAAGATTATTCAATTTATTTTTTAAAAAATAAACAAAATCATCGTAACTACAATCATTTAACAAATTATTCAGAAATATTTATGTATCAATGTAACTTTACATAAAAAAATATCATTAACTGATTCAAAAAAAATATCATTAACCATATTAATTTATTCAAAAATGATAGTTGGGATAACGTTAAAGAATATTACTAAAATTACTAATTAGAAATAAATCACGAGATTATAAATAGTAAACGGTCATCATTAATGAAAAATTTTCTTTTTAGAAGGAAAGTTGACTCAATCCTTCTAAGCAGTGTTAAAAAGAATCAATTTTTAAAAGCGATTAATTTAAACAAAATTAATTAATTTAATTTTTATTTTCGTTTTCGTTTGACCAGCATAACATAAATTCATTTATGTTCATTTTGACTAGCATAAAAAGTGGAAACATAAAAATCAAATTATTCTTACCATATTTGCTTTACTGATTATAAATCAAAATTTCTTACCATATTTCCTTTTCTTATAATTCAAACTTTTATTAAATTAAAGAGAAAAGGAAAAAATTCGAATTTTCTTCTCTCTTTGTTATCTATAAATAGATATACATTTTTTATAAAGTAACACACTACTTCTTTTTCTTCTTCTTCTTTTTCTATCTATTCTATTCTATTCTCTAAAACTATTCTCTAACATTCATCATCATCCTGTTATATCTTGTGATACAAAAGATCTTATTCTTAAACCAATACTACTTTGTGAGATAAAAATCTCAGTAAGATGGAACGTGGTAGAGATTCTACTCATGGTTTTATGTCTGCCATTTCCTTATCATTTATTTCGGCTTTCTCGCTTCTTGGACTCATGATATGGTATAGATAATAATAACTTATTTTTGTGCCTTATTTCTATTTCTATTTTACTTATTTTTTTTAAATCACTTATTTTCAATTTGTTATGAATTTTTAAGGCCAAAATAGGATCGTCAGGACTATGTTCTTGAAGAACAGAGTGAGGCGGCTCTGTTCTTCAACAATAGAGTCTCCAGATTTTAGTTAGTATCTTCATTACTATTACACTACTAAGGTTATAAAAAATAAATAAGTAAAATTTCAGTCATTTTTTAGTGTTTGTTTTTTTAACTTTTAACTTTTTTTTTTTTGTGCTTTATTTTGATAGTGTTAAAATCAATTGGTGGATTTTGTAATTATAGAAACATTAAAAACTTAGGTGTTATTTGACAAAACTGAAAATTAAGTGCTGACAATACTGAGTGATTTAAGTTTTATAAAGGTATTAATTGATAATGTTTAACTTAAAATGTTAAGTTAAATATTTTGGCTTATCAAAATAAGTGAATTTAAATTAATTAACTAATTTAAGTAGAGTTATCAAACGCATTTAGTTTTAATTAACTAATTGTACTGTTGTACTCGTACAACTCAAACGGGGCGTTTGGTATTCTATTGTGACAGGGATATGGATAGGGATAAAGGTTGGGATAGGGATAATGATAAATGGTTGGGATAAGGATAAAAATATGATAGTCGAGAATTATTATTCAATGTTTGGTATATGGGATGAGGTTGAGGATAAAATAATACATTTTACTATTTTAATCCTATCTAAACTCATAACATTAATTTGAGGGATAACATGGACTTTTCCATCCTATTAAAATGAGCTTATCCCACCTCCTTGTACCACCCCCTCATGGGTATAAGATTTGAGGGATAAAAAGCTTATTCCTCATCAGTCTCACTCTTCTATCTCATAAACAAACACGGGATAACTTATCTCATATTTTTTTATCCCTATCCCACCTCCTATATCCCTTCTAACAAACATCCAAAACAATTTATATTCACTTTTGTTTTTTTAGTTTTAACAAACTAATGATAGATTAAATAAATGGTAAAAAAAATAAACGACTTTCATTCTGTCTTAGCCATAGATTTGTGTCACAGCCATAGAAAAACAAATAGTAAAAAATAGAGATGGAAGAAACGGACATTAGATAATCAAAACAAACAACTTTCATTCTGTTTAGCCACATGAACCTGCTCCTTTTTTCATTAGAGGAAGATCTTGCCTTCTCTGTGAATGTCGGTCTTGAATTGGCTTTCTACTAGCTTGCCCGTTCCAAGCTGGGAGTTAAGCCAACGCATGGTTTCTAGAGCGGAGGCTAGTTTCACTGAGCTGGTGCCACTCGAGTCCACATGGCCTGATGTGTCTGGCTAACTGAACCATCACTTTTTGCTCTAACACTGATTGAAGGAAAGAATTTATTTTTGATTAATCTCTGCTTGATAATATTTGATTTCTTAGTGTTTGATAAAATGTCCAAGAGAAAAAGTTTGAAGGAAAGTTTATTTTGCTATAATCCTGATTGATGTCTTCTGCTTTCTTACTGTTTGATAAAATGTCAAAGAGAAAAGAATTTAATGTACCCTGAAGAAGGTTTTGGCTACTAAGCCTTTTTTTTTTTTTTTTTTTATCATTGATTTGCTTGTTCATTCAGATTTGTTAACTTTTTTGAAACTATATTTACTGAATTGAGATTCAAACGATTAATCTGGTTCATTTAGAAAAAGATTGTAGAACTTGGCAGTGGAAATAGATGAGGATTAGTGTCCAATAGTTGTTTTTGGCTATCTGTTCGATGAAATGTCCAAAACAATGTGTTAAGCTCATCATCATTTATTTGGTTTCTTCTTTTGTGCAGTTGATTGTAGCTGGGTTCCTTAATTTAATCCTTATAACATTATCAATAATTCAAATCAAACTGTACTGTACAAGCCATGTTGAAATAGTCCTACTAAAAATAATTTGGATTAGTAACCTGGTCCTGCAATAAGCAATAATCATCTTGAAAACGAATAATAATAGCACTGTCCTTGAGCAATTGGCTCACAGACAATAGATTGAATTAAAATCTAGGAATATAAGGTGCACAATGCCAATCAAGCTCATAATCTCTTCTTGTCCATCTGGAATATACACTTATTTGGTTCTGGAAAAACCCTTTGCATGAGCAAACATCTGAACATCTTTACAAATATGTGTGATGTTGTTTGCTGTGAGGTTTCTATGAACCTCCTAATGAAAAAGCTTCAATATATCCTTATCAATATGCTTGCTGGAGGAACCTCTTGTATCATAATCCATCACTTTCAACATCAAGAGGTGAATCAACCTCTTTAATAAGGAGAACAATAAATGTAGATGTTGGTTGCTTATTTCCCTTAAACTAATAGCCATGAAGAAGAAAACACTCCTCTTTAGTATGCCTTGTTCTTTTACAATGTGAACAGTTTTTTTAGTCTTAGCATCAATTCCGTTGTCTCGGCCTCTTATGAACTTCTTTTTTCCGTGAATCAATTGGTTTAGATTTTAGCAAAACTATTGCTACTTTGGCTAGATCAATGAGACTATTTGAAGCATACCCTCGCTATCTTCCAGCCCTCTGAATCATTGAATATAGAGAATTCACATTAAGAGTTGGATCCATTAACAAAATTTAACTCCAGACAGGTTCATAGTCTGTATTGAGTCCAAACAAAAATTACATCATCCTATCCTTTTCATATAAGGCATGGAGAAGAAATCTATCCTCTCCACATTTGGTGCATGCAACTCACAAACACAAAAATATAAATCTAATAATCACTGAAAAACATTTCAAAATGCATTACATAGAAAGCTTGATAGTATCTTAGAACAAAATAAAAGTAGCAATATCCTGCTTAACAAAACAGCTGATGCAATTTGCAAATATAACCAGATTTTTTTTATCAAAACAGACAACTTTCATTCTGTCCCGAGCCTCAGTTCTGCCCCATAGCTCCTTTTTTCATTAGAGGACTGATCACTTCAACACTATATATCTATATGCTCAAATATCTTGAAATCCATTGCATTCATAATTGCACAAGCCTTTTATTATACCAAATGTTTACAACTGAATAGTTCATAGGATCGATCACTTGAAACATTAATTATAGCATAACCTGCAGATACACAGAGACATGATTTGTGTCACACCATAGAAAAACAAATAGTAAAAATAGAGATGGAAGAAACGAACATTAGATAATCAAAACAAACAACTTTCGTTCTGTCTTAGCTCCTTTTTTCATTAGAGGAAGATGTTGTCAAGACTTAAAATGCCGGTCTTGAATTGGCTTTCTACTGGCTTGCCCGTTCCAAGCTGGGAGTTAAGCCATGCCTTCTTTGCGAAGGCTAAGGACGCATGGTTTCTAGAGCGGAGGCTAGTTTCACTGAGCAGCGACCACCTCCCGCTCCCTGCAGTGAAGAATAACGAGCTGGTGCCACTCTAGTCCACATGGCCTGATGTGTCTGGCTAACTGAACCATCACTTTTTGCCCTGACTATGATTGAAGGAAAGAATTTATTTTTGATCCATCTCTGCTTGATGATATTTGATTTCTTAAAAAAAAAGGGCGGCCCGGTCGCATTACGCGTCCCCGCTGAGCGAGGGTCCGGGGAGGGGTCCCACCACAAGGGTGTATTGGGGGCAAGCCTTCCCTTGCCAATTTAATTGGCAAGAGGCCGCTCCTAAGACTCGAACCCGTGACCTCTGGTCACACGACAACAACGTTTTACAAGAGAAAAAGTTTGATAAAATTTCATTTCTTAGTGTTTGATAAAATTTCCAAGAGAAAAAGTTTGAAGGAAAGTTTATTTTGCTATAATTCTGATTGATGTCTTCTGCTTTTTTACTGTTTGATAAAATGTCAATGAGAAAAGAATTTAATGTACCCTGAAGAAGATTTTGGCTATTAAGCCTTTTTTTATCATTGATTTGCTTGTTGATTCAGATTTGTTAACTTTTTTGAAACTATATTTACTGAATTAAGATTCAAACGATTAATCTGGTTCATTTAGAAAAATATTGTAGAACTTGGCAGTGGAAATAAATGAGGATTAGAGTCCAATAGTTGTTTTTGGCTTTTAATAGTTTTTTTTTGCTTTCTTTCTATTCGATAAAATGTCCAAAACAATGTGTTAAGCTCATCCATATGAAGATCTCTTCAACACTATATCTATATGCTCAAATATCTTGAAATCAATCCATTGGAGTTTACAACTTAATGGATTTTTCTTCTTAGACCAAATGGAGTTTACAACTTAATGGAGTTTTACAAGACATGAAAACAGGCAAAGTCTCATAGGATAGGATTACTTGAAACATGAATTATAGCATAACCTGCAGATAGACAAGACATGATTTCTGTCACAGCCATAGAAAAACAAATAGTAAAAATAGAGATGAAGGAACAAACATTAGATAATCAAAACAGACTTGGAAGAATAAAGTCGAGCCTCAGTTCCACATGAACCTGCTCCTTTTTTCATTATAGGAGCAGGTTCATCAGACTTGGAACAAAACACTATACCTTGAAATCAATCCTTTGCATTCATAATTGCACCAAATGTTTACAACTGAATATTTCTTCTTAGATTGCAATAAATAAAATTCATTCATTTGTCTGACACCAATATTATTTACTTTAAATTAATGAAGGGAAATTCATCTCTTTGGAACAACCAGTCCGTCAAACTTGCTCCAAGAAACAGCTCGTAAGTGCCTCAATTCTCTTTATTTTCTTTAATCACACTCTCTTATTCTTTATCAAAAAAAAAAAAAAAACTCTCTTATTCTTTTATCCAATACTTTGTTTTTGCCTATCAGATATATTTTTGAAGGTGCTGCAGACTTTCATGGGTTTGGTGGCTGTATTTTTTCTCTGCTCCCACATTTTCGAGTCTCTCGAGCCAAAAGTTGTGAGGAAATCAAGGGAAAAACCTCCCCCCAAGTCACGTCCTGAAATCCTTGTCCCAATACACCACCATCTTAAATCAGACAGTGCTGTTCCTTGGGCTAGTTCCCTTTTATATTCTCCCCATCCTAAATCTGACGCTGCTGTTCCTTGGGCTGGTTCCCTTTTATATTCTCCCCATCCTAAATCTGACGCTGATGTTCCCTTGAGGCGCATTCCCTTGAGGCGTTTGAGGATCTCTAAGAGAGAGGGTGATCCTTTATCAATTCAAGACTCTGTTCGGGCCTTCAAGGATTTGGGTATCTATCCTCAAATCCATGGGTGCCGTGACAGCCTGAGGCAATGGTTTTCATCTGTTCTTCTCAAACCTCTACTCAACAAGATTGAAACCAGCCACATTCAGGTATTTCACTATTTTTCTTATACTGTCTCTCTGTGGATAAGGGAATCACACATAAATTGAGTTGTTAGATACACATAGATGGGATAGGAAAATAGAGACATAAAATTATCTCTCAAATTGAGTGGAGAACTTTAATCAACTTACTTGGATGGAGGTGAAAGATTTATTGTGAACGTTTTATGCATAGAGAAATTATGTTGTTTGGCTCATTTGATTTATTGTGAACATTCTGTGCATAGAGAAATACCTATGAGCGTTGAATTTAGGCTCTGTCCATTCTATCTTTGTCTTTTGTTTTCAATTTAATGGTTTATTTTCAATCTTCTTCTTGTTTTCCAAGTCTGGTTGGAGGAGAATGAGATTTTCTGCACATTTTATAGAATTCTTAGTGTGCCTTTCTGAGCGTAAGGCCTTGCTAGAGGTGTGTCCAGGCGCAAATTTAGAAGCTATAATGGTTTTTTTTTTTTTTTTTTTTTTTTTTTTTTTCATTCCAAATTAAAATTAGGATGTTTATTCTCAGCCCTTTTCTATTTATATGATTTATAACTGAAATCATATTAGAGAAAGATGATTTGGTTAGTAGAAATATCAACAAGGAATGTTAATGTAAAATTTGTAATCATTATTGCAACTAATTAATGAGTTTTACCACTTAGTTTTAGTAGATACACATAGATGGTGATAGGAAAATAGAGACATAAAATTATCTCTCAAATTGCGTGGAGAACTTTAATGTAAGGAGAGAGCATGAGATGAGATGGATTGAAGGGGAAATAATCAACATACTTGGATAGAGGTGAAACATTTATAGAATTAAATAAGTTTATTGTGAAGGTTTTATGCATAGAAAACCTTCCACTTTTACTGATTTAGTGTCTAGCCTTTGATCATCAAGGTGCTTCTCAATCCAGGCCTACCCTAAATGGTAAATATACATGTACAAAAGGTATAATTTTTATACAAGTAATGTTTAGACTAAAAAAAAAAGTAGAACCCATTCAGATTGTTATTCAGAATATTGTGAAGAGAGAGACTATGCTTTAGTTAGTTATGAAGAGGTGCTTCCTTCACTGGGTATTGTAAAAAACTTAATTCACTTGGTTGACCCCTCTAACTTAAAGATAGCAGTAGCTTCCATGGAAACAAATTGTATATTCAAGGCAGAGAAATGAGTTTGTACTTTTCTCTAATATGCTTAGGCTTCACTATCAAAACCCTTCTGTAACTGTTTTCACCTTCAAAAGATTCTTCCTGGTTTTCTCCTTCCTGCTAATAAATTCTTTAAAAGACTCTGTAGTCCACCCTCTAACTATTTTTCATCATGATAATATATGATTAATTAGAGACATAAAAAGTAAAATGGAAAGAGTTCCCAATATATTTTAAGGAAAAATTGCCCAATAATAAGATTATATCATCAAGCAAGCTTTTATTAACAGTCAATAAGATTATCAAGTGTTCAACAATTTAAAAAAGATAAAGTGATATTTCTTCCACAATCTAGTATCCGAGGCTAGTTCCATTTACCAGAAATGTTAGATACCCTTGCACTTAGTAGAGTGCATGATGATCTGCCAATAAATTAGGTTATTTCAATCAGGCTGCTAGATTCTGAAAAGTCAATTGATGATTGTTCCTCATCCTTTTGCATTGTTTTTTCTGGACAAAAAAGAGGTCTGAGGCAATTGCAGATCTTCCAAATCTCCTTCAAGCATCTCCACAACTTTGTTCATTGGAGGCCGATTTGATGGTTCCATTTGTATGCACCACAATTCTGTTATGATCAATTTTCTTACTGTTTCATTCTCTTCATCAGTTGCATCTTCAATTTCTAACTTCCCATCTGATAGCTTATCATAAACCCAAAATGGATAGTATATTTGGCTCAAATTCTGTTCTGATGCATCCGCTGTTGGATCTTTCAGGGTCTTCCTTTTGCCTTCCATTTCCAATAGCAACATTCCAAAACTATACACATCTGCTTTGTATGACACACGTCCAATATTTTTGTAACCTCCCATCTGATAGCTTATCATTATTAAGCTTTCTGACTTTACAACTTATACATAAATCCTGGTGGGAGAAGCTTACACATATATATTAGTGGGAGAATTATATATTAAACTCTCCTTTTATTTAAACAGTTCAGTAGTATGACTGAAAAACAAACTTATTTTGGTCGAGACACCTGTATTCCACATTCCGGTAAAGTGTGTATGTGGTGCCTTTCCATTGGGATGGTAGAAATAGAAGTTCATGAATCTTTCATGAATCTAAGTGAAGTTTGTTGAATATCCATACTTGTTCTTTGAAATGATGTGTCCCTGAAATCTATTACACTATAGATTGCTTAAATATTATTTTCATATGCAGGTCATGCAAGCTGCTGCCAAAGTTGGTATTTCTATCACTATTAGTGAAATAGGAAATCCAATTGATTGGAAGCCATGGGGCCGGAATTGTATGCTCGAGCAATTACGTCGCACACTTTTGCAGGCTCTTGATACTTCTATGAGTTAGTTGCTCCACTATAACTTTTTCCCTTGTTCTGGATTGATTTACAGTTATTTTTTAGGTTTAATGTGGTTTTAACCTTATTGCTTGTAGCTAAGTTTCCTGCTGCCAATTTGCATCAAACCTCCCAGCAAAATCCTATGATCCCTATGATTCATGAATGTCTTAATGCCATCACTGAGCATGAAAGTCTTCATACATTGATCAAAGGAGAATGGGTCAAAGGATTGCTATCACATAGCAACATTCCAGACGGCTATATGGTGCAGAGGATTCGGGGTACTCCATTAAACTTGATTTGATTGCTTATTATGTATCTTTAATGCCATTTTTATCTTCTGAAACATATTGTTACCTGATGCTTACTTGTTATTTAATTATACTTGGGGTTACCTTCTCTTACAGAGCTTGCTGAAGGGACTTGCTTGACGAAATATGAGTACATGAGGAGTGGGGATGTCAGTTGCCACCTTCCTACTGATTCTCACTTACTCATGTATCTATTTTGTGCTTTCCTTGGGAACCCACATTGGCAGCTTCAGGTGGATACATCGGCTTATGCTTATGGACTATGGAGGGAGAATCCTTTGTTTGTTTTGCCAAAACATAGGCTTCCAGAGAAGTATATATATGTGCTCTCTGGTGTTCCTTCCATTCTTCACCCAGGAGCATGTGTACTAGCTATTGGAAATCAAACTCTTCCAACCTTTAGCTTATACTGGGATAAGAAACTGCAGTTTTCCCTTCAGGTATGTAATTTGGTATGCTAACTGAGGTTTAATCTTGAAATTGCATCTTTTTATGAGTTGAACTTAATTATTCTTATTTCCTTCTATAAGGCCATTATTGAGTTCTGGCATGTGTACATAAGTGTCACAGTTTAACTATTACATAAGTGTCACAGTATAACTATGTATCCGTTGCTAAACAATGAAAAATTGAAATGGATGTTAGAATGTCTATGAGCACTGTCAGTTTGTCTTGGGTTACCTTAACTATGATATCTAGTAGATCAATACAGATTTAAGAGTTTTTGTGTTTTCAATTGGAAAATTGTGTTCTTTTTCTAAAATTGGGGATTTTGGGTTTATTTATGATTTCCATATGCTTTAATTTAAGATTTAAGATTTCATAGCTATATACAATGCATGTGGTTTAGTATTTGATGTACTCGAGTCGAACACTCACCAATTGAAGTTAGAATAGTTTGTGTTTGTAAATCATGGAAACATGTATTCCCAAAGATAAGTAGTAACAAATGCCTCTTGCTGGTGCCATGTATGGATAATGAAAATGTTGATCTTGATTATGATGATGATGCTGCTGATGATAGAGCATTACATATATTAATTGACGTGGTAGAGAAGAAGGAAACTTTGTGCTTTGTTGATTTGCAGAATCATGTGATTAAAGATAAAATATATGTTGGATCATCCTATGGTTGGTTGATATCAGTTGAGACTTCTCCTTCAATTTCTCTCATTAATCCTTTTACAAAATTTGAAATTCAACTTCCACCAAGGTTCAAGATAAACTACTAATTATATGTTAGATCATACTAGTAGTTTGTCTAACTTATATTCCATCATTTATGTCATATTTTTAACTCAGAGGTAGGACAATAACCAAATGAACCCCCGAAAATGGCAAGACATCATTCATGAGTGATAGGATTATATAATATGTAGTGGTATATTTGTAATTATACAATATTATAGTGTTTGGTTTCTATTACTGTATATATATATATATATATTTTATCATCAATAGAATCGTCATGTTCCCTCCATAATCTGTACATAAGTGGTATTTACTTTGGGTGGCTGGTTACTGTATTTAACAGATCATATCAATAAGTTTAGTAAAAATGCATTCATAAATTGGATTTTTACTTAAATGAATCTTTTCTCGTTTATTTTCAGGGGAACACAGCATTTTGGGATTCCATCTCGGTATTGTGTCACAGGATCGAGGTGGGATTCGTATCCTAATGTTCTTTCTCCAGTGGCTAATGCGGTAACAACCAAGAGTATATTTAATATTCTGTATAGTCTAAGGTATTCCCGCTATCAGACAACCGTTGCTATTAGTCTTTGATTCGGTCATTCTTCGCTTTTGATTCCCTTTTTTTTCCAATGCTCTTAGATTCTCGATAATGGAAACTTTAAATGGATCAACATAAAGATAATTTAGTGTTAGTTATGTCTCCACGGGAAAACGAAACCAGGTTGGAAGTGAGCTTCTTCTTCGATTAGTTTTTTTTCAACTTTTATTTTGTCTAAGTAAAATCTTGCTTAAATTTATTAATAGGATGAAATCATCTAACACACCTATTTGAAACGGTATGAGTTCCATCTGAATCTGGCCAAGATCGCAGCAAACATCTGGCTACCGTTTATTGTCTTAATCCAAGGGCAATCGACACACTACATAATCTCATTGAAAAGGTATAGCCCATTGCTGATTTAACTCATTGTTTACTGTTACTGGGCTATTCATATTGATTATCAGACGTTTATTATCTCATCGTTTTGAGAATTGATCCTAAATTATGTAGTAGAATTGACTTAGTTTAATTTCTAATTGTATCATCACAATTCCAATTATACACTGCTTATTTGCATTCATTTATTTTCAATGGCTCTCAATTTGAATTAATCATTATGCATTGCAAATCAAGCCAACTGTTTTTTATCACAGTAATGACTATAAAACAGTACCACTATTTTAAATTGAATTTAAAAGGTATTATACAAATTCAGCAATTATATATATATATATATATATATATATATATATATATATATATATATATATATATATATATATTTTACAAAGTAAAATAATGTCTAATCATGGATTAATTAATTAAAGTGTACCAAATATAGCTAGATGTTGTTCAACTTTTGGCATATATTGTAACTAAGGTTTTTTTTTCAGAACATAAGCACTAGAGAAATAAATTTCTCAAAACACCCAATTGTCTAAAGAAACAAAAAAATAATGACAATAACAATTAGGTTGAATTAAGTGATAATGATATAAAATCTCTTAAATAAGAGATCATAAGCTCAAGTTATCGTGTATATAATAGACTTTAATTGGAAAAATGAACCGATTAATATATCTAATTATTAAATAATAATTAATTAATTAGTGATTTTTATTAAGAAACTATTTGACCCAACAATTTAGATTAATGGCAGTGTTGTTGCTCACTAGACCATTCATATGGATACTATTTCATGATTTAAGAGCTTAGGTTTAGGAACCTAGTGTCTTAAATTTCTTCTTTTGTAAGGAATCGACTAGCTTAGAATATTCGATGACATTACAATGTAAAGAGTTATAAGACATTAGGTTCTTCATATATATGTTTTTTCTTTTTGGTATAAGGATCCGATTAATCAGTTCGAAGTTGTTTGTGACTTAATCTACTTCAAATTTAACTTGATGAATGATTAGGACCTAATTGATTAACCTACTTAAATGTTGTATTATTTAAAAATTGATCAATTCTACTAAAAGTAGGGGAGCATTCTTTGGCTGTTATGAACCTAGATTGGTCAAATGGAAGAAAACTATGAGAATCAATTAGATGAACAAAAAGATGGTTATATGCTTCACATAGTGTTGAGATATAAAGAAACTTATATAAGCTACACTCGATAAAATTTTAACAATAATAATTAAAAAGATGAATCAGTTGATGTTTTGGTTCATAAAAATTTTAGTTCATACCAAACAACGTTTAAACTTCAATTAGATTTTACAAAAGATAGTTGACACGTAAGAGTCACCCTCATGAGAATGTTGAAGTTTTGGTTCTTATTTTTCAAGTATCAATATTTTTTAGGGTTCCTGGTTCGACAAATAAATTGGCGGGTCGAGTTAGTTGAATTATGTTTTTCTGAAATCTATTGAAATTCTGGAAGCGGTAAGCAGAGGAAGAAAACTAATGTAACTAGGTACACAAACATGTAAGTAGGTAAGCTAGAATAATAATGTAGACACGTAAGCAATGAGCATGAAACAAAAAAGCAAGAAGTAGTCTTTTTCTTTCTCCTCCTTGTTCTTCATTCCTTGCTTCCTTCATTCACTCACTCACTCATTCATCCATTCATTCATTCACCCATTCACTCATTCATTCCTTCATTCCTTGCCTCCATCCTTCTTTATTCCTTCCTTCATCCCCTTCCCCACCCTCGTTATTTATTATATTTATTTTTATTATTGTTATTTGTTATGTTTACTTTCTTTTTTTTTGTTATGTTTAAACTTTAAACTAACTTGAGCGTTGGAGTATCTACCTTATTTTGCAGGTCTCTCATTTCTGATGGAAGACATTTAATTGTTTTTTTTCATTATTATGTTTGTTTGTTTTTTTGTTATGTTCGTTTTTTTGTTATGTTTCAACTTTAGACTGACTTGAGTGTCGGAGTATCTACCTTGTTTTGTAGGTTCCCTATCTCTTATGGAAGACATTCAATGTCTTTTTTGTTTATTTTATTTTGGTTATGTTTAAATTTTAGACTAACTTGAGCTTCGGAGTATCTACCCTATTTTGCAGGTCTCCCATCTCCAATGGAAGATATTTCGTTTTTTTGTTTGTTTTTTTTATTTTTGTTATATTTAAACTTTAGATTGACTTAAACGTCAGAGTATCTACCTTGTTTTGCAGGTCTCTCATTTCTGATAGAAGACATTTCATTGCTTTTTTCATAATTATGTTTGTTTTTTTTTTTGTTATGTTTAAACTTTATACTAACTTGAGCGTCAGAGTATCTACTTTGTTTTGTAGGTTCCCTATCTATTATGGAAGACATTTAATGTCTTTTTTGTTTCATTCACTCCGTGTTCTTCCTTCTTCCTTCCTTCCTTCATTCCTTCCCTCCATCCTTTCATTCCTTCTTTAATCCCCCATTTATTATTTTTATTTGTTATATTTATTTTTGTTATTTTCTTTTTTGTTATGTTTAAATTTTAAACTAACTTGAGCGTCAGAGTATCTACCTTATTTTGCAGGTCTCTCATTTCCGTTGGAAGACATTTCATTGCTTTTTTCATTATTATATTTGTTTTTTTTTGTTATGTTTAAACTTTAGACTGACTTGAGCGTCAGAGTATCTACTTTGTTTTGTAGGTTCCTCATCTCTTATGGAAGACATTCAATGTATTTTTTGCTTATTATATTTATTTTTTGTTATTTTATTTTGGTTATATTTAAACTTTAGACTGACTTGAGCTTTGGAGAGTATCTACCCTATTTTGCAGGTCCCCATCTCCAATGGAAGATATTTCGTTTTTTTTTTATTATGTTTATTTTTGTTATGTTTAAATTTTAAGCTGACATAAACGTCAGAGTATCTACCTTGTTTTGCAGGTTTCTCATTTCCGATGGAAGACATTTCATTGCCTTTTCCACTATTATATTTATTTTTTGTCATGTTTATTTTTGTTATGTTTAAACTTTAGACTGACTTGAGCGTCGGAGTATCTACCCTATTTTGCAAGTCTCCCATCTCCAATGGAAGATATTTCGTTTTTTTATTATGTTTAAAATTTAGAATAACTTAAACGTCGGAGTATCTACATTGTTTTGCAGGTCCCTTATTTCCGATGGAAGAATTTCATTGCTTTTTTCATAATTATGTTTGTTTTTTTGTTATGTTTAAACTTTATACTGACTTGGGCATCGGAGTATCTACCTTGTTTTGTAGGTTCCCCATCTCTTATGGAAGACATTCAATGTCTTTTTTGTTTATTATATTTATTTTTTGTTATTTTATTTTTATTATGTTTAAACTTTAGACTAATTTGAGTTTCAGAGTATCTACTTTATTTTGCAGGTCCCCATCTCTGATGAAGATATTTCGCTGTTTGTTTTTTTGTTTTTTAAATTTATTTATTATGTTTATTTTTGTTAATTTATTTTTGTTATGTTTAAACTTTAGACTAACTTAAACATCGGAGTATCTACCTTGTTTTGCAAGTCCCTCATTTTCGATGGGAGACATTTCATTGCTTTTTTCGTTATTATGTTTGTTTTTTTTGTTACGTTTAAACTTTAGACTGACTTGAGCGTAAGAGTATCTACCGTGTTTTGTAGGTTCCTCATCTCTTATGGAAGACATTTAATGTCTTTTTTTGTTATTATTTATTTTTTGTTATTTTATTTTGGTTATTTTTAAATTTTAGACAGACTTGAGCTTCAGAGTATCTACCTTATTTTGCAGGTGTCCCGTCTCCAATGGAGGATATTTCATTTTTTTTTTTTATTATATTTTTTTATGTTAATTTATTTTTGTTATATTTAAATTTTAGACTGACTTAAACGTCCGAGTATCTACCTTGTTTTGCAGGTCTCTTATTTCCGATGGAAGACATTTCATTGCTTTTTTCATTATTATGTTTGTTTTTTTTTGTTATGTTTAAACTTTAGACTGACTTGAGCGTCGGAGTATCTACCTTGTTGTTAAGCCCAAAATATACCTAAAATACCATCAATACTTACATCAATATTGCTACGAATTTGTGCTATTTATATCTGTTTAGAAAGCTTTTACTCTCGAATATGTTTCTTTTATGCAAGGTACATAAATATTTGGTAAAATCCAAATAGGAACGAAAAGAGCTTAAAAACAGAAGAAAAACCTTACAAAATGAGTCAAAAACGACAAAGATCAATTACACCAAAACGATGACAAAGACGAAGTCAGAAACAGAGAAAAATGCAAATTCTCGGTAGAGAATCCGAAATTCTCGGTAGAAAATTTGGGGCCGCGACCGAGAATCTCAAATTCTCGGTCGCGACACGCCCTTTCGTCTGAATGCTGAAAAATCAGTTCCTCATTCTCGGCAGAGAATTTCCATTCTCGATAAGAGCAGAAATTTCGCCAAGTACAATGAACACATGTTTAAAATCCAAGAAACGCGTTCGTTCGGGTGGATAGAAAGGTCTCTTCACAACGGATACGTCTCTTCACAACGGACACGACTCTTCAACATCTATAAATAAAGAGTTGATTTGAGAGTTGATAGATAATGAGAGAGTTAGAAGAGAAGATTAGTGCAGAGTTATGCAGAAACTCTGACTCAGAAATGAGTCAGAGATTAGAAGTTCATTTCTGTAAAAAGCAATATGTTGTACACACATTGTTTATTCAATAATAACAAGTTTAGTAGCGTTTAGACATTGTTCTAGTTTAGTTTTCATTTTGGTAGTAGACCGACCCAGTCTCTATTACGAAGATTCAACGAGAAGATTGAGTAGAGGATCCGCCCCTGAGCCTGACAAACTCTAACGAAACTCAAGGAAATGATTGACAACCCGTTCACTTGCAAGTCGTCGAATGTTTCCATGCTCCATGTTCTCTGTAAACTTGTATCAATTTATATTTCATCTAATAAAGTTTGTTCTATTCGATAGATTTTTATGCAGCACTTATGGTAACCAATCCACTAAAGTGACTGCTGGTGTTTTCATTAAAACGTATTTAATTCAAAATCTTTACAAGAAAACTTTGTTGAACACTTAGGCAAATTATTATCTCGAAAGAGTTTTAATTTGATTAAGGGCAATTATCCCGGAAGGGTTTTGTTATATTCAAAGCCAATTAATTAGAGGTTCCGTCATTTATTTCATCTTTATAATTCGTACAAAGTTTAAAGTTGTTTTCTTTGCTTAATGCAAACAAATACATCTGTTTACTTTTCTAAAAAGTACTAAACGTTCCTATCTTGCAAATTCATTCTTAAATCAGAATATTTTCTAACGTTTTCATACTCTATCTAATTCTCATTCTAGCAATTTCAAAACCAAAACCGATTAAACGATTTTCCATATTATAAACCTTAAAGTAAATTTAACCGATTGTAAATAAGTTTTGTTCGAAAAACGTTCCCTGTGGGATCGATATCTTTTATTACTACAAGCGTATACCGTGCACTTGCGGAAATCGCTCAACACTTGTTTTGTAGGTTCCTCATCTCGTATGGAAGACATTCAATGTCTTTTTTGTGTATTATATTTATTTTTTGTTATTTTATTTTTGTTATGTTTAAACTTTAGACTGACTTATTTTGTAGGTCCCACATCTCCGACGGAAGATATTTCGTTTTTTTTTGTTTTGTTTTTATTATTTTTATTTATTTATTATGTTTATTTTTGTTATGTTTAAACTTTGCACTGACTTAAACGTCGGAGTATCTACCTTGTTTTGCAGGTCCCTCATTTCCGATGGAAGACATTCCATTGCTTTTTTTCATTATTATGTTTGTTTTTTGTTATGTTTAAACTTTCGACTGACTTGAGCGTCTGAGTATCTACCTTGTTTTGCAGGTTCCCAATCTCCGATGGAAGATATTCCATCTCTTTTTGTTTATTATGTTTATTTTTCTTATGTTTAAACTTTAGACTAACTTGAGCGTCGGAGTATCTACATTGTTTTGCAGGTCCCCTATCTCTGATTGAAGACATTCTATTGCTAGCTAAAGATATTTGATCTTAGACGTTCGACCCTGATTCAAATACGTTTGGCCCCGAACATTCGTCTCTTCATGGTTGTCAAAACTGGATTGGTCACAGAATCGGAAAAGACAAAGGGTCATGGGTTAAAGGTTCAACTGGGGTTCAACCGGGTTTAACCATGATTCATAAAATCATGTAAAATGTAATATTTTTGTTCATATTTAACCTTATAATATAGTAAAATATTAACATTATTATAAAAATTATACTGATAAGTCCAAAGTTAACGTATTTTTGCATGCATATTCACGTTTATATTTATGCATTTAGTTTAGTTTATTTAATGTTTTGGAAAGATTTCACGTGGTTGTTTATGATTTGAACAGAAATAGGTTAATACAGATAACATCTCAATATACAGAAACATCAGTAATAAATGAGCAAAAGACAGGAAAGAAGCCTGAATTAGGGCAAAAGTATAAGTCACATTCACGAAAAACAACCCAAGGAAGAAATTTTTCTATCGCGATCGTGATAAGACAATTCCATCGAATTTGCATGGCAATTCATGTCACGAATGTGACACCCCTGTCTCGTTCGTGACAGTCATTTTTATTACAAAAAGATATGATTCTTCACCTCTAAGGCATCTCCTTTCATCTGAATCAACATTTTTCTTCATCATTGGCTGTGACTATTCATCATACCTACATGAAGAATTATCACATCAAAAGGACACAATCTTTCATCAACTATAAGAAGGATTTTTCTCTCCATTCAACATATAGATTGATAATTACAGAATTCTACAAGAGATATTAAAAGACATACTGAAGTTATCAAGTTACAATTATTTCTAAGGATTTAGTTCCAAGTATTGAAGGAAGCAAAATCAAGAGATACACTTCCACGAGATACAATTGAAGAAGACAAACCAGAGGCTTGACAACCTTACAGAGACAGTAAAAGGATTCACAACCCCTATACCTTCATCTGTTATAGTATGTATTCCATGTATTCTTAACTTTTGACATATGATCAACATTGTCAATACTTGTTTATCAAGAATCAAATCAATCTAATGCAAATTATTTTATGTTCATCATCTTATTTCATTATTGCTCTATCAATGTTCTAGGGAAATACATATAAACAAGACATAGAAATAGTTATCATTTTATGAAGTTAGAAGAGATTCAGTTCATAAAAGGATAATTGTATCACATCGTTTACTTATTTTGTTTTTAATTCTTAATTCTAATTCACTACGATAGGTCGAGGAATTAGAACTATCTATCTAAAAACTCCTCAGTTATTTAATCCTGGATCGAGAGATTGGATTAAATATATTCTATTTGATACAACTGCAGAAAGATTGAGAAGTATTAACATGTTTATAATTAATAAAACTTTTTGTGTATCTCGAGCTATGCATGGAATCAACCCATAGAAATCTAGTTTAGATTTTATATATTACTTATAACAAAACTATTTTACAACTTATTCATTTTCTATAATCAAAAGAAAATGAATTAATAAATTAGTAATTATTTAACAAGTCATTAGCGTTCTCTGAGGGAACGATATCTTTTATTACTACAAGCGAAACCGTACAAATCTCACTGCAACTACATAGAATCATGTATCTACTGACCGAGATAAAGCTAATGAGTATTTGTGGAGTCAAAACGGAGTCGAATTGAGTGAGATATGATCACTTGAAAAAGACAGATCATCACAAAAATGTGGTCGGATTTGCAAATCCTATTTTCCAGCCCTCAACCCCCACTTACATGCATTTTTGTACTTCAATTCTGTAAAATTAAAGTAGTGGAATTATGGGTAGGTGATAAGAGTTACAAAATTCAGTTATAAATAAAGCCTTATGTCTTTATTTCAAAACCCCAACCAACACAAACCAAAACTCAACATAAACTTTTTCTATCTCAAATTATTTTTGAAATTCTCTATTCGAGCCATCAAATCTCACTTCTCCAATCTTTAATCTTCATCTCCTAGCTCTCAATTTCGTTTTCTAATCCTTGAGCTCGCTTAATTTGAAAGCTTCTTGCATTGTTGTTTTCTGCAAAGCTTCTAAGCTTACAAAACTAAGCTCAAAATTTCAATTTCATTATCTTAAGCTCCAAATAACTAATATTTAGCTCTTAATTTTATTTTTTAAACCTTTGATTTTCTCAATTTCATTTTCTAATCTTTCCATGCATTTAATTTAAAAGCTTCATTAATATGTCATTGTTGTCTCTTCAAAGCTTCCAAGCTTTCAAAACTAAACTCAAAATTCAAAATTCGTTTTCTTAAACTCCAAATAACCAATCTTTAGCTCTTCATTTCGATTCTTAAAATGGTTTACCCAATTCCACCATTGTTGCATCAACTTTCAAGTTTTTGAAACTCCTTTTTCTATGGAAGCCCCAAGTTTCTAAAATTTATTTTTCTTCACCCAAGCATCACTTTAAATCTTCCCCCATTTGTTCATCCACAAAAATCACCATATGTAACCACGAAGTTCATTTCAACATGACAACACTCTATTTCACTTATAACTTCAAGTTTGTCATTTTAACTTCAGTTTTGTTAGTACTATTATTAATTTATTTACCAATTTCAATTGCTTTAATTTTCTTTGTTTAAACGTAATTTCTCTATGAAATTAATGTATTAGTTCGGTTGCAATTATTGCTTTCCTTTTTAATTCACTGATAGATTACGTTGACAATAAGCGGGAGCATTTGGAAAATCTTCCATACGGGTCGTTGGAAATTCCTGTTCGAGAGTTACCGCACGAGAGTTTTGGTGGTCTTGGAATATCTCACGCAAACGAACCCAAGCTTCCATCACAGTTGCGTCTGGTTCAATAATGGTGTTTAAGAGATCATTCGAAAAAGTCGAATAAATTGATTAAAGCACAGTGGCATCAATGGTCGTCCATAGCTCGAGTTCCTCATCATTCTTTGGAGTCAACTTCTTCTTCCATGTGGGTGGAGGGATAATGTGATGAGGACTCTGTGAGAACGAGCATGAATCTTGAAAAGCTCGGCCCATGTTACATATTGTGAATTCTCCATCTCAAGAACCACAAAGATATGATTCTTAATATTCAAGACTGCAATGGATGGGTGGAAAGAGGGGGATGGCTTAATAGGAGGAGTTGCATCATCAGGCATGGCTGACGAGATGGAGAGAAGATGACGGAATGAAGGAAGAAGAGACTAGGGCAGTGGAAGAAACTATGGAAAGAAACACTTTTGGCTACTCACTGATCAGTCCAGCCCACCCCACGCTGCACCCGTGGCCCAAACATATCCCCCTCCCCACCGTGGAACAATCTTCCCCTTCCACTCCCTTAGCAAACCATAGGCCTCCTCACTCCCCTACAGCCCAACACTCATCGTCCCTTTCACCATAAACAAACCCCCCCTTCCCATCTCACCCTAACTTTGGGCCTACAGCCAGCTGGGTCGTCTCCCACACCCACACAAACATCACCCCAGCAACCCACACCCACACAACCATCACCCTAGCAGCCCCAATTTCAAAATCCACCCTAAATGGTGACCCGGAGTCAACATGGTTTTTTTAAGCCAAAACGTACGTTTAACTTGAATACCACGGTTACAAAATCTCCTCTTCCTCGTAATCATGTGACCGCCCTTCGTGACCCAAATTGGAAAATGGCTATGGATGATGAATTTGATGCTCTTATTAAAAATAAGACGTGGGAGTTGGTGCCCCATCCACCTAATGTAAATGTTATTCATTCTATGTGGATTTTTACTCATAAAGAAAAGTCTAATGGTGATTTTGAGAGGCATAAAGCCCGGTTTGCGGTGATGTAAGACTCAATAGGTAGGCATTGATTGTGGTGAAACTTTCATCCCGGTGGTTAAGCCAGCTACGATCCGTACTGTTCTCAGCCTTTCTTTATCAAATAAGTGGCCGATTCATCGGTTAGATGTGAAGAATGCTTTCTTACACGGTGAGCTCAAGGAAACAGTGTATATGCATCAACCTATGGGTTTCAGAGATACACTTCCCCGAGATACAAAGAAAAGATACAATTGAAGAAGACAAACTAGAGGCTTGACAACCTTACAGAGACAGTAAAAGGATTCACAACCCATATACTTTCATCTGTTATAGTCTGTATTCCATGTATTCTTAACTTTTGACATATGATCAACATTGTCAATACTTGTTTATCAAGAATCAAATCAATCTAATGCAAATTATTCTATGTTCATCATCTTATTTCACTATTGCTCTATGAATGTTCTAGGGAAATCCATATAAACAAGACATAGGAATAGTTATCATTTTATGAAGTTAGAAGAGATTCAGTCATAAAAGGATAATTGTATCACATCGTTTACTTATTTCATTTTTAATTCTTAATTCTAATTCACTATGATAGGTCGAGGAATTAGAACTATCTATCTAAAAACTCCTCAGTTATTTAATTCTGGATCGAGAGATTGGATTAAATATATTCTATTTGATACAACTGCAGAAAGATTGAGAAGTATTAACAGGTTTATAATTAATAAAACCTTTTGTGTATCTCGAGCTATACACATAATCAAACCATAGAAATCTAGTTTAGATTTTATTTATTTTCTATAATCAAAAGAAAACGAATTAATAAATTAGTAATTATTTAACAAGTCATTAGCGTTCTCTGAGGGAACGATATCTTTTATTACTACAAGCGAAACCATACAAATCTCACTGCAACTACATGGAATCATGCATCTACTGACCGAGATAAACCCAATGAGTATTTGTGGAGTCAAAACGGAGTCGAATTGAGTGAGATATGATCACTTGAAAAAGACAGATCATCACAAAAATGTGGCCGAGTTTGCAAATCCTATTTTCCAGCCCTCAACCTCCACTTACATGCATTTTTGTACTTCAATTCTGTAAAATTAAAGTAGTGGAATTATGGGTAGGTGATAGGAGTTACAAAATTCAGTTATAAATAAACGGGTTAATACACATATTTACCCTTGTATTTGTCTGTTTTAGCACATATACCCCTATATTAAATAAACACACAAATATATCCTTATATTTTTCAAATAACACTAAAAATACCCTAATCTAACAGACTAAGCCTATTTGGGATAACACCGTTATTCAGTCATCAAACCACTCACCTAACACCAATTAAAACATTACACATCATTAAAACTAATTTTAAATTTTAATAAAAATTATAACTGGCATAAAAATTTACTAGATTCTTCCACTTTGACTTTCTTCAACTTCAACTTCAAGCTGAGCTTCCTTCCTTCCCTTGTATTAAAACTTTCTTTCTCCATCAGCAGTTAATGGCTTTTTTTAATTAATGTGACTACTTCTATACAACAATTCCTGCTCTATAGATGAAACTATCATCATTTATCTCCTATTCATCTGCTCAAAAGTTTTGTACCTTTGAACTTGCCGTCGATGGATTTCAATTTATCATTTCGTAAGAAGTAACCGTGGGTCGACTTGAATACGATGCCGAACGGAAACACAACCAGACTCAATCATCTGCCGAGCATGAACTTGTCCTCCTTTTACAGATCTAAAATGGTCGTCGGTGAATCGGATAAAGATCAGAGTGATTTTTGGTGGAGGTGGATGAGGAGGTGCGGTTATGAAAAACAGATGTGATGAAATAGAAAGAATTGAACAGAGTTGAATGGAGGTGATGAAATAGAAAGAGCCTGTTAGGAAGAGATAGAAAGAATTGAACAAAGAGGATGAAAAAATGGTGTAAATGCGGTGTAGGTAGAGGTGGATGAGGAGGTGCGATTATGAAAACGACATCGTTCGGTGATGATTAAGAAGGCTTTGACGTTAAAGCTGAGAGTGGAGTTGTACTGTTAGTGTGATTTAAATAGTCTGTTAGATTAGGGTATTTTTGGTAGAGGTGGCAATTTCTGACACGAAAACACGATTACAGAGCCAACCCGACTGACACGACACGATTGACACGAAAATCATTTTTCTAGCATTTATAACATATAAAACCATATGGAACATAAATATAAGATAACACGATTTTGACACGAAACACGATAATTGCCAGGTCTAATTTTTGGTGTTATATGAAAAATATAAGAATATATTTATGTGTTTATTTAATATAAGGGCATGTGTGCTAAAACAGACAAATACAAGGGCAAATATGTGTATTAACCCTAAATAAAGCCTTATGTCTTTATTTCAAAACCCCAACCAACACAAACCAAAACTCAACATAAACTTTTTCTCTCTCAAATTATTTTCGAAATTCTCTATTCGAGCCATCAAATCTCACTTTTCCAATCTTTAATCTTCATCTCCCAGCTCTCAATTTAGTTTTCTAATCCTTCAGCTCGCTTAATTTGAAAGTTTCACTAATTTGTATTGTTGTTTTCTGCAAAGCTTCTAAGCTTACATAAGGAAGCAAAATCGAGAGATACTCTTCCCCGAGATACAAAGAAAAGATACAATTGAAGAAGATAAACCAGAGGCTTGACAACCTTACTGAGACAGTAAAAGGATTCATAACCTCTATACTTTCATCTGTTATAGTCTGTATTTCATGTATTCTTAACTTTTGACATATGATCAACATTGTCAATACTTGTTTATCAAGAATCAAATCAATCTAATGCAAATGATTCTATGTTCATCATCTTATTTCATTATTGCTCTATGAATGTTCTAGGGAAATCCATATAAGCAAGATGTAGGAATAGTTATCATTTTATGAAGTTAGAAGAGATTCAGTTCATAAAAGGATAATTGTATCACATCGTTTACTTATTTCGTTTTTTAATTCTTAATTCTAATTCACTACGATAGGTTGAGGAATTAGAACTATCTATCTAAAAACTCCTCAGTTATTTAATCCTGGATCGAGAGATTGGATTAAATATTCTAATTGATACAACTGCAGAAAGATTGAGAAGTATTAACAGGTTTATAATTAATAAAACTTTTTTGTGTATCTTGAGCTATGCACGGAATCAACCCATAGAAATCTAGTTTAGATTTTATATATTACTTATAACAAAACTATTTTACAACTTATTCATTTTCTATAATCAAAAGAAAACGAATTAATAAATTAATAATTATTTAATAAGTCATTAGCGTTCTTTGAGGGAACGATATCTTTTATTACTACAAGCGAAACTGTGCAAATCTCACTGCAACTACATGGAATCATGCATCTGCTGACCAAGATAAAGCCAATGAGTATTTGTGGAGTCAAAACAGAGTCGAATTGAGTGAGATATGATCACTTGAAAAAGACAGATCATCACAAAAATGCGGCCGAGTTTGCAAATCCTATTTTCCAGCCCTCAACCCCCACTTACATGCATTTTTTACTTCAATTCTGTAAAATTAAAGTAGTGGAATTATGGGTAGGTGATAGGAGTTACAAAATTAAGTTATAAATAAAGCCTTATGTCTTTGTTTCAAAACCCCAACCAACACAAACCAAAACTCAACATAAACTTTTTCTCTCTCAAATTATTTTCGAAATTCTCTATTTGAGCCATCAAATCTCACTTTTCCAATCTTTAATCTTCGTTTTCAAGCTCTCAATTTCGTTTTCTAATCCTTCAACTCACTTAATTTGAAAGCTTCATTAATCTGCATTGTTGTTTTCTGCAAAGCTTCGAAGCTTTCAAAACTAAGCTCAAAATTTCAATTTCATTTTCTAATCTTTGGCTCTTAATTTTATTTTTTAATCCTTTGATTTTCTCAATTTCGTTTCCTAATCTTTCAATTCACTTAATTTAAAAGCTTCATTAATCTATCATTGTTGTCTCTCCAAAGCTTCCAAGCTTTCAAAACTAAACTCAAAATTCCAATTTCATTTTTGTAAACTCCAAATAACCAATCTTTAGCTCTTCATTTCGATTCTTAAAATGGTTTACCCAATTCCACAATTGTTGCATCGACTTTCAAGCTTTTGAAACTCCTTTTTCTATGCCAGCCCCAAAATTTATTTTTCTTCACCCAAGCATCACTCTAAATCTTCCCCCATTTGTTCATCCACAAAAATCATCATATGTAACCACGAAGTTCATTTCCACATGACAACACTCTATTTCACTTATAACTTCAAGTTTGTCGTTTTAACTTCAGTTTTGTTAATACTATTAATTTATTTACCAATTTCAATTGCTTTAATTTTCTTTGTTTAAACGTAATTTCTCTATGAAATTAATGTATTAGTTCGGTTGCAATTATTGCTTTCCTTTTCAATTCACCATTTGCAATAAAAAAATATTATTAAAAGTCAATAAAAAGAAAAAAAAAAAAGAAAAAATCTTTGTGTTGATTTTTATGTTATTTTTTAGTGGCAAAATTGTGATAGCTAACTAAGTTTTTTTTACATTAGAGCTAGGAACCAAAGAAGGATCTTCAATTCAACCATTAAATCTTTCATCAATCATTTCAATTTTTAAAAGTCAAATCTTAGACGCAAACATTAACTAAAATATTAAAAATCATTTGGGAATTTTGCTTTCCTAGCACACTCGCATCAAATCCACACGTGTCAATGTTGAATATTACATATTTCAAATATATCACTATCCATTTTTGGCATGCCTAGTTGGATCCAAACACTTCATAATACCAATTTCTTTTATCATTCTCCTCTCACTATCACCTAAAATTGTTGGTCTATCGCTAATATTTTTGGTACGTCCAGTGGGACCATTCAATGTCTAAAGGTGGACTCAAAGTAATAAAACCATGACAAGGACAAATTACTAAGATGTGAAAGATGCAACAATGTCGTTGTATTTTGGTGGTTTCGATCAAAGTCGTTCCTTTACAAGAAATACAACAGTAGCATGGGTCCATTGATACACTGTTTTTTGATGTTACACTGATGGCTATATTCAGTTTATTCATAATGACGGATATGATATCGACTGTGAGTATTACGCTTATATTCATCGTACATCATTTTATGATGAAGAATATGGGTAAATTTCATCAATGGTGTACAACTTTTGCCTCATTTCACACTTTGGTGTACAACCTTCAACTTGTCTCACTAATATGTATGAACTTATAGGTGACCTCCCACTTTGGTGTACAGCCGGTAAAAATAATCGGTCAACGCCCGGTCAACACGCCACCTCATCATTTTCATTTAACTCATTAGTAAAGTGGGACCCACAAATTATAAAAATATCAATTTTTATCCTTTACTTCTTTTACCCTTATCCCTCAATCTCTTCTCTTCTTCTTTCTATTTCTTTCTCACTCTTCAAATTTCTTTCTCTCTCTAACCTCCCTCTTTAAATTTCTTTCTCTCTAACTCACCTCTCTCTCCCTAACACTAATGCATAAGCTGAATAGTTTTCAAATTGTTAGAAATTCAAATTTGAAATACATATGTAATTAATAATGTATATTAACCAAACTTTGTATTGAAACTAACTTTGTGGTTTTTGTGATCATATCCATTTAACTTGACTAAAAATAAAGGATAAAAAAAAACTAAATCCATTAAAATGAAAATATCAAACGGCTTAAAATGCTTTTTGCCTAAGTTTTTGGGTTACATCCTGTCTGTAAGTTTATGAAATAGCTGCTATAGAAACTAGATGGCGTATTGAAGCGGGCTTCCTTATTCTTTTATCTTGCATTTTTAAAATACATCAGATGTGATCAATACAAAATTGCTTTCAACAATGGATTTCAATTTCAGTTTTGTTAACTTAATTGACTAAATTTTTTCTGAAATAAAATGTCTTTAAGTTACTAGTATTACCAAATCGCAGTTTCGACCCACAATTTTTTTTTACGAATTAATTATTCATTTATCCATATGGTGTACTTGAGCTGTAATAGTAGAAGAAAATTAATCATCCAAAGAAAATGAATACGCAGCAGAAGATTAAAGTAATCAACAAATTGTAAATGTGAAGTTACAGAGATGTTGATTCTGTGAATAAGTGGTTTAAAGAGCATCAGCCCAGTGACGGAGCCAGGATTCGTATCTGGGGGGCTAATTTTAGCCATACGGTTTACAGTAATTTTCTAATGTCCAGTCCGTCAGGGCTGGGCAAATTTTTTTTGTTCTCTAGCATAAATTGTTTCGTTTTAGTACATATACATATTTAATTTTTTATAAATTTAAGGCTAATTTTTTATATTAAAACTCCTAAACACGTATATTATTTTTTATAAATTGAATATTTACATTGGTATTTTGATTAAAGGAAAAAATTACAATTAATTAATAATAATGATAAAAAATAATTAAATTAGATAATAATATTGATATTTTATTTTAAGGAAAAAAATTATAATTAAATAAAAAACAATGATGAAAAAAATTGTAAGAAAAGGAAAAAAAAGTTAGACAATGGGATACAATACAATATTCACATTACAATACAATGGTAAGAAAAGGGAAAAGAATGGGATACACGACAAAAACTAAAACTGACTGAGGAGTTGGGGGGTTCGACCGTGGGCCTTGGTGGTAGTCAAGAGAATATGAGATGCCGCCTAAACCAACAGAGCAGACAGAAATTTATGTACCATTATTGCATCCTAAACTATAAGTACCAATTAAATTATTTTGGGGGGCTACCCAAACCTAAACCAATATTCCTTAAGGGTGGTGTCGGAGTCCGGGGGGGCTGGAGCCCCCCGGGCTCCGGGCTGTCTCCGCCCCTGCATCAGCCTGGTGTTGTTTATCATCGCACAAACTAGATTATCATAGCAAATGAAGATGTTGATTCTGTGAAAGAGGTTAGAGAGAGAGAAATGAGTTAAGAGAGAGAAAGAAATTTAGAGAAAGAGAAATTTGAAGAGTGAGAAAGAAATAAAGAGGAGAAGATGAAGAGATGGAGTGAAAAAGGTAAAAGAGGGAAAAGATAAAAATTGATTTTTTTTTTTAATAATTTGTGGGTCCCACTCTATTAATAACTTGAATGAAAATAGTGAGCTGGCGCGTTGACCAGGCGTTGACTGATCATTTTTACCGGCTATATACCAAAGTGGGAGGTCACCTATAAGGTTGTACATATTACATCATTGATGAAATTTACCCTGAAGAATACTGTTGTTATATGGAGCGAGTCTAGGAGTTCCATGAAAATCCACATGGTCCTAGTTACGTTGAAATATGGGAGCATCTACGGATGAGTAATCGTTATTGCCTGAACAATTATTTTTATAACAATAGGGACCACAACCTCTATTATCATCGTCATTGTCAGCAATCTTGTTTTGAAAAAAGTATGGTAACGACCCTATGAAAATTATGCTACTCTAATACAAGCTATGCCACAAATTCTTTTGAAAAATCTGGTCTTGTATGTAATGAGTGTTTTACAATTATGCACACCCAAGACTTCCATGAGCTGATGAAATGTACATACCGACAAAATGGGGCTAATCGGACATAGGTGCAAACTGTGCAAATGTAGCGAAGTGATGCAACAAGCATATTTTAACAAGAAGTCAATTTTAGATTCATTAATCGTTAAACCCTTACTATTGTTTAATTCATTCACTTTTTCTCCAGTAGAGTCGGCACTGTGAGCGTCCGGTCTTTTACTTGGAAATGTCCATTTTTACATTACACTGTCACTTAAGGTTTTTAAGGACAACGCTTGGCATGTCCCTTCCGATGTAGGCATTACTTAGTCTTTTTATCATGTTTTTATAGGTTAATTCAATATGTCAAAGTCGCCGCCTATGATTAATGTCCAGGAACATAAAATTAGATGACATATGACTTCACACAATACCATTTATTCAGAGATATGTTCGTGAATTAAATAATTAAAGAGTTTGATTAATAAATACATAGACTTGACTTCTATTAGAATATCAATTATAATCTTAATTCATTTTCAAGTTATAATCATTCATCACACGAAAAAGATAAATAAATACTGAATAATAAATTACACTTCAACATTGCACAAAAACCTATACAACCAGTCTAGTCCTAGAAATTAAAGTTATTAAACCTGCAAGACAGATAAATATTAGATGCGGAACGTTGGGACCCGTTTTTCGGATTCATCTACGACGTCGTACTCGATCAAGTAGGACTCATTCGGATCCTATTATCTAATCATATCAGCATGCATTTCGATCCATGATGTATATCTACCTATTCTATAAGATTTAATATTTATTCCCAAAATACCCCTTAACCCGTAATTAATCGGATTTTACATGTTTGAACATTTATACACCTATTTACGCCTAATTGAATTAACCCGGACAAAAAACAGAAAAATGGCAGAATTCGCAGTGGCCGATCCGCCATCACCTGCAGAATTACATCCATGGACAAATATCATGTTCACAAGATAAACTTGCAGTCGCTTATAATTTCACCATCCCTTTTTAAGGTATCGTTAAACATCCATGGACAAATATCATGGAGAAAAAAGGAAGGACCAATATTCCAAACACCACGAACAGGCAATCTGAAGTCCGAGCAAGAATTATAAGTGGTTTATAATTTGGAAGGGACTAAAGTATAAATATAGACTATCTTTTCTTATAAGAGTAATATTTATTAGTATATCTAGTTAATAATTCAGTGAGTGGGACTGGCATTAGCTTGATTATTATGATGTCTAGTTAAAGTTAAATAAAGTTTTGTGCTATTTAATCGGTAGTGAGTATGAAATAGTGACAATAGAACCAACTTGTTCATGAATATTATAATTGGATTTTTTTGTTTACGATCTTGTCCACAAACATTATAATTGAGTTTGTTCATAAACCTATAACCGAGCTTGCTCGAGAGCTTTTGAATAGAGTTTCATCATGCTCAAGTTCGGCTTATTTACAAATCAAACCTCAAAATCATGCTCAAACTTAGTTCGTTTATAAATCGAACTGAATCGACTCGTTTACTCCTTTCATTCATCTTAGAAGTAAACCACTATGGAGTCTTTAGTCAATATCTGAAGTTAGCTGTCAGAATTCATAAGCAGGTTGTTGTTTTCATGGCACAATGCAACATAAAAAAAGATGCAAGTTACATGTTGGATTGAAGGAAGACAACAAACTTAGGAAACACACATATTTGTGGTTAATTCCCAAATAATTTCGTCATTTATGATGAATCTCAAACTCTTTATATGTTTGAGGTATTTTGATTCAGTCAAAAGACAGACAAGTGAACTGTGGAAATTTTCCATCAATCTGTCATAGACGGACCAATATTTCACAATTTATTTGTAGAACTGGATTCTTTGGCTATCTCAATTCTTAGCTTTTCACCGGTCTGCCTCAGCGCGCCTATCACACGGGGGGATAATATCGGTCCGCCTATTTGATATAAAAAATCCACAACAATGAAGAAATTGTTTGGAAATTGAACATAAATATGTGAATAACCCTCTTCACCCTACTTGGACAGGGAATTTTGAATGAAAAAATCACACCTTCAGATTAGTTTGTTGGCTCATTCACAGAACAATGAAACATTAACTTGTTTATTTTTGCTATTCAATAAACTGGTAAATGTTACTTTATTATTCCAAGGATTTGTGTGTGTCAGAACATCATTCTTTCTGCGAGTTGTAAAATGACTTTTTACATTTCAGAGTAAAAAAAGATCATTTAGTTAAATGTTGCAGGATACTTCTACCAGTCGCTTCAGATAGCAGGCAGTAGTGCAATATGCACTTCTCACTGCTTGAAGAGTTCACGGCCAATTATCATTCTTCTGATCTCACTGGTCCCTGCCCCGATTTCATATAGTTTGGCATCTCGAAGAAGCCGGCCAGTTGAGTACTCATTCACATACCCGTTCCCACCTAAACATTGTATAGCCTGCGAAAATGAAAATATCATGTAAACAATAAGAGATTATTTATTCAGAGCATTTCATCAAAGAAAAAATGCCTGAAATTGTTGCTATCAGGACCACGTCAAGATACAAATTGGAGCCTCACAAGTCTAATTTTTAAAGGAGTATATAGCATAAAAAAAACAGAAACTTTGGTTGAGGTTGGTGAAAATTATGCCCCAGACAAGAAAACTTTAGGACACCAAGGATTTAATTTTGCTAACTGTTAAGTTTATATCATTTACTCTCGAAAGTGAGAATTTTTCTGTTTCTAGTTAAGAAAAAGAGAGTGCAAGAAAAGAACAAAATATTCACTCTGAAAAATAAAATGTATGTAGGTCAGACACGAGTCTACTATAGAATGGCTAGTAATCCACCTGCAAAGCAACTTGGGTTGCTCTTTCAGCTGCACAGAGTATCACTCCTGCACAATCCTGCACTTAAAAATGCGTTTTAGTTATTTATACGACATATCATGAGAATAAACAAACACATATCAACACAACAGGGCCCAGGAAAGAAGAGATCAAACAGTGAGCACCAATAAGTAGAGGAAAAGGGAAACGTATGTTTTTTAAGGTCACAAATGGAAGCATAAAGCGCAAAGCACAAAAATAAATAAAAGAGAAATGAAATGAAACGAAAAAGTAAAAATAGACAGGGAAGCAAAAAGCTCCGGTTTGGGCAATAGCCCTTGGACTTCACAGCAGGAAAAATGAGTTGGATAATTCCTCGGTGACCTATGAAAGCTCGTTTGCAGATAGGAGGAAACTAAATATAGGGGTCCCCAAAAATCTACATAAGGACAAAGCTAAAACTAAAGGAGAAATATGGAGGGATCATCAGCACCTTAGGATCAACTTTTCCATTGTCACAGTCCCTTGCAACAGAATACACATAGGACCTGCAATAACAGAATAATTAACAAGCACCTCACAGCTGTCAAAAAGAAAAACAAGCACCTCACAAAATTAAAATTGCATGGAAGAGTCAGTTATTTAAGAGAATCATAAACCTTGAAGACTGTAAAGCAGTATACATGTCAGCAACCTTCCCCTGTAAATAATTGACAGAGAATGAGCTAGATCCCCAAAAATAAAGAACTTGTCCTAAATGCCAAAAAGTTGTGTGTTAATAATAGGAACTAACCTGAATAAATTGGAACTCTCCAATTGGACGGCCAAATTGTTCTCTTTGTCTAATATAAGGAAGAACAACATCAAGACAAGCCTGCATGATACCGAGTGGCCCAGAAGCCAAAACAAGCCTCTCCAAATCTAGCCCTGACATCATGACATAAACTCCTGCAGGAAAAAGATAATGCCTAAAAATTGACAACGATGAAAAAAGAGGACCAATGATGCGGATTAGCGAAAATTTACTGTGTTATCCAAGAACAGAAAAAATGCATTGTTGCCAAACAATTTGAATCAGAATGAGATAATAATTATTTATCCAAGTTTCTCCTGTGGTCCTAGATGTTCTCTGCAACCAACTTAAAGCTGTTTTGTTGTAGCACTTAATTTTATCTTACGGGCCACTTTACTCCTTATTCACAAAAGTTAATGTGACAATAGAAACCAGTATGTGCCAATAGTAACACAATAATAAGACACCTAGGGAGTTTCTTTGCTACCAGAAGTGCAGTCACAATAACAAAGATACAATATCTCACAAACATCTAGCACGAATAAGTAACCAAAAAAGAGCTTACAGAATGAGAAAACCTTTTCCTTCTTGTCCAAGCACATTTTCTTCCGGAACAAAGCAATTTTCAAAGACTAGCTCACATCTGTCCGAGCGACCAACTAAGTTAGCGAAACGGAAAGAAAGGCTAATGGATTAAATAATACAGGGAGCTTCAATTTGGCCTTGTCAGCTTACGTGTCACTTCCCCGCATCCCAAGTTTGTCAAGTTTCTGGGCGGTACTAAACCTGCAGTCACCAGAATGCAACAGAGTTTAGCTCAAGGATGTAGACTCTGCTTTCTGTTTTGTTACGGACAATGGCGGAGCCAACCCAAAAATTTTTTTGGGGGCAGATCAGAGGATTTATTTTTAGTTTTATCTTTTTCAACTATTCACCCTGATCAGAGGATGTAGAATTTTTTGGGGGGCAGATCAGAGGATTTATTTTTAGATCTGTACAATGAAAAAAAAAATATGTACCCGGGGATTCCCTTCTCGATAACAAATGCTGTTATCCCTTTGGAGCCAGCTTTCACATCTGTTTTTGCATAAATAACCTGCAAGCAACTCTACATGTCACTTTTAACAAAAGCAAGAGAACGCCTTTCTGAAATGAAACGGATTCAGATAACCAGAGACAAACAAGTAGCAGTATAATCTATACCAAAAATATAATTTATGATAGTATCGCTAATTCTACATCACATTTGAATTTGTTCTCAATTCAATTAAATCGGACAAATCAAAATCAAGATTTTACATCGTGCATATTTTATGATGGTAATTTGCATAATTTCCTGAATAACTTCTCTTCCTACAACAGCACGACAAACTTCTACATATTTAAATGTGCTATCTTATTCTCTAAACTTGTTCTGTAAAAATTATAATATTATTCTGGAGTATATATAGAAGTACAACTCTTTAAACTGTAAGAAATATACTAATTGTTCCATTTCCCCACTAGAGTCAATCATGGCATTTACTTTGGCTGGCTGGTTAGCTTCTTTCTATCTCACGAATCCTTCCAATTAGGATATTGAATATCAGCAGAAATGATAATTATAAATCCACATAATCAACTAGTTAACTTGAAAATGGAGGTAGAATCCAAATTAGATAGAAATAACTCCTGTGAAAATATCAAGATCATATTACTAAGAAAATAAACTCAATAATTAATCATTTACACGTGTCCATTCAAAGGGAGAAAATTCATGTCCAAAAGTAAGATTTATATTGCAATCTAAACTTCGAATACCAATGTCTGAGCAACTGGGCCATTTGTGCACCACATCTTGTTCCCATTTATAACATAGCCCCCATCTACACGGTCAGCTTTGCATTTCATGCTCACAACATCAGAGCCAGCTGAAGGAAGACACATGGATATCAACAATTAGATAAGAAAATTTATAGGGCCCTGATGAACCCTTTATGAGTCTTAACATATAAAAGATTTAACAAATCATAGAGGTTACCATTGGGTTCACTCATAGCAAGAGCTCCCACATGCTCTCCACTGATAAGCTTTGCAACAATATACAATTGGTAAGGTAGATTAAATTTATCACGCAAAAACTTACAAAATGGTAAAATTATCACCACTAAAAAGTAGATTAAATATTTCTATCTTCTTGGGTTGAAATGAAACAGGAAGATGGAATAGAAATGTTATATCCTTGCATTGCTTGCTAGTAAGAATTTTCAGGCAATGATAAAGAGACAAAAGAAACAGCTGAAGACTGCCACAAAATGTTGTCCAGAAAGGGTATTTGTGTGCAAATGCAAAAAAATAAATGATTGGAAAAGGTTAAGGAAAAAGAACCTTTGGCAAGTATTTCTGTTTCTGAGCAGGACTACAATTTCTCACCTGAAAATACATTACAATATATCAACAATTCATGGAAGGAAAAGAAAACCACGAAATCTGAATGAGTGCACTCTTCATTACCAACTGATTAATGCACAGATTAGAATGGGCACCATAGGAAAGGCCAACAGATCCTGAAGCACGACTAATTTCTTCCATTGCTATGCAGTGATACAAATAACCAAGACCAAGTCCTCCGAACTCCTCTGAAATACATCAATTTGCACCATTCCATATAAAAGACACTACCTCAAAACCTCTATATAATTCTAAACTAACAAAAACACATTAAATCCAATGAATTTGGCTGTTTATCGATCAGATGGCTAATATGTCACTCCTCATAAAATGAAATAAAATAAAATACAGAGAAGCGCACCACATAATCCACAAGTCGAAAAGAAAACTAAATAAACAAAAACATCAAACCTGGAGCAGTAATTCCAAAGAGATTAAAATCGCCCATAAGTTTCCACAAGTTAGCTTCCTACAAAAAAAATCCACAAGTTGTATAAAATCAGTACCAAAGAAATGATGATAATAACCACCAAAGAACGGTATTACCTTGGGGAAATTATTGGTTTGATCTATCTTGGATGCGTGAGGAGCTATATGTTCCTGAGCGAATTGGTATACACTTTCCTTAAACTGAAATTGAAGCAGGTAAATCATGAATTAACGCATGAATCAATGTAAAATCGAGTAGTAAGCATATGTAAACAAAGCGAAAGAGAGACCTGGAGCTGAGTATCATCGAAGAGAAGAGATGTAGTGAAAGAAGCAATCTGCGTCTTCTTCCTCAAGAAAGAACGGAGAGAATTCGTGGCAAATAGCCTTTGCATCGTCAGTCGCTATTGATTTCACAAAGTCTTGGATAAGAGAAGAAGAAGAAGAAGATGAAGAACTGTAAACTGAAATGTGAAGGAAGAAGAGAATGGAGAGGGATTATTGTATTATATACTATTCATTTATAGAAAAATGAATTCAGATTTCTTTACTTTCTAAAACATGGAAAATGGAAAAGAAAACTCTCTTAGCGTTATCCGTTAAATAAACTAGTATTTTTCTATGCAAATGGTGCTGGCTATCTAAAACTTGCCATCTATTGTGTTTAAAAAAACAAAAAAAAAAGCACTCATGCTTTTGTAAGGATTTAGATTGCACATGCCATTGCCAAGTATATCATGAGCATTTTGGGATAAAAAGAGTGGTTTTGACCAACTTTAGTGGTTTGACCACTGAAAACGTTGATTGGAATGTTTGGTGGAGAGAGTTTTGGGATGAAAACCCTAATTTAGAAAAAATTCATTTTAGGAGCTTTTTCAAAAAGCGTTTTTCAATATTAAAATTAATGGACTTCTTTAACCCTAATAGATAGACTCATCCTCCAATATTAAAAAAAGAAATGCCCTTATTCGTCTTTTTTGCACAAACCGCTATTATCAATCAGCTAATTTTTACCAAACAGGTCTACACAAACAGCTAGTCAAATCAGCTAATGTAATCAGCTAACAACTAACAGCTAATTTCCAAACATGGCCTATATATTTTCTTTTGTGTTTTTAGGTTTTTTTATAGCTTTTTATTTTATTTTTTTTAGTCATTTTCATCCCTTATTAAATCTCCTTACACAGTATCTTCTCTTTTTCAGATCTGTCTTTTTTCTCTCAGATCTGTTGTCATGGTGAAGAATTTTTATGAAGATTGAGAGTTTTGAGATCTATCTCTTCTCTTTTAGATCTTTCTTTCTCTTTTAGATCTATCTTCTCTTTTTCAGATCTGGCTTCTCTCTCTCAGATCTGTTGTCATGGTGAAGAATTTTTATGAAGATGGAGAATTTTGAGATCTATCTTCTCTCTCTCAGATCTATTTCTCTCTTTTAGATCTATCTCCTCTCTTTCAGATCTCTCTTCTCTCTCTAAAACACAGGATCAATTTTATAACTCAATTTTCTCTCTCTCTCTCTCTCTCTCAATTAGTTATAACTAAATTAACTATAACTAATAGTAGAATTTAAGAAAAGTAAATCTCTCTCTCTCTCTCTCTCTCGGCGATGACCAAGGCGATCGTGAAGGTTAAGGGGGATGGGTCGGTGAAGGCAGGCGGCTGGCCTGTGTCGGATCTGGTGGTGGCGGGGCGCGGGCGGGGCAATGGCTCCGGGATCGATGAGGCGTGGGCGGCGGCGGATGATGGGAGATCCGAGGGATCTCCTCGGGGGAGGAGGCGGAGCAGCGGGATTCGGAGGGATCGGTCGAGGGATAGGAGTAGATCGGAGTGGGTGGATGGTGGGGAGGCAGATTCGGCGGTTTCGACGGGGGGTGCTAGGGGTGCGTCGGTGCCGTTGGGGGCTTCTAGGGATGCGGCGGCCGATCGGGGGCTGGAAGGTGTTGGTGCCGCGGCCGCGGCCTTGGACTCGTTTTTCGCGGAGGGACGCGCGTATGATTCCGGAGTTAGAGGGCCGCTTCCGGTGCTTGGGCCACAGGGAGTACCGGCCGTCTCTCCCCAGCAGGATGAGCATGCCGTGCGACTTTCGTTGGCCGCGCAGGCCACGCAGGCCGTGCTGGCCGCGCAAGTCGCGCAAGTCGCACAGACTACGCAAGCCGCTCAAGCGGAAGTTTCCGTGGATTTGGGAGGCCCCTCCTGGAGGGATAAGTTGCTAGGGGTGTCAGAGGAGGATCCCATGATGGAGGTGGATGCTTTTGAGAATGATTCCGGGGATTTTCTCTCTGATTCCGATTCTGAGGATGGAGAGCCTGATAACCCGCTGTGTCCTAGGATCCGGCTGTCCTCAGATGACAAGCGGGTCATGAGATCGAAGTGGAAATTGGCGTTAATCGTCACTGTGTTGGGGAAAAGGATCAGTTTCAATTATTTTGCCCAGAGGATCCAGGCTCAATGGGCAAAGAAAGGAAAGGTTACTATCACAGACCTTGAAAATGACTATTATGTCATTAAATTCACAAGGGCTGAGGATTTCAATGCTGTTGTGAATGGTGGTCCGTATATTATCTCCAATCATGTGTTGGCTCTGAGACCTTGGGTCCCAAATTTTGATCCCCATGATTGCTCTGTTAACAGGATCCTTACTTGGGTTAGGTTCCCGAGCCTACCTCTTGAATACTACAGTGATAGGTTCCTGAACAAGATTGGTAGCCTTGTTGGGAAAGTCCACCATGTTGATAAGACTACCATTGGGGCAGTGAGAGGCAAGTTTGCCAGGGTCTGTATCGATATTGATCTCGCTAAGCCTCTTCTTTCTCAGTTCTGTACTCAAAACAAGGTCTATCATATTGAATATGAAGGTATACACAACATCTGCTATGAATGTGGTATGTTTGGCCATACCCTTGAGGGTTGTCCTAAGAGGAGGAAGGACGTGGAGGAGTTGGTGCAACCTATCATAGGCGAAGCTGAGAAGAGTCAAGGGGAAGTAAGGAGCTTTGGCCCATGGATGCTTGCCAAGAGGCCAGTGAGAAGGAAGCCACGGGCTAATGTTAATGCTAATCATTCACCAGATATCAGTACGAAGATGACTACTCTCCAGATTGCTCCTGAGATCAAGGTCAGACCCCCGGATATTAAGAAGGGGATTGAGACTGGAGTGGACTCAGCTTCGGGTTCCGGGTCAAGGTTCGGTGTTTTGTCTATGGAGGAAGATCAAGACTCGGATCCTTCTGATAAGCAGATTGATTTAAGCATACCTGGTCTGGAGTCGGTAGAGCATGCCTCTAGTCTGGGTAATTCTATTAATCCTCTCTTTGTCTCTAATGCTTCTGCTAAAGGCAAAGAGATTCCCCAGTCTATCCTGTCAGCTGGGAAGGGTTTGAGTAGGGAGGCGAGTACTCTACATCCTCCTGTTGATGCTCCAATTGGTAAGACTATAGGTGTGAGTAAGTTAAACATGAAGAATCCCAAAGGGAAACCTAAAAAGAACCTTCATGGTTTGAATTCTTTGGATAAAAGGGGTCCTTCTGGGACCGCCTCTAGGCTCTCCAGAGCCCCAAACAAATACCTGATCTAGGGTTTGGGCCTGCGTCTGTAGTCTCCCCCTCTGATGGACTTCTTCGTTTGGAATGTTAGAGGTGCGGCGAGCAAGGCTACCTGCATTCATGTCAATGATCTCATTAAACAGTTTAACCCTTCCTACTTTGTCCTTCTTGAGACCAAGGTTAGTGGAGCCAAAGCAGATGAGGTGGTTAGAAAGTTTAAGAATTGGAATTGCGTCAGGTCGGAGGCTACTGGCCGGGCAGGGGGGATTTGGCTCTTTTGGAAGCCAGGTCAAGTCAATATTGATATTGTTACTATGGACAGTCAATTCATCCATAGTAAGGTGTGTTACCCGGGTAATAAACCCTTCTTTATTACCTTCGTCTATGCTGATCCTGTTTCGACTAACCGAAGAAGGCTGTGGGAGATCCTTCATTCTTTTAGCTCTAACATGGTGGAGGCGTGGTTGGTTGCCGGGGATTTTAATGACATTGCCCTCTTGAGTGATCAGAGAGGAGGGGGTAATCATTATGTGAACCGGTGTCTTAATCATAAGCAAAGTATGGATATGTGCGGGCTTTCGGACCTGGGTGCTGCTGGCCACAAATTTACCTGGAAAAGGAATAGTGTGTTTGTTAGGTTGGATAAGGTGTACGCTAATGTTGCAGCGATTTATAGGTTTTCTGAGGTCAAGGTACTTAATCTCCCTTTCCGTCACTCAGACCATTGCCCTATCCTCATTAATTTGGTCAAAGGAAATCGGCTGAAAGGTAATAGACCTTTTAGGTATCTGGTGGCTTGGGAGTCTCACCCCGAGTTTAAGGATTTCGTTAAAAGCAATTGGCATCCCCACTCTGATGTTCTCCTCGCTACTGAGGAATTCAGGAGGAATGTGGCTGTTTGGAATCAAAATACTTTTGGTCATATTATCAGGAGGAAGAACAAACTCTTGAGGAGAATGGAAGGTGTTCAGCGTTGCTTGGAGGTTCGTTTTGATCATAGCCTGAATGGTCACCTAAGAGCTCTTCAGAACGAGTTGGAAGCTGTGCTTAGACAGGAAGAGCTTCTGTGGTTCCAGAAATCTAGGAAGGCTTGGATTCAAGACGGGGACCGGAATACCAGGTTTTTCCACCTCTCAACGATCATTAGGAGACAGCGAAATAGGATCGAGGCTATTAAAGACGCCAGTGGTGAGTGGATTTTTGAGGAGGAGGACATTCGGCGCCTTGCCCTTGATTTCTACAAGGACCTGTTTAGAGAGGAAGCTGTGGACCTAGAGAGTGCCCACTCTGGCATTTCCTTTCCTCGTTTGGGGGAGGATGCTATTAATAATGCTTTCCATCCCATTGAGCTTAAAGAGATTGATCTGGCCTTCTCCAGCATCGGTTCCACTAAGGCTCCTGGTATTGATGGTATCCCCGCTAGTTTCTATCACAAACACTGGGACACTGTTAAAGAGGGTATATACAGCTTTGTGTTAGGTGTCTTTGGTGGTTCAAACGATATCAGTTTGGTTAATAAAACCCTCCTTGTCTTGATTCCTAAGGTTGCCAAGCCTTCTTCCTTTCTTCAGATGAGACCCATCAGTCTTTGTAATGTCTTGTATAAAGCTATTACTAAGATTATGGCTAATAGAATCCGGAAGATCCTTCCGGATATTATCAGCCAAAATCAAGGGAGCTTTGTTCCTGGAAGACAATTAATGGATAACGTTGTTATTGCCCAGGAGGTTGTCCATTCTATGAAGATTAAGAAAGGCAAGAAAGGGATCGTGGCTCTCAAGCTGGATCTGGAGAAAGCCTATGATAGGTTGAACTGGAGCTTTCTTCTGGATAGTTTAGCCAAAGCTGGTATCCCGGAGAACTGGAGGAATTTGATTGGAAAGTGTATCTCCTCTCCTGTTTTCCAGGTTATGATCAATGGGGATATGTCGGATGAGTTCTCTCCATCTAGGGGTATTCGTCAAGGGGATCCTATGAGCCCCTTCCTTTTTGTTATTGCCATGGAAAGATTGTCTCACCTGATCCAAGAGGCGGTGAGCAAAGGGACTCTCCACCCTGTTTCCATCAACAGACATTGCCCCCCTGTTACCCATTTACTCTTTGCTGATGATGTCATGCTTTTTGTGGAGGGTAATGAGGAACAAATTAAGGCTGTGATGGATATCCTCGACTGCTTTTGTGAGGCTTCTGGCCAGAAGATTAACATCCATAAATCCCGTATGCTTTGTTCCAAGAATATGGATAATAGCTTGTGTAGAAGACTGAGTGAGATGTCTGGCATTCCCCTGACTCAATCGTTTGGGAAATACCTTGGGGTCCCTCTTCATAGTGACAGGGTGTCCAAAGCCTCTTTTAAAGACATTTTGGACAAATCTAACGGTTTGTGTGCTAGCTGGAAAGCTAATTCTCTTTCCCTTGCAGGTCGCCTTACTTTAATCCAGTCTATCAACTGCGCTGCTCCAAATCACATCATGCAAGCCTGTAAGCTCCCTGAGCCGGTCCTCAACGACCTTGATAAAATTAATCGGCGTTTTGGGGATGGGAGGAAGATTCACCTGGTCCCTTGGAAGGAAGCCTGCCAGCCTAAGAGCAGGGGGGGTCTTGGTATAAGGCAAGCTAAGGACAATAATAAAGTCCTGTTAATGAAGCTTCTTTGGAGAATGTGGCAATCCCCCTCCTCCCTTTGGGTTCGTCTTCTGTGCGGCAAGTATAGGAAAGATAGAATCTTTGGTGGCCCGAAGGAGAGGGTTGTCAGCTGTTCCTTCCTCTGGAAAGGGCTTAGTGCTGTTTTTGCTGAGTTCTGTACAGGGATTGGCTTGGAGGTGGGTAATGGGAGATCCATTAGTTTCTGGTATGACACCTGGATTGGTGACAAACCGTTGATTGAGGTGTGCATCGCCCCTCCGCCGAATGATCTCCTCTCCTGGAGAATTGCTGATGTGGTGGACTCGGAGGGAGACTGGATCTGGTCTAAGTTCGACTCCTTTCTTAGCCTGGAGACCCTCCTTAATATTAGAGGTGTGAAGATTAGTAATCAGGAGGAGGATAAGGACAGACACTGCTGGGCCTTGACTAATAATGGTTCTTATTCTTGCAAATCGGCCTATGAAGCTTTTACCCTTAATAGGGCTGATCCTCCTTTGGAAATTTGGAAGTCCATTTGGGCCCTCAAAGTCCCCTACCGCATTAGGAGTTTCCTATGGCTGGGAGTCAAAGACAGGCTCCTCACGAATGCAGATAGACACAGAAGGCACTTGGCTGTATCTGGTGCCTGTAGCAGATGCAGCGGCCATGTGGAAACTTTGTGCCATGCTTTGAGGGATTGCCCGAATAGTAGAAAGGTTTGGGAAGGGGTCCTTCCTCACCACATCCTTCCTTCCTTTATGGGGTTCTCTGATATTGACTGGTTCTCTGAAGGCGTTAATGGGAATTTGTTGGCCAGTATGGAGCACGGGGCTATTCTCTTCGCTATTATTTGTCACCAAATGTGGAAATGGAGGAATGAAGAGTTATTTGCTGAGAAGACTGTCTTTATTCCTGACCTCCGGTTTTACTTCTCGAAAAAACTCTCTGTTATTACAAAGAGTTTTGAAGGAGAGCCCCTGGTTCACCCCTCTCCGGTTAAAGAGGTCCAGTTAGTTGGTTGGAGGAAGCCCAGGGAAGGGGTTGTCAAGTTGAATACGGATGGCTCCTGCCTTAGTAATGGCAGAATTGCTGCTGGTGGAGTTCTTCGGGATGCTGGTGGCGCCTGGCTGGCTGGGTTTACCCATAACTTAGGTACGGGCTCCTCCTTTACTGCAGAGCTCTGGGGGATCTTGTCTGGCATTAAACTCGCCATTCGCATGGGTGTTAAAAGACTTTCGGTGGAGTCTGACAATTTGGAGGCTATCAACAGGATTTCGGATAGACATGCTGTTTGTCTTAAGAGTCAGAATCTCATTAAAGCCATCTTGAGGCTTCGTCCTGCCTTCGATTCTCTTACCTTCTCCCATATTTATAGGGAGCAAAACCGCGTGGCGGATCGCTTGGCAGCTGCTGGGCATGGGGGGATGTTAGGTGTTTCTACCCTTTCCGTTCCTCCTTCTTTTCTGTTACCTTCTCTTCTTGAGGATAGGATTGGGGTCAGTCTTCCTAGACTGATCCCGGGTTAGGTTTTTGTTTGTTTGTTTTTTTTCTTCCCTTCTTACCAAAAAAAAAAAAATCTCCTTACACAGTAATTTAAACTTTGAGGGCTAATTTGTAGATGCCAAGTATATACTTTCTTATTCTTTTAGGTTTTTATAGCTTTTTATTTTATTTTATTTTAGTCATTTTGATTTGGGGGTTAATTTTAATGGTGCGATTGAGGGTAAATTTTCAGAGTTTAATCCGTTAGGATTGGGTTAAAAAAATTTAGCCTCCGACGTGTTAAAACACCGTCGTTTTGGTGTATTCGTTAAAACAATTAAAAAGCCGAATGGAAATGAGTAATATGTTTAATTTTAACCTCTTAAATAGAAGCATGTATATTTAACCATCTCATCTTACATGAAATCTATATACACTAATATTAAAGGAGTTACAAAGTAAAAACGTCCGGTACTAAGGATGGAACCAGTAGCCGGAGGCTCCAGACCTTGTGCCGACTCCGCCCCAGTCCTTACAGTTCTTTTTTTTTTTCATGTAACTAAGATATAAAGCATTTTTATAAAAAGAAAAAAATATCCAATCTATTTGAAAATGGAAAATGGACAAGAGTTTTAGTTGTGAAAACAAAACACACGTATATGGGTATTATTAAGACAAAATAGCAAAACTAAATAATAAACGCTTAATATGTTCAAAAAGGTTGATTGGCCTTCTAAACTTTCAAAATGTCCCATTAATCCTCTAAACTTGCATAAAATATTCAGTTAGCTCTTTAAATTTACATAAAATGTAATCAATTAACCATTCGATTGTA